>NC_060122.1:306444613-307081488 GCF_021461395.2 Schistocerca americana | reverse complement strand
CTATCCGTATATATTTGACCGGTGTATTTCGAACGATTCTAATCACTATCCCAGAAAAGTTTGAACAGGCAACGTTTATTGTTTGAAATAGGGCATAGCTCATTTCTTTGATTAAGAATTTTTTGTCCAAGATCTAACGCCAGCATTGTTTTCTTTGGCACGCTTGGACATCGTATCTGAATCTGGAAGTCGCTGTAGTCATTGTGATATTTAAACGTTCCCTGTTCGATACGACCTGACACCGCTAACGAGGAGAAAATGGTATTTATTTTTGGACTCTGTTTCCATTACAGGACCGATACGCTCCTTAATAGCCTTATGTTTCATTCGAAATCATTTTGCGCGCAGACATTGCTTGGTAAACAACCCAGATTAGTGGTGCGGCTATGCCGACAACTGGCGACATGGTGACCAAAATTTGCGGTCTGTGTGTACAACGAGAGTAGAAACTGTGTGTTTAGCCGAGACAACAGCTCACAGGACGCGGGCGGTCGGAATTGTTCGTCCAGAAGCTCCTGCCCGCTATCAGGTTGTATTGTCCGTCAACCGCAACCCCAAAGTGCATTTTACTTGCTAGCGAACTGCAGACCTGTACGGCAGAAGGGGGCGACCACAACGCACGCAAACTGACCGTGCAAGTTCCCACAATGCAATTGTCTGAAACACATAAAGGGGCGGTAGCGGCCGTTGGTTTTAATTGCTAGACGTGAATGCAGCGAATGGTCGTACATCGGGACCAGTTTATTGGCTGAGTGGCGAGTAATGCCAGTCCTCTGCAAACAGCGACTCCAGTCTGGAATACACATTGTTGAATTTCAGGAAAGCACTGTTACCCAGGAGGGCGTGCTATCTGAAAACTAATAAGGCTTTTTGAATAAAATATACGTTATTAACATTCTACATCTTTACTCTTCATGTCTACGTATTTATTTCTCAACATTATCACCCTGGCGACGAACACATTTCTCCAGGCGGGAGTTTGTCTATCTGTTACCATAGAATGATCGACGTTTTTTGACGAAGCCATAATCTTTGGTTGCATCGCTTCCTCACAATCGCGTTGAAGTCCTTAAACAAGTTCTTAAAGTTTCTGAAACAGAAGTAAATCGGAGACAGCAAAGTGGGGGCTGTATGGAGGATGATGGATGACACTTAACTCAAGCTGTCGGATTGTTGCAGATGTCGCAGCAGTAACGTGTAATGTGGGGACCAAAACTTCGAATTCGAAACTCGATTATCTCACACACCGACATACTTAAGAGATACACAGCCATGTCACACGATAAAATTCGAAACCCTCTAGGACTGAAAATATGAATACAAGAATAATACAGATGTAGAACATTAATAATACTTTTTTTTAAAGAATACTTTGCCATTTAACTCGATTTTTGTATTTTTCTTGTATATGGTGTAGATTTGGCTATCACGCCACTATCGAGTACAATGTTCTTAGACCATTAACATCATTTTACTGTGTGCTGTACAGGCTGACAAATACACTGTTCAACACATCTGCTTAACAGTGATACGCTATGTGATCAAAAGTATCTGGACACCTGGCTGAAAATGACTTAAAAGTTCTTGACGCCCTCCATCGGTAATTCTGTAATTCAATATGATGTTGACCCGCCCTTAGCCTTGATGATAGCTTCTCTCTCGCAGGCATACGTTCAATCAGGTGCTAGAAGGTTACTTGGCGAATGGCAGCCTGTTTTCTACCATAGGCTGTGAACAGGTGCTCGATCGTTTCGAAAGATGCAATCGCCATCCCCGAGTTACTCCTGAACAATGAGAAGCAACAAGGTGCTTAAAACATCAACGTAGGCCTGCGCAGTAATAATGCCACGCAAGAAAACGAGGGGTGCAAGCTCCCTCCATAACACGACCGCCTCCGAAATTTACTGTTGTCACTACATACGCTGGCAGACGACGTTCACCGGGCACGCGCCATACCTCTAAGGTATGGAAAAAAGGTGTCATATTGACCTTCCCCTTACGAAGTATGAAACTGTTATGTAAGGTGCGAAATTTACCTTCATTTATTTTGCCACCTTATATACCCATTTCCTGCCATTGGATCACCACGTTGTGTACCATGATTCGTTACTCCCCACAACGTTTTTCCACTGTTCAGTCGTGCAATTTTTACGCTCCTTACACGAAGTGGGGCGTCGTTTGGAATTTACCGGCGTGATGTGTGGCTTATGAGCAGCCGCTCATCCATGAAATTCAAGTTTCCTCACCTCCTATCTAACTGTCATAGTACTTGCAGTGTATCCCGATGCAGTGTGGAATTCCTGTGTGATGGTCTGCATAGATGTCTGCCCTTTCCAAATTACGGCCCTCTTCAAATGGCTCTGAGCAATATGGGACTTAACATCTAAGGTCATCAGTCCCCTAGAACTTAGAACTACTTAAACCTAACTAACCTAAGGACATCACACACATACATGTCAGAGGCAGGATTCGAATCTGCTACCGCAGCGATCGCGCGGTTCCCAACTGAAGCGCCTACAACCGCCCGGCCACTGCATCTGGCGCCTCTCTTCAACGGTCGGCAGTCCCTGTCCGTCAACAGACCAGGTCGACCTGTACGCTTTTGTGCTGTGCATGTCCCTTCACGTTTCCACTTCACTATCACATGGAGAATAGTGGACCTAGGGATGTTTAGGAGTGTGGAAATTTCGCATACAGATGTACGGCGCAAGTCTCACCCCATCACGTGACCACGTTCGAAGTCCGTGAGGTCCGCGGAGCGCCCCATTCTGCTCTCTCACGATGTCTAATGACTACTGAGGTCACTGATGTGGAGTACTTGGCAGTAGGTGGCACCACAATGCACCTAATATGAAAAACGTATGTTTTTGGGGTATGTCCGGATATTTTTGATCACATAGTGTGATGTGCTTGAACGATACGGTGCTGCATTTCTACGAGATATTAATTTTGTATCATTGATATCAGTGTTAAGCCGATGTGTTGAACAGTGTATTTGTCATACTGGACAGTACACAGGAAAATGATTTTAATGGTCTAAGAACACTGTACTCGATAATGGCGTGACAGACGAATCCACATTATACAGAAGAAAAATACAGTTAAGTACAATCAAATGGCGGTGTATTTTTTGAAAAGCTACTCTTCGGCTGTGCCCCAGCACCAATAAAAACTTCTTTTTCTTACAAACTTTTGTTCTATTTAAAAATCATTATAAGTTTTCACATAAAAAATTCAGATTCATTACGTTTCAGGTGTAGAATGGAAGCTCTATGAGACTGTTATTCACATTCCTTTATACCTTAAGTCTGCAATTGTTCAGCGCATTAAAACGTACGTAACGTTACATTTCCGTTACGCACGAAATGTATACCTGCTGAATGAAGAGTAAAAATTAATAACTTCCTTGTTCACGAGAAACCACCAACGTCACCAGGAATTACATTGGCTTTTATTTTCTAAATCAAAATCAGTTAGCATGCAATAAACGAGGCTCTGCGATAGTTTCAGGATAATAGTTGCCTTTTTATTTCTTTTTTCATTTTCCACTCCATTGTGTGCCCCATATAATACTTCTGCATAAGTTGGAGTGGCGTTACCTTCATTCTCGTAATGAGAGGTTTACTGTGATGGTTTCTCAAGGGTTTGACACTAATTTGGTAGTCATCGGGCTATGCTACTCAGTATGATACAATGGTCGCGACATGGAGGCAACTCTCACTGACGAGGGTAATTTTTGCATATGTAGCGCACTGCAATACAGTTGATACAAGTTTCTATGATTTTAACGAAGATGTTATCCTGTTATGACCCGTCCTCTGAAGTTTTCTTAAAATTTGCGGTGTGAAAGAAAAAAGCCCTACGATGGTTAAATTTGTATAAGGAAAGTTTAAATCTGACTGTCACGTAAAGTGGAGGGATGAAAAAGGGTTCTGGGGCTTTTCTTGATATATGTCACCGATCTGCCATGACAGATGATACAAAAACTGTTCTATTTGCACGTGACACAAGTATTACTGAGAATGACATGTGTCGTAATATAAGTAGTTTCGCTAATGTGATAGTCATTAAGATCAGCTTGTCGCTTTCAACAACAGATTAAGATAAGGCAGTACATGCAGTTTCTGACACGGAATTCATGTAAAAGAGTAATTTTATCGTGCGAGTGGGGTCCAGGATTCACTGAAGTCGACCACTTCACATTCATAGGAATGAGGGAACCCACAGGAGGGAGGGTAAATTGGAGGCTTTCTTAGAAGCACCATGTTAAAGATTTTGTGCAAAAACTGAATGCTGAAGTGTTCACTATAAGAGTAATCTCCACTGCTCGGAAATGCTAAGGCTTGTTAACTTTTCTTACTTGAACCCTATTTTATTGAATGGTGTTATATGTTGGGACAGCACTGTGCATTCGCCGAGAACATTCTTAACACAAAAACGGAAGAGGAGGAAATTAATGTTTCACGTCCCGTCGACAACGAGGTCATTGGAGACTGAGCACAAGCTCGGATGGAGGAGGAGAGCGGCAGCGTCCTTTTGGAGAAACCATCCCGGCATTTGCCTCAAGCGATTTAGAGAAATCACGGAAAACTTGAAACAGGACGGTCGGACGCGGGTTTAAGCGGTCATCTTCCCGAATGCGAGTCCAGTGTGCTAGCCACTGCGCTATCCTGCTGGGCAGGGCGGTGAGACACACCTGCGGTCTCAATTGGCATACTTAGTGCAGGGCGTTGTTCAGGTGTCCATAAATTACAGCTCTGAAATCCCTATACACCTATTCCATCATAGTGCATGTTGCTAAGAATAAAAACTATTTCAGAAGAAACTGAAACATTAGTCCAGTGTGTGCACAAGACGGTCAAACGATGCAAACTTAGATAAAACTTCCTCAACCACCGCACAGAAATATGTGCATTATTCAGCACGTTTCAGCTTCAAAAGTCTACCAGTGGAGCTGAAAAAGTTGAATGTAAAACCCAAATACTTGAATCCAAGTTAGTGCACTCTTCTCATTTTCTGCACCAGTTCCATGTAATACACTCCTGGAAATTGAAATAAGAACACCGTGAATTCATTGTCCCAGGAAGGGGAAACTTTATTGACACATTCGTGGGGTCAAATACATCACATGATCACACTGACAGAACCACAGGCACATAGACACAGGCAACAGAGCATGCACAATGTCGGCACTAGTACAGTGTATATCCTCCTTTCGCAGCAATGCAGGCTGCTATTCTCCCATGGAGACAATCGTAGAGATGCTGGATGTAGTCCTGTGGAACGGCTTGCCATGCCATTTCCACCTGGCGCCTCAGTTGGACCAGCGTTCGTGCTGAACATGCAGACCGCGTGAGACGACGCTTCATCCAGTCCCAAACATGCTTAATGGGGGACAGATCCGGAGATCTTGATGGCCAGGGTAGTTGACTTACACCTTCTAGAGCACGTTGGGTGGCACGGGATACATGGGGACGTGCATTGTCCTGTTGGAACAGCAAGTTCCCTTGCTGGTCTAGGAATGGTAGAACGATGGGTTCGATGACGGTTTGGATGTACCGTGCACTATTCAGTGTCCCCTCGACGATCACCAGTGGTGTACGGCCAGTGTAGGAGATCGCTCCCCACACCATGATGCCGGGTGTTGGCCCTGTGTGCCTCGGTCGTAAGCAGTCCTGATTGTGGCGCTCACCTGCACGGCGCCAAACACGCATACGACCATCATTGGCACCAAGGCGGAAGCGACTCTCATCGCTGAAGACGACACGTCTCCATTCGTCCCTCCATTCACGCCTGTCGCGACACCACTGGAGGCGGGCTGCACGATGTTGGGGCGTGAGCGGAAGACGGCCTAACGGTGTGCGGGACCGTAGCCCAGCTTCATGGAGACGGTTGCGAATGGTCCTCGCCGATACCCCAGGAGCAACAGTGTCCCTAATTTGCTGGGAAGTGGCGGTGCGGTCCCCTACGGCACTGCGTAGGATCCTACGGTCTTGGCGTGCATCCGTGCGTCGCTGCGGTCCGGTCCCAGGTCGACGGGCACGTGCACCTTCCGCCGACCACTGACGACAACATCAATGTACTGTGGAGACCTCACGCCCCACGTGTTGAGCAATTCGGCGGTACGTCCACCCGGCCTCCCGCGTGCCCACTATACGCCCTCGCTCAAAGTCCGTCAACTCCACATACGGTTCACGTCCACGCTGTCGCGGCATGCTACCAGTGTTAAAGACTGCGATGGAGCTCCGTATGCCACGGCAAACTGGCTGACACTGACGGCGGCGGTGCACAAATGCTGCGCAGCTAGCGCCATTCGACGGCCAACACCGCGGTTCCTTGTGTGTCCGCTGTGCCGTGCGTGTGATCATTGCTTGTACAGCCCTCTCGCAGTGTCCGGAGCAAGTATGGTGGGTCTGACACACCGGTGTCAATGTGTTCTTTTTTCCATTTCCAGGAGTGTAGTTAAAAACTCTTCTGTAATGTGCTGTTTTAATCGTTTACGCTATTGCAGTTACTTTTGCATTTCATTAATTCTTTAATTTCTAATCATCATTCTGTAAACTAAGTACTGACTCGTTCCATGACCAGGTAGTTTTATCTCGCATGGTTTCTTGGAACTCGGAAAACTACCATGCACCAATAAACGAAGACAGCAAAAGACATATACAGAAAGCAAATACATTTTGAGATCTTTTAGAATCCCAGATCTCCAATACTTTAAAATAACAAGGTTAAAATACTTCTCGGACACTTATATACACAAGTTGGGAAGGAAAAGAAATTTAGGAGTATGTTTGGCGAACATTCATTACATTTAAGAACAAACATAAATGGTGAAAAACTGAGTCATATGCGTAAAACGTCCCATTTAAAATTGCTGTCGACACGACTTCTCTAACTACAAAGAAAAGTGAGAACTTGGATGTTTCCTGATTCGTACCTAGGAGAATTTCAACTGATTCACAATGCCATAGGTCAGAAAAAACATCAATATTAAAGTGACAATAAAAGGGAAATTTAACTGAGATATTTACCCCTCTAAGGTTACGATATGATTTCTTCCATCTAAAACAAAAAGTAGAGCCCAATACACCTAACAAAACAATATGGAATATAGAAAAAATTATAGAAGTATGTTAGATAACGAAAAAGGTTTTTGGCATGAACTCCAGGCACAAGTTACTACAACAGCAGAGAAAACACTAGGACTGGCAACGAATGGAAATAAACGCACGATGGCACGAAGAATGTGGAATAAGAGTAGTACCAAAAGCCCAAAATGGAAGAAATAGAGGTGAGTCAAAAAAAAGAAAAAAAGAAACACGTTGAATAATTAAGACAACAAAGTAAAGAAACATCAAAAATAATCCAGAAAACCATAAGGACATTCGACAAATTTCTATCGATAGAAATACAAGAAAATTTGAACAAAAATAGTACTAGAAATATTTTACCAAAATTTTCAATAATTAGATAAAGTGTACGAAATAACACTTGTTTCAAAACTAGAAATGGCAAAATAACGTTCAACAACAAGAAGAAAATATTAACAAATTTTGATAGGCTCTTAATATGTCCACATCCAAAAGTTAAATTAGGATTTCCAGCAATAACGTAAGATCTTGAGCAGGATTTCCCACCAACAGAGCCACAGATTCATAAAGCTACGAAAACTATCAAAAACAGAAAAGGGCCGGCCTGGGTGACCGAGAAGTTCTATGCGCTACAGTCTGGAACCACGCGAGCGCTACGGTCGCAGTTTCAAATCTTGCCTCTGGCATGGATGTGTGTGACGTCCTTAGGTTAGTTAGGTTTAAGTAGTTCTAAGTTCTAGGAGACTGATGACCTCAGCAGTTAAGTCTCATAGCGCTCAGAGCCATTTGAACGATTTGAACAGAAAAGGAAGTGGTGGAAATGTCATTACAGCAGAATTATTGAAATGGTCTGCAGCAAATATTGTTAAGTGATCTATATTTGCTTTTTGGGAACATCATTTCGGAAGCAGAGAAGACTAAGGAAGAGTGAGAAATTGGAAATGTGTGGTAAATTCTATGGGACCAAACTTCTGAGGTCATCGATTCCTAGGTGAACACACTACTTAATCGAACTTAAACTAAGTTACACTAAGGACAACAAACGTGCACCCATTACCAAGGGTTGGACTCGAATCTCCGACGGGGGAAGCTGCGCGAACAGTGGCAAGGCGTCCTAGACCGCAAGGCTACACCTCGCGGCTTGGAAAATTGCATTAATCCGCCCACAATATCAAAAGCGAAAGAAAATGTGAATAGTTACAGAGGAATGTAACTTTTGCCTGCTGCATACAAAATATTTTAAAAATTTCTCCTGAACAGTAGTGAATAAACCATAGACAAGAAACTGGGAGAATATCAGGTTGCGTTTCGGAATGGTATATCCTACACTGGACACATTTTAACTCAAAATCAGTAATTCGCAACAGAATGTTAATCAGCAAAGGTCACGAAATGGAACCAATAATTATTGGAAGGAAAACACAGTGGATTGGTGATCACGAAATAGATGAACATGAGGAATTGTTACCTAATCAGCAAAACAATCCAAGACGGACGGAGCAAGGAGGACATATAAAGCGGACTAGTACAGGCAGTAGGGGCATTTCTGGCCAAGAGAATTCTACTAGTTCCAAACACATATTTTAATTTGATGAAGAAATTTCTGAGAATGTATTTTTGGAGAACAGAACTGGGAACGCGGACTGTGGTAAAACTGGAACAGAAGAGTACTGAGCCATTGGAGGTGTGGTGCTAGAGAAGAATGTTGAAAATCTGTTGGACTGATAACATGATGAATGCGGAGGATCTCCGGTGAATCGGTGTAAGGAAAGGAATATTGGGAAAACACTGACAAAGGGAGGGGACGTGATGTTAAAAATCGCGGAATAATATTAATTTAAGGGTGGCAGCAGCGTGCAATCCCATGGAGCAACGCTTAGCGCTGTGGACTTTGAATCCAGTCATCCGTGTTCGAGTCTCAGTGGAACGTTTCGATGTGTTTTGCGATCTTTTCTGGCCGAGCTGGCTGGTGAAGTGGTGTTAAGATAACGTGCGTCACGTCTAAGACAACCTCTGTGCTTTATTGCAATGCTACATTGCAACTACCGGAAGCAGTCAGAGATAACGCCATTGCTGTTGAAGATAACGTATCCGAGACAGTTTGATTATGTTCGTACCTAGAACGGAATCTGCACAACGGACGAGCAAAATTTGTTTGGTACTTGTGATGTATCGTATGGTTTGAAGTGCGATCACAGTGAAATAGCTGTTTCGACGGCCGCACCATATTTGTGACGTGCACTTGTAGAATCACAGGCTTCAGCCATTTCTCCCATATATCATCGCCGTAGTGATTGAAAGAAAACTGTAAAAAACCCAGAGGACTCTACAAGATGATGACGTCCCCGCATCTTCCCAAACGTCTTGAATACTGTCTGGACTCCAATGTCTCCCAACACTTCCCTTTGTCCTCCATATGCTGCCGCACATGGATCACCAGGTGCACAACTCCACACACTCTATGCCCTTTCCCAGGGTAATTTAAAACATCTTCTACTCGATGACCACTATAACATTCCTGCCATCTTCCCAACTTGTTGTTGTTGTTGTTATTGTGGTCTTCAGTCCTGAGACTGGTTTGATGCAGCTCTCCATGCTACTCTATCCTGTGCAAGCTTCTTCATTTCCCAGTACCTACTTCAACCTATATCCTTCTGAATATGTTTAGTGTATTCATCTTTTGGTCTCCCTCTACGATTTTTACCCTCCACGCTGCCCTACAATACTAAATTGGTGATACGTTGATGCCTCAGAACATGTCCTACCAACCGATCCCTTCTTCTAGTCAATTGTGCCACAAACTTCTCTTCTCCCCAATCCTATTCAATACCTCCTCATTAGTTATATGATCTACCCATCTAATCTTCAGTATTCTTCTGTAGCACCACATTTCGAAAGCTTCTATTCTCTTCTTGTCCAAACTAGTTACCGTCCATGTTTCACTTCCATACATGGCTACGCTCCATACAAATACTTTCAGAAACGACTTCCTGACAAATCTATACTCGATGTTAACAAATTTCTCTTCTTCAGAAACGCTTTCCTTGCCATTGCCAGTCTACATTTTATATCCTCTCTACTTCGACCATCATCAGCTACTTTGCTCCCCAAATAGCAAAACTCCTTTACTACTTTGTGTCTCATTTCCTAATCTAATTCCCTCAGCATCACCCGACTTAATTCGACTACATTCCATTATCCTCGTTTTGCTTTTGTTGATGTTCATCTTATACGCTCCTTTCAAGACACTGTCCATTCCGTTCAACTGCTCTTCCAAGTCCTTTGCTGTCTCTGATAGAATTTCAATGTCATCGGTGAACCTCAAAGTTTTTATTTCTTCTCCATGGATTTTAATACCCACTCCGAATTTTTCTTTTGTTTCCTTCACTGCTTGCTCAATATACAGATTGAATAACATCGGGGATAGGCTACAACCCTGTCTCACACCCTTTCCAACCACTGCTTCCCTTTCGTGCCCCTCGACTCTTATTACTGCCATCTGGTTTCTGTACAAATTGTAAATTGCCTTTCGCTCCCTGTATTTTACCCCTGCCACCTTCTGAATTTGAAAGTATTCCAGTCAACGTTGTCAAAAGCTTTCTCTAAGTCTACAAATGCTAGAAACGTAGGTTTGCCTTTCCTTAATCGAGCTTCTAAGATAAGTCGTAGGGTCAGTATTGCTTCACGTGGTCCAATATTTCTACGGAATCCAAACTGATCTTCCCCGAGGTCAGCTTCTACCAGTTTTTCCATTCGTCTGTAGAGAATACGCGTTAGTATTTTGCATCTGTGACTTATTAAACTGATAGTTCGGTAATTTTGACATCTTTCAGCACTAGCTTTCTTTGGGATCGGAATTATTATATTCTTCTTAAAGTCTGAGGATATTTCGCCTTTCTCATACATCTTGCTCACCAGATGGTAGAGTTTAGTTAGGACTGGCTCTCCCAAGGCTGTCAGTAGTTCTAATGGAATGTTGTCTACTCCCGGGGCCTTGTTTCGACTCAGGTCTTTCAGCGCTCTGTCAAACTCTTCACGCAGAATCGTATCTCCTATTTCATCTTCATCTACATCCTCTCCATTTCCATAATATTGTCCTCTTGTACACTGCCCTTGTATAGACCCTCTATATACTCCCTCCACCTTTCTGCTTTCCCTTCCCAACTTATCAACTATAAACTACATTATATCTTCCTTTTCGAAATAAACGTTCTGTCCTTGCATAAATACAGACCTATTCAACTTCTAACAAATACTTCCCGCCTCCTAGCCTTTCCCATCACTCATTCTACATCCTTCCACTCCAATCCTGTTTGCATAAAAATCTCTCACGCTTACTGGGAACCCACAACACCGCCATCCTTATACTTTCCAGAATCAAGCATGTTAGTGTCTTAAAGGTCCACGTATTTTATGAGTTTTTAATCATTTTATTTAACCATAAAGTGCCCCGTGTCCGATACAGGAGCCAGCTGTTAATGGTCGCTTCTTTGGGCGTTTCCGATCAGTCGTGAGGCTGGTATCATGCCCCGCCTGCATTTGCCGCCACATGACTGAAAACACCAAAGAAGCGAGAATTGTAATCTGTGTACTGCAGGGGAAATAGTGCACCACGGTGTTAAAGACTGAATAGCGGCGTGTCGGAATGCTGCCAGTCCGTCCTCCTAATGAGGCAAACATCAATAAAAAGTAAACGCTAATTATTGAAGGCGCTCTTATGCCTGTTAACGTTTTGTCACATCAAGATATGTTCCTTTGTCTGATTGCTTTATGTTCGCATTACTGTGTTGCAGCCCTCATGTATGCTTTGTCTTTATCTTGATAACTTTGCTTCATGTATTACAGGCTGTGACACTGTTGCGAATAAAGACAGTGATTCAGCAAGCACAATTTTTTTTTCTCTAATTACTGTCAGTTACCATAAACGGACAGTCAGGCTATTGATTAGGATCTGTAATGACCTTTTACGCATGTATCAACTTGACTAGAAGAAGGGATCGGCGTTAAAGAAAGAAATTTAGCTTTATGCACTTCTGTTCGCTTCATTTCCTTATCACAAACTCACGGGCTACATCTATTTTGTTTTAAAAACTGCACAACAGTTGCCAGCCGGTGTGGCCGAGCCGTTCTGGGCGCTACAGTCTGGAACCGCGCGACCGCTACGGTCGCAGGTTCGAATCCTGCTTCGGGCTTCGATGTGTGTGATGTCCTTACGTTAGTTAAGTTTAAGTAGATCTACGTTCTAGGGGACTGATGACCTTAGAAGTTAATTCCCATAGTGCTGAGAGCCATTTTTTTGCACAACAGTTGCGTTCGTGAATTTAACTTGACGTGCTCGAATAAGTTATTTTCCTTTACAGTGAATTCGAATAGTTTTATAAAGATCCTTCCTGGTATTTGTACATTTACATCTCTAATCTGCACTCCACATTCCTGTGTGGGGTCGTTATTCCGGTACTAACATCCCTTGTCCCTTCCCAGCTCACTTCAGCAATTTTATGAAGGAAAAGCGACTATACAATTGCAAATGAGCTCTAATTTTTTTTTTTATTTACTTATCGTTACCGTTTCGGGAAACGGATGCGGGAGGAAGTAATAGAGGGAAGTTTGATAATTCTGGTAACGTTTCGTGAAATAATGGAAAATTTTGGTCATTCCGTCATGGTTAGTAGTAAGCTTGATTATTCCAACGATAGTATAAAGAAATTTCAACAATGTCGAGCGTACAGTGCATTGTTGATAGACGTCTATACTGGGCTGTGTTTCGACTGCGATTGAAAACGAAGGAAACAGAGTTTCATGCTACTATTTAACATTTTCATTTGAAGGGTTGCACTACCACACAAATGAAAACAGTACTGGATGAAATTCAGTCAGACTCTGCAAGGTCGTTGAAGTCCATTTACTTTTGGATTAATGAATTTAATCCTTAACTCGTGAGGTGACTTTTCTTTAACGTACACCACGAGGTGGAATCTCTGGGACCCTTACGTCTAACAGAGAAAATTATTTGAAATTTTTGATTTATGCTATATAATATTTATTTTTACAGTTATTTCAGTATTTTTTAAATGCTTCTAGTTTATTTTACTGTTAAACAAAGCCTACAGGTTTTTACCGTTTATCACACAAAAGGACATAATTTTGTGTAGTTCTTTTAAATACTCATAAATGGACTGTTAGAGTACTGAATTTTGCATTCTGAAAAATTATATAATCTCTGTACAAAGAAATTTCCAAACGAAACTAAATTCCAGGGTTTAAATTTGCGCAAAAAATTCCACTCGATAGGTACAAAATGAACTCTGTCAAATTGACATTCATTGCTGGGAACTACATTTTTCCTTATCACCACTCAGAACGCATTCGATTTTAACACACACTTTAAGTATTTCATTGAAGAAACAGACAGATGCTCATCACAAATTTCCTGGAGTTCTTCCTCTGAATGATTCTCTTGTTCAATAGCAGAACTATGATCACTGGCTAATTTAAAATCGTCGTCTTCTTCGTTTATTTATATCACTGACAGCTTCCTCCACAGACCAACTAACAATTTCATTAAACTTAGGAAAAGTTAAAACTGACGCATTCGTGCTAACACATTTTGAGCTATACGGTACTGTACTGAAGAAAACAGGTACGTAGTTCACGAGGCGCGGTCAAGGAGACTCCAACACCAATCAGTAACACGTGTCAGCAATAAACAGTTAAGTAAATTACGCAACCGACAGCAAAACATCGTAGGCTTGGCAATATAAGGAGGGTCGGAGGGGTACAGAAGCATTCCACCTCAACTGGGAGCGAGTTCGAAAATTACCGCGCGGTCTAGAAGACCACAGCTCGTGAGTTAACGGTTAAACGTGGCCGGACAAACACCGAAGACGAAAGGCGCTCCGGCCATCTAATTGAGGTCACCACAAAGGAAACAAATGATAGAATCCGTGATATGGTAATGCAAGAGCGCCGAATAAAAATTCATGAAAATTGTGGTACTGTAGGGGCCTCGACTGACTGCGTGCACGATATGATTGCTTGAAATATTCACTCTTGGGAGTTCAGCTGAAAACCTCTCTTTCAGCGTTTGTTTCTGTAGTTTATTAAGCATCTCTTTAACGTTCTCGAACCGACTAAACGATCCCGTCACAGAAAGTGTTATTCTGTCGATGTTCTATGCCTTCTGTTTATCCAACATGGTAATGGTTCCAGAATAATGAACAATCACTAACAATCATTCGAAGGAGTATTTTGCAGTTATGGTTATTTTATATTTCCTTGAGAATCGACCAATGGATGACTGGACCGAAAACTGCACACTTCAATGCGTTAAGAAATTAGAATTTTAATTTTAATCTTAGTCTACTATTTTATACATTTTAATCGACCATATTTAATCCACTATTTTATTAAAAATATTGTGATATAGTATCATTTAGGCGCCTAACAATAAAAAAAGACGGTTACCAACGAAGTAAGCCAGAACTCTTGCAAAATTGTCACTACATGTGGAAGTGCACTGACATGCATTATTGTACAAACATCACTAATAAATGGAGCGGAGACAAAATATGCTCCAAAAGGTTTTCTTCCAGATACCAATGTGCTGTAAGGCTCCCATGAACCACGAATACCACATAATTCCCTACAGTCGTAGTGATTTCTGCCAACAGCATCGGGGAACCTCCCTGAAAAAGCGTTCCGAATGAGAATATGCAAGAGAAATACCTTAACAACTAGTTCCATTGACATCTAGTGACTACCCTTTGCGACATGTCAGCTTTCTATAATCATGATAAAAATGAGAAATAACTCTCCCCAGTTGATGATATTTTCTTCGTGGGAGGAACACAGTCACGTAGGACTAGTTGAAAGAAATTTCCGCCATTTGACTGTAAATTACTATTTATTTATTTCACACAGTCATTTTCTCGGCTTTACAGGCGTTTTCAAGTGCAACTTGAAAAGTCAAAGAATGTCAGACATGAATAAATGAATTCTCATTGTACATTATTTCAACGCTGGCTTATAGTTTAGGCACATCGAACATTTAGTGACATTTTAACTTGCACTTCAGAAAGCCTGTAAAGCTAAAATCTGAACAGTGCAATTGCGAGTTTCCCTTGTATTATATATGTGCTAAGCCCTCTGGTGATGTCTGGACCTATAGCAAGTCTTCCGGAATAAGGAATGGCGTCTTCTAAATCTTCTTCGGACGGTTACCATTCTAAAATCATCCCTTTGATTTTGGAGTCTACATCTACATCTACATGTATACTCTCCAAATCACATTCAAGTTCCTGGCAGAGGGTTCATAGAAACCTCCTTCACTGTTCTCTATTATTCCAATCTCGTATAGCGCGCGGAAAGAATGAACACCTATATCTTTCCGTACGAGCTCTGATTTCCCTTGTTTTATTGTGGTGATCGTTCCTCCCTAAGTAGGTCGGTGTCAACAAAATATTTTCGCATTCGGAGAAGAAAGCTAGTGATTGGAATTTCGTGAGAACGTTCCGTCGCAACGAAAAACACCTTTCTTTTAATGAATTCCAGCCCAAATCCTGTATCATTTCTGTGACACTCTCTCCCATATTTCGCGATAATACAAAACATGCTGCCTTTCTTTGAACTTTCTCGACGGTCAGTGGCGGAAAACGTGAAATGTTAAGAAATGATAATATTTGGCTGATGTTGCTCTTCTCGGGCCTCGACTTGACTTGCTGGAATAGCCTCCAGTTTCCCTGTGCCTTCTTACGGTTTGGAAGTCGTGGAAGGTAAAGTTTTCAACACTTCTCTGGCTTACTGCACGCTCCAACCATCTCAGACCAGAAAATTTTCACAGCAGAACTCCAAGTTTGCTGCAGAAAGCTGACTATGACAGTTACAGAAAGATCATACAAGCACGTGTGACTGAAAGGAGAGCCATACAGAGTATAAGTGGTAGAAGAGCGTGAAAACGTTATTTCATCAAATCCTCAGGCTGAACGTTAATAAACTCGATAAACTGCAGGGATATTTTCCTGATTGGAAATAGCGGAAAAATGGTCTTATGAACAAGTGTCCGGAAACGGATCGTTGTCACGGTAGATGGCTCTGATGAATGATAGTTCCTATGACCAGGTGCCACGTGTTCCTTGCTTGTGCAGGCTGCGTGACTGACGAAGCGTATTGTAAGCAGGATAATAGTCCGTTATTCATGTCGGGAACAAGTCAATATTGTGTTTGTGCACAGCCAAGCAGATGGAAACGGTCGAGAGGCAGCCCGGCTGTACCAAAACACTCAACCTCATGCACACCAACCACATGAGGCAACATTTCAAGCCCCTTTAGGGCGTTTGTGTGATCATGGGCCCATTGAGACAGACGAACGTGCAGGGACACGGTGGACTGGGCGTACACCACATTTGGAGGACCGGGTTCTACATGATAGTGAGACGAACCCTAGCACAAAATCAAGGAAGTGGCCCATCACTATCGTGTAAACCAAAGTATACGTGTGAACGCGTGCATTGAATCGTATGAAGGGCACTTTGAACATCTGTTGTGACGTGGATGCGATGGAGCTCTGTTCTGTGTTCTGGGACGATTTGTTATCATTGCACGCACTCCGTACATTTCGCAACACATGTTCGTAGGACATGTATTCATCCACTTCCAGTCAGGGATCTGTCGTTGCTGCAGTTTGTAGGTTTAATTAGTGTTCACCCTGCGTAAATAATTACATATCGTTAATTACGTGTTGCTTTTGTCGTAGAGGTTAGTGTATTTGTTTTATGTTGTCACCCCACTTCAGGTCGCTACAGTAGTTTCTGTTTTCAGTGATTTGTCGCCAGTAGCATGATCGAACGGTGATAGATCTCCTCGCTTATTAGCACGCAGGGTGTTAAGTTTGTTTAAGTTCATGGTCAAATGGCAGCCTTTATAACATTCATAGAGCCTTTACAGATCTTCCTGAAATTCATACAGTCTTCTGAGATGGTACGTTCCTATACTCCTATTCACAACTACACTTTCGGCGTGTAGTCTGACAGAGATTCTTACGTTGTACTCTAGGTCACTAGTTACTAACATAAAGCAAAATCAGTAACAGCCCTAAAACATTCCCCTCCGGCACTCCCTTGATTGTCTTTAACCCTCCATTACTCGCGCGAAAATACGTGACGTTGTCACTCGTTCGGACAACAGGTGTCATCTACAAAGCAAGAGGTCTATTTTTATATGTTAAACGGTCTCTATGAGTGATTTTATGATATTTTTTATTAAGTCTAAATATAATACATATAATATTCGTACACAGTGTAATATATCCTAAAGTTTGAAACAGTTTGTGAAATAATTTAATGAAGTTTCATTTGAAAATAACAAATTTACGTGTGCTTTCCATGTAAGCATTGAGTAGTGTGTAACAACACAACTACGTATCAAAAGAAAATGGAAACGTTTACCTCAAAACAACGACCTAACTAATAAGCATGTACAAAGAGTAATTTAGTGACAAAGTGCAAACAAAATTGAAATAAACAACACGTTATTTGACAACACAGTCTACACATATATCTTTCAGATAATCTACACATGTCCAGTTGTTGCATGTAGTGCACCATCTACGAACTGTTTCCTTTCGTGGTCTTACACATATACGTATAACACCTTCCACGTGATCCCGATGATTTTAGTGGCTATTCCACAATTTCTTGAGTAATTTAGCCCTCCTCCGAATTTCACATGGAAGGCTTTCAATAAGGGGACGTCGCTCTATTTGAGGCTTTATTAGTTCCCAGCTGATTTTTTCTATAAAATCAACCCCTTTTTACAACCTGATTTGAAGCCATGCGGTGGTATTTACATATGAATAAAGCAATTATGGCTGCAATGTCCAAAATATTGTTAAAACAGTACCATAGGCCACCTTCTTGTATTACGTGACACATTGCTCTTCTGACAAAACTGATCTAAAAGATCTACCCCCACTTTTGACGTGTTATAGAAAGTAATCATTTCAAGTTTATTTTGTTCCCCTGTTGAACGATCTATAGCGTCATCAAACTGCATATTTGACAACACCAAAACTGTTCTATTTTTCTTTGGGCAGTATGAGACCAATGAACAATGCTGTTGAAATCCAAAGATAGCTGACTTTGACCCCCTTTCTCGTTTTGGTAGAAATTCTTTCGGTACTTCTCTCTTGTTTTTTCGTACTTTTTTTTAATTCACTATGGAACTTAAAATCTGAGGTCATCAGTCCCCTAGAGCTTAGAGCTACTTAAACCTAACTAACCTAAGGACATCACACACATCCATGCCCGAGGCAGGATTCGAACCTGCGACCGTAACGGTCGCGCGATTCCGGACTGAAGCACCTAGAACCGCTCGGCCACCCAGGGCCGGCTTTTCGTACTGTTCCGACGTATGTCAGTTTCTTCGCCTGAAGTTTCTTGATTAAAGACAAACTGGTAAATCAGTCGTCACCAGTAATATTTCTGCTTGTACCTTGAAGCGGGCCGTGCGGTTCTAGGCGCTACAACCAGGATATAAAATAAACTGCTGTAGTCACAATACAACCGATTGGAAAACAGAATTCCCATTTTAATAAACTTGTGATTCTCACAGACAAAATGAAAGAACTTGTTGAACCGTTACTCAAACAAGCACTGAAGGAAGCACTTAATGGCACATCGTTGAAAGCATCTAATAATGTACAAATACATCACTTGGACCAGAATCCACCCAAAACGGAAAATAACGTAATTTGAATGTACAGTCATACGTAGAGATATAGTTTGACAAGGACAGGACAGGTAGTACGCCGTGACCTCATAGTAGATCCATCCTGGCATTTGGCTGAAGTAATTTGGCGACACCACAGAAAATCTAAACGAGGATAGTCTGATGTAGACTGGTGCCTCAACCCTCAAGAATATAAGACGACAGTAGCGTAGAAGGTTAGTGCTACACTGTTCGTTCATTTCTGACCCCCAAATCACTCCACAAAGTACACACACTATGCATACATAGTTTTGTAATATACCAACACAAACACTAACATCTGAATTAAGGACATAGAGATGATGTCTGTTTCCATTTCGTGAACCGTAACTTCTCCTTTGCTAGCCTGAAAACTGGGTCACCATACCTCTATAACGAGTGACGAACTGAGCTAAGAAATATCACAGGAAAAAAAGCAAATCATAGTGAGAAACTGGAATGTAAGGTGAAACACGTTTCCAGTTCTACATTTATTCATTCTTGGTAAATCTATGTTCAGTTTAGAACTTGTCCCATGGTCTTGAACAGAGTTGTTTGTGCAATAATTATAAATGGTATTTTTAATGTATACTGTAGAACCGATTGGTAGGTGTACACGCACGGTCTATGGTGTTTAACGCACCCGGTGGTTTCAGCAGATCTTTACACTGAGCTCGACTACTATGATTGCTTATTATGGTTATGGCCCCTTTCTGCATGAAAACTATGTTCACATTTTGAGCATCTGCTCACCAGAAAAGAACATATCTATGAATTGAGTATACATGTAAGTAGTATGCAACTAAAACAATAACTGACGAAAGGACTCTAAGCGCATTAATTACTGATGATATTCTGTTTGCAAATATCTTTGAGTGTTGATACGACTCAACTGAGAGTCAGTAACCATACCTAGAAGTTTTGTTTTTTAATGTAGTCTATAGAAGTCCTGTCTACATTTAACTTAACAGTGTCATAATCTCTCTTCAAACTGAAATTAATGGCATTTCTTTTGTTCAATGTCACTATTCCAATACTATCCAGCTGTGAACTATAAACTTCGTTGAGGGTTTCATTTGTTTTCTCTGCAAGGTGTTCTCTTGTTTTCTCGGTGTCTGCAATCTTGCTGTCAACAGATCGGCGTATATTTTCTTCGTTGGTATGTGTGTATCAGGAACAGTATTGGCCCTAATATGCTGCCCTAAGGAACTACTATATTAATGAGTTATGGTTCTGATAAGTAACTCTAACACTTATGGGAACAAAAATTCATTAATATAGTAGTTCCTCAGGGTAGCATATTAGAGTTACTTGAGGTATGTGTTGCCTCTGTTCCTTGAAGCCTATCTTTTTTAGTAGAATCGAATGGTGAACTGTTTCAAGGCCCTTAGAAATATCTAAAAGTATGATTGTAACACATTCGTGTTTGTCCGGAGTATGAAGCACCACATTTGTGACTTTTGCTGCAGCTGATTATGTACTTTTACCACTTTGGAATCTATAGTGTAATTCTCTTAAAGCGTTACATTTATTCAACAAACTTATTAACCTGTCTTTCATAACTGATTCTATTACTTTTGAGAATGTGACTACAGGTAAATGAGCCACTAGTTTTCTGTCTTCTATGTTACCTTCGTTTCCCAGAAGAACAGCTCCTGCATGTTTGAAATACTCTAGAAATTTCCATGAAATGAATTATTTATCATATAGTTTAATGAAGATTGTATACTTTCTATCCAGTGTTTCAGCACACACTTCAGAAACTAATTTAAGCTACAGACTTTAAAATTTTTGGGTTTTGTACAGCTTTACTGACACATACTCTGTGGTTGGTAGAACACCATTGTACTTAGTGCATGGTTATTTATAAATTGAATATGCTTTATGTCAATTTTTGTTATAGTTTATCAGCAGTACTTGAAAAATACTTATGCACATAGTTTTCTAGGTGGTGTGCATCGCCGACCGAGGTGGCCACGCGGTTCTAGGCGCTGCAATCCGGAACCGCGCGACTGTTACGGTCGCAGGTTTTAATCCTGCTTCGGGCATCGATGTGTGTGATACCCTTAGGTTAGTTAGGTTTAAGTAGTTCTAAGTTCCAGGAGACTGATGACCTCAGAAGTTAAGTCCCATAGTGCTCAGAGCCATTTGAACCATTTTGAACCTAGTAGCGGTTCGGCCATTCGGAGCACAGTATCTTCAGCTGAATTACTGCCATTATATTGTCCCTCTGATTGCTTACCGACGCACGGCTCTAAATTCAAAGTGTAATCTGTTTTTACATCAACCAAAGCAAACACTCTTAACCCACACTTTGCAGGTTTGCTAGGCATATATTGCCTGAATGGGCAGTTTCTTCTAAATGCCAAAAGCTGTTCATCAAAAGTAAGATATTCACTAGGTGAAAAATATTTTTGGCAATTGTTCCTGAATAGTTCAAGTACCTCTGGGATGGCAGCCAACTTCTCAGTCTCTCTGCGAACACCTCTATCACGGATATCATCAAACCTCAGACATCTGATCAGAAACCTGAATTGGTTTTAACTCGTGCATAAATAACATGACTCAGGTCTGTTTCCCTTCGAGTTATCCCACAATTTCGATATGCTCTTCCTAGAACGTCTCAAAAATCCACACAGATATAACAAACCAATGAAGGCTCTGATCTCTACCGCATCTGTTTCTTTAGGATCCCTTTCCCTGGAGAAGTTACCACGAGCTTCATTGATGTATATATTAGTGCATGTTGCGATAATGCTTATTATGTTTTCATCCAAGAACAAATTCATAATTTCTATTTCTGTCTTTTTTATACGAGCTTGATTTTTTGGTCCAGGAAAATGCGTAATAATACTACATGATCTGCTTCTGCCATTAATGGGATATTTATTTTTCCTCCATTTAGTTATTCCACCTTTCCCTAAAAAAATGCATGCTCTTCAGTTACGTCTCCTCGTGTCTCATATTCATCATTTCCTTGCACTTCTTGTTCTGTTCCTGAATCATGACCGCTTTCATGAACAAAATCCTCAATCTCTGAGCTAGCCCTATCACTGTGAACATCTTCATCACTCAGCTCATTGAACCATTCCAGCCATACGTTAGGATCTCTCCTAAACTCAGTCTTCCACAATTTAAAAATAAAAATACTAGGTAACAGGGAACTGCAATCAGTTTCCATACGCCTAAATTTATGCACGTATAAGATCGATTGAATCTAGGAAAGCACTAAAGTAATATTGAATTACTTTGTTTCAGATTTTGGCAGCAGAGCTCACGCGGATCACCAGTGTCCTCCAGACTATAATAATGTATAATAAACAATGTATCTTTCGTAACTGAAAGCCAACAATGACTGTAGCTAACAGCCGGAGAGTTGACAGAAAGGTACTGAAAATGGCGCGAACTCAGTCCAGCCCTGTCAGACAAAACTGAGCGGGAAAGTCATGTGGATGACGAGTGTCATCCGCGCGAGCAATGGAGGGTTAGAAGATTAGATACTTATCCTGTTGCGAACAACGTATTCATTTCTCTCGCTACCCGTTAAGTTCTACACTGTACTTGAACTTCACGCAGAAACTTCACTTTGGTATATTTCTGCGGCGTGTTCACCATATAAACGCTGTTCGTTAGACAGAACTGTTTTATCGAGGTTCCAGGTCTTCAATATCGTTTCCTACAAGTTTATTACTCTCTATTGCGAATTTCGTGACAGCATCTTGTCGTCTAGCTGAAGCGTTTATCAACGGAACAGCACGAAGCTTAGCAGGTGTTCCCGACAGCCTTTGAGAGCACCGGGACGCACATTGCCAGTAACGCAGTGCGTGGGAATAGACAGTCGTAGAGTAATTGCGCCGCCGGGCCGCGCCACACGACGGCTTGTCGCCTGTCACGTGTACCCACCTCTAGCAGCGGCTCCTGCGAAATTCCTCGACTCCCTTCCCGGCGCGGCCGCATTAGCGGATGGGGCAGAGTATTGCATTCTGCGTCTGGCCTGATTAATAGCCCGGCATCCGGCTGCCTTTGTCTCGGGGGACGCAGAGATTCATCACGCTAAAAGCGAATCACGTCTCGAGAGCGCCGATGCCCCAACTCAGGTTTTTCTAAACTCCTTAATTAAAATAAATGTTCCTGTCCATGTGGCGGCTCCCTTGCTTTCTGCGTTTCGTCAGATTTTTTTAATAAGTGCTGCAGCAGCGGAGCACTGATCTGTTTAGTAAGATTAAAAGGCCACTCAAATCGGTCAAGAGAGTGAAATAATTTACGTACCAGCGACGCACTTCTGTTGATTGTTGTAAACGTGTACCACCCCTTTTTTAAATGTTGTGAACATGTTTAGTTGAACACTTGAAGTATTACAACAGGTACTGCCTGTTTTATCTTCGTTCTTTAAATCCGAGTCAGTAAGTTTACCTTCGTTCGCCTTAATTAATACAGTCTGAAATGGTTTCATTTACTTTGCGATTAGGCTCATAATTTAAATATTATACCATATTTTCGGAATCACCTATTGCTAGAATAATTTCATATTCAAAGGTGAAAAAGGAATTTCATTTTGTTTCACTAGTATTTGTTTCACATTATTAAACCATCATCAGGTTTCTAACAACCATATGTAATACTCAAACAAAACGCAATTGGTTTGCTTTGTAAGCTGACTCTTGTTTCCTAACTACGAGTGAATGGCGGTACAAAGATATGAACATAACTTATGCCCTGAAATATACCCCACAGAAAATGGACATGATCTAACGATGACATCTGAAACCTGAGTACCTATAGCAGATGGCCAGCTCACATAAAGCGAGAACAGAGGGAGAAAATTATTCGGTAGGAACACAATTGAATATTGAACACATATATGAACTTTAAACCCCATACATAGCTCCTTATACGTTTGATTTGTGCGAGGACAAACGTTTTTGTCGTCTGTTACTCACGTTGCCTAAGAAGCTGAAAATACTGAGCTTGTGTCATGAATGAGGTAAACTGCAGTTACCTTAGAGAACTGCATTAACGTCAACTTACCTGGTTTGCTGAAAACATTTTACAAAACCATCGACACGTATGCTGTGGAGCTCCCGATCAAGTGCAATTGAATATATGTTTAAAGGATCCCGATATAGAGGCAAATACACGTGGCGGAAATTTGTACCTGCTGAAACAAAGTGTAAGTTAATGAATTCGCGAAGTCGAATTACACAATAGATCAGAGAGTCAATATAATTTACAGTTAGGTTACGTACACAGTTTTGCATTGGTTGTACGAATAAACTTCTACTCTGAGTATCTAACATCCTTTGTATCTACCTTGAAAAATATCAAATAACCCAGTCGTATGAATCCAGCTGAAATGCTCGCGGCTCCCTGTGTCTCAGTCTGACAGACGGCTAAATGTCAATTGCGTCCGTCTTAACATTCGAAATTACTGATGTACTGCTTGCTACAGAGTGATGGCCAGGGTGGAGGACAAAACGAGAGTACCTTCTGCTTCAAAGCATGAGGGAATTGAAGCGATTTCTGGCTCATAGCATTCCCTTTGGTTGGGTGTGGTTAAAGCTGTTGGCCTGGCCCTATCACTATGATAGATCCGCACTTCTTTGTCTTGGCAACGATAAGTCCCTCTCGCTGCTGGAAGCGACCCATAATGGTCCCAGTGTGATCAATCAGTGGCATACGACTATTGAAGTGTAGCTCTCCTTCCGAAATGACTGTCTTACAATTTTTCACTATAAAAAATAAACAGCATATCTTACAGAAGTTGAATTTTTCCAGTCATTATATCTGAAATAAGTCTTCAGTAGTGCTTCACAAGGTATCACCATTTCTCAGTCTCTTTACACAGTAACATAAAAACATGCGATCAGTCAAAATAAAAAATAAAAATTTGTTGAAAGTATCACGTGAGTGGTAAGATCATTCCGTATCTGTCGTATGACTGTGAGTTGTGTTGAAGTTACCCAAGTATATCAGTGGAATTTTGATTTGGTAAGCACTTCGGCTAAGAGTAATTCCCTCAATCCCGCTCTCCAACCACGTTACCTCTATAATTTTGAAGAAAAGTGATCAGCTAAATTGGGCGAAGACACCCGCCCAAAGAAGTCCCCTTCATTCTGCCAATGGCCTTGTTAAAGAGGGCGGAGGAGCGGTCAGAAGTTCAGGCCAATCTCTTGGCCTTGGGCTGGGAAACTGCCCCTAAAGGCGGTAGAATCAGAAATAGTCAACGGCGTAAAGATGCAGAAGGCACTGGAAACCACTTAATTAAAGACACATAATGCGTATCCACAGGACATGTGGCCTGTAGTTGAAAAATTGTCATGATGACCTCTCCACTGGCAAAAGATCCCTGATAGTCCGGCATTCGGATTTCCGGTGGGGGACTGCTACGAGGGAGGTGACCATGAGTTAAAGATTGAATAACCAACGAAAGAATAAAGTGCTACGATTTGGGTCATGGAATGGAAAAAGCTTGACAGTGGTAGAGGCACGAGAATATCTGAAAAAGGTAAGGCATAGGATCACTTCAGATGTAGTGGGGTTCAGTGAAGTGAAATGGAAAGAAGGCAAGGATTTCTGGTCAGACGAGATAGGGTAATATCGACCGTACACAGGGAGTAGGACAAGTTATGAATAGGAAACCAGAGAGTGAGCTACTGTGAGCGATAGAGTTGTTCTCATCAGAATAGACTGCAAACCAACATGGACCATGGTAGTTGTCTGAGGTATCCATGCCGACGTGCTAAACTGAAGATCGAGGGATAGAGAAAGTATATGAGGGTGTTGAACGGGTATTAAGTATATACAGGAAGGTGAAAAATCCAGTCGTCCTGGGGCCTGGAATGCGGTTGTCAGGGAAGGAATAGAGGAAAGTTTTATGGGAGAATGTGGGCTTGGTATGTCCTCTGTGACAAGGCCGTTGGCAGAATGAAAGTGATTTCTTATACTGAAGGTCTTCATCCACCGATTCTGATTACTATTATGAATTTAAGTGGTGATACCTGGGGATACGTTTTTTAGTTAGGACTGAAATAAACAGGAGGTGTGGGGAAACTAAAGCCTTCGGGAATGGCAAAAGCTTGACAGTGGTAGAGCCTTCGGTAAAATTAAAGGCGAGGACTGTAACATTGAGTGAGTAATGGTAATTCCACTGTTAGTTGCATGGGAGAGAGTACATTGTGAGCTAGTCTACTACGAGTATCAAACAAAGACCTTCATTTGAGGAAGAAGTTTCTGACGTTTTACGTTTGAGCCACAGCATTATATGGTAGTGAAACATGGACTGTGGAAAAACCGGGACAGAGGACAAGAGAAGGATTTGATATGTTGTGCTACAGGAGAATGTTGAGGTAAGAAATGATGACCTTCTCCGAAGAGCTGGTGAGGAAAGGGATGTATGGAAAATACTGACAAGAAGGAGGGACAGGATGGCAGGATATATGTTAATACTTCGGCGAATAAATTCCGCAGTACTAGGGGGGCTGTAAAGGGTAAAAACTCTAGAGGAAGTCAAAGACAAATAACTGAGAATGGAAGCTACAGTTGCTACTCTGAGATGAAAAAGTTTGCACTGGAGAGGAATTCTTTGGTGAGCCGCCTCAAACCAGTCAGTAGACTAATGACTCAAAAAACAAAATAATAAATCTTTTTTGGAGGTTTGGTCTGAAAACAAACGGCTACATTCGAAATTAGTCACCAGCATAAATTACCCGCAGCTGTGGTGGAATATTTAATTAAAGAATTACCAACTCTACGTTGCTACCAGTAGTTATTTCTCTAAAAAATGTTGGAATTAGATAAACACACATATCATGAACGAAACTAGTAGTACCCTCATAAATATCTTTCGAAGTTCCGGTACCCTACGATTCTGTGCTCCAAATGTGCATCATCAGAAATTTCATCCTCAAATGAAAACCTATGTTTGACACTCGTTGTAGACTAGCTCTCAATGTACTTTCTCCTATGCATCTAACAGTGGAGTTACCATTGCTCACTCAATGTTAATGACCCCGCTTTCAATTTCATCGAAGGCTAGTTTGACTTTTCTATTGCTGAGTGAGTCCCGGTGGCAATCATTTCTTTTAAGAGTTTCTCAGATTTTTCGTTTAACCATTTCGCTTTAGCTTCCCCGCACTTCCTGTTTATTCCAGTCCTACTAAAAGAGGCATCCCTTTGTCTAGGGGTAGCAACTTCGTTTCGTAATCAAAACTTCAATAGTGCACAAGGTTACTACAGTGACTGCATCAGTAATGGAGCTTGTGTTTACAAATATTGAGAAGCGAAAGTGTAGTGGAACTGTAAAAGACCTTAAGCTATGAGGCTGTTTCGGCTAAATAACAACAGTGAAATCGAGCATCGAAAAATTTTAACCCTAGGCAGGCCTAGAGTATACGTTTAACAGAAATCACTATACAAGATATTTCAAGACAATTGTCAACCCAAAGTTGAAAGTAACTATTCAGAAGAGTAACATAAATTTAAAATTCTCTACATTCTCAAAATCATTTAAACTGAACTTCCAAAATACATTCCTAGAAGTACCCACATAGGGATCAGAGTCTCACAAAAACAGATGGATAACAGCAGATATTAAGAAGTCTTTCTAAACTTTTAAATACCCGAGTTCCATGAAAAGAGACATAACGAGCTAGAATACTTAGATATAGACCATAGAGACAAAAAGATTTGTAGGAAGGTTATGATTGCTGCAAAAAAGTAATTTGATTACAAAATAATATAGAAGTAGAGGGTAAAATTAAAGTAATTTGGGAAGTCACTATACAGGAAACAGAGACAAATAAAGATATAATAATGTACTTATAAACGACGGGACAAAGTAATAAACGATGCACACCAAAAAAGTGGTTCAAATGGCTCTGAGCACTATGGGACTTATCATCTGAGGTTATCAGTCCCCTAGAACTTAGAACTACTTAAACCTAACTAACCTAAGGACATCACACACATCGATGCCCGAGGCAAGATACGAACCTGCGACCGTAGCGGTCTCGCGGTTCCGGACTGCAGCGCCTAGAACCGCGTGGTCACCGCGGTCGGCGATGCACACCACCTAGCAAACTATGTGCATAAGTATTTTTCAAGTACTGCTGATAAACTATAACAAAAATTGACATAAAGCATATTCAATTTAAAAATAACCATGCACTAAGTACAATCATGTTCTACCAACCACAGAGTATGTGTCAGTAAAGCTGTACAAAACCCAAAATTTTTAAAGTCTGTAGCTTCGATTAGTTTCTGAAGTGTGTGCTGAAACACTGGATATGAAGTACACAATCTTCATTAAACTATATGATAAATAATTCATATCATGGAAATTTCTAGAGTATTTCAAACATGCAGGAGCTGTTCTTCTGGGAAACGAAGGTAACATAGAGGACAGAAAACTAGTGGCTCATTTACCTGTAGTCACATTCTCAAAAGTAATAGAATCAGTTATGAAAGACAGGTTAATAAGTTTGTTGAATAAATGTAACGCTTTAAGAGAATTACACTATAGATTCCAAAGTGGTAAAAGTACATAATCAGCTGCAGCAAAAGTCACAAATGTGGTGCTTCATACTCCGGACAAACACGAGTGTGTTACAATCATATTTTTAGATATTTGTAAGGGCTTTGAAACAGTTCACCATTCGATTCTACTAAAAAAGATAGGCTTCAAGGAACAGAGGCAACACATACCTCAAGTAACTCTAATATGCTACCCTGAGGAACTACTATATTAATGAATTTTTGTTCTGATAATTGTTAGAGTTACTTATCGGAACCATAACTCATTAATATAGTAGTTCCTTAGGGCAGCATATTAGGGCCAATACTGTTCCTGATACACACATACGAATGAAGAAAAAATACGCCGATCTGTTGACAACAAGATTGCAGACACCGAGAAAACAAGAGAACACCTTGCAGAGAAAACAAATGAAACCCTCAACGAAGTTTATAGTTCACAGCTGTATAGTATTGGAATAAAGTGTCATCGAACAAAAGAAATGCCACTAATTTCAGTTTGAAGAGAGATTATGACACTGTTAAGTTAAATGTAGACAGGACTTCTATAGACTACATTAAAAAACAAAACTTCTAGGTATGGTTACTGACTCTCAGTTGAGTCGTATCAACACTCAAATATATTTGCAAACAGAATATCATCAGCAATTAATGCGCTTAGAGTCCTTTCGTCAGTTATTGTTTTAGTTGCATACTACCTACATGTATACTCAATTCATAGATATGTTCTTTTCTGGTGAGCAGATGCTCAAAATGTGAACATAGTTTTCATGCAGAAAAGGGCCATAACCATAATAAGCAATCATAGTAGTCGAGCTCAGTGTAAAGATCTGCTGAAACCACCGGGTGCGTTGAACACCATAGACCGTGCGTGTACACCTACCAATCGGTTCTACAGTATACATTAAAAACACCATTTATAATTATTGCACAAACAACTCTGTTCAAGACCATGGAACAAGTTCTAAACTGAACATAGATTTACCAAGAATGAATAAATGTAAAACTGGAAACATGTTTCACCTTGCTTTCCAGTTTCTCACTATGATTTGCTTTTTTCCTGTGATATTTGGTTTCCAGAGCTATGCAGTGTATAATAATGTCTTGTGCTATTTCTTAGCTCAGTTCGTCACTCTTTATAGAGGGATGGTGACCCAGTTTTCAGGCTAGCAAATGAGAAGTTACGGTTCACGAAATGGAAACAGACATCATCTCTATGTCCTTAATTCAGATGTTAGTGTTTGTGTTGGTATATTACAAAACTATGTATGCATAGTGTGTGTAATTTGTGGAGTGATTTGGGGGTCAGAAATGAACGAACAGTGTAGCACTAACCTTCTGCGCTACTGTCGTCTTATATTCTTGAGGGTTGAGGCACCAGTCTACATCAGACTATCCTCGTTTAGATTTTCTGTGGTGTCGCCAAATTACTTCAGCCAAATGCCAGGATGGATCTACTATGAGGTCACGGCGTACTACCTGTCCTGTCCTTGTCAAACTAGATCTCTACGTATGGCTGTACATTCAAATTACGTTATTTTCCGTTTTGGGTGAATTCTGGTCCAAGTGATGTATTTGTACATTATTAGATGCTTTCAACGATGTGCCATTAAGTGCTTCCTTCAGTGCTTGTTTGAGTAACGGTTCAACAAGTTCTTTCATTTTGTCTGTGACAATCACAAGTTTATTAAGGGGCTCCGGAACACCCTATACTTGCAATGTTAAAATAACGCTTATAAATTACATCTTTCCTCACAAAGTATTTGAGGTAGGATGTTGAACTTTTTACAGATTATTTATTGGAATATGGGCTACAACTTAACACAGGGATTTTACAAAATTTTAGTTCAGTTATTAAAGATGATTTTTTTTTTTCAATTGTAATGAAAATTCACAACATTTTTTTGCAATTTTTTATTTATATATACAAAAATATACAGTTTTTTGGAAAAAGGCTGTGTTAAATTATGCAGAAGGTACTGTGTAACATTTACTGAAAGTTTGAAACAAATACGTTTGGAAGATCCTTAGAAAACATGTAATTAGTATGAGAAAATAAAAGTTTTGGGAATCGAGCGACAAAGATTGGATTAACTTTTTAGTGCATTCCAGGTCCATAGGATGGATCATCTTCATCCTCTGCAAACTCCTCCTCCAGCTTCCTCTTGTTCCTCCTCCTGTTTACTCTTTCTTGTATTTCTAGACTCTTTACAGCCCTGTCTGCAGCCCGAAGGCGTTCCTTGTCTAAAGCAAGCATCGCTCGTTGTTGTGTTCGTAGATTTTGCTACCATTTTCTTCAGTTGCAGTTACTGCAACACTGTTCCAAAAGGTGGTCATGTATGAACACTTATCACATTTCAGTTGTATTTCACTAGCAAGTCCTACGTGCTTTATTATGGACAGTTCCAGACCAACTTCACTACAATGAATACATCTTACACAGTTTGAAAAAATTCCTTTGAGAACCGATATATCAAATATTTCATTCACATCCGATTCGCCCATAAAACATTCATAGTTTTCACTCATTGAACCAAGCTTCTTCTGTGAAGTATTTTCTTTCCCACTTTGACTGCTATGGGCAGGTGTACTTGAGAGGTTAGGTTCACTCACTTGGTTATCGTCTTTATTGTTTACAGTAATAACACATACCTTTGGCTTTCCAACATTTCTCCTTTTCTTAAAAGCCTTCAGAGGATTTCTAATAACTTTACTTTTACTCATTATTATACTTCAACCAAACAGAGACTCAAGAAACAGAATTAATTACGAATATTTTCGAGATAACGACAGAGTAAATAAACATGAAACAATCGACAATCACACCAGCGATATATATTGAACCATCACAGGTTAGCCACAACACATACTTTATCTCACATCACTAAAATGTACCTGATGAACACGGACGTTAATAATAACACCATTTGACAGCAGTTTAACAGCGCCACAGTGGGTCACGCCCATGTAGAACACATTTCAAAAAAAATTTAAAAATAGTTGTAGTCTTCGGAATTGAATAAATTATATATCTATTAAAAGGTAATAGTCTGCAGATTCAGAAAACGCAAAAAAGTAAAAATTGAACTTTTCATGATTTTGAGCCTTTCCGGAGCCCCTTAAAATGGGAATTCTGTTTTCCAATCGGTTGTATTGTGACTACAGCAGTTTATTTTATATCTGTCAACAGATTTTAGTGATGCGACATGTTATAGTTATTACTATACTACCTGATTACGCAACATTTCGGTTAAGTCACGTTTATGCTGCTGTCTTACTCAGTGGACCTGATGATGGTTGCATAGTAGAAACCAACATGATCAAGTCATTGAGTTCTGTAACCTTTCCTAAGCCTTTGAAGGTTACTGGTCACTTCCGGGGGCCCTCCTACACTCATTTCGCAATATGTACACTGAGCAGCCAGAATATTATGACCACCGAACCGCTGTTGGTATAGACCCATCCAGGAGATAGCAGAGTTACACGCCCGGTGCATGTAGTATCAGTGAGCGTGCTTTCCTTGTGTAGAATGAGGAAGGCGCGCGACCTGAGTTTGACCAAGGACAGACTGTAACGGCCCGGATGCTCGATACTAGCATTTCCGAAACTGCATGACTTCTCGGGCGTTCGAAGAATGCTGTCGGGGCCGGCCGAAGTGGCCGTGCGGTTCTAGACGATACAGTCTGGAGCCAAGTGACCTCTCAGGTGGTATCTCCGTGTCTCTTACGCTTTTTAGACCCCTTCTGTACCCAGCGAAGCCTGGTAACAACTCTAAACACGACCAACGCTAATACTCTCGCTGTCGTTTTAACCGTCACAGGAAATAGTAACTAATCATCTACAAACCGCCGGCCGCTGTGGACGAGCGGGTCTAGGCGATTCAGTCTGGAATCGCGCAACTGCTACGGTCGCAGGTTCGAATGCTACCTCGGGCACGGATGTGTGTGACGTCCTTAGGGTAGTCAGGTTTAAATAGTTCTAAATTTAGGGGACTGATGACCTCAGATGTTATGTCCCGTAATGCTTAGAGCCATTTAAACCATTTGATCTACATACCCGACAATAGTACGTGTACGACATTACATCTGCATCGACATCCGGCAAAGTTTTCTGGGTGCTTCACATTTTTTCAGGCAGTGTATATTCCTTTAATCCCCTAATACTGTGCTGGTAAGTGGTCTTTAATTTGTGACGACGAATTTTCCGTTTATAGAGTTAGGGTAAGGCAGAAATTTCTCTCCGCGAGAGTAGAGTTCAAATCGCTTCTCAACCGTCCTGTTTCTATCATCCATAGTGTCTATACATTTTTAAGCTGAATGCCGGGAAAATTCTAAAGGTGGACGACGACGACTTCGTTCAATGACATTCTAAATGATAGCTACATTATCTCTCTAGCGACCTCATTGTCGAAGAGTAATTTAAGTATCATCATCCGTTCTTACATAACATTCGTTGTCCAATTATCCGTAGAGAACTGCTCTCCGTTTCCCTCTTTCTCTCTCTCTCTCTCTCTCTCTCTCTCTCTCTCTCTCTCTCTCTCTCCCTCCCCCCCCCCCCCCCCCCCCCCTGTCTCTCTCTCTCTCTCTCTCTCTCTCTCTCTCTCTCTGTGTGTGTGTGTGTGTGTGTGTGTGTGTGTGTACTCTTTCCTCGCCCTGTCTACCTTACTACAATATCTTTCCTCGCCCTGTCTACCTTTCTACAATATTAACCAGTGGCCTGGCACTTAAGAGAAAAACGACCTATTCTAAGAAACTGCTCAGGCACTCAATAGCCAGGATAGATTTAGGGGGATCTGCGAAAAATATAAATCTGGATACCTTCTGCCGGCCGGAGTGGCCAAGCGGTTCTAGGCGCTACAGTCCGGAACCGCGCGACCGCTACGGTCGCAGGTTCGAATCCTGCCTCGGGCATAGATGTGTGTGATGTCCTTAGGTTAGTTAGGTTTAAGTAGTTCTAAGTTCTAGGGGACTTATGACCTCAGCAGTTGAGTCCCATAGTGCTCAGAGCCATTTGAACTTTTTGATACCTTCTATTAACGGTTTATTTACCGCCACAAAAAAAAAAAAATGGTTCAAATGGCTCTGAGCACTATGGGACTTAACTACTGTGGTCATCAGTCCCCTAGAACTTAGAACTACTTAAACCTAACTAACCTAAGGACATCACACACATCCATGCCCGAGGCAGGATTCGAACCTGCGACCGTAGCAGTCGCGCGGTTCCGGACTGCGTGCCTAGAACCGCTAGACCACCGCGGCCGGCTTTACCGCCACAGTCACATGTAATTTCATCAAGGATTTAGCTGTTGCGGCTGTCGGCCGTCTGCAGATCTAATGGAAATAACTTTAAAAGATATAAATACATACAGATTACGTCAAAATTAAAACGCGTAAAATACGATGATATCATACCATTAGAAAGAAACGGTAGTGCACTCGAAAGATTCGTAAGAAAAACACGCTTTCAATGGAAATGGATAAGGAAGTAATCACTCAGTGGGTGTGTAAACTAACCAATCATGAGCTGTTTCACACACATTTACATACATTAATAAAATTTAAAAATGTATGTGTTATTATTTTTAATGAAAATAATCTGTAAAACGGCATTAAAATATGCCTGAAACAAGCGTGTTTTATGTTACAAAAGCCACGGATTTGGTCGAATAATTGAATCTAAATTCAAACTTCTTAATGCGGTTTTCTTAGATTACTTTGACTATTGATCCCTCCAGCGGATCAGCAATTATGAGCATGACGGCCCGCATTTCCAGTATGGTTTTCCCAGAGAGGTTGAGAGATAAACACAGTTCCATACCTATGGTATAATAGCTCTGTATTTCACACATTTCATTAATAGTGTAATATGTATAGCTTAAGTAAAACCTTTTGCCCTTCATTATTGCCTATTTCGTACATCTGAAAATCTCGTCCAAGTTGTATGTGATTGCGCAAGAAAATTAAAAAGTATTTCGGGAAACACTGGATTCTCTATGAAAATCAAAATGTGGTCCTTCCCTAGCTCTGGAAAACTAGGAGGAGACCTAATTCCTTATCTTTTTTGCAGACTACAGCGCCTCGCTAGATGGGTGTGTTTCTTACTACCACTGAGAAAACCACAGTGCGGCAATTGGAGGAGCAAGCGTTTAGCGCTGCTGCTAGCCACAGTTTTTCTAAATACAGGATACTGAACATGTATACGGTACACAAGTTTGTAGAGCAACACCTGGTTCACGTACCTGCGTGCTGCACCTTGGTTTCCCGTGCCGCTTCTTCTAGTCCCCTTGCTTTCAAATACAAAATTTAAAATCCGAGTTAAAGTTCAGGGGTAAAAAACTTAAAATTTTGACCTATGCCGAAGACACTGTAAATCTCATAGGGACGGCAAAGGACTTAGAAAAGTAATTGAACGGAGTACCGTATTATGCAGACTATAAGACACTACGGACTATAAGACGCAAATATATTTTTGAGCATTTTCTTTAAGATATAACACTTTTATTATTTTTGTTATCACACTGCCAGACTAAAGAAATTCTTATTTTGTATAGTCTCGGAAAATCGTCATCTGAACTTTTCTTCTTCTTCTTCTTCATCTTCTTCTTCTTTATTTGCCCCTTCGTTGTCATCGTTGTCCTCTTCATATGTAAGATGGTCTTCAATGCCAACGTGAACATTGCTGACGCCTCACTTCTCAAAAGACTTAACATTAATATCTTCTCTCACTCTAAACCACCACTGTTTTATCCACTGACGTATTTGTTTGATTGTAAGTCGTTTTAAAGCTTCCTTCGGCTGAATTCATGTTGAGTTTCATTCGTCATCCACTTGTTCATTCCTCTCTCATATACACTTTAAATGGTTTATTTATCGAAACATCAAGAGGTTGCAGTCCTCCCGGAATAACAAGAAGTTCTGTATTTCCCTGTCTCGATTTCTCTTTCACAGAATTTTTCAAATGACTTCTAAACAGATCTAGCACAATTAGAAACTCTTCTTCAATAAAGCACCTTTGCTTCTCTCCCACATTCTGTTAATCCATAATTTCTACCAGCTTAGTCCATCCAACGCTTGTCATGTACGTGACAACACTTGTGGGTATTTCATAAGGTTTTGACATTGTTTTGCGCTTGAAATTGTTCATTGGATTAGGTTTAACACTGTCAGCACAGCATGGAAGGTGAACAATGTAGTGCATTTTTTCAAGTCCACTTGTTTCTTTAGATACAGTTTTAGCACCTTCATCACAACCGTTCTGTTACTCGGCACATCAAATGTCACTGAAGTCTGGTCCATATTCACTATCTTGATTAGTTCAACACTGGTTTTCTTTCAATGTTGAATAATAAACCAATGGAAAAATAATATTTTCTCTTCATACTCTTGTAGCATGGTTTGACATTTTTTAGATTTGGTTCACACGCTATATCAATGACGCTTCATCAATCTGTACCACTAACCAACTCCATCCTTAAAGTCTGTTAAGTTCCACTGTAGCGCTAGCTAACGAGCGTGTATTTGAACCACTTTTATATTACTTCATATGACATTTTGATGGTGCCCTTAAATCCATTTCAATATGTCACCTTCTATTTTTGGCCATTTTGCGTTCAGTCCTCTATTTGTATATTTAGTTTTCCTCATATTTTTTTCAGTTCTTCTCTACTTGCCCACCAATCGCGAATGACTTTTTCTGTCGGTGGAGGACCTAAATGCCGCTCACCTGCCCTGTTTCCATGTTCTTTTGCAATTACTTTAGATTTATAGCCGTATCTCAGTGCATTTTCTCATGTACACTTGTTTCTTTAATTACAGTTTTAGCACCTTTCATGACAACGGTTCTGTTACTAGGCATAGCAAATGTAACAGGAGTCTCGACCTTATTCGCTACCAGCCTTAGTTCCACAATGGTTTTCTTTCGATGTTTAACAACAAGGCGATGGAAAGATAACATTTTCTCTTCATACCTTTTTGGCATTTTTTGACGTGTTGCTCCGTTACGGAACTAAAACTAACAAAAATATTGGACTGTTACCGATAACAGAAGTCACTTTCAGTTAATGTTCACCGGCACCGTAGAGTGGAATGACCCAGTGCTATAGTGATGTGATGGCGGGGCGGAAGGGAGACATTGTCAGCAAACGTGTAAATCCCCGCAACCAATGTTCGCCGCACCGGTGCACTGCTGTCGCCAATTGAATCCAATGCTGCCAGGTTTCCCGCGGCATAGAAGATACCGCCATTTTTAAGACTGGTGGGAATTTTAAATCAGACACTGGACATTTTTATATTAACTTCTAAAATAAGACGCACCTGAATTTTGGAGGCCATTTGTCGAAAAATAAAAATGCGTCTTATAGTCCCTAAAATGAGGCAGGTAGTCTCTCTGAAAGACATAACACCGATATACAACTGCGCTGGCGGTTTTAAAGTCCGTTATTGGTGTAACTATTTTCGTTCGCCTTAAGCTCTCAGAGGTCTGTCGTTTGTTAATGAACTGTCACTATAATCAAGTATGCAGGTAAGCGGAGTAATTGGTTCGGAACGGAGTCCACTCAGCCTCGTGATGCCAATTGAGGAGCTAACTGATTGGTAAGTAGCGGCTGGGAGGCCAAGAAAGCCGACAACGCCCGGGAGAGGCCCCACAACCATCCATACTGCGTACAGTGACTCCAATGGCAGAGAATGACGCGGCAATCGGTCCATCGAGAATGGCTCATCCGTGCCAGCACACGTAGCTTCTCATTGCTTTGCGGAATAATTAATAAATAAGTAAACTGCATGGATAAATCCACTGAGATTAACGATGTTGCCGAAACGGGATAATTACCGTAAATCAAGTTTATTGAAAATAATACACACATTTTCGGATGGCGGCCAAACACATTTGTGGGTTCAAATGAGAATGAAGGTAAATAATAATTAATTTATTGCAGGCGAGCAACATAACCGACGCAGGTGTGTGCAAAGTTCATTTCACAACCCATTAATCATATTAAAGAGGGAACATTCATAACACGAAAGTACAGATGCTCACTATTAATCATCTTACAAAAGTAAAATTCATTGTCGTAAATAAACACTGCAAAATCCTGCAGCAACTCCATCACATTTTGAAGTCTCAATATGAAATACAGCAAAAATAAAGTTCTAGCGCCAATTTTCACAAATAATGATGGTATGGCAGATCAAACTTAACGACCAAAGCCAGTCAAATAATCTAATTGAAATGAGACGTCGAAACATGAGACTGTGCTCACCAACATTATTCTTAAGTTCAATGATCTGTACCCAAAATGTTTTAGCGCAACTGCTTCGTCGCCTACACTGTTTTGACTGCCGTCAAAGAAACCCACAGGAGTAATATCCCGCAACAAAGATGAAGGTCTTCAAGGGCGACCGAGTAAGTACCAAAAAACGTGTATGCCCTGGTACTGGTCCTTAAATACTTTCTCTGTTAAGTTTGAGGCAGTGACCACCATTCAAACATTTGTCTGTTTGCACATATGCACAGTATATCAGAATAATCCCACAGTTATTTTTGTCATTCTGCGACTTCTCATTACAGAAACAATACACTATAAAAAAACTTATTAGCGAAATTCAAATTTATATTTTTACCCAGTTTTGCAATCTGAATCACTTACGTTGAAAACTACAAAATATGTATGGACAATTTGAAGAAAGAGTAGCGCTTTAGAGAATGTCCTCTTTTACGTAGTGATCTGATATAACTTTTATTAATGGTCATTTAAATAAGTGATCCCCTGAAGTATATCTAACAGTTACTCGTAGGTCGTCATCTGGGATGATCAGGTAATGATCTAGGTAGCTCGTGTTACCTTCATACTGCATGAAGCTTGGACAAGATTTATAGCTGTAGTCCATTTGCATGTCTATATTTTGTATAATCGTCTGCAACTCTTGACGTACGAGGGTCTTTCAGTAAATAGTGACCCCCTTTTTTTTTCAGAAGATATTTATTCTTAAGAGTTAGAATTTGGTGACAATATCAGTCATTATTTATTTTACATTTTCTGTTTTCTAGCATAGTCTATCCCACGTTTTATGGCCATACGTCAGCGTTCTCTGATACCATGTACTCTCTGTTTGTGAAAGCGATTATGTTGTAGTTATCTAGGTGTTTTCGCTGCATGAATTATGTTTTCATCACCTTCAAACTGTGTCCAATATAGAGAATATTTAAGTGATCCATACAGATGGATGTCAGATGGTATGGGCTGTGGGGTGTATAAGGCAGTCATGTCAATTCCGAGTGCCGATGTGTTGTAAGATTCTAGGACTTTTATGTGAGCGTGCATTATCGTGTCGGAGGAAGATTTCTTTTGGATTCCTGTCTGACCTACCACAACAGAAATGGTTCCTAAGTTTGCTCACTCTTCACATACGTCTCAGACTTAAAGGATGACCTTTTGGGAAGAAATCCAAGTGAATGAGGCCATGACTATCAAAGAAAGACTGTCACCATGACTTTACCAACAGACGAAACTGCCTTCAGTTTGTTCTTTGTTGGTGATAGTGGGTAGTCTCTCACTGGTAGGAACCTTTTTGGTTCCAGGTCAAACTAATGCACCACTGTTTCATCACCTGTAACTATTCCATACAGAAATGCCTTTCCATTGTCATCAAGCTGATACAGAAGCAGGTGAAATGGTTTCTTATTGAATCTTGCGGTCTGCTGTGAGCATGTGTGGGACTCTTATCGAGCACACGAATGTATAACCAAGGGACTCAGCCGTAGCACGTGCACTTCGAATAATCAGCGAAAGCTGTGGAGCTAGCTGTCGAGCTATGATCGTTGTGATGCTTGAATATACTATCGGCACCATGTTAGCGGTAGTGGCTGTGACAGGACTTTACCCATCGTCTAACAATACTGTCAACTGCATCTTATCCTAAACGGCACACAAACGTTTATGGTGCGTCAGTATTCATTAAACTATCCTTGGACATGTGGGATTTGAAATGTAGCCTGTTGTTTCATTTGCTGAGGTTGTCATCTTTCATTTGATACTTCATCTGATGTGATCACTTCTGACATCTAATTGTTATTAATTTCTTTGTTCCACGCAACTGCTAAGGTCGCAGGTTCGAATCCTGCCTCGGGCATGGATGTGTGTGATGTCCTTAGGTTCGTTAGGTTTAAGTAGTTCTAAGTTTTAGGGGACTGATGACCACAGATGTTAAGTCCCATAGTGCTCAGAGCCATTTTTTTCTTTGTTCCACTGTAATATTCATAATTAAAAACAGTTGTAACTTTCTTAGTATTACCGTAGAATTATGCTTAAAGCTACAATGATCTTGTCTCATCGCTGCAATTGTAATGCAAGGACTCACTATGGAAAATCCCACGTCCAGCAATCACATGGTTGTCTGGTCTAGCACTGCTCTGCTTGTCCAAAGCATTGACAGTCAACGCCCATTGCACAAGCTTTTGTTCCATGAACTGACTTCTCATAAATTCACAAGTAAGACAACCGTAATGGTACTTAGTCGAAGTATCAAGTGACAGTTGATATTAGGGAACGAAACAGTAAAAACCGTTGATAAGTTTTGCTATTTCGTTAGCAAAATAACTGATAACAGCTGAAGTAGATAGAAAAGAAGGTTGACAATGAGGAATGAGGTAAAGTCTTCTTTAGAAACGAAACGTGGATGTTAAACAGTTAAGGTAAGACGAAAAGAGTGGCTTTTGAAATTTGGTGCCACAGTGGAATGCCGAAATGTGTGAATAAATAGAATAATGAATGAGGATTTGCGGAACCGAAGTGGGAAGAAAAGAAATTTACAGGAAAACGTGACAAAAGGAAAGGATGGATTGACAGGAGACATCACTAGGCATGGAAAAATAGTCAGCTTGGTAGTTAAGGAAAGTGTGAAGGGTAAAAGTTGTCAAAGAGTGTGATTACAGTAAAACAGGTTCAAATGGGTATAGGTTTCATAAGCTATACAGAAATTAAGACGTTTGCGCAGGATAAATTAGCGTAAAGAACTGCATCCCTCCAGGCTGACTGAAGCCTATAACAATAAGTCGACATTACGGTCGCGATATCACTTTGTTATCATTCTGGCGGATAGAATGGGTCCTACTAATTTGGATATTGAAAACCTCAGATCGTATTCCTGTCGTTGTAGTTTTACAAGTGATGGTCGCTATAAGGTCTTCGTCCATGACACAGCCTATTTCTCGTACTCAGAACTCCTCTACCGGCTGAAAATTTCTTATCTAACATAACAAATAAGCTCCAACGATTTGCTTTTGACCGAAGGAAATTAGAACACATCTCTACCGAATCGCGTCAGCTCGCATCTGTGCCATGTTCAGTGAACGTGCGGCAGCAATGGAACGGGAAAACGTCGGGAATCACTTTGTAAAATGGTGCAGTGCTTAGCTTACAACCGTTGCAGAAACCATTTTAAACACATTCAAGATGTCGAATATTCATGAAAAAAGGGACTACAGACTCGAAAGCAGTGAGCCCCGGCAAGAAAAATAGAAATTCTTTGTTCACTGATCGATCAATTTCAGTTAAATTTTGTACGATCCTTTTGCTTTTCGATCGATCTTACAGCAGTTGCAAGAGGACGTCTTCGAAAACAGAATGAGTGTGTGCACCGCCTGCTGCTTCATTAACTCCATATACGTCTTTCACAGTGTCTGATAGTTGCGAAAACGTGATACTTTGTGAAAAATGATTGACAAAAGAAGTGAAGCACCCGAATGCGGAGAAGACATGGAAAAGAAACATCAAGGATTGGAAGCGTATGTTATTGTAGTGAGTACAAAAACGACTCATATTTTCAAAGAACATCAGAATGATGTTGCACAGCATCTGACCAGGGATGCCATAAGACCTCTCTACCCTCTTCTGAATCTGGCCCCAAATAATTTATGTGGTCTTGGTACTGGGACCAAGCTGAAATACGAGCTGATCTCTCATATGTTCTATCGCTGACGTGTATGGGGAACCCACTGGCCGTGGGAGAACCTCAACATCAGACAGACAATTCACAGAGAGTAGTACCATAAGTGGACGAGCATTACCCTTTTCAAAAATGGCACTACGAAACAGTCGCATCAGTGGTAGCATATGAGGACGCAGGAAGTCCGTAATGTACTATTGTGCCGCTAAAGCTGCCCCAGTCACCACCCGTACTGACCTGACGCAATGTACGAGGGCTTTCACACCATGATGATAGCTGTAACGCCTCTTCAAAACAGTGGAAGAATGGAACCGCTACCAAGGTTACCTTCATACTTGCCGACGATGGTCGTCTAAGGTAGTGCAGAACCGCGAAAACAGTACTACGCCATTCATCAGGAAGACATGTTCCACGATTACAGTAGCACGCCAGACGTAGCCGTTTGTTTAGTGGTGTTATCGAGAGCCTGAGCATGGGACGATATTTCCCTAATGTTACCAGAATCTCTTGACGACGAGTATGCGTGTCCTCAGTTCCCGGTCCAGCCAAACAGAGGAGCACTGTTACATCTGAACGCCCCTTATTTCTAGATATTGCTCAATTCGACCAGTCGGCCAAATGTAGACGTACAATGAGCCCATTTCCTCTTCTGTCTGCAGTTGATAACGCTGTCTCCTCCAAGTATGTCGCATATAAGCGTGCTTCTCTGTAATTCTTCAACATCCGCCGCTATTCACCCCCATTACAGACACTACAAAGCCCGGTAACTACACTAAACGGGAATAGTATTAATGCACTCGGCGACTGTTATGTGTCACAGAGAAACCCAACTCATTTTGTACCCGCCGATGGTGTTCACGTGTGGTATTCGAAGACGTCTTTCGAGTGCTTCTCTTATTTCTCAAGCAATGTATTTGAATTTACAATGAAATGAATACCCCTAGCAGCATAAAGGCGTTGATATAAGTCAACTGGGACACTTGAAAATGTGTTCCCCGACCGGGACTCGATCCTGGGATCTCCTGCTAACATGGCAGACACTCTATCCATCTGAGCCACTTCATATATATATATATATATATATATATATATATATATATATATATATATATATATCGGCCATTTGACTATTTTCTTCTTCTGTGCAGATGCACAAACAGTGCCCGAACTCTTGCAGGAATCGGCAAAAAAGCCGCGAGTGATAATGGGCAGGGGCATTATGAATGTAATGCGAGACAATAAGTTGGGAATGTTGGTCTCACGGGAGGCGTGCCAGAGATAAGTCCCTGCAGTCGCACTATCCTCTGTGTCCTCGAATGGATGCAGGTGATCAAAAAGGATGCTTACGTACGTCCATCAGTTCGATACAAAAAACGAGACTCGTCCGACCAGGGAACCTATTTCCAGTCATGAACAGTCCAATGTCGGTGTTGGCGGGCCCAGGCGAGGTGTAAAGCTCTGTGACGTGCAGTCATCAAGGGTACACGAGTGGGCCCTCAGCTCCGAAAGCCCTTATCGATGATATTTCGTTGAATGGTTCGCATGCTGACACTTGTTGGACCAGCACTGTAATCTGCAGCAATTTACAGAAGGGTTGCACTTCTGTCACGTTGAACGATTCGCTTCAGTTGTCGTTATTCCCGTTCTTGCAGGATCTTTTTCCGACCGCAGCGTTGTCTGAGATTTTATGACTTACCGGATTCCTGATATTCACGGTACCCTCGTGAAATGGTCATACGGGAAAATCCCCATTTAATCGCCACCTCGGAGATGCTGTGCTCCATCGCTTGTGCGGCGACTATAACAGAACGTTAAATGTCACTTAAATTTTGAATAACCTGCCATTGTAGTGGCAGCAACCGGTCTAACAACTGCGCCAGACAACAGTTTTATATTGGCGTTTCCGATCGCAGCGCCGTATTCTGCCTCTTTACATACACTGAAGCGCCAAAGATACTGGTATAGGTTCAAAAATGGGACTTAACTTCTAAGGTCATCAGTCCCCTAGAACTACTGAAACCTAACCAACCTAAGGACATCACACACATCCATGCCCGACCCAGGATTCGAACCTGCGACCGTAGCGGTCGCGCGGTTCCAGACTGTAGCGCCTAGATACTGGTAGAGGTACGCGTATTCAAATAGAGAGATATGTAAAAAGGCTTCATTGTATAACTACCTGCTAACGTCACATGAGTAGATAAATCGCTTACAACGTTGGACGTTATAAGAGCAGAGCTTAAAGACGTGGATTTAAATGAGACAGATGTTCATTACTATACGAGAAATTTGGCTGTGCATCTTCAGTTTTAAATAACGGCATTTTGGTCCGCACGAGTTAGTAGTTAGTAACTTCCGCACATTACCTGTCATTTGTGTAATAAAAATTCTTCTTGAGCGGTTCAGTCATAGGGTTCTATACACCCCTAACTACTGAATGGATCATCTGCGCGTGGTTGTACGTTAACTTGTGGATAACATCGGAAGTTCACTGAGGCTTTTTGTGGATGATGCTGTAGTATATCGAGAGATTATAACAATGTAAAATTGTACTGAAATGCAGGAGGGTCTACAACGAATTGACGCATGGTGCAGGGAATGGCAATTGAATCTCAATGTTAACAAGTGTAATATGCTGCGAATACATAGAAAGAAAGATCCTTTATCGTTTAACTACAATATAGCAGGTCAGCAACTGGAAGCAGTTAATACCATAAATTATCTGGAAGTACGCATTAGGAGAGATTTAAAATGGAATGATCATATAGTTGATCGTCGGTAAAGCAGATGCCAGACTGAGATTCATTGGAAGAATCCTAAGGAAATGCAATCCGAAAACAAAGGAAGTAGGTTACTGTACACTTGTTCGCCCATTGCTTGAATATTGCTCACCAGTGTGGGATCCTTACCAGATAGGGTTGATGGAAGAGATAGAGAAGATCCAACGGAGGGCAGCGCGCTTCGTTACAGGATCATTTAGTAATCGCGAAAGCGTTACTGAGATGATAGATAAACTCCAGAGGAAGACTCTGCAGGAGAGACGCTCAGTAGCTCGGTACGGGCTTTTGTTGAAGTTTCGAGAACACACCTTCATCGAGGAGTCAAGCAGTATATTGCTCCTACCTACGTATATCTAGCGAAGAGACCACGAGGATAAAATCAGAGAGATTAGAGCTCACACAGAGGCATACCGATAATCCTTCTTTCCACGAACAATACGAGACTGGAATAGAAGGGAGAACCGATACTCAGGGTACCCTCCGCCACATACCGTCAGGTCGCTTGCGGAGTATGGATGCAGATGTAGATGTAGAATAGGGTTGTTTCGAAAGGTACATGAATTCTCTATTTCCTACCGTATCGAGTAGACAAAACAGGACGTGAATTGTACTGTTTTTCTTTAGCTCCCGTTTCCTTCAAAGGTTAGCATTTCCAATCACAGATATTGCAATACACAGTGCCATCCGTAGCCTTTCTTCAGCGCGGCCATAAACTACCTAAGGCTTCGATTATGATTGATAGTGAGGGAACAGTGAACTTATGGCAGCAAGAGAGGGGAAGAAAACCGGGGGGAGTCATTCCAGAAGTGGAAAGGGTCCTTCCGGATGCCATGAAGGGTACAGGGTGCACCCATCTGCAGGTGGTCGCTCATGTCGGCACCAATGATGTGTGTCGCCATGGATCAGAGGAAATCCTCTCTGGCTTCCGGCGGCTATCTGATTTGGTGAAGACTGCCAGTCTCGCTAGCGAGATGAAAGCAGAGCTCACCATCTGCAGCATCGTCGGCAGGACTGACTGCGGACCTTTGGTACAGAGCCGAGTGGAGGGTCTGAATCAGAGGCTGAGACGGTTCTGCGACCGTGTGGGCTGCAGATTCCTCGACTTGCGCCATAGGGTGTTGGGTTTCGGGTTCCGCTGGATAGGTCAGGGGTCCACTACACGCAACAAGCGGCTACACGGGTAGCAGAGGTTGTGTGGCGTGGGCTGGGCGGTTTTTTAGGTTAGATGGCCTTGGGCAAGTACAAAAAGGGCAACAGACTCAACGGGTGCGGGACAAAGTCAGGACATGCAGGGACCAAGCAGCAATCGGTATTGTAATTGTAAACTGTCGAAGCTGCGTTGGTAAAGTACCGGAACTTCAAGCGCTGATAGAAAGCACCGAAGCTGAAATCGTTATAGGTACAGAAAGCTGGCTGAAGCCAGAGATAAATTCTGCCGAAATTTTTACAAAGGTACAGACGGTGTTTAGAAAGGATAGATTGCATGCAACCGGTGGTGGAGTGTTCGTCGCTGTTAGTAGTGGTTTATCCTGTAGTGAAGTAGAAGTGGATAGTTCCTGTGAACAACCGAGCTAGGTTAATAATTGGCTCCTTTTACCGACCTCCCGACTCAGCAGCATTAGTGGCAGAACAACTGAGAGAAAATTTGGAATACATTTCACATAAATTTTCTCAGCATATTATAGTCTTAGGTGGAGATTTCAATTTACCAGATATAGACTGGGACACTCAGATGTTTAGGACGGGTGGTAGGGACAGAGCATCGAGTGACATTATACTGAGTGCACTATCCGAAAATTACCTCGAGCAATTAAACAGAGAACCGACTCGTGCAGATAACATCTTGGACCTACTGATAACAAACAGATGCGAACTTTTCGACTCTGCAAGTGCAGAACAGGGAATCAGTGAACATAAGGCCGTTGCAGCATCCCTGAATATGGAAGTTAATAGGAATAAAAAAAAGGGAGGAGGGTTTATCTGTTTAGCATGAGTAATAGAAGGCAGATTTCAGACTACCTAACAGATCAAAACGAAAATTTCTGTTCCGACACTGACAATGTTGAGTGTTTATGGAAAAAGTTCAAGGCAATCGTAAAATGCGTTTTAGACAGGTACGCGCTGAGTAAAACTGTGAGGGACGGGAAAAACCCACCGTGGTACAACAACAAAGTTAGGAAACTACTGCGAAAGCAAAGAGAGCTTCACTCTAAGTTTAAACGCAGCCAAAATCTCTCAGACAAACAGAAGCTAAACGATGTCAAAGTTAGCGTAAGGAGGGCTATGCGTGAAGCGTTCAGTGAATTCGAAAGTAAAATTCTATGTACAGACTTGACAGAAAATCCTAGGAAGTTCTGGTCTTACGTTAAATCAGTAAATGGCTCGAAACAGCATATCCAGACACTCCAGGATGATGATGGCATTGAAACAGAGGATGACACGCGTAAAGCTGAAACACTAAACACCTTTTTCCAAAGCTGTTTCACAGAGAAAGACCGCACTGCAGTTCCTTCTCAAAATCCTCGCACAAACGAAAAAATGGCTGACATCGAAATAAGTGTCCAAGGAACAGAAAAGCAACTGGAATCACTCAACAGAGGAAAGTCCACTGGACCTGACGGGGTACCAATTCAATTCTACACAGAGTAAGCAAAAGAACTTGCCTCCCTTCTAACAGCCGTGTACCGCAAGTCTCTAGAGGAACAGAAGGTTCCAAATGGTTGGAAAAGAGCACAGGTTGTCCCAGTCTTCAAGAAGGGTCGTCGAGCAGATGCGCAAAACTATAGACCTATATCTCTGACGTCGATCTGTTGTAGAATTTTAGAACATGTTTTTTGCTCGAGTATCATGTCGTTTTTGGAAACCCAGAATCTCCTATGTAGGAATCAACATGGATTCCGGAAACAGCGATCGTGTGAGACCCAACTCTTTTTATTTGTTCATGAGACCCAGAAAATATTAGATACAGGCTCCCAGGTAGATGCTATTCTTCTTGACTTCCGGAAGGCGTTCGATACAGTTCCGCACTGTCGCCTGATAAACAAAGTAAGAGCCTACGGAATATCTGACCAGCTGTGTGGCTGGATTAAAGAGTTTTTAGCAAACAGAACACAGAATGTTGTTCTCAATGGAGAGACGTCTACAGACGTTAAAGTAACCTCTGGCGTGCCACAGGGGAGTGTTATGGAACCATTGCTTTTCACAATATATATAAATGACCTAGTAGATAGTGTCGGAAGTTCCATGCGGCTTTTCGCGGATGATGCTGTAGTATTCAGAGAAGTTGCAACATTAGAAAATTGCAGCGGAATGCAGGAAGATCTGCAGCGGATAGGCACTTGGTGCAGGGAATGGCAACTGACCCTTAACATAGACAAATGTAATGTATTGCGAATACAAAGAAAGAAGGATCCTTTATTGTATGATTATATGATAGCGGAACAAACACTGGTAGCAGTTACTTCTGTAAAATATCTGGGAGTATGCGTGCGGAACGATTTGAAGTGGAATGATCATATAAAATTAATTGTTGGTAAGGCGGGTACCAGGTTGAGATTCATTGGGAGATTCCTTAGAAAATGTAGTCCATTAATAAAGGAGGTGGCTTACAAAACACTCGTCGACCTATACTTGAGTATTGCTCATCAGTGTGGGATCCATACCAGATCGGGTTGACGGAGGAGATAGAGAAGATCCAAAGAAGAGCGGCGCGTTTCGTCACAGGGTTATTTGGTAACCGTGATAGCGTTACGGAGATGTTTAACAAACTCAAGTGGCAGACTCTGCAAGAGAGGCGCTCTGCATTGCGGTGTATCTTGCTCGCCAGGTTTGGAGAGGGTGCGTTTCTGGATGAGGTATCGAATATATTGCTTCCCCCTACTTATACCTCCCGTGGAGATCACGAATGTAAAATTAGAGAGATTAGAGGGCGCACAGAGGCTTTCAGACAGTCGTTCTTCCCGCGAACCATACGCGACTGGATCAGGAAAAGGAGGTAATGACAGTGGCACGTAAAGTGCCCTCCGCCACACACCGTTCGGTGGCTTGCGGAGTATAAATGTAGATGTAGATGTAGATGAACTATCCACCTGTTTTTCAGCTGTCCGGAGGAGCCTAAAATGAAAATTTTGAGATTGTGAACTAACCGTCGTTGACTTTTCAACAAGAGGAACAACAAGGTGGTACATGCCTGCCACCACTAGTAGACAGTTAATTACGAGTGTCTCGCATACCGACGTCAACAGATGTGACCGTTGTAGTAAGGAATTTCCTGTATGTTAGTCACACAGGTGCTCAAATGGACCTCGAAATTAAGTAATTTAATTCCTCGCCTTCTTTTCACGTATACCGCTGTTAGCAGAAAGGCAATTTATATTCAGCCAATTCGGCCGGCCCGGGATTATCTTTGTCGTCGTGCTTCGGTGCGGCGCCTGTTGCTGGCATATGCCTGGCGCGGCCACGAGCACAAACACACACACACACACACACACACACACACACGCACACACACAGCCTCACAATGGCAGCTGTGCGTGGCCTCGCTGCGCCCTGCTCGAGTCCCACTCTATAATGCAGAGGCGGCGGCTGGTGTACCGCGCAGTATATTTAATGCAGCACCGTTGGCCAACCTGTCGCTGCTAACCGACCGTGGCTGGCGTGGAAGCTAGCTGTGTGTTTGTGTGTGTGTGCGTGTGTTTGTGTGTGTGTGTTTGTGTGTGTGTGTGTGTGTGTGTGTGTGTGTGTGAGTGAAAAGGAGTGGCGGGGGTAGTATTAGAACTTCCAGTAGAGCCGAAAGCTTTTCGTAATGCATGGTTTGAAGAGTTGGCCATTAAACTCATCTGCAGACTAGATTCAGGTTCTTTCGAGACAGAGAATCTGCTGTTGGTCAAGCCATATCGAAGACACAGTTTTAGGTCATCCAGTGACGTAATTTTTTACGTCCATATGGAGATGAAAAGGGAGCCTTGTTGAATTTATGAAAATAATCCAACATGTCCATTAAAATGTTATTAAATACAGTTACATAGAACTTACTGAATAAACGATGTGTAACCAACAATAGCGACGACAGTTGTATATATCTTAGCAATGAAACCATAAAATAAGTTAAAAATTGACTATTTTCTTATTCACAGCGCTTTGAGGTTGACAGCAAAAGAAGTAGAAGAGCAGAAATTGCATGACGTTATTTGGATAAACGTTCTCAGAATCATGCTTTTAATGTGTCTAAAAAGGAAGATACATTAGTATCAGGTGTAATACCACGATTGATTTTTAAAGCTTGAAACATTAAAAGACTAATGTTTTTTGTGTAGAAACCAGTCAGAGTTGCAAGATTCAGTTTTTTTATTCAACTGATGACTAGTTTAGGGTTATCTGATCCCGTTAGTGAACCATGCAGACCGACGCAGTAGTATATTCCGTACAGTTTAGATGATCTGAAAATGGGTTCACGAAACCAGAAACTAGTCATCAATTGAATCAGTAAAATTAATCTAGCAACTTTGAATGTTTTCTATGTCAAAGTGGTTTACGCAAGTTGCGGTCCCTTAATTAACGCAGAATGCTAGAAATCTACGAAAACTAAGAGCTGTTCAACGAGAAAAGGGAAGATGAAAACTGGGTATTACTAGGAGAAACAGCAAAACTAACGAAAATACCAGGGAGCAGGCATACTAGGAGACCAGAGTTATGACCGCATCGGATATTATATGGCTGTTGGCCGGATGTTTCGTGTTTGGGGGATAGAAGGCAGGTCCAGCAAGGAGGATTTTGATTTTTTTCCAAGATGTGATAAGAAGACGTGCATGGATGCGAATAGTTGAAGACGGCATGCGGGGAAAAAATTCACAGATGTCGTCTGCTAGTGATGACGAGGATTGTGAAAACCCGATTAGATTAGAGTTTGACGTCCGTCGACAACGAGGACATTATAGTGGGGAAACCCGCAAGCACATACACTGATAAAGCGAATCATTATGAACACTGCCGAATGCCGCCATACGACTAGGGAAGTACGTAAGGAAAGCAGAGATGAATGGGGTATCATGATACCGACGATGCGGGTCACAAATGGGGAAATCCGTTGATATAAAACACTCTGATGGCTTTTTGCTATGGCCCGGGGTCTAGGAACAAGCATCTCGGTGAAGCTGACGAGCTGTTCGCGAGTTGTTTTTGTCAGCAGAGTGGCTGAAGGACGGTGCAAGGTGTTGAAGGTCGATGAGTCGTAACAGAATATTGATATCGGAGGTTGGTCCGATATGTAAAACAGGACAGGGGACGGTCAGTGGTACATTCGACAACAGAGTACGATGCAGCAGCAGGCGCAAGTATTTCAGAGCGGATTGCTCTGCGTAAATCGGTTAATACGTTAATACGCAGTTGACGACCAGTGCGTTTTCATGTATTACCCGAACGCCGTCATCAATTACAACTGCGTTCAACACGGGATTGTAGACAATGGGCCATGAATCAATGGAAACGTGTCGTCTGTAAGTTTCCTGTCACAACAAGTCTATCGTCGGAACACCATACGCCGTCATCCAGGCTTACGACTGCTCGGAACACTGAAGATACGCGGTGAATATTATGCTACGGGTGTCACTAAGCAGGGCTTCCATGAGACCTGTGGAGGTAAAGGAACGCAGTAGGACAGCTGAAGACATTTTTTTCTTTTTGAACCATCAGTCTCCTGACTGGTTCGATGCGACCCTACAGGAATTCTTCTCCTGTGCCAGCCTCTTCATCTCAGAGTAGCAATTGCAAACTTTGTCCACAATCATTCGCTGGATATATTCCAATCTTTGCCTTTCTCTACAGTTTCTTCTAGTACCATGGAAGTTATTGCTTAATATCTTAACAGATGTCATATCATCTTTCACTTCGTCTTGTCAGCGTTTTCCATGTATTCCTTTCCTCTCCGATTCTGCGCAGAACCTCCTCATTCCTTACCATACCAGTCCGCTAATTTTCATGACGAATACTTCGACTTCCTTCTGTTCCGGTTTTCCTACAGTTCGTCTTTCACTACCATACAATACTAGGAGCCACATGAACATTCTCAGAAATTTCATCTTCAGATAAGGTGTATATTTGTCTTCTCTTGGCCAGGAGCGCTTTTCTTGCCAGTGCCAGTCTGCTTTTTATGTCCTCGTTGCTCCGTCCGTCAGGGGTTATTTTCCTGCTGTAGTTAACTTATCCATTTTTTGATCACCAGTCCTGATATTTAGTTTCTCCCTGCTCTCATTTCTGCACTTTCTCATTCCTTTCGTCTTTTTTCGCTTTACTCTCAATTCATATTTTGTACTTATTACGCCGTTCTTTACATTCAGCAGATCCTGTAATTCTTCTTTACTTTGAGTGGGGATAGCAATGTCATCAGTGAATTTATCATTGATATCCTTCCACCTTCAATTTTAATTCCAGTCTTGAACCATTCTTTTATTTCGATCATTGCTTCTTCTGTGTGTAGACTCAAAGTAGGGGGCGAATTGATTCAAATGGCTCTGAGCACCAGGGGGCTTAACATCAGAGGACATCAGTCCCCTAGAACTTAGAACAACTTAAACCTAACTAACCTAAGGACATCAAACACATCCGTGCCCCAGGCAGGATTCGAATCTGCGACCGTAGCGGTGGCACGGTTCCTGTCTTCAGCTTCTAGAACCGCTAGGCCACAGCGACCGGCCTGGGGGAGAACGATTACATCCCCGTCTTTCACCCTTTTCAATCCTGTCACTTCGTTCTTGATCTTCCACTTTCATTATTATCTCTTGTTTCTTGTACATATTGTTCGCTACTGGCCATTGAAATTGCAACACCACGAAGAGGATGTGCTAAAGACGTGATATTTAACCGACAAGAGGAAGATGCTGTGATATGCAAATGATTAGCTTTTCAGAACATTCACAAAAGGTTGGCGCCGGTGGCGACACCTACAACGTGCTGACATGAGGAAAGTTTCCAACCGATTTCTCATACACAAACAGCAGTTAACCGGCGTTGCATGGTGAAATGTTGTTTTGATGGCTCGTGTAAGGAGGAGAAATGCGTACCATAACGTTTCCGACTTTGATAAAGGTCGGATTGTAGCCTATCGTGACTGCGGTTTATAGTATCGCGACATTGCTCCTCACGTTCGTCGAGATCCAAGGACTGTTAGTAGAATATGGAATGGGTGGGTTCAGGAGGGTAGTACGGAACGCCGTGCTGGATCCCAAGCCGGCCGTGTGGCCGTGCGGTTCTAGGCGCTTCAGTCTGGAATCGCGCGACTGCAACGATCGCAGGTTCGAATCCTGCATCGGGCATGGATGTGTGTGATGTCCTCAGGTTAGTTAGGTTTAAGTAGTTCTACGTTCTAGGGGGCTGATGACTTCAGATGTTAAATCCCATAGTGCTCAGAGCCATTCGAACCATTTAGATCCCAACGACTTCGTATCACTAGCAGTCGAGATGACAGGCATCTTATCCGCATGGCTGTAACGGATCGTGCAGCTACGTCTAGATCCCTAAGTCAACAGATGGGGACGTTTGCAAGACAATAACCATCAGCACGAACAGTTTGACGATGTTTGAAGCAGCATGGACTAACTGCTCGGAGACCATGGCTGCGGTCACCCTTGACGCTGCATCACAGACAGGAGCGCCTGCGATGGTGTACTAAACGACGAACCTGGGTGCAAAACGTCATTCTTTCGGATGAATCCAGGTTCTGCTTACAGCATCATGATGGTCGGATCGGTGTTTGGCGACATCACGGTGAACGCACATTGGCTCAAAATGGTTCAAATGGCTCTGAGCACTATGGGACTTACGATCTGAGGTCATCAGTCCCCTAGAACTTGGAACTACTTAAACCTAACTAACCTAAGGACATCACACACATCCATGCCCGAGGTAGGGTTCGAACCTGCGACCGTAGCGGTCACTCTGACCGGCGAAGGCACATTGTCAGCGTGTATTCGTCATCGCCATACTAGCGTACCCCCCGGCGTGATGGTACGGGGCGCCATTGGTTACACGTCTCGGTCACCTCTTGTTTGCATTGACGGCACTTTGAACAGTGAACGTTGCACAGATGTGTTACGACCTCTGGCCCTACCCTTCATTTGAACCCTGCGAAACCCTACATTTCAGCAGGATAATGGGCGACCGCATGTTTCAGGTTCTGTACGGGCATTTCTGGATACAGAAAATGTTCGACTGCTGCCCTGGCCAGCACATTCTCCAGATCTCTCATGAACTGAAAACGTCTGGTCAATGGTGGCCGAGCAACTGGCTCCTCACAATACGCCAGTCACTACTCTTGATGAACTGTGGTATAGTGTTGAAGCTGCATGGGCAGCTGTACCTGTACAGGCCATCCAAGCTCTATTTGACTCAATGCCCAGACGTATCAAGGCCGTTATTACGGCCAGAGGTGGTTGTTCTGGGTACTGATTTCTCAGGATCTATGCACCCAAATAGCGTGAAAATGTAATCACATACCAGTTATAGTATAATATATTCGTCCAATGAATACCCGTTTATCATCTACATTTCATATTGGTGTAGCAATTTTAATGGCCAGTAGTGTATATTACCCGTCTTTACCTACAGCTTAGTCCTATATTATCAGAATTTCGAACGTCTTGCACCATTTGACATTATCTAATGTTTTTCCCAAGTCGATAAATCCTATGAAGGTGTCTTGAGTTTTCTTTAGTGTTGCTTCCATTATCAGCCGCAACGTCAGAATTGCCTCTTTACCTTTCCTAATGCCAACCGACTGTCATTTAACATGTCCTCAGTTCTCTTTTCCACTCTTCTGTATGTCATGCTTGTCATTGACTGACATTCAGGACCTCTTAAGCTGACTGTGCGATATTTCTCGCACTTGTCGGCTCTTGCATTCTTCGTATTTGTGTGGATGATACTTTTTCGAAACTCAGATGGCATATCGCCAGACTCATACGTTCTACACGTCAACGTGAATAGTCGTTCCGCTGCCACTCTCCCCCCCCCCCCCCCCCCCGGCGATTATTTTAGAAATTGTGATGGAATATTATGTGACTCTTCTGCCTTATTTGACCTTACCTCTTTCATAGCCCTTTTAAAATCAGATTCTAACACTGGATTCCCTATCTCCTCTATATCGACACCTGTTTCCTCTTCTTCAGACAAGTCTTCCCCCTCATTGAGACCTTTCAGTATAGCACCAGCTCCACGTTATCAAACCACCGTCCCAGGAATAGCAGAATCTTGACAAATCTGTGCCACTTAGCTGATGTTTTCCACTAAAAAAGTAGCAACAAGCTAGAAGGCAGATTCTCGCATTGTTTTGGCTCATCTTAGGAGCAAATTCCCAAGCTAAAACACACACACACACACACACACACACACACACACACACACACACACAAACAAACAGACACTTATATATGCCCAAATTGATACTGCTCATTACACGTTTCTTGAGGTGCACAATGTCAGCTGAAAGCGTCAGTTTAATTTTCGTTACAAACAAAATTATTTTTAAAGTAAGATTTTATTTGCCCATGCGACAGAGTTGTTCCAAAAAAGATGATGTTCATACGTTTGATACACAAAATGTAACCCCGCCATATTGTGTCACATGTTGATGCTAGTATCTGAAAAAATGAATTTTTGGGTTATTTCTATAATCAGCACTACGGTCCTACGAAATAGCAATGATTTTCGTTGTAATTGTCTTTTAAAACTAATTTAGTTTAATGACTGAAATAAATTTGAACCCTTTTTTTTTACTCCTCGGAACATTATTTTCCCCACAGGGGGGAATAACCCCCAGGTTGGGAACCACTGACCTAGAGGCTTCTAGGAGTGACAGGTCTCTGGCTAAATCGTTCAATTAGCACTGGCTCCCGATAGTCCTTGATTTCGTGGTCTTCATCACAACTGTTGTGCAACTCGTTCGCTGAAAGTATAAAGAAACCGTCGAGGCTATCAGGTGGCAGAGGTACAGGAATATCTTGTCTATGAGTCACAGGACGCAACAACGCACCAGTGTCCGGATAACAGATTTACTTTCCCTTTTTTGGGTCCTCATATGTTACACGAAGGAAAGTCATTACCGTGATTTAGAAGCTCCCTTTGTACGAAGCTCCCTTTGTACGAAGCTCCCTTTGTACGAAGCTCCCTTTGTACGATGCTCCCTTTGTACGATGCTCCCTTTGTACGATGCTCCCTTTGTACGAAGCTCCATTTGTACGAAGCTCCATTTGTATGAAGCTCCCTTTGTACGAAGCTTCTTTAACACGAAGCTCTCTTTACATGAAGGAAAGTCATTACTGTAATAGAAGCTCCCTTCATACCGTTGGCAAGATTTGAGGTTAGACTACGTCGGGAGTTGTTCTTCACATCTTGAAGACATTCGATGTGGGGCCAATGACTTGCCCTGATCCACATCCTTTGCACCAAAGTACGCAAAATACGAGTAATTCTTTCATAAAATCTGAAATTGTTCACTGCTATTTTTTGTATGCCGCACATGTGACAAAAGCGGCCAATAGAATTATTATAGATTTGTCACCCGGTGCAGAGTTTCATAAATATAAATATAAATTATAGGTAGCTGTATTACACAGCATGACGTAAAACACCTTTTGCAACAGGCTGCATTGCGAACCTTCACAAAACAATACTGACGATGAAATAGCTAGGTACATTTTACGTACCTCACACAAAATCTCAGTTGGTGTCAAACCTACATGTGCTCGAACTTTCGAAGTACTTTACCTGAAATCAGCACCCAAAAATTTCACTAGAAGAACCCATCACCTTTAAGACAAAAAGTTCAACTGTCAACCAGTGATAACTGTATCCGTGTACGATACACAATAAAATTCATCCGATTTTAGAAGCTGCCGATGATAATTCGTGTTACTGTGCTGCTAAAACTGTACAAGGTGCACAGTACCTGACGCAGGTTGCCTATCTGACGGCATACATAGGCAACAAAATTTTCATATTCAGTGATTCTTATTATTGACCAATTTTAAACTGCTGACATATTCCACTCGTTAAAGATCTAACAAAGAAGTCCTATATTAATGTTAGAAACCGTTTATATATTTTGAGGCGGCGGGTCTCAAGGGCGCAAGTTACTGGACTATGTTCGTCCAGGTTGGCAGCTCATGGTCTCCCAGTAGCGTTCTCGCTTCCCGAGCACGGGGTCCCGGGTTCGATTCCCGGTGGGGTTAGGAATTTTCACCTGCCACGAGATGACTGGATGTTGTTGTGTCGCTTTCCTCATCAGTATTCATCCCCATTACTGTCAGAGGACGGCAATGGCAAACCACCTCCATTAGGACCTTGCCTAGTACGGTAGTTCGGGTCTCCCGCATCGTTCACCTACGCTCTTTCAAGAAGCATGAGACTTTATTTGCATATTCATCCAGTATTTGAGAACGTGAGCAGTCAACGACTTCCAACAAACATTATACATAACTTCAAACCTTTTCGAAACAATTTTTAGTTTATGTCTGCCTCTGCTCCCTTAAAATACTGGGAAGAAGAAAAGTTTTTCTTTTCGATTACTACATTTTTGTTGTTCAAGCAGGAAAACTTGAGCATCGGGCATTAAATCTCAATTTATTGCTTCTTCACTAACGACTCTATTCGTTAAGCATTTTTCAGACAGTATCCGAAAATGAGAAAAAATGGACCTGCGAAATTCAGTAGAAACATTGCTAAGCTTGTAAAACAAATTTTTATAAAACTGAGCGCAAATTACCCACACTAGATTCATCCAGTATTTGATAAAGAGGACACTTTGCGACCTGTAACAAACTTTCAACGTAATTTCAAACCTTTTCTAAACTTTTCATTAGTGTATGGTTGAATAATCCAAAACTAATGAAAAACAACGTGATTAGAGTTTTTCGTGTTTAACTATAAACGTTTTACATAATTAACGTGAAGTACTTAACACATTAACTCATTTGTGAAGTAATCAGACGTTTAAAGATGTTTTATACATGGGAGTTCGATTCTTTAACGAGCGTGGGAGGTTACTGGTGATGTTTAGAGCCAATGGTAGCATGCTCTTGAGGATAAGAATTCAAAACAGGCAGAAGTGATTCCTATGCAGAAGGGGCAAAAGCCAACCAGTAACGTTGCATAGTGTGGTGTGCGTACTGTAAGACCTTCGGTACACACACCATCAGAGTATTTGACTTGTCGCTCTAACGAAGTAGGCGATGTCAGCAATATGTCTCGTGGTCTTATCATGGCGTGTATATCTTCTGCCGTTAGGTCAGACGATTGAAATGCCACATGCACACTTAGAGTAGCAGATTGACGGTGACCAACTTTAAACAGAACTTGATTAATTTTCACACACATTTATTAAAATAATAAAAATGTAGACATTACGTAAGTTGATTCTGGAGGCTGTTTACAACTGACAATCTGAAGTTCATTTGGTCTTGGTACGTTAATCTCATTCTCACATATCTCTGATACTTGACAAAGTGTCTATATATTTCTCTTCATGGCTATGTACAGGAATATGATAATCTAATTAGGCGCAGACTGAAACTTGACTACAGACTAATGCAGACTGAGTAATACCTCGAGCGTTCAGGTATCACTGCGCGAGTGTGATCCGCGAGGAGAAAAGGTTCCACGTTAGCAGCAATCTCATTGGCTACGAGACATATTAATACGCGGATCGGCGGAAGCAGAATTTGGTCCGTCTCTAAGACACCGCCATCTCGTAGTGCGGAGACGGACGAGCGCTGCGCCTGCGCTGTTGTACTCAGCGGGGCGGGCTCTAGTGGGAAAGTTGTGTACGCGCTGACTACGCGGAACTATGTACACAACATATAGTTAACACACTATCGAAGTACTGATAAATTTAGTCCTTCGCAGGGAAATGTTAATGAATTTCACTTCGCCAGTGCATCTATCAGGTCTTTCTATTATCTTTAGTGAATGAGAATGTACTTAGAGAAATGTTTGACAAAAGTTACAGTTTGTGCGATTTTAATGTTCTTCAGACTTTTTTTCTTATGTGAATTGACATTTGACAGTTCTGCACTCCAACCCAGATATCCTTAACCATTTGACTTTCCGCCTCACCCGAAGTTTCACTGTCACTGACGTTACCGCTTATGACTTCCGTCAATGCCACCTCGCTGAACGTGTGAGCCGCACCACTGAGGGAAAGGAATAAATTTCAGGCTTTCTTTCATAGATATTACATTCACTGCATAGCAACATTATGAACTCTATAGGTGTTACTGGTCATAGCAAATTAGGATGCGAACCTCTTTTTTCTGATGTCAATGAAGTTTTCTTTTCGGTATGTTGGTGCACATAGCTCAATAATGTATGTTAGTGTAAGTTTGATGCACAGAATTGTTGACACGGCTTTTTAACGAGATTGCATACACCGTGATACCGTGGCAATGTTATAGACTTTCAGGGATGATGGAGAGAGGTAAATCTATCAATTTGAGGTAAGGGAGCTGGTCCAGAAACGACTGAGTTGAAAGTAAGAGCAAAACTGGTGTTGCTAATATTGCAGGGAAGGCAAGTTTCAGAGGTGGCAGTATGGACCAAAATAAAAATGCCTAGTAAAGATGGGTTCTAGAATTCCTACGTCAGGAGCAATGAACACTTTTTTATATTCACTAGTGTGGAACACACCTCTTTTAGTGAGCAAGTGTCCATAACTCTTCCGGTATTAATTTTAGAGCTCATGTTTACGGGACTTTTTTTCCTTGTTTTGGTCCAAACAAACATCTTTGAACCAAGAAAGAACAGAAAGGTGGTAGATCAAGAACGATGTGCTCGGATTAAAAAGGGTGTAAGACTCGAAGAAGCAATGACGGAAATAAAAAAAAAAGAAAGAAACATATAAGTCTTGAGTGTGAGTAGCCGCAGATTAATCATTACATAGCTAAAAGATTTGCACACGATGTCATTATTTACTCACCGCAGTCGAGAGAGCTGTTTTTCAAGTACTGTCAGGAATTCAACACCGGAAGTTGCTACCGTATTGTATTTGCGAGATTATCATACCACAGTTTCGTGCTCTTCCGCTTATCCGTCCTGTTTTTCAGGTCAAAATTAGTATGTCCCCCATTGCATTTGATGTTGACAGGTTATGTGCATTATAGACAGTTTGGAGATCCTGTTGGATTAGTGGCTTAACGTAATCCAGCCTTGTGAGTTTGTCTCCTTCGTAGTACGCACTGCTAGTAGTTTTTTCAATTAACGGCCTTTAATTCGTATTTACGTTGTTACAGATTAACCTGAAGATGCGATTCATTATCGCGAAACTGTTTGTACCTTGATCCCACAGTAAATGAGGATTAGCAGGTACTAGTGGACTCTACAAGTTTTTAGAAGAGTTCCCCAAAAACTAATAATAAGATTTGCTATTGACATTGCTCTCCTCGGCGAAAGTAAATAAGAAGTAGATGTGTTGAATGAAATGAGCAATCCAAGGGGTACATCGGGAGGACGACGGTTCAATCCCGCGTCCGGCCATCCTGATTTAGGTTTTCCGTGATTTCCCTAAATCGCTTCAGGCAAATGCCGGGATGGTTCCTTCGAAAGGGCACGGCCGACTTCCTTTCCCGTCCTTCCCTGATCCGACGAGACCGATGACCTCGCAGTTTGGTCTCTTCCCACAAAAAACAACAACACGGAGTACAGAGCAGGCGTATGGAATGAGAGACAATTGAAGAAAGACGGAAGTAACGAGATGCGGCAGAAAAGAGAGCAGCGAGAAATTTAAGATCTGAACTGGGGAGACAAAGTTAAGTAATTATGCAAACTTGGAAGCAAAATAACCCATAACTGACGGAACCAGGACGACATAAAAAGTAGACCAGTACTGGAAAAGGGGGCAGTCTTCGCCAAAAGAAGTCTCCAGCGCCACACATATGAGGGTGGAAGCTACAGTCAACGTCTTCAGTTATTGTTTCTATAAAGGGCAGCCAAAAGAAAACCAAACACATGGGAAAAAATAAAATAAATTGTTTTTATTTCAAAATTAATAGCCATAACTGTCAATAAATTTATCCCTCTGTGAGACAAGACGGACAATACCTCCGTGGAAAAATGTTTGCCGTTGGCTACGGAACCACGTTTGTACCCAGTCGTGGATCTCTTCGTCCGAAGCAAATCTACGGCAAAGAATGTCTTTCTCCAGGGCTCAAAAAAAAAAAAAAAAAAATTAAATCGCATAGGGAGAGACTGGGACGGTATGTGCAACGGTTCTCAGGGAAAATTCTGCAACGTACTCGAAACGTCCTTGGCAATATTATTCCATCCCTAGTCAACAGCAATCATATTTCCATGAAAGTACTGACTTAGAAATGTATTCCTCAAATGCAGGTTTCTTGGCTGAAATCAGTAGTTTTATTTTAATGACAAATGATCTCTTTGGCTCTATTAACCTGCTTCTTATATTCTCATTCCTTCTTCCATCATCCGTAATTTTGGTTCCAGGGTTGCACAGTTCATTCACATCTTCTGTTTTATTGTCCCTAATTTTCATGTGTTTGTCGCAAATCTCATTTCTGCTACTGATTTTCATTTTCGTCTCTATTAGGTCTACTCTAAATCCATTTTCTGTATTCATTACACAGTTCATTCTCTTACGTGAAGACAGCAGTCTTATCTGCGAATTCTATTGGAAAGATAATGAGGACAACAGGAGGGTGGCGGTGTTCTCTGACGTAGCCAAGAACGGAAAGCACTTTGAATAATCAGGGAGTATGTTGGGATTCGTTGTTTAGTATGGGGAAATGCATCACAACTTTTTGTCTTATAAATACTTCATGGCGTTTGTGGTGGTATAATTGGTAGCACAGGTTAAAGAAGTGAGAGAGGGTTGTACAATTCATCTTTTTACTGCAGTTATTATCTGAAATTTAGGCTGTTATGATAGTGATGAAAGAAACTGTTCTAAATACTTACATCAGCTTCATAACAACGTATTTTTCGCAAAGTCTATTGTTGCAGGGTTTCCGATAACTTGTTTATTTATCAAAGGAATCAGCAGCTAACATGAGAATATGTACCGGTAACTTGAGTGTTCTTTTCTGGGATAATGATATAAACTGCCATTGCTTTTCTAGCCGACGGAAGCCAACGTTGATATTTTTGCTGGAGAGCTGTAACGGTTATTACACGAAATATTATAGATGTGCCTCGTCTGTGGCTGGCGCAGTGGCATTCTGATTTTATCTGTAATCGATACATCATTTCATTCGCGGCCCTCATGAGATTTCCGTTTTCCCACGGGAGATTAATCTGCGGTTATCAGGAAATGCAATCCAACGGTCGCATCGGTTATTATGGGTTATATCACGAGGCCTTGTCGGCTTCATACGTGACAACGCCGCTGAGAGAGAGTGTATTCACCGCTTTATTTGCCGTGGGAGTCCCTCGCGATCAGGGGACGTCATCTCGTTGGTACTATAAAAATGCTGATAAAAGTACATACAGATGCCGAAGGGCAAATAAATGGAAACAGAAGACTTTTTTTCCTTCGTTGCAATCGACGCAGATACAGTATTACTCGACTGATAGCGTCTCGTCAGTCGCGACTCCCTTTGACTTCATGTCTTTGGTTACAGATGTCATACAGATCTCTACACTTTACTTCGCTCCAAGAAACATAAATCACAAAAATTCCTGATGTTTTTTAGTCTTCTCTTTCAAATCACTTAGGTCCCATGATCTGTGATAAGTGTCCCATAAATAATTACTAACGTAAACTAGCACTGTATATCATGATATGTGAAAGTAAATCACATGTGTTGTTCCCCGCCGGCCGAAGTGGCCCTGCAGTTAAAGGCGCTGAAGCCTGGAACCGCAAGACCGCTACGGTCGCAGGTTCGAATCCTGCCTCGGGCATGGATGTTTGTGATGTCCTTAGGTTAGTTCGGTTTAACTAGTTCTAAGTTCTAGGGGACTAATGACCTCAGCAGTTGAGTCCATAGTGCTCAGAGCCATTTGAACCATTTTTTTTGCTGTTCCCCAATTCATATGTCGTCTCCAGTGGTCAGTTATCGGTTTACAGACGAAAGTAGCCGCGTGTGATTGTTGTCTGGGAAATCTGAGGCGTAAGTTCACCGCCCTGATGGAAAGGGATTTCTTCCTTGACGAAAATACACTGTGAATCAGAACAGTGTACTAAATGTCCTTTTTCATTTTAGGCAGCTCTAATGGACTTGTATTGTGTGGTATGTTTGTGTTGTATTTTGCTGAGAAATGGAAACGGGCAGAATATGTAGTAGCGTAGTTATCTCTAATGACGGAATTTTTACGTGTGACGGATTCAACGTCCCCCTTATTTTGCAGTGCACTGAAGAGCGTTTTGGGCATTGGCGCCACTACGTCCCCTCTCCTTGCGGAGAAATACTGGCGGAGAAATTTTCTTTACCCTAACAAGAATGGAAACTGCTGCCTCAGAGACAAGCGTCCTTAAGCGAAGTTGGCTGCGGACGTGGGTACCGCATTAAGGACTTGGCATTACTTAATTTACAGTATTCGTAAAGTTACTCGATCATTTGTACTCCTTCATCGGTTTTCGTGCTCCTTACGTTCGTTCAGCCGATGGCTTTGCCGCAGTGGTAACACCGAAGTTAAGCGGTGTCGGGGTGGGCTGGCACTTGGATGGGGGACCGTCCGGTCTGACCAGCGTTGTTAGCAAGTGGGGTCCACTTAGTCCTTGTGAGAGAAAGTGAGGTGCTACTTGACTGAAAAGTAGCGCTTGCAAACTCGTAAACTAACATACGGCTGGGAGAGCGGTGTGCTGACCACATGCACCTCCATATCCGCATCCAGTGATGCCTGTGATCTGAGGATGACACGGCGGCCGGTCTGAACCGTTAGGCCTACATGGCCTCTTCGGGCGGAGTTTAGTTTAGTTTTACATTCTAATCTGAGAGACTTAACCATTCTGTTACCATTTATCTTGTACGTTATCTGATGTTATTTCGAGGAATGGGGTCAAAATCCTCTGATTTTGGCCGTGTATGGTCGTCTACACAACTGCGAGACTTCACAAGTTACGACATCCATCCTACGTTTGTGAGACGCGAACATACGTATTACGCATCGCTGCTCTTTCTGAGATAGTTATAAAGCCAAATCCAATTATCTGTCCTAACAAATCAAAATATGACAAAGGCCGTGAATTGTATAGAAAACTGTGTATGTGTTTGTGAACATATTGCGAAGTGTTCTGAGATATCCTGTCGGTCACAATAACATATTTCATGCACTGTATATACTTTATAAATGATGAAGTTTGCCAATTCCTACACACACACACACACACACACACACACACACACACACACACACACACACAAACGGACACACATGCAGAGACTAGATGCGTCTTTATGGTTCACAGTGTTTTGATTTTCGGTTAGTCCACGCAGGTTCTCGAATCAGATATTATTTATTTATTTTTGTTTTCACAGCAAAATCAAATTAAAAAATGAAGTTGTCTCGCACGGCAAAGGTTCGCTAATACTATCGCTAGAATACTGCTTTTCATTTACCCATACTAACAGTGTTTCATTCATTAAAATCTTCTTGACTGCACATAATTTCCTAAGGTTCAGCCACTGTTACACGTGGGCTTCATCAAGTTAGACGTCAGTTCATCACTATACGTTATATTTCAAAACTACAAACATACAATAATTTTTATACTTTTTCGAAAAATTTAGAACTTCGTTTCACTAACAATAGTCACTGCTGCAGCCACAACAGCTGTTGCCAAGCAGCTGGCTCATTAATAAAGAACGGAGAGAATATTTAGTAATATCGTACTGCCTGGCGAGATCAGGAACAGGTGCACCATCCTCAGGTTATAAGTCTATTTCCTTCTTCCTTTTTACTGCGAAGCTTCTTCAAGTCGCTATCAGTGACACCTTTGCGTTCCTGGAATCACCGTTATCTCGTTTGCGGGTCGAGTCAGAATTTATATGAAATTAAGTCTACCGTCAGTAGTGGCCTTGCTCCCAGTTAACAGGCAGTGTCGTTGGCGGCAATCTGTCGGGGAATATGGAACTGTGTTTTATGCTCGCTCGTTATGACGTTTTACGAGTATGAATATCTTCCCTGTTATAATATTTATGAATTCCGCATACAGAGAACCTGCAAAACTCAATTCACTTTGTTCGCCTGTGAAATAAAAGGCGCCGCAAACAACGGTACACAGGTTGCTGTCTTGTTCTATAACTTCCGGAAAGTATTCGATACAGTTCCGAACTGTCGTTCAGAGAACAAAATAAGATCTTACCCAGTAATGGACCAGATTCGTGACCTGACTCAGTAGTTTACCAGATACAGCTCAATACGTGATTCTCATCGGGATGAAATCAACTGTTGTGTAGGGACTTCCCGAAGAACCCATATGAAATATAGGGACCGCCCTCTTCTGGGCTGAAAACCCTACCAGTTCTTCGGCCTGTAGGTCGAGGACTTGTGCGGGGTCGTTAGACCTAATAAAAATATTAAAAATTATCATATTTATTGCTGAAAATACAAGTTGTTGCTGCTTCCTCTAAGACGACTCGTTCAAAATGGTTCAAATGGCTCTGAGCACTACGGGACTTAACATCTGAGGTCATCAGTCCCCTAGAACTTAGAACTACTAAAACCTAAGGACATCACACACATCCATGCCCAAGGCAAGGTTCGAACCTGCGGCCGGAGCGGTCGCGAGGTTCCAGACTGAAGCCCCTAGAACCGCTCGGCCACACCGGCCGGCGACGACTGGTGGCTACGTTATCCGGAGAGGAATCCGCTTGATCCAAATGGTGCAAAGGACGCTGCCTCAGCTTGGCGTGGAAGTCGATGACTCCCTGATAGGGGGGTTTCATGACCCGTTGGCGAAGAAGGGACGAGTTCTCGATCCCTCCCAGAACACTTCCCGCGTTGTTCCCTGAGGTGGACCGCGATGCCCGATCCCGTGTAGTCATGTTGAATGCTGAATTAAGCCCGCTGGTACGGAAGCGAATCACCCCCATGTGACGCTAGAGTTTAGGGTAGCTTCCGTTCTGGACCGGAGTGGTGTTTGTTGACCTTCAGTCTACACGCCAGCGCTGGTTGTAGTGCTGACGTCAGTACTGGATGCTGAGGTCCATCTGTCGTGGCTTCGATTCGCTGACCGCCTCTTCAGTCAGCAAGTGCAAGATCAACACTAGTACAATCTCACTCACAAGATGTTACTATACCATAATCAGGGCATCGAGAGCCATCGACATGAACGCCGTTGAATCGATTGATTGAGTGCCAAAGGCTAGTGAAGGTGGAGTACATAAGTCATCGAGGAAAGGCTCTGCGCTACAACGTCGCTCGTAATGATCGAATTGATTCTGCTTTTCCTAAGTCGTCAGCGATCTACAGTTACGAATTTGTTACAGGATCTTGACTGGTTAGTGAAACCCTCACTAGTCATTGTTGCATCTTACCTAGTGTCTCTTGTGTAATATTACCGAAGTAACGAAGGCAGTTTTGTCTGCACTGTTCTAACAATTTTCTGCTGAATTTCTCGCAGTTTCTCTTAAGAGAGACGAGATAGCTGTTCTGCCTGACCTACTAACAGTGTTGAAATATTAATGTTACTCGGTTGGTGACTGGCGACACATCAGCGTGGTTGGGTAACACTGGCTCCTCTGAACTTAGAAAAATTTTGACTCTCGCGTTCCAAAAAATGTTGAAATGTGTGTGAAATCTTATGTGATTTAACTGCTAAGGTCATCAGTCTCTTAACCTAAAATATACTAAGGACAAACACACACACCCATGCCCGAGGGAGGACTCGAACCTCCGCCGGGGCCAGCCGCACAGTCCATGACTGCAGCGCCCCTGACCGCTCGGCTAATCCCGCGAAGCACTCTCGCATTCCATTACTGTTTCGCGTTCTATTGTTGCGTAAGGGAAAAGTGCTAGGAATACAGGGCCGTTAAAGTGTCTAATATGAATAAATGATCTAATGGGTACCATCGGAAGCTGCTCGAAATTGGTTGCAGGTGATGATGTCGTCTGTAGGATGGCTGAAACGCCGAAGGACTGTAACGAATTGGTGGAATTATTGCGAATGATCGAGTGTCGGTGCAGTGACTGGCAGATCCTGAACGTAGATAAACGTAACGCATTACGCATAAATAGCAGTTTCATAATTTTTCAATGACACAGTTGGTGATAAATACTTGAAAACAGCAACAACTTAAATTTGTAGAAGTAGCCGTCTACAGCAACGTTAAGTATAACTACTACCTCAAACTAAATGTAGGACATACAAATGTTAGAAAAATTAGTTGTTTTGTGTGCAGAATCACTTCTTATTTGCCTTCTGAGTACCGGTTTCGGTACCAAACATGACCATGAAACCATCATATGATCAAAAAATCGCAGTGCATTGCAAAATAATTTTTAAGAAACATTTACAAAATATATTTTTTGCTGTGATAGCAATGTAAATTTTTCTTACAAAATTAATTAACTGTGTACTGGGATTTTTTGATCAAAGGATAGCCTGATGATGATGACGCTTATAACCGAAGCCGCTTTATATAACGGCAGAAAAATTGGGAGAGGTAAGTTTAAAGTGGATTTACTTTAAAGCATGTTAATGTTGGAATGAACGTTACTTGAACGCTAAGTTTAATGTTACTGTGCTTCACAAAGAAGATTTTCCCCTTAATTAAGAGGGCCTTTAAATAGTTGTAAGCTGTAAGGACTGCTGAGCTGCGCCTTTGCTTAGGAAGTTTACTTGTATGATGTAGGTTCGTACAGTCGCCTTGATGATCAAACGGTAGCCATACGAAGCAGTAACCTCAGCACTCAGCACTGCTACTACTGCACGCCGCTCTCCTGGAAAGTTTATTTTAAAATTAATTTCTCACGTTAGACATGCCTGGCCGCCCACACCGTAGCGCACTCTGGGATGTATGAATGTAGTCGTCTCAGTTTTTGGGGGAGAAACTATTAGTAAATTACAGTTCAAAGGCAAATATGGCATATTACGACGGAACTGGACCGCGTGTGGGCTCCAGGTAGTAATCTGTGTATTCATTTGCTCTACTGTAGACTCAACCCTACCTAGACATTCGTGAAAACCTGCGATTTTGAGTGCCATGCTCTCCTGCTGTGAGGTTACCCTTGTTTTTTTTTTTATTATTATTATTATGACTATGGGACTCAACCGCTGAGGTCATTATTCCCCTAGAACTTAGAACTAGTTAATCCTAACTAACCTAAGAACATCACACACATCCATGCCCGAGGCAGGATTCGAACCTGCGACCGTAGCGGTCTCGCGGTTCCAGACTGCAGCGCCTAGAACCGCACGGCCACTTCGGACGGCTACCCTTGTTACATGTGACATAATCTCTTCCAAGTCCTGCTTACTCGCGATATTTTCCACCTTAGTACTTATTTCACGCTGTATAGTACTTATGCCATTCACAGTAGTAGTCAGAGTAGAGACAGAAGCAGCTAGAATTTGAAGCCATTTTCACTATCTTTCGACCGTGACTGTCTCAAGAAATATGTAGATTACCGCTACCAGTCACTAACTACGTTAACTATTGTATTATTTATTTATTGTGCGATATGTTTCGAGGGTAAACCTCATCTTAAGGCTAAATGACATTAGAAAAACAATTTTGCAACAACATCATAAAAATGTTACACTGTCTTTTCATACATGCTGTGGTTATACTGATGAAGAAGAGAAAACCTAGTAACAGTGACAATGTGACATCACCTATTTCCAGGTTTTCTCTTCTTCGACAGGATAACCAAAGCATGTATGATAAGACTGTGTAACACCTGTATGATCTTATTGCGAAATTGTCTTTGTAATGCCATTTAGCCTGAAGATGAGGTATTTCCTCGAAATATGTCGCACAACAAATAAATAATACATTAGTTAACAAAGCAAGTGACTTCTATCGGTAATTTTAAAAAAAACCTTTACATACTGTAGCAGCTATTTTTTCTATCTTCGCACTGATCTCATATATTTTGTCTATTTTAACAGTAATCTCATCAATTTTGTCTACTTTAGTGGCCAAGAAACTTAATCTATTCAATATTTCCGTTAAAGGATCCGTGTTCGACCCAGATGCGGCTATTAGCTGATCTCCAGAGGCTTCAGTAGCTGGCTCAACTTTCGATTGCCGTTCGCTATGCATTTTGTAAAACTGAGATGAGCCCTTACCATAACCTGGTAACAACAAACAAATCTTGCACCTGGCCCATACTCACACTGAATTTACAGCAAACAAAAATCAAGCACAACAGTGCTATAATCTATACACAACTCACTTACTACTAGAAAACACAAACAACATATAAATGGTTCTTGTTAAAGAGTTTCTACGTTGGAGGACTGGCAGAAAAATCTATAGTCGAAGACAACTCTCTGATCTTAATGTATTAATAACTGTTGAGTGTAGAAGTTAGTTTGTGATGGACTAGGCTGCCCATCTACCGCGATTACACCAAGCTCCACAGCAACCATGAAACAAAATTTGCAAAACAGAGATTCCACACTGTACAAGTTGTGAAAGACGAGACCTATTTCCCCACAAATTACTACTGACATTCCTGTACAACGTCGTCAAATTTAATATAAAGTCAGAAACTTAAAGGAAGAACAATTTAAATGGCAATTTAGTTCAAAGAATATTAAGCTTGGAATATTAAAATTCGAATCAATGATACTTGATTGTTAAACTAAAAGTTTACGTGTTTCACAAAGAAGTTTTTCCCGTGAAAAGGAAGCGTTTAAATGGATTTAAGCTTTCAGGACTGTCCACTTACGCATATGTTTAGTAAGTTCACTTGTATGATGTAGGTTCGTACAGTCACCGTAATGATCAAATGGTAGCGATACGTAGCTGTAGCCGCTGCACTCCGCACCGTCACTGTTGCACGCTATTATTTTGAAAAGTTAATTGAAGTCTATTTCTCACGTTAGACATGCGTTACACTCTGGGATTTGTCAATGTATTTGTCTCAGTTTTGTGGGGAGAAAATACTGATAAATTATAGTTCCAGTGCAAAGACGGCCAATTATGACGGAACCGGACCGAGTGCAGGCTTGAACTAACACTCATGAAACCGAAGACACGAATATCGGATCGTACGTATATGTAAACTTGAAGCACAAGTTTCCAAGGTTGTTAAAATGATGAAATTGCTTATCTTTGAATAAATATTTATTTACTCGACAGTTCTCTTTAAAAAACGACTTTCGTATTTCTGTTCACAACATATTATACCTCAGAGTATAAATAAAATTAATTCTGTAGGTAATTCCTTAATGGCTGCCGTGCAACAATACAATTATATCCGCTCCGACAGCACGTCTTTCTATTCCATTATCTCAAGCCATACTGAACAGTATTATTAATCCAGTATCAAAGAGGCTATATCACAAAGAACAGCGTCAGCTACAGGGAGTTTATTTTCTCAGTCACTATCTTTCGCTGCCGCACAGCGCGGAATTGGGTGAAGTAAGTCTGCCGATAGCCAGTGATACCCCAACACTTTATTACTGTCGGTAGCCTGTAGGCAAAATAGAAGTGCGATTTAGACTAAAAATAAAAAAAATTAATTAAAATTCTAGTAAAAGTTTTCTCCATTCTGGACGTGGAACATTGCGAATGTGACGAATGAAATAACTGAACCAATCCCAATTGTGAGGCTTCAATTTCTGTTTACCATGACGGCTGTCTAATCACTTAGCGACTCAGCGACAGATGGTATACATGTTTAATAAATGTTTGGAGCATTTTAAGAGTCGTACTGGGTTGTTAGCATCCGCGGATTTATTCCCGGTCCGCACATTACCCTGGAAAACTGATCAGCCAGAAATTTATGACCACCGACCTAACTTTGATATAAACCTGTTCAAGTCATAGCAGCGTCACCTGGCGAGACATGACGGTTACTCAAACATACACACGTTGCATTTAATATCAGTGTGCCAGCCGCTGGGGCCGATAGGTTCTAAGCGCTTCAGTCCGGAACCACGCGGCCGATACAGTCTCAGATTCGAATGCTGCCTCGGACATGGATGTGTGTAATGTCCTTAGGTTAGTTAGGTTTAAGTAGTTGTAAGTCTAGGGGACCGATGACCTCAGAAGTTAAGTCTCATAGTGCTTAGAGCTATTTGAATATCAGTGAGCTTGCTGTTCGTGTGTAAAATGCGAAAGGTTCAAAAAATGGCTCTGAGCACTATGGGACTTAACTTCTGAGGTCATCAGTCCCCTAGAACTTAGAACTACTTAAACCTAACTAACCTAAGGACATCACACACTTCCATGCCCGAGGCAGGATTCGAACCTGCGACCGTAGCGGTTGTGCGGTTCCAGGCTGTAGCGCCTAGAACCGCTCGGTCACTCCGGCCGGCAATATGCGAAAGGCATGAGCATTTCGGAAACTGCGGGACTTGTCGTGTGTTTGAGGAGTGCTGTGGTGAAAGTCTCCTACACGTGTCGAAACCAAGGTGAAGGCACGTTCATATGTCATGGGGTTGTGCGGCCACTCCTTGTTACAGATGTCGGGCGTCGTAGGCTAGGCAAACTCGTAAAACTGGACAGACTGCGAACTGTGGCAGTAATAACATCAGACTTCAATGCTGGGCAGAGTACAAGTGTGTCTGAACATACAGTGCACTGAACACTCCTGGAAACAGACCTACTGGGCCGACAACCCATGCCTGTGCCAATGTTAACACTATGACATCGGCAACTACTACTGAAATGGGGATGTGACCATTTGTTCCAGACATTGGTGCAGAGCGTTCCATGGTCTAATGAATCCCGATAATTCTTCATCATACCGATGGAATGGCGCAAATCGATCGTCTTCCAGGGGAACAGCTCCGTGACATCTCTACTGGGGTACGGAGACAACCTGACGGCGGTTCCATTATGCTCTGGGGAACATTCACATGTGCATCCATGGGTCCGATGGAGCTCGTGCGAGGCACCATGAGAGACAAGGGGTATCGTACACTGGTTGCAAACCACGTACACCCCTTCATGACGATCATGTTTCCCGACGGTAGTGGCATTTTTCAACGAGATAATGCGGCTTGTCTCAAGGATAGGTGTATGACGAAGTGTTTGGAGGAACACAGTGATGTGCTGGTCCCCAACTCGCTAGATCTGAACCCGATCGAATACATCCGGGATGCGACTGATCTAGACCTGAGAGCTCACCGCCACCCTCGCCGGAATTTAGGGAATAGGTGACTTGTGTGTTCAGATGTGACGTCAACTCTCCCCAACGAAGCAGTGGCTTCATGCCACGACGCGTCGACGCTGTTATCTGTGCCAGAGGTGGACATACCGGCTATTACACAGGCAGTCATAATGTTCTAGGTAGTCAGTGTATAACACTGCAGAAACATAGCCGTAGATTAAAATTACCATGCACTTCTCGTATCCAGTAAATTGACTCGTTCCCCATCATTTCGAATAAAAGAATCTTTCAGATGACCTATGGAACGTGTAACTTACTAACTAGGATCCGATTTTTCTGACTGAGGTGGTCACTATTGCAACCGACCAGTCGGTAATATGTAATACGGATGTAAAGCCGAGATTAATTTCAAGAATCTTCAGGAAATATTAACAGCGGAAAAGAGGCGTACCAATGCTTAAATATTATTCGTCAGTCTGGGATCCTTAGTATGTTAAATAAGTTGATGAGATAGAGGAGGTCCCACGGAGTATGGGGTATTTCATCACATAATAGTTTAGTTATCACGAGAAAGCTACGAACATGCGCGAACTCCAGTTGCAGACGCTACATGATATAACAATTTTTAGCATATTGCAGCCCCGTCAGCAGCTGTGATAGACTAAGATTTTGAGGAATCAACCTCAGTTGCACAAATTTTCCGGTCTTTACCAGGTTTTGGCTAAATGGATCTAGCCGTCTTCAGAATCATAAAATTACTATAACGTGCCAAAGTAAGGCACAGTCAACATTAAAATGATTACCAACGTTACTTGCCGCTGCCAGCCGACCGCGTGGTGAAGAGATACCGGGGCTGGACTTCAGCTAAGTAGTTTTCTTCGACAAGGTACCACGGTACTATAGGGTTTAATTTTAGTCTTGACTGTGCCTTGCTCTGGCATGTTATAGTAATTTTATGCTTCTGAAGAAGGCTAGATTAATTTAGCCGAAACCTGGTAAAGACCAGAAAATTCGTGCAACTGAGGCTGGTTCCTCAAAATATTCGCTACACGATAGCCCTTGTGGATCATTATTCTTCTTTTTCTTGTGCCTGTGTGCCGCATCGGCTCAGGGTCGACATTGGTGTGAACGGATTTGGCATGGTTAGTTTAAGCCATGGTCGGATTCCCCATCTGTCACCATCTCGTTACCCACGAGTTAGTCATGGGATAGCGATATGCACATTTACAGATGGTGGTGGTATCGCTTACGTAACATATAACACGGCAGTGCAGATGAGTCACGTGAAAATGTTTCCGATGTGATTATGGCCACACGAACTGAGACTTTTAACGCAGAGTGGGAGGTAAGACGTAGATGCATGGGACATTCCATTTGGGAATGTGCTGAGAATGCCAAATTTCAGACATTACCTCTCATCACAGACACGAGGAGGCCCATGGCCTCACTTAATGACCGAGAACAGCGGCGTTTGCGTAGATCTGGCAGTGATAACAGACAAGCAGCACTGCGTGAAATAACCGCTGAAATCAATGTGGGACCGACGCGAGTGCCTTTGCTAACAGCACGACGTCGGCTGCACCACCTCGCATGGCCTCGTGACAATATCTGTTCTGCCCTCAACGAATGGAAAAACGTGGCCAATGAGATCAATGAGATGAGCCCCGATTTCAGTTGCTAAGAGCTGATGAGTGGTTCCGAGTATGGCCCAGAACTGACAAAGCCATGAACGCAAGCAGTCAACAAGGCACTGTGCTAGCTGGTGGTGGTTCCGTAATGGTATGGGTTGTGTTGACACGGAATTACCTGGGTCCTCTGGTCAAACTGAAGCGATCATTCACTGGAAATGGCTCTACTCGTTTACTTGGAGACCATTTGCAGCCACTCGTGGACGTCATGTTTCCACATAAGGGTAGGATTTTTATGGACGACATTGCGCCTTGTCTCTTGGCCAAAATTGTTTGCGACTGGTTTAGAAAACATGTAGACAATTCGAGCGAATGATTAGGCCTCCCAGGTCGCCCGATATGAAATGGTTCTGAGCACTATGGGACTCAACTGCTGAGGTCATTAGTCCCCTAGAACTTAGAACTAGTTAAACCTAACTAACCTAAGGACATCACAAACATCCATGCCCGAGGCAGGATTCGAACCTGCGACCGTAGCGGTCTTGCGGTTCCAGACTGCAGCGCCTTTAACCGCACGGCCACTTCGGCCGGCCGCGCCCGATATGAATTCCATAGATTACAGAGGTCAGTTCGTGCACAGAATCCGGCACCCGCAACACTTTCGCAATTATGGACGGCTATAAAGGCAGCTTACTATTTCACCAGGGGACTTACAGCGATTTGTTGAGTCCATGCCACGTGGAAGTGCTGCACTGAGCCGGGAAACGGAGGCCCGACACGATATTAGGAGAAGTCCCATGAGCCGGCCGGGGTGGTTTGCTAAAGCGATCTGCCCACTATACTCTAGACCATTGTCTTAGTGTTTTCTTGAAGCTTGCTTTCTCCCCTCAATAATTTGACTGGCAGCCGGCATGTGTGGCCGTGCGGTTCTAGGCGCTACAGTCTGGAACCGCATGACCGCTACTGTCGCGGGTTCGAATCCTGCCTCGGGCATGGATGTGTGTGATGTCCTTAGGTTAGTTAGGTTTAAGTAGTTCTAAGTTCTAGGGACTGATGACCTCAGAAGTTAAGTCCCATAGTGCTCTGAGCCATTTTTGAATCCCATGACTTTTGTCGCTTCAGTGTATGTTTATTGAAACTGTCTGCGTTTAGTATTATTCATGCGAAAGTGAACAAAAGTTTCATAAATGTTTGCCTTCATCGTGTAACTGAGGCAGCACTGGGATACGAGCCTGGTACTAAGGAAGTTTGATGAGGGAAACGGTCTAAAAACCACATCCACGCTGGCCGATACACCGATCCCCGTCGTTATCTGCCGCACAGTGAGCCAACTCGCTTCAAAGACTCAACATAATAGAGAAGTGAATATAAAATCCTGCAAAATTCTGTTCGTTTTCGATTCTTTGGGTCGCTGATGAGGAATCCGATGTCAGTATTAGAAAATTGAAAATTACGGATACAATTTGGCGGATCAAAAATTATTAATGAGGAGGATTTGTTTAAAACTTCGGATATACAATATTGTGAGGTTACTCATACCGAATTAGAAGACGAAATTTCCTTATTGAAATGTTTTATTCGATATTTTATATTTTTCAGTCGAAATGACAGTCCCGTTCATCGCTTGTGTCGTCATTGATTTCACAAGGATACTGTTGAGTTGTCAACGTCAGGTAGCATCTGTTTATGCTCTTCAGTTACTTTCTGGTCTCTGCAGATGGATGGATCAGTAGATGTCAGAAGCCGATGGGATACGAGATGCAACGTTATCTCATGGGAATATTTAAGCGTAAAATCTTCTCGGTAACGCCGGGTATCCATATTCCGACCTCTCTGCGCATCTTCAGATTGGCGGCAAATCGCCAACGGCGTAGCCGTGTATCAAATCTATTTGGACTGATGTCGTCATCGGGCGTTATTGGCAGAATATTGTGAGTCCCGTGAAGTTGGCACCTGACTTTCGTGAAATATACATTTTTTTTCAGAGTTACTGAGAGATGTGTTTTATCATACAATGTAAACTTTCACGGCCGGTATTGCCTTCACTTAAAACTTCCGGGCTTATAGGCCGTGGTCGAAGTATAAAACTCTCTCCTGAAGTCTCGTCTCCGACTGCGGGAGACATCCTCGGAGGTAAAGCGGCGAACTGCGAAGAGAACTCGAGGAAGTGCTGATTATATAGGCAGTACAGAGGGCGCCACTGTCGATCACGTGGCGTCGGCTATGAGATTGTCTCTGGTGATGCCAACATTCTCGATTGAAAGTAATCGATCGTCACGCTTGCGGTGCAACGCTGACATCCAAATTTTATCCAGTTTAACACCTTCGTCTTTCCTGTTAAAATTATTACGATGTTTATCAATCTCGATAGCCTCTCTATACAACCGTGCATAATAATGCGAGGTTTTTGATATGACGCTCATCTCGCTGAATTTTATTTCATGATCACCTTCATGGTAAACATGTTCCGCTACGGTCGATTTATCCGTGTGACCCAGGCGGCAATGACAAATCAACTGGTGAAAGCGCCTTCATTTGGCTCCGACGATAAGAAGCTGCTTTGTAAAACAGAAGCGTACCCACCTAGACTTTATGGCTTACCCAAAGTTCATAAACCTGGGAATCCGTTGAGGCCAATTGTCAGCACTATAGGCGGACCAACACACGAGTTAGCTAGGCACCTTGCCTCAATGCTGGAGCCTATGTTGGTAGGACGGACAGTCATATTAAAAATTCAGCTCATTTCATTGACAAGTTAAAGGAAACGAGCGCGGGTCCGGATGATATCCTAGTCAGTTTTGACGTTGTGTCGTTATTTTCCATGATTCCGGTAAACGAAGCTATCTTACGCATAGCGGATATATTTCCCACCGATATTGTTGCATTTTTCCGACACTGCCTCACCACAACCTACTTTCAATAAAATAGTGACTTTTGTGAACAGATTGACGGGGTGGCTATGGGCAGTCCTCTCAGTCCTGCTGTGGCTAACTTATTTATGGAGACTATTGAACAACGGGCGTTGCAGACTGCCAGTAAGAGACCAGCCAGATGGTATCGCTATGTCGATGACACGTTCGTAGTATGGACACACGGAGCAGAGGAGTTGGATGCTTTCCTGACACATTTAAACAGCATTAATACGAAAATACAATTCACTATGGAGACAGAAAGGAATGAGCAATTGAACTTCCTGGATGTGTCTGTGATTAAACGACCGGACGGAACGTTGGGCCATAAGGTGCATAGAAAGCCCACACATACTGATCGTTATCTACACAAAGATTCAAACCACCACCCTAGACAAAAAAGAGGTGTAATGAAAACTTTGGTAGACAGGGCGCACAAACTTTGTGAACCTGTTTATTTAAAAGATGAGATTGAACATCTACGGTCAACTTTCGTGAAGAATGGCTATTCTAGCAAGTATATAGATCGAGCACTTCGCTCTAGGCAGAGAATCAGGAGTAACGACGAGCAACAGTCGTCCATGGGCAAAGATTTTGTTCCGTTCATTAGCAAGGCCACAGATCGCATTGGGAAAGTTTTAGGTAAGTATGGGGTGGAAACTATTTTCAGACCTACTAGGAAAATAAAAGAATTTTTAAGGTCGGCAAAAGATGCACGGCACGCTTTGGCTGCACCGGAGGTATATAAAATTCGTTGTAGTTGTGGACAGGTTTATATCGGTACCACAAAGAGAAGTGTGAACACCCGTCTTGTCGAACATAATAGGAATTGCCGCCTGGGTCACACGGATAAATCGACCGTTGCGGAACATGTTTACCATGAAGGTGATCATGAAATAAAATTCAGCGAGACGAGCGTCATATCAAAAACCTCGCATTATTATGCACGCTTGTACAGAGAGGCTATCGAGATTGATAAACATCGTAATAATTTTAACAGGAAAGACGAAGGTGTTAAACTGGATAAAATTTGGATGTCAGCGTTGCACCGCAAGCGTGACGATCGATTACTTTCAATCGAGAATGTTGGCATCACCAGAGACAATCTCATAGCCGACGCCACGTGATCGACAGTGGCGCCCTCTGTACTGCCTATATAATCAGCGCTTCCTCGAGTTCTCTTCGCAGTTCGCCGCTTTACCTCCAAGGATGTCTCCCGCAGTCGGAGACGAAAGGTCAGGAGAGAGTTTTATACTTCGACCACGGCCTATCAGCCCGGAAGTTTTAAGTGAAGAGATGTGTTTTAGTTCTACATTTCTCTGAAAAGAACTTAAATAGTTTGGAGCATTTTGCGGAAAAAAGTATCGCTCAGGGAAATTTTGTTCTTGTAAAAGAAATTGTTTGCTTCTTTGGGGAAAAAAATCACAATTCCTAATAGCTCCTCAAGAATTCTACATAAAACACTAATGACTTGTTTTTGCGCCGAACATAGTTTATGAGATAATTACAATAATGAGGGATGTATTTTTACAGCGTAGCTCTGCCGAAGGGTAGAAATATCACCGTCCATTATAAACGTGCAGATATGTGCACGAAAATACATTTGAACTTGTTACCTATGCCATTAACGTAGAACGAGAGCCATTTGCGAAAGCGAAACCCAGCAGAAGAAATTTTTCAGCCAGTGATTTCGGATATTGTTGGTAATAGTTTTTAAGTCGATACACGTAACTACACCGGTGTAAAGATGTCATAAACGTATCTTCTGAAGCGCTAGCCATCTTACTACACTACTGGCCATTAAAACTGCTACACCAAGAAGAAATGCAGATGATAAATGGGTGTTCATTGGACAAATATATTATGCTATAACTGACATGTGACTACATTTTCACACAATTTGGGTGCATAGATCCTGAGAAATCAGTACCCAGAACAACCACCTCTGGCCGTAATAACGGCCTTGATACGCCTGGGCGTAGAGTCAAACAGAGCTTGGATGGCGTGTACAGGCACAGCTGCATATGCAACTTCAACACGATACCACAGTTCATCAAGAGTAGTGACTGGCGTACTGTGACGAGCCAGTTTCTCGGCCACCATTGACCAGACGTTTCCAGTTGGTGAGAGATCTGGAGAATATGCTGGCCAGGGCAGCAGTCGAACATTTTCTGTATCCAGAAGGGCCCGTACAGGCCCAGCAACATGCGTTCGTACATTATCCTGCTAAAATGCAGGGATTGAATGAAGGGTAGAGCCACGGGTCGTTACAAATCTGAAATGTAACGTCCACTGTTCAAAGTGCCGTCAATGCGAACAAGAGGTGACCGAGACGTGTAACCAATGGCACCCCATAGCATCACGCCTGGTGATACGCCAGTATGGCGATGACGAATACGCGCTTCCGATGTGCGTTCACCGCAGTGTCGCCAAACACGGATGCGACCATCATGATGCTGTAAACAGAAATTGGATTCATCCGAAGAAATGACGTTTTGCCATTCGTACACCCAGATTCGTCGTTGAGTACACCATCGCAGGCGCTCCCGTATGTGATGCAACGTGAAGGGTAACCGCAGACATGGTCTCCGAGCTGATAGTCCACGCTGCTGCAAACGTCGTCGAACTGTTCGTGCATATAGTTGTTGTCTTGGAAACATACCGATCTGTTGACTCAGGGATCGAGACGTGGCTGCACGATCCGTTACAGCCATGCGGATAAGATGCCTGTCATCTCGACTGCTAGTCATACAAGGCCGTTGGGATCCAGCACGGAGTTTCGTATTACCCTCCTGAACCCACCGATTCCATATTCTGCTAACAGTCATTGAATCTCGACCAACGCTAGCAGCAATGACGCAATACGATAAACCGCATCGCGATAGGCTACAATCCGACCTTTATCAAAGTCGGAAACGTGATGGTACGCATTTCTCCTGCTCACACGAGGCATCAGAACAACGATTCACCAGGCAACGCCGGTCAACTGCTGTCTGCGTATGAGAAATCGGTTGGAAACATTCCTCTTGTCAGCACGTTGTAGGTGTCGCCACCGCCACCAGCCATGTGGGAATGGTCTGAAAAGCTGATCATTTGCATATCACAGCATCTTCTTCCTGTCGGTTAAATTTCGCATCTGTAGCACGTTATCTTCGTGATATAGCAATTTTAAAGGCCAGTAATGTATATTCTTTCATCTGGGCAGTATCGGTGTCATGTATTAAACAGCTCACACAAACAATGTATGAGCAATGTGTCATTGTCCGACTCATTGTTTACCGTCAATAGCCACTGCACTTATCATATGGACTTGAGACTGGAATGACACGCCAGCAGTAGGCAAGTATGCGACAGTACACACTAAACAACATTTCGCGGGATGTAAGCCGGACGCGTGCAGTCTTTCCTTCTAGTCTGCTCAGGTTTTGAAGCGAGTTGAAGCGTGTGCCTGCTAAACTCGATCCGGGGCCAACGCACAACTCCCCGGTCCGGAAGCGGCGGTTTAACACTTACGTCTATCCAGGCTGGTGGCAGCCCTCGTACATGTAGGAGAGATTTACTACTGAAAATCCGGGTGTGTATGCCATTCAAGAAGATTTGGGTATCACATTACATCCTGTCACATGTCTCTCGCGAAATGACCACAATGAGAAAATCGAATTCTTTATAGCTGAAAAAGAGTTTTATCGTGAATCGTTATTCCGAAGCCCCAGTTGCTAATGCAGAAGTGAAAAGGGTGGGAGGGGTTGGGGGAGGGGAACGATAATGTTACCAGAACTACGTACCACCACTCATAGTAAAGTGCCTTGTGGAATGTATATATAGATGTAGATGTATTCGGAATTAGAGTATGGAAGTAATCACCATCCAGAGGACGTAACGGCACACGAAAAGCGTTCTTGCGTAATTCGCAAAGGGCTGTGCGCCACGTGGAGGCAGTTGAGAGAGTAAGCAAAAGGCCCCGGGGCGGCTTGGGAGAGATTCTGGGTCTGACTGCGGTTCTGAGGCAGTAACGGTAAACCGTGCGGCGGCTCGCGAACCTTCCGCATCCCTCAGCGCGCATAAATGTTTTGTAGTCCTTTGAGAGCGTTTGCGGCACCCACCCTCCGCCACGCGAGGGCTGCGGGGAAGTGCCGCCCGAGGCGGTGATCCTGCGCGCGGCTGCCGAGAGGTTTCAGCTTTTAGCCGCGCTCCAGGGAAGCATGTTTATTTATGAAAGTTTCTCATTAGAATGAGCTCCGATTTGTCTCGAGAAGTCGTTAAGCCAGCCGAGTTTTCGAGGGAGCTTTACCGATTGCAAGCTAGCTAGACTCGTGCCCTTCTCCACGACATTTTCCAACTTCATTTCCCTCGCAGTCTGTGGCGAAGTGTTATTTACCGTTTTTTTTTTTTACAACATGTTTATTCGTAGCTCACAATTTCAACACATCGGCAACGCCTACAGGTACGCGCACACACAGAAACGACATAAATAAAAAATATACGAGAGGATTTGCAAGATTAACTTCATTATACATTATTATAGCATACAAATGAAATTTTATTTAATGCTGCACTACACTTCAAAGGGTCGCAGATACTAGAGATCACAAATGAGCTCAGCGTATTCACTATAAACTCGCCAGCAGGTCACATGACGTCATCTCCGAACACTCCGTCTCCAATGGCTTGTTGACTGGAGTCGCGAGTTGCCCCCATTACCCTTTAACCGAAAACTCGTCGTTTGCTCCTCTTGTCGTGTACAAGTTTACAATGCCGTAGTAGAAAGGAATGCATGTACACGAAAACTGAGGGCTCGCGACATTCGCATATACCACTGCTCTACAAGACGATTATTATATGCCAGTATAATGACTCATCCACTAACAGTGAATATTGACACATGATTCAGATGCCCCAACTGATGTTGTTTTATGAAATCAACGTGTTTCTCTCGTTCAAAAAAGAGAAACGTGCGAGATTTTCACATTCTCTCACTTGCTACTGGAACACTATAAGTCTTACAGAAAAAATGAACAGGGACTTCGAATCTTTCTGTAGAAATTTAATTTAGTTAAATATTGTACTGGTATTCGTTTCCACTAGAGACCACAGTTTCAGAGTTATTCGAGAAAAACGTACAGAGGTGACCTTCAAACACGCTCCCATTCACGCACTCAGACACCAACGATCAAATGGCTCTGAGCACTATGGGACTCAACTGCTGTGGTCATTAGTCCCCTAGAACTTAGAACTACTTAAACCTAACTAACCTAGGGACATCACACACATCCATGCCCGAGGCAGGATTCGAACCTGCGACCGTAGCAGTCGTACGGTTCCGGACTGCGCGCCTAGAACCGCGAGACCACCGCGGCCGGCTCACCAACGATCAGGACATCTGGTACGTTGTTCATGGCTCTCCCTCCTACCACTATCCAAAAATACCTGACTGCACGAATTATTTCCCACATTCGACCTTTTTTAACCTTCATTGACTGGTCTCATTAGGACACCAGATTAGTCGAGCTCTTACAAATTGTAAAACTGATGATTGTGGAAATTTTACATAACAAATTTACGAATTTTAACAGCATAAACATTTACATCATTTTACTCGTCAGGACTCCTGACTGCGACACTACTGCGCTTGTAAGGTTTCACTTTGGATTGAATTATCAACGTGATTAGTTTTAGGGGAACGTTTACAAAAAGTCGCTTTTCTGTCATTACTCCCAGGGACGTGTTTAAATTAACGATGCTGGCCCGTTGGATGCGTTGCTCCATGTATGTCAAGATCCGTACTCTGCAAACCATTGTGCGTCCCAACGTACGTTTGGAGCGCGGCCAGCATATCTGCTTAAACGTCTCTGTGGGTACTGAATTCCTCACTTGCTACAGGTTTCTGTAACTTTCGGATAAATGACGTGCTGTTTGCGTCATTGACTTCATGCGTCTGCGGGTGGGTGTCCTCTTTTAGTAGTATTCGTATGGGTTCTGCACATATGCCTGAGAACCGTTTTTGTGCATCGAGCGGTAAAGGGTGTGGAAACTTACAAGAAAACGTGCCGTTCCTATCAGTCGATCGGCTACGCCAGAGGAAATGTTTTGTGGTTCCTGCTGTGAGGAAGCTGGCTCCTCCAGCGTTATGAAAACACCCTGTTTTCTTAAGTGATGAACCTCAGTTCCCCAGCCCCATCCGTGTCTGGCCTCTAGAAGGGGCATCCTGCAACTCGAATGCTCGACCGAGTCGCGTGTTAAGACGACTAAACTTGGAAAGACATAATCTGAGTGAAACGAAGTTCGTTGTAGCCAAACTTGCGACCAAACCAAATAATTACGCAGCATCGCGTACGTCTCTCCAATTGAACAAGTCATTGTGCATTCATGAATCTCCAGTTAACTTCGACAGTCGACAGTCGACTGATAGGAACGCACCCTTTCTCGTAACTAGCACGTCGTGTACCGTCCCAAACGCAAAAACGATTCTCAGCCAAGTGTGCGGGACCCACAAAAATACTACTAACGTCTACAAAGCAGAGCGACGTGATTGATAAAACTTGTGTTTGAATAACGGGAGAGCTTCACAAAGATCCTGAGGAACCTCAGTTGCAGATGGTTGAAGTTAGGCGCCTGTTTACTGACAACGCCATTTTTTACAAAGCCACGAAAAGCAATACCAAGTGGGGAATTGCGGCACTGTCGGGGACGTTTAAGCAGTAATTCCGCCCGCACTCCAATTTTGCATTGGGAAGTGCCTTCTGAAATGTACTATGTGAACGTACTTTACTTCGAATTTCAAAGTCTTCGTTTTGGCTATCAGTTCATCATGTGTTTCATTTATTGTGCTTCAATAAGTTTCAATGTATATACAGGGTGATTCAGCTCCACCTACTGCAGGTTTTTATGCACCCCTCAGTGCCTTCAAACACTATATGTTACATTTACATATATCTACACACATCAAAAGAAGTTTTGCATCACCCCGGTTCACAGAACTCCTGAAGATAGATGTTGACTGTGGATATTATCTCACAGACACGGTCCCTTTGACTATTCAGAGATCTCACTAAACCCGCCCAAAGATGTAAACAACCATGCATGAGCAGCACCTATTAGATGGAGGGGGTCCGACGGCCTACCTGTTCTAGTCATTCCACCAGGTAGGAGGTACACGGCTCGTGTTGTCTGTAGTTCAGACATGCCTAGACGGTCAATACCGCGGTTCGATCGCGTCCGCATTGTTACTCTGTGCCAGGAAGGGCTCTCAACAAGCGAAGTGTCTAGGCATCTAGGAGTGAACCAAAGCGATGTTGTTCGGACATGGAGGAGATACAGAGAGACAGGAACTGTGATGACAGGCGTCGCTCAGGTCGCCCAAGGGCTACTACTGCAGTGGATGACCGCTACCTACTGATTATGGCACGGACGAACCCTAACAGCAACGCCAAAATGTTGAATAATAGCTTTCGTGCAGCCACAGGACGTCGTGTTACGACTCAAATTGCGCGCAATAGGCTGCATGATATGCAAATTCACTCACGACGTCCATGGCGTGGTCCATCTTTGCAACCACGACACCATGCAGGGAGGTACAGATGGGCCCAACAACATACCGAATGGACCGCTCAGGATTGAAATGACGTTCTCTTCACTGATGAGTGTCGCATATGCCTTCAATCAGACAATCAAATGGTTCAAATGGTTAAAATGGCTCTGAGCACAATGGGACTCAACTGCTGAGGTCATTAGTCCCCTAGAACTTAGAACTAGTTAAACCTAACCAACCTAAGGACATCACAAACATCCATGCCCGAGGCAGGATTCGAACCTGCGACCGTAGCGGTCTTGCGGTTCCAGACTGCAGCGCCTTTAACCGCACGGCCACTTCGGCCGGCAATCAGACAATCGTCGGAGACATGTTTCGAGGCAACGCGGTCAGGCTGAACGCCTCAGACACACTGTCCAGCGAGTGCAGCAAGATGGAGTTTCCCTGCTGTTTTGGGGTGTCATTATGGGGGGCCGACGTACGCCGCTGGTGGTCATGAAAGGCGCCGTAACGGCTGTATGATTCGTGAATGCCATCGATCGATAGTCAACCGTATGGGTAGCATATTGGCGAGGCATTCGTCTTCATGGACGACAATTCGCGCCCATATCATGCACAAAAATGGTTCAAATGGCTTTGAGCACTATGGGACTTAACTTCTGAGGTCATCAGTCCCCTAGAACTTTGAACTACTTAAACCGAACTAACCTAAGGACATCACACACATCGATGCCCGAGGCAGGTTTCGATCCTGAGACCGTAGCAGCAGCGCAGTTCCGGACTGTAGCGCCTAGAACCGCTCGGCGTATGTATCCCAGTATAAAATTTAACTTTATTTAATTTCCTACAAAATACGTGCACTTTTACACCTGTCCATTGGCACCACTGCCAACGTGCTTCGTTGTATACTTCAAAGTGAGGATCTTTTGGAAACTTGTTCTGCTTTTATGACTCATTTCTCCTTGAATTATAAATCTCCATCTCATTTTTTGGCGAGGACTAAGTTTGTATGGAACGTGGGAATATGAATACCTTGCATGTGGTATACGAAGGCGTTGTACGCTGCATAAAACTCAAAGGTAGGGGTAGCTAAATCACTACATATATAGAAGTTTGCCGGTGGAGTTTCGATTCTTCTTGTATATGATAATCAGAACTGCACTGACAAAGTTTCAGAGCTTCTTCATACATTTTGAGTGTTTTGGTATTAGGGATGCACTGTCTGTGGCGGCTCGTAACGTAGTTATTGTATTTCGTTTGGTTTCTTACCCCCAGTTAGACTGAAAATGGTGCACAATAGGGCATGTGCCTACGGTATGCGCTGCGCCTTTTTTGCATTCTGTGCCGGTACCTGCTGTGACAGCAGTAATGCCCTCTTTAACTCGGTGGCTGCATGTCTGCATTCGGTACTGCTAGGTTGTGCCTAGGTTTGTGTTTTCCGACACTGTTACAACAATACACGGCTGTGTGGATTGATTTACTGACGGAGATTTGGCCGATACACACCACGTGTACGGGTTCACTAAATGCAGTGGAAGAGCAGCACGAGAACGCTATACTGATCTCGTTCCCGCACCGACCGTAACCTCTTCGCACTACTGTTGCGATTGACGATCGTTGCATTACTCTATCTTTATATTCTATGTTTTGGTGATTGCGTATTACAAGCTTATTGACTTGTGTGAACTTGTTTTCACAGAAACCATGGTGAATTCGCTAACAAAGAGAATAAATCTTAATCATATTCTCACTCTGTAATGAGCTGACGGAAGCCATAGGTCTCCTATACCAAAATACTCAGGAAATATCCCTTAAAAACCCCTCTGAGTTTTTCGGTAGAGTACTTTTTCACCCAGATAGAAAATATCGACGCAAGTCTACTGATGATGTAAATACTGTGACGTTGTTCATCCTCAGTCCCCAAAAGAAATAAATGCAACTATACTCGTTACACCACATTGGCAATTGTGTCAACTTGTTTTGTAGTACACTTTGAAATAAGCGTCTGTTGTAAACTTATTCTGCTGAATTATAAATGGCAATGTGTTCGAGAGTTCTTCTTGCTGGCAATAATATGTTTAATCGTGTCCGTATAGTTCCAGTGTTACGCATTTCGTTCATATTTACACCTGAATAACAGATCCGAGCAATCCGTGATTTGAGTGTTAAATGTCCCTGATAGTACACAAATGTTTTAAATGTGAATTTTTCGACTTTTTATGTCTGTGTATACTTCAGCATAAGATCTTAGAAATAGCTGTTCCGTAGTCACATGCCCATAATTAAACATTGTGCAGACATAACGTGCGTGTTGAGTGCAATGGGACGTGAATTACATGTAGTTTTTAAAAATTATGTTGTATTCCTGCACCAACGGAGCTAGCGTTTTCGTTTTAGGACAACTACGGTTGCACTCATACGCACAGTGGCCGGCCGAAGTAGCCGAGCGGTTCTAGCCGCTACAGTCTGGAACCGCGCGATCGCTACGGTCGCAGGTTCGAATCCTGCCTCGGGCATGGATGTGTGTGATGTCCTTAGGTTAGTTAGGTTTAACTAGTTCTACGTTCTAGGGGACTGATGACCTCAGAAGTTAAGTCCCATAGTGCTCAGAACCATTTTTTTCATACGCACAGCGACGGCGGACGCTGTTCAAATGTACACAGGTACCGAGACTTGTGTGGCGTAATGCGCCAGTGAAGTTTTTATTGTAAAGTAAGTTTTTATGTTTAGTACTTAATTTTACGCTCCGTTCGTTTAGTAGGTACTTGATAATGGTGTAAGACCGAAAATGTACAAACGTGTAACTAAGAAGAAACGACGGCAGCGGGTGGCACTAAATCTCTTGAACTAAAATAACACACATTTTGCGCCAAATACTATTCTGAACTCAAGGTATCTGCATCGGAAAAAAATGCAAGACCGTCAGGGACTGTGTTCAGTGGGACAAGGGTATAAAATAGGAGCATACTGAAGGGTTGTACTGTTACTGATTTATTTGTCACAGTGATCGGGGATCAGATGGTACTAAGAAGGCCTGTCTGTGCAGTATCTGTTTTTCAGGTAGTAACTGTTCTTAGAGATGAAGAGTATTTACAAATGAAGAGTATTTACAACAGTAATTCAAGGCTACAATCATGCCGCGCCGAAGAGTATGTGGAACAACTTCAGGGATTCAATAGGGTCGCATTATGGCCTGTGGGCAGCTGGATGGACGAATCGAAGGATTGCTATACACTTTGAGAACAGTGTGTTGGTGGTGTTTGGCATGTCATGATCTACGCATTGTTTGAGCACGAAATATCATCGAGAGAGGAAGTCCACCAACGTGTTGTCCCTGCTCTGTCAGTAAGGGCCATTGGGAACTGAGAGCACGTGTGCCTGTGATGAAGGTACCACTGACACCACAAGAACGCAAGCACGGCTACTCTAGCGTCGTGAAAGAGTCGATTGGAGAGTAGAATGGCGCTCTGTTGCCTTCAGAGATAAGAGTAGGTTCTGTCTGCATGCTACAGATAGACGTACTCATGTACGGCGTAGAGATGGTGAGCAACATTTTCCGGAATGCATTCGCCCACGACACACCAATCCCCATCCAAGTTTCGCGGTGCGTGTTGGGAGGGGGGCTATCAGTTACAAGTCGCGATCACATTTGGTGCTCCTGCAGGGTAATATAAATAGTGACTGCTGCATTGCACAAGTTGTTATACCTCCGTGCTACTGCCATTTTTTCGACAGGAATATGCACGGGCACATACAGCAGGTGAGAAGCAAGGTGCTCTTCATGGTGCACAAAAATTGCTTTTGCCAATAGGGTCTCCAGATCTCTCGCCAATTGAACGCGGATCGGACATGATGAAGCAGGAACTTACTTTTCCTCCAGGGCTTGAAAGAACCATAGCCAAATTTCAACAAAAGGTGCAAAATGCTTGGGAAATCCATCAGAGGGTGCCACGGTGCACCTTTGCGATCGTTTGCACGTGAGAATACACTACTGTGTTACAGCCAGAGTGGGTAGACTGCGTACCGATGATGTGACTGTTTGAACACCCGTTATTCTGGTGTGTTTGTTTCATTTGGTCTAAATTTGTTATCATATATTCCGACAATGATGAACTACATGTTACATGTGTATAAAATAACCCTATCCTTGAGAATGTTGCGTTATCTCCGGTAGTGTAGATGATTGCTGTAGGAGGTCTGTGGGGTGAAACACAGTTAAAAGCTTTCGTTACTGAGTTATCTGCAATATTATTGATAGAGATAATGCTCATGCTGTTTGCTGGCTATCACTTCAGAAGAGATGTTATTATTGCTTTTCTTATCGTGTTTATGGCGATGTGTCTTAGGTGGGAAGTGTCGTGGTTAGTAATGCAATCTTCTTGCGAGCGATAATTGTTTCACGTGTGCTGAGAAAAATGCATTGCTAGTGAGATGAGGCCTGAAAAACGGGTTGTGATTTTGCCTTCCCGAAACAAAAGTTTCCACAAAACTGAGAGTGTCGTGTCCACACAGAAAGAAACGGACGTGTATGATTTGGCCACTGCAAACGCATTGCTTTACTTTGGTTCTCAGCGTTCTGGGCTATTCGTAACGTTGTGGTTTCGGATTTGCATCGAAACGTCTGTGGCCAGCTGCCCCGTTGTTCATCGTTTGACGATAGCTGTCCACCAAGGAGCGCTCTGTAGGTACAGAAACGTGACGTATAGATAACAGCGAGCTTATCTCTAAGTTACGAATTTTGGTATAGCAGCGAATGTGAAAGATGCGTGAGAGTTTATTCGCACTGTGTCTAACGATCTTTGTAGATATTTTCGTTTTAGTGTCATACCCTCTCGCAAATTTATTTGTAATTCGAAACTGTCACAATTAGATTTTGGCAAGAATTTGCATTCTCATCGGTTGGTGGAGATGATGCGTAGGTGCACCGGCGTTTGCGTTTGTTGCTATTAAAGCCTCACGAGACCCACGAGGCGATGCTCAATTTGTATACACAGTTTAACATACTTCTAATAATTTTATTCCTGAAGATGGATTTAGGTGGCCTTTTGCTTTTTCCCAGTTACTCTTACAATTACCTCAGAACAGTTCTTGAAACTGTATAAAAACTCTATTTTCGATACTGTGACAGATTTATTTTTGGCAGAACAAACCACATCCCCCCAGCCGCAATTTTTGCAGGGAAAATTAAGTTTCATTTTCCTTATAACCAACGCGCGCAACAAAGCATTTATCTAGCAATAACTGCTTCGTGAAATAGCAGTTATTAATTTAAGTACCGGGCAATAAGAGCAGTGCGCTATAATTTGCCCCGCGTGATTTAAGAGCAGAGAAATTAATGTTGGTAATAGAGAACAGCAGTGCTACTGTTGATAGGTCCCCAGAGCTCCTGAACACGGAGAAATATCACGACGTCGCACTGCGGGCGCTGCACATGCCGTTCCCTCGCTAACTGCCCCACCGACGGGCTCGACGTTTCATTAAAAGGTGGAAACCTCGGCGTTGAATACATGTAAAATTTAGTTTCCTAGATTTCTTTTAAAGCTAGCAGTGACACAAATATTCATCTAATGCGTCGAAACTGATTTTCAAGTGAGCCTTTATTATTTGTGTAGTGGTTACTGGGCTGGGTGTCCGCCTGTTTAGCCGGATGGTAACGTGCTTGCCTCCTATGCAGGGGGTCCGGCGTCGATTCCCGTCCGCGTTAGAGATTTTCTCCGCTCGTGAACTGGGCGTTGTGTTGTCCTCATCATCCGCCGTAATAAGACTTGCACTTGTCGGCCGAATATGACTTCCCAGCCAACAATGCCATGTATGATGATTTCATTTTCACTGGACTGCGTAACATTTCAAGCCCAATAAATGTATGACATCGGTGAAATTATCAATTTTTCGTTTTATTTTTGGTTGTACTTTCTAATGGATTCTTTACTGTTAGCTAAGTAGATTACACACAGCGTTTTTTAAGACTATGCCGTCCGGCGACACCACAGTGGTGTCGTGCGCGATATAGCGGCCAACGAGCGGTGACACCACAGTGGTGTCGTGCGCGATATAGCGGCCAACGAGCGGTGACACCACAGTGGTGCCGTGAGCGAAGTATCGTGTAGTGGCCGGCGACATCACTTTAGTATTTTTTGCATTCTGTTGGTGTTTAGTTCAGGTTGCAATAAGTTACACACGCCAACAAGTTTTTTTGTTTTTATAAGTACTTGTGCCCTTTCATCATGGCGTACGAAAGAGACAATAGGATCATTTACAATGAATGTGCGGACGTTTTGTCTGTCGTTCCGGACAACTTGGCCGATTGGGAAGAAGACATTGGACATCAAAAAATGAAAGTGAAGCAGAATCGTAGGAAGATAGTGAAATACGTACAAGAAGAATTCGGCAACGCTACGGTTGCCAACTGATTCGGATGAATCATACGAAAAAGGCAGTGCACAGTGGTCAGACTTTCATTTACCGAGGACCAATAATAAATTTGAAATATCACCGGGTCCAAACATATTTCCCAAAGGTACACAGAGCGTCGAGGATATCGTAGAATTATATATTGGGAACGATCTATTTGAATATATTAGCAACGAAACCAACAAGTACTACAGTCAAAATGGCAATAGAAGGAAACTGGATTTTAAAAATGCCAAATTTGTCGACGTTACGGGACCCGAACTTGGAAAATGGTTTGGGCTTGCTATCCTTATGGGAATTGTAAAGAAAAAGCAAGGATCGATGATTATTGGTCAACGAATCCGTTGAAAGACACACCGATATTTCGCAAAACGATGTCTCGCGACAGATTCAGAGAAATATTATAATTTTTACATTTTTACGGCAGCAACAATAACCCGGATAATGCCGATCGGCTTGTCAAAGTGCAATTCGTAAATGATTATTTTTCCCAAAAGTTTAAGGAAACGTTTAATCTAAGTCAAAACATCTCAACTGAAGAAGGAATGATACAGTGGCATGGACGATTAAATTTTAAAGTTTACAATCCGTCGAAAATTACGAAATACGGCATATTCATTCGGATGCTGTATGGTTCGATTACGGGATACAATTTCCTCATTCAAGATATATTCCGGAGCTGAACAGCCTTTAGTAAAAACAGTGATGGAAATATTGACACCTGATGGAAAGTGGCATCAACTCTGAGTGGATAATTATTATAACAGTGCAGATCTTGCAGAGAAGTTACTTGAAAAGAAAATTCGAGTTTAGGAGCGATAGGGAAAAATAGAGGATTTCCGGAAAATTAAAGCGCAAAAGTCAGTGTGTTTGGAGCTTGTCATCAACGGAAAGGTGACAAGCGGCCGGCGACAAGCCAAGTAATCCGAATTAGAGCTGCCCGCGCCAAGTGAATAAATTTGTACGAGACGTGCGGACGGGAAATTGTTAATACGCACCCGTTTTGGTGCAAGCACTCTTGACTTATCATGAAAGTTGTTGGTGTGCTTTAGAATAAACAACATGAGGTGTACGTGTAGCATGAGGAAGATTTAAGGGTTTCGTGTTTGATACTCTTACCAAATTATTGATTATTAAGAACAGCGCAGAAAAAGGTGCGCAACGGCCTTGCCGCAGTGCATACACCGGTTCCCGTGAGATCACCGAAGTTAAGCGCTGTCGGGCGTGGCCGGCACTTGGATGGGTGACCATCCAGGCCGCCAAGCGCTGTTGCCATTTTTCGGGGTGCACTCAGCCTCGTTATGCCAACTGAGAAGCTACTCGACAGAAAAGTAGCAGTTTCGGCCAAGAATACCATCGTAACATCCGGGAGAGCGGTGTGCTGACCCCACGCTGCTCCTATCCGCGTCCTCCTCGTAGGATGACACGGCGGTCGGATGGTCCCGGTAGGCCTGAAGACGGAGTGAAGGAAGGAAGGAAGGCAGAAAAAGGTAGATTACTACTTACCGTAAAGGAGACACGTTAGTGCAGAAAGGCAGAATTAAAAGATATTTAGATAAAACTTTCGGCCACAGCCTTCGTTAGATACGAGAAACATACACCATTCACACACACAAGCAAACGCACTTCATGCACACATGACCGACAACTCCAGCCGTTCGGCCGACTGAAAGCTTTATGAAGTGTCTTTTAGTTGTGCCAGGGAGGGAGTTGTATTGCGAATCAAATAGTCAGCAAACCTCTCAGAACGAAAATTTCAAGTTTACTTTTACGTTGCGGCTAGATGGAATGAGAGCTGTGAACTTGCGTATGAGACTACTCAGGGAACTTGACTTGAGAGAAAATAAACTTCGCTTCCAAGGAGCGACTTTCATCATTTCAACAACATCGTTAAGTATAGAGCCTTATAATCCTAGGAAGCTGTGCAAAGGTTGGTTTCAGGCAACGGTATAATACACAAGCGGCCTACGTATATATGTGTAATCGCCAACCCACTTCTCTTATTTGTCCGACAGGATAGAGGCTTGCTAAACAACTAAGAGGGGCGGTTACAAAGAGCCGTGTCTGCTGATGCCTTGCCTCTGCGAATTGACTAGTAACATCAGTCACACACTTATTTTAATGTAAGTATAGAATCTTTCAAATGTACTTCTACAGAATATTAAAAATAACCTGGAAAGATAATCATAAGGGGGATTCTAGCGATTAGGATTTGAAAGGATTCTACAGAAAACTCGTGCCATGTGAAGGAATTGGTTGATCGAGTGGGATGTCACCTTGGCTGGACAAGAGTGGAGCAACAGTTACCTTGACGAAGTGAGAAGCAATAGGAGAGAAAAATGTATGTGTGTCTGGTGGTGGTGAGACGGGGGGGGGGGAGGGGGGGGGAGGTGCAAGATTCTTTCAGACCAGTGAAAAGAGAAAGCGATATCTAGGATCACAATGCTTCAACAGTGTTAAAATTAACGTAACAGTTGAGTAACCCACAGTTGAATTAATCTACGATTATCGAGCGCAAACTACGCTCAGGATAGAGGGTCCTCTGTCTCTTGTGACGAAAAGTTACATAAAAATATAAACTGGAGTAAATTTGGCACAGCCATCAATCGAAGATGCATGTACTGAAGCATCGGACTCTTCTGTTTGTTCAACACAGCCGATTATAGGTGTTCCTATTTCTGACGTTTTAATAGTGACAATAACAGGGTCTAGTCATGCTTCTAACTATTGTCATGCACCACCCATCCCCGTAAAATGTCAACAGCATTCCATACAACGGAGCCAGTAGGTGCACTCCTTCCTACATTTGTCCGCTGTTTGGTAAGTGTCTGTTTCTTAGGAGTTAGACTGTGAGTGAAAAATTCTCATGAATATTAAGAAAAATACTTTGTAATTCCACCTAAATATTATAAGTTTATTTAATAATTACATTTTCATTTACAATTCCTTGTGAGTGTGGCAATGACTATATTGGATAGTCTGTTTGAATACTTTACCAGCATTGGACCGAACTTCAGGGGCGCGTCAAGTACAGAAATCTAGAACAATCCACTGTTGCCAAACAAAGAATTACGAATAAGCAGTATATACAGTATTGTTTGAGGCTACACTCATTATAACAGTGGCTTGGAACTACTTGAACTCAATTATCAAAGAATTTGTGAAAACGTACAACAATTCAAACAGAAGTATGAGTTTCGCAACTACTGTTGGGTCAATCTGTGTACTTAATACCGAATGACCAGAATAGGAGTTTCTCCCGTATTATACATGGAAAGAAAGACCCTGTGAATGTTATATTACATGTAACACCTGACATCGTCAGATGAGCGAGACCTAGCAGTCTGGGTCATTTATTATAAATTTTAATGGTATTGATTGCGATATAATGTAATAACAACTCGATGATAATCGGCTTCTGTTGACTAACAACCATTCTCAGATCTACGGAAAAAAATCAGAAAAAGTTATGCAAAGACTTCCTAACAACTCTTAAAACATACATTTGTTTGAAGTTATTATGAAAACATTATAAAGATTCTCTCTGACCAGCGTATAAGTGTTTACAAGTCACGTTTCGTAACGATATTTTTGTGGGTGGCACTGTATTTAGGTACTAATTATAATGTGAGCAGGTGATGTCTTTCATTATTTTTAAAGTTTTGTAACTTTTGTAGATAACCGTATGTCTTAAATACCGTTAGGTGATTTCTGCGTGAACTGAAAGGCAGTTTTTCTACTTTGTTTCCGTAATTCTAATGACAGTTGTTAGTCAACCGAAATCAATTATCAGCTAAAGTGCGCGTCATTTATGTTGGCGGCGGAGTTTAGGTTCGTTCTGCGCATCTGACGTCACAAAACACAGTCGGCCAATGAACAGAGAACGACATTGCCAATCTCGACTGCTGTGCAGAGCGTGGACGAGTGTCTTCAGTTTTAGAAACGTTCAGTCATAAACAAAGTAATAGAACAAAAGCAATGTCTTGATAGCAGACTTTCTTTTACAGAAAGTTTGGAAAAAGCATTCTTTATACCAATTGCTTCATATTGTATTAATTAATTAAACCAAACAAGCAATAAGACTCCTAATTCAGGCGATAGCAAGGAAAGGTGTTTGTATCAATCTCACGAACCGCTTTTTCGCAACAAAGAAGAGCGGTAATTGTTTATTTCCTATTGTACTTCGATGAAGCGTGAGTAATTCATAGTCATACCAACAGTTTTTGTCAGTATTTTGCGTGACATGTTAGAATCCTCATGGCGTTCTGCGCGTAGATGAGCTGCGTTAGCGTAATGGTTAAGGTGTTGGGCTTCTATGCCAAAGGATATGAGTTCAAAGATTGTGCGGTGCGTAATATTTTCATTATTTGAAAACAATATCGAAGTGCCTTACTTCACGAATTACATTCGTTTGAATGCAATTTTTTGAAATTTCTAGTGCTTTTTCTCTTTATTAACCCTTTTGCTGCTGCAGACACGTGCTCCCCGCATTCCGCGCTGTGCACGATTTTGTCATCATTGCACTGCTCGCCTGCGCAGACACATGGTGTTCCCACTGCTTTGACACACTTATCGTTCGATTTCACAAAAACTATTTGGCCCAAAAATTTGATTTTTGCACGTCTTCTTGCTGATACCTTCCCCACTCAACTTTTACCTCTGCAAACTCTTCAAAATAGTTTTTGTGGAATCGAATGATAAGATTGTCAAAGCAGTCGGAACACAATGTGTCTGCACAGGCGAGGAGTGCAGTGACAAAATCGCGCACAGCGCGGAATGCAGGGAGCACGTCTTTGTAGCAGCGGAATACTATGGCGCTGCTTCTGTTGGCGCGTGCATCGTGTGCAACTGGCAACGCAGCAATCTCCCGCGTCTGGGCGGGCATGCGCGAGCCGCCAAGATAAAAGAATTGAACTATAGTTGTTACTGCATTATATTGCGATCACGACCATTAAAAATTATAACAACGATCACCATTGGTGTCGGTGTAATCTCTGCTTCCAATGGGCACTACCGTATCCATGATGTATCACTGATTCATTCCGTACCTCAGTCGATAAAAACGAAATCGTTATTGGATGGTTTGTTGTCCAGTCTGTCTTACTGCCCAACTGTTAAAAATCCTTTCTCTCAGAAACTGGCAGGCATTACAAGTTCAAATTAATGTCATGTACTAACTTTATGGTCCCTTGTCAGAGTCACATATTTTGGTATTCGCATACTCACCCACTGAGACCTACAGGGTACTTTTCATTGATCTAGAATCATGTAGTTTGTCAAAAAGCAAGGTTTCGTATTAGAAGTAAGGGGAAAATGTCCTAAAATGGTTAAATTTTAATTATTTCACACGAAAAAAATATTTTGTCAATTGTTACCCACCTCATGTGTGTCAATCTGTTAGGCCCCTCTTTCTCACACGCGGATGACGTATCAAGTATGATTTTATGTCGCATACTAAGATACATGAGCCCTTAGCTGTATAAAAAATTTAAGCTTCTAAATCAATGCAGCCAAAAGATACCGCCATTCATATCACATATATTGATACTCGCAAACTCACTCTTCAAAATGTATATGGATCTCGACATATATTCATAAAATATGGCAATGTTTTAAGGTACAAGTAAAGGAAAAAATTCCAAAAGTGTTAATTTGTAATTATACCACACTAAAACAATATTATTTTCTCATTATTTTTCTATGTGTATCTGCCCATCTGATCAAACACCTTTTTCTCAGGAATGGTTAGATGTAAGAAATTGAAATCTATGCTAAAGACTAAAATTACGGTCCATTGTCAATGTAAAATTTAAGCTTCTAAATAAAAGCAGTCGAAAGATATAGCCATTTACGCCACACATTTTGTTACTTCATTAACAATAGGTAAACATCTCAAAGATTTAAAATCGCTTACTCTTGCCCAGACAGGAGTCCAGTATTCAACAATGCATATTTTCAGTAGGTTACTAGCTACTGTTAAGAGTTTAGTTTCACACAAGGCACAATGTAAATATAATTTAAAAGAATTTTTGGTGGCCAGCTCCTTCTATTCCACCCATGAATTTGTCAACAAGATCATTTTAATGAATAATATACTTTAATTTTTGACAATACTTGGTTGTAACAGCCAAGTAACTACCTACTGTGTGAATGATGGATGTATGGAAAGCAGATGTAAGTCTTAAGTCTGCAACTAGTGGAAGTTTAATTTAAAATTTGTACATAATTTGGATGTTCTTAACTGAGGGTCATTGAAATGAATAATTTACTTTAATTTTTGACAGTGCTTAGTTGTAATAGCCAAGTAACTAGCTACTGTGTGAATGATGGATGTAACGAAAGCAGATGTAAGTATTAAACCTGTAAATAGTAGAAGTTTAATTTTAATTCATGTACATAATTTTACTGTGAATTCACTAAGGATCATTAAAATTAATGGAACTCAAGTTTTTCTAATTACATTTATGTAATGTGTTTATCTGACATGTTCCACAAACAGAAGGATTCCCTCTTTCGTGGGTCTATGGAATGAATAATAAAAAAAATATATACAAATGCTAAGCTTATAAGACAATGCAGTCAAAAGATACCACCATTTATGTTACATAGTTTGATACTCGAAAACACGCTCATAAAAACCTATAGGGTAATTCCCGATGACCTAAAAATCATGAAATTTGGCTATGACAATGGTTTCGCAGTACAAGTAAAGGAAAAAAACGGAATTGTTGATTTGCAGATATATCACACAAAAAAATATTTCTTTTGTCACTTGTTATATGACTTCAGACTTTAATTTGAATGTATTGGAATCCCTGGGACTGACATCTAGCCATTAACAATGCCAATAACAGGCAAAAATTGTCAATGTCCTTGGCTTCCGGAATGGTTAAACTGTCCATATATCCTGTACATAATCAAGTTCGCACGGAACCCTCCGTCGGCGAGTTTTACCCGCACGTTGCCTGTGTTTTGGCGTCGTTATACTTTGCGTACTTACTGTTGTGTTACTTGTGTGTGTTGGTGGTATGTGTGTCATACTTAAAAATTATTTAGTGCTACGTGGGAACAGAGCCATTTTTCCACTAAATCTGCATATGTGGTCTTTTGCATCACATCTAGCGCACATGAACGCATTTTATAACACGTCATGTAACTAAACTGCTATTGAGAGACATTTGCTAAGTCCTAGCTTTGAGTATTTAGCAGCACAACAAGCATTTCGCTTCTGTAAATGGAAACTCCATCGTTACAGAAAAGAGGGAACAAGCAACACTTAAAGCATATGTTTATGCAGTGATACGTTACAGAGATTCAATGTATACCACCAAAGAGAGCTACAGTCTTCTGACCATCTTACTGCATGCATTACCTGCCTGTCATAACTGTTAATGAAAACAAATTATATTATGTCAGTTAAAGTTACTTATGATAATGTTACTAGTAAAATCAATTATAATCTTTATTGTTGCAAATAATTTATCGAGGTTTTGTAAGGAACAGTGTCTCTCATGTTCTTTAATTTTATTGCATTTGAAATATTGACAGTAATATCACCAGTATAATAAACGATGGTGGTCGTTACTACAAAACATGTTACTGCGTTCCTATATGCAGTATGGTAATATTCAGAACTCTGTATGCTGATTTTCGACGTGAATAGGAACAAGACACTGTGCCGTCGTAGAAAGAAACAGTTTATGAATGTCACACGGAAGAGCAATGTAATTTAAGTAATTTGACAGCAGTTACAATAACCAAAGTATAACAACGTCAATAAAGTATTTTAAGCTATTAATTTGTTGATGTTGTTGTTACAGGCTGGGCTTAATTTCGGCTTCAACGCATCGGAAAGGTGTTCCAGTACCTGAGAGCATTGTTGTTCTTTCTTTAAATATTTTTTTAAGTCTCGTTTGAACAAGTCGGCTCGTACCCATAGAGACCTACACTATAACGAAGGTCATGAGAACTCTGTTAGCTTTATTACGGACACACAACACCGTGATTCCAAGACAACATTAATTTTATTTCTCTCCAAGGCACGTACATAATGGAATATAAAATATTAATTCAAGGATAATCAATATTTCCAGAGTGTCTATAATTACAAATATCAACCCGCATCACGCTCCCCACCCTGGTCAACTTCTAGAGGAATTACCAGTTGAACGGGGCGTGAAATTATGGATCCTTCTGAAGTTTGTAAGGTTACAGTTCGTATTTTCCCATCTCTTCCTTCATGAAGATCTTCTATCCACGCCTTCCTCCACATGTGTCGTGGACGAACATCCTCTTGTAGAAGAACGACATCACCCAGCTGGAGTCTTCCTGAACCTAGCCTTGTCTGATGAGTTTCATGGAAGTTTTTGAGCAGGATCAGATATTCTTTCTTCCACCTGTTCCAGAAGTGTTCTGCCATCTTCTGCAGCAGTTGAAATTCCTTGGACAAGTCTTTTCTAACTGGTGATTCTGGACCAGTAGATAGTGTTCTGAGTCGATCACCTACAAGGAAATGTGCAGGCGTCAGTGGCTCAGATTCCTCTCCCCCTTGCGTAGTTGGTGTAGAGTTTAGTGCTACTTCTATACTGACCAGGATTGTGTTGACCTTCTTCGTCCAACTGTGACTGTCCTAAAACTTTTCTCAGGCAGCGTTTGACAGATCCCACCATCCGTTCCCAGAATCTTCCCCACCAAGGCGCGTGTGGGGCGATGAATTTCCAAGTGATGGCTTGCTGGGCGAGGTACTTGTGCGTCTTGCTTGCCATGAGAGCCTTCGAGAGCTCTTTCAGCTTTAAGTGCGTGGCATGGAAGGTAGTAGCATTATCAGTGTAAATTGTGCTGGGCAGTCCTCATCTTCCGACAAACCTTTGTAGGGCTTGAAGAAATCTATCTGAGCATAGTTCCAGGTGTGTGGCTCGTGTTGTTGCGCATGTGAATAGAGCAATATACGCTTTCTTCGTAATATGTCCTTGTCTGACATGTAATGGACCAGCAAAGTCAATACCTATTACTGTAAATGGTTCCAGTGGTGAAACTCGTTCAGCTGGTAATGGGGCCTCAGTTTGTTGAACAACGTGAGCTTTCACCATCTTACAAGGTAGACAACGGTGTAGAACATGTTTAATTGCCTGTCGAGCTCTAAGGATCCAGAATTCTGTTCTCAGTTCAGATAACACTATGTTTACTCCAAGGTGATGCAAACGAATGTGAGTCTGCTGGATCAGTAAACGTGGGAAATGATTATGTCCATCAAGAAGAATCGGGTGGCGTTGATCTCTGGTTAATTCTGCAAACTGCAGCCGTCCACCGAGACGAATAAGACCATTATCCAAGAATGGGTTGTAGCGAGCTATCTGAGAATTACGTGGTAGATGCATGTTGTTGTATAGTCATGCAGTTCGAGCGCAAAATGTTGCTGTTGAACAACTTGAATCCAGTAAGTGCGTGCTTTGCCCAAATCTGAAGCTGTTAGTTCTCCAGATGTTCTGTATTCTTTCAATAAGTGCCGTTTAAAGCGAAGTACCCATCCTGTTGTAACCTCCCTACAAAATTTCATTCACATTTTAGTGTAACCTCAAAACAGAAAAATTCCTAAACTTCTCGACAGTAAAAATTATAATTATGTCGTTCACATTCAGTGTAACGTCCCAACAAAAAATAAATTCAGTAACCTGGTAATAATACAATGTAACTAACCTCTCAATTAAATTGTCGCTCACTTATAACTTTTCAATAATTGACTGTGAATTTAACCTGGTAAATTTTGGACGTCAGCAGTGCTGCGTCATGGCCCTGAAAGATCATTCTGAATAAAAAAAAAGAAAAATTCTTACCTCAATGAAGTCGCTGGATAACGCATATATATCTGCTCTTACAATTTTTTTTTTATTTTTGGCACAGCCCTGTGCAATGCTGGCCGATAGATTTGTCATTTATGAAAGGAAACAACTGATTTTTCTTTTGCAATAATCGGGATGATCATGGATTGGAGAAATTAGTTGATTCTTTAAATTGAAATGAATGGTTGTTAAAAGTTACTTTTAATGAGAAAGATTATTATTAGGAGATTTTTAAAACATTTACATGGGACTTGAGATAACAATACTGCATATGGGCGAGGCTGCTCTTACCTTATACAATAATGCTCAGGCACCGGCATCGCTGCACCACGACCGGCCCAGCCATCACTATACACCAGACCAGACTAGACTGCTCGCTAGCAACAACTTACTGCTACTGCTACACAGTTCCTACTGCAGTCAACACTGCTCTCTGGTCTGAGATTCTCTTATACCTTACATATCGCAGGCAGTGCGTGAACAATACATCGAAATTACATCTGCTCGGACCTCTTACATAACCCTCCACTGGGGGGGGGGGGGGGGGGGGGCAAAAATTTGGCAGCGATGGTGAGTAAATTGGACTTGTCATGAGCAACAAATTTTTCTAAAATCTATGTAGTTACTAAGTCTACAGTCACAGGGTATATACATTATTGATAAGTGCAGAAGATATTAAGTAATGAAATAGAGTGCACAAGCAATGAGTACAGAATATATCAAGAAACGACAAAAATTATACACAATGAGTACAAAAGATATTAACAAATGACAAAGTGCACACACACTGTATAAGTCTTTAGCATTTTTAGGACAACTGAACTTATTAACAAATGAAATAAAGTGCACACACACTGTAAAAATCTTTAGCATTTTACAAGTACTGATTCCCCAAAAAATGATATAAAGTGCACATGCACTGTAAAAAAAAATGGTTCAAATGGCTCTGAGCACTATGGGACTCGACTGCTGAGGTCATTAGTCCCCTAGAACTTAGAACTAGTTAAACCTAACTAACCTAAGGACATCACAAACAACCATGCCCAAGTCAGGCTTCGAACCTGCGACCGTAGCGGTCTTGCGGTTCCAGACTGCAGCGCCTTTAACCGCACAGCCACTTCGGCCGGCGCACTGTAAAAGTCTTTAGCATATTTCAAGAACTAGGAAAGGAATGGGAAGGATTGCATCATGGTTGTAGCACAGTAGGTTGCACGTAGTTGCGCCGAATGTCCATATCTTTCAACAGAAGCACAACACCAAGTGAGACAATCTGAAGTTCTCTTCCCTGAAGTATTTATCAGTGTAGCCAATACACTGAAATGTTGTATTAATATTCAATGTTATCATTTTGGTAGTACATTAGGTACACCAAACAGTAGGACCATAATAACATTTCCATCGTTCAAGGTGGTGGACAGCATGTGTCAACACCACATTCTTGTAGAACCCATACTCTCACATCAACAGAGAATTAGTGCAAAAACCAAATATAGTGCTCTATGATCATGAGAATGGACAGGACAAACGGATATTGCAGTAATTTCTGGTAATTAGGTCAGAAGGTGAAGGATATTAAGTCTTATGCTAGTCAACATTGAGAATTACACTAGTCTATCAACCGATCTGAGTAATTGTTGGCACTCATTGCCTAGTTACTAAACATTTCTGTACTATGTATGGAGTATTACAGAACATTCTTCATAAGTCATCTGATTACAGTAAATATTGGCACTCATTGGCCAGTTACAAAGCATTGTTTTATGCATTATTCAGAAGTCATCATTCAAAATGAGTTAATTATTGGCATAGCATTTGTACATAATTCATCTAATTACAGTAATGATCGGCATTCATTGGCCAGTTAATAAACATGTAGCAAGTATTGAATATTACAAAACACTATTCATAACTCATCTGATTGTGGTAATTATTGGCACTCATTGGCCAGTTACAAAGTATTCATATAGTTTTACAAAACATTATTCAGTATTATTCAGAAGTCATAATTCAAAACAAGAGTTAATTATTGGCATAGCATTTATAGAGTATAACAAAAATATTATTTATAGAAATTATTGGCATAGCATTTATGCATTATTACAAAACATCATTCAGTATTACTCAGAACTCATCATTCAAGTGGCATAGGACATATTTAAAATGTAACACACTGTAACTATTACTCAAGGTCTGTAGTCCAATAGTACATAGATATAATGGATTCAATACAACAGAGAAATTTGTATTATATTCAGAACTAGAAATATATGTTGAACTGGTAGCATTATTTAGTTATATACTGGTAATAGCTGGGACTGGTAATAAAAATTTTTTGTGCTAGCAATGCATTGCGTTGGGATCGATAATTGCTGGGGCATGAAAATATATGCTTTTGACTTATTGCTGGAAATGAGGATTAATAACGTCATTCGTCATGAGTCAGCTGTAGCAAGGTTATGGAACAAGTAGAGTATATGTGATCACATTCATGAATGATACACAAATGGGTAAAAAAAATGCAAGTGCTAGAACAGGTTTAATGACTAACTGCTTATAGCACAAAAAACGCATATTATGCTGAAAAGTAGTGAACTTCGAATTAACAGGTAATGAAACATGTACTCAATATGTATTTACTCTAGCTGTCCTTTCCAAAACATTCAGTCATTATACCATGTGACATAAGACATACTGTCAAAACGAACTGCAACAAATATTTAAATAACTACATAGCATCTCTTAACTAATAGTAAATATATAAACGTCATTATTATCATCATCTGCAAAGAAAAACTTCATTATTCATATTACCATAACTTCATCACTATCATGACCTGCAAAGAAAAACCTCATTATACATATTAGCATATTCTTCATATAATTATTCATCATCATTTATTATCATCTGCAGAAAAGGACACTTCATTATTAAGTATTCATATTACCATTTACTTCATACAACTATTCACACTACAGAGTTTCTTATTTCTAGCATATTTCATCACTGTAGTTCTGTCTGACAGCCTGCATCAGTCGCCTCGTATTCTGAAAGAAAAATAATTAGTCAAGACTGCTATCATACGATGTGTGTAGTATATTCTGATCCATTTACTCTTCATGACAAGATATTGCATTTTCTTTCGTTCATTCCGATGGTAAAATTTCCATTTCAGAGTAAACCACTGTGGTTGTATAATTTATTTCTTTTACACGTTATTGCTTTCTGAAAATGACGAATATGGATTAATATCTTACATTTAAATCATATACCCATTAAATAAAAACTTGTTTCTAGTGATATAATTTAGCATACAGCACAGCATGACAGAAAACGTATTATGTCAAAAACATAGACAGTTTTCAAGTGCAAAAAATGTACACACGGTATCCTAATGTAGTAGGAAAAAGTGTAGAATAGTCAAGATATTGAGATATCATAAGGAAAAATGTCAAAGTCAACTGGTGTTTGTTATATCTTAGAGATTACATAGTGCATACAGACAAAAATTCTACTTTCGATAGGAAAACAATCATACATACACAAAAATGGAAAATGTGCATGGTCTGATATCTAACGACAAGAAAAGCGACCTGCTAACCTTACCTTGCCGGGCACTTGCCAGGAAAAAATATGATAATCATCAGTAAGTGTTCATATAAATATAATTGCATAAGTGGTCATATAAAATTCAGGAAATGGCATTACAGTGTGATAAATCATAAAGTATATTCATTCAATAAAGGGTTTAATATTGGAGACATGGTGATTGCCTTTGCTTTTTCTGGTTCTCAAAGTTTAGACGTGTACTACATTGGGGTGAGGAATGCTGCGAATTCGATATGGACCTGCGTATAGAAGCTCAAATTTACTGCATCTACTCTTTCCTCTGCTGGATAAATAGTGTGTACGTACTAATATCTTCTGTCCAACGTGAAAGTCACGGCGTGTACAAATCTGTTTTTGCTGTCTTCTCCTGCGCTCTGCGCCACGTTTGATGTTGTTGAGCGCAATGTCAATTATTTCATGGTGGCGTAGTCGACGAGATGTAGGAAAAGATACTGATTCTTTAATTTTGTTAGGTGGTTCAACATTTTTCAATATAACAGTCGGAGATAGCATAGTAGATTCATTTGGTATGGAGTTAATTACATCCTGGAATGAGAGTATGTGTGTGTCCCAATCAATATGTTTTTATGGCAGTATATTCTACATAGTTTACCAGTTTCTTTCATTAGTCGTTCACAAGGATTCGAAGAAGCGTGATACCTGGATATATAGATCGGAGAAATGTTTCTTGTTCGTAACATACGTGTCCATATTGCAGATCGAAACTGTGGTCCATTGTCGGAAATTGCTTTCAATACATGCCCTACATGAAGTAGAAAATGTTTTACAAATGCATTCGAAGCAGATTTAGCAGTAGCTTTGCGTAACGGAGTGAAGGTAACAAATTTCGAAGTGAGTTCAACAGCGACAAAGATGTAGCAAAAACCTCTATTAGTTCTGGGAATCGGACCAAAAATGTCTACAGCGGCCATGTGTCTCAATTTAACGGGTACAGTGGGATGTAACGGAGGAATATGTGATTTAGCTTTCTGGTAGATTTTACATGTCGCTAAAACTCGTCGAATACGTTTCTCCATGTTGGCAAAATAACAGTTCTGTCTCAGTACAAGAAAACATTTTCTGGCTCCGTAATGTGCGTAACTTAAATGAGTATACCAAATTAATTTGTTAACAAGCTCGTCAGGAATACATAATAGCCAATTGTTGCTGTCAGGGTGAGAGCGGCGAAACAGAATGTCATTGCGCACAGTGTAATGGTTTCTGATGGTAACATTATTCCTATCTTGCCAAAGGCGTTTAATTTCTTTCCATACTTTGTCTTTGCTCTGCTCTTGTGCTATGTCTCGAAATGACGATGAAATGAAGTTTTCAAATGCGACTTGTTGAATATACATGACGCTAAAATTTGCTTGGCAGAAGTTGGTTGCGATGTCTTGCTGATTGTTGCTGAGGGAACGGGGTAGTGCGTCTTCTACAACATTTTGTGTACCGGGAATGTGAACAATTGTAAAATTAAATTCCTGTAAATAAAGTTTCCATCTGCTTAATCTGTCATGTGTAAATTTTGCTGAAAGTAAAAACTGGACAGCTCTATGTATGTCTTCCATAAAGAAAATGCCTAAATCTCGTAAATGCCCATACGACACATAATGTTCCAAGTTCTGTATCAGAATAATTGCGTTCAGCAGGTGACAGAATGCGACTTGCAAAGGCGATGTTTTTAATTACTGTAGTACCATCTTCTTCAATTTCCTGAAAAATGTGTACGCCTAATGCGGTGTTAGAACTGTCGGTGGCAATTGAAAAATTTGTAGTAAGATCTGGGTGTGATAAAAGTGGTGCGTTCAACAAAGCTTGTTTCAGATTGACAAATTCAGACTGTGCTTAGCTATCCCAGGACCAAATAGCGTTTTTACCCGTCAACTGGCATAATCTAGGTGTATCTAAAGCAGAGTAATGAATAAATTTGCGAAAAAAATTAATTAATCCCAAAAAGCTGCGTAATTGTTTCTTCGTCGTTGGTACAGTAATGTCACGTAAAGCTTGACGTTTTTCCGGGTCAGGCACAATACCTTCTGCTGAAATTACATGTCCAAGAAATTTTATGAAAGTTTTGCCAAAGTGCGATTTGCTAAGATTAACTGTGAGTCCTTGTGCACGAAAAGTTTGCAACAGTTTTTTTCAGAATCAAATTGTGTTCAGACCAGTTAGCTTCTGCGATAAGGATGTCGTCTACATACGTTGTGATTCTGTCTTTAGTTCTGTCGGAAGTATAGTAGTCAAACCGCGAATAAACGCTGCTGAAGAAATTGTTAAACCGAACGGTAATATGCAAAATTGATAAGTCACCAAAACAGAGGAAAGCTGTGTACTTTCTGCAGTTCGGATGGAGCTGAATTTGCCAAAATCCCGATTTCAAATCTAATGCGGAATAAACCGCAATACCATGAAATTTCTGTAAAAGTTCTTCTAGTGTCTGTGGGCGATCTGATTCATTAATAATAATGTCGTTCACATGACGCGAATCAAGTACGAGGTGAAGTGAGCCATCGTTTTTCTTAACGATATGGAGCGGGTTTATGTACAGACTAACTGCCGGTTCAATAATACCTTGGTCAAGCATAGCTTGCAATTCTTTCTTAATTTGTTCTCTGTGAATATATGGAATGGGATAATGTTTGGCTTTAAATGTATCGTGCTGCTTAACTTGAAATTCATACATGAAACCGGACATAGTACCAGGGATGTTGTCAAAAACTGGAGCTTGCTGTAAAAGAATTTTGCGTAGCTCTGTACGTTCGCCGTATGTATTTCCACTGCTTTGCTTTACTTGCTCAGAAATCATTTGCATAACCTCATAGTCGGCTTCGTCTGATGTATTATAATTGTGTACGTACGTATCTGTGAACGACGTGGAATGACAGTCTATATTACACGATGTCGAAATGACCTCTGTCCGATTAATTGCTTGTTCTTCTGCAGATAAAGCGTGCTGAAAATCTAATGCCAGTTGTACATTCTCATCCTTTAACATTAAATAGGAATTTTGAAAGTCAATAATTGCGTCGTGTTGTACCAAAAAATTCGTACCTAAAATAACGTCTGTTGTCAATAACGGCACAATCCAAAAATTTGAGTGAAACTTATGACCTGCAATACAAAATGATAAGTGTGTCTGTAACTTTACATCTACTCCTTTACCAGATACTGCTACTTTTACTTTAGTTTTGCCTAATGGTAACGTAGGATAAATATTCTCTTTGTTACATTCGTTGAAGGTTTCTTCATTTATAAATGACATAGGTGATCCAGAATCGATTACTGCTGAAAATGTGGATGAGCCAATCTTTACTTCAGTTACAGGATGGGAAATGGCTTTTTGAATAACCGGTTTTTCATGCAAAAGTGTGTCTCGGATGTCGTCAAAAGTAATAAGATTGTCGTGAACAAGACTCTGTGTATCTGAAGTATTGCTTACATTGCTGGAGGATGCAACCTGTACTGTATCTAGTCAAATTCTATCTGACGTGCTGTTATTTGCAGGAAGATGCTGTGGCATTTCGACTATTTGTACTGTTCTATTACTTCGTCGTGACGTATTAGGTTTGGGATGATACCTACTGTCTGGTTCATTCATGATTATCTGTTGTTGTGGTTGATTCTGGTGCTGGTAAGACCGACTGTTACGCTGAAAACTGTGCTCATTACTTTTACGTCTGTCATGATAGTCATTACTATACGGCGCGTTGCGATAGGAATTGAAATGATGTGTCTTCTGTTGGTAGTGATTTCCCTGTTGCTGTGCGTTACTATTTGGTGGAGCCGACGCTATACGTGTAAGTGGCGAAACATTAAAGCTTGGTTGACCTTGCACATTACATTGTTGGTTAGGTATGCTAACCGGTTGGTTTTGTTGCTGTTGTGGGGAAAAGGACCTCTATTGTTGCCAAAATGCGTCTGCGATAGCTGGAAATTTTGTACATACTGATGATTAAAATTTTGTCACTTATTAAAATTATACTAATAGTTTGGGAGTGTCTAATGAAAACTTTCGCTTTCAGGTAAAACTTGTCGTATCGGGTTTTCTTCACTCATTCTTAATCGTAGATAGATCGATAGTTGAAGAGCTGGTTTGATAGATATAAAGGATAGTAGAAGAGAAGGCAGCAGTGCAGAAAACTAAAGATGAAATAGCACTACTACGGCTCGGGGCCCTGTGCACGCTACGGCACTTTCTTCATCGAAGTGTAATGAATCCCCTGAGGTCATTTACGCACTGCAAATAAATTTTGGTTTCTGTGTTACAGGCAATGCTGGTGAAAATTCAAAAGCAACTTGTTGTATCCAATCCAAACCAAGTTTCTGCATTACAGGCCAAGCTGGTAAAAATACAAAAGCAAATTGTCGTATCCAGTCCAAAGGATGTATTTTTGTTCCGTTATTTTTAAATACCTTAGATTTTTTCACGGATAAAAATTGCTTATAATCAACGTTATCGTCTCTGAATGTGTGAACTGGTTCAGGATTGTATGATAATCTGTTTATCTGTGACTGTTAGGAATCTAAGTCACGTACACTCTGTAAATTACCTAAATTACACTGGCTGTGTGAGTGCGACAAATGTTCGGAAAATGGCGTATGCTGTGACGTGTTACAGATTGCAACATTTTTTATCTCAGTCACTTTGTGCTGTAAAGATGACAATTTCCTACGTGATGTATTATTGGACGAACCCACCACACTGATCGTCTGCTGTAAATTTTGGAATTCGGGTGTTTGATTAAGCGAAACTGGTGACGTATCGTCTGATTTGGTGTCATTATTATTTTCGATAACATCAATACGACTGGCCAATTCGTCATATTTTTCAGTCAGTGCTTTTACCTGATCATCGTTTTTAGTATCACAAGCATTAATTTGTTTTTGTATTTTACGTGTGGTTTTGTTCAATTTTTTAACGTCTGCTTTGATGGCATCGGGATCCTGTATTAGTTCCAACTTTTCAAGTCTGTTGGTCATTGTCTGAAAGTCTAATGTGTGTGTGTCTGTTTTTGTTTTAAGATCGGAGATTTCATCATGCAATTCGGTGTTCAACTGTTTGATAGTATTAATTTCGTCTGATACTGTAGCAATATTGTTGTCTACGTATGTTTTTGCTTTAGTAAATAGTTTACGCTTATCTTCCTGTCTCTGTGCAGTAATTGTTTCCATGACTTGTTGCTTTACTTTATTCTGTTCCTGTATAAATTTACGGTAACGTGTTTCACTGTTTTGTAGGTGGTGAATAAAACGTTCGTCAATTTGGCTGTTCTGTTGGTCAAATTTCGCGTCTACTTTCGCATCCAGTGTGCGTGAAAGTTCTGGTACATTAATTTAAACTCGTCGCGTAACTGTGTTGCGTTTTCAGAACATTGTTTAGCGACTGCACTAATTTCATCTCTAAGTTATTCAGTTGTGGCTGCATGAGTATTACTTAATTCTTGTGCCACAGATCTAATTTCTTCACTACTGTTCCTAGCACAAGCCTTAATTTCCTCACGTAATTGTTCTTTAGTATCATGACATTGCGCGGCAACGGCTGTAATTTGTTCACTAAGCTGTTTGAAATTGTTGTCTTGTTTTTCATTCAACTGTTTAGAATTGCTGTCTAGTTTTTCGTTAAGTTGTTGTTTGAGATTTTCATTATTTTCATTAAGTTGTTGTTTGCGACTTTCATTAAGTTGTTGTTTGAGATTTTCACTAAGTTATTTGTTTGATTCATGAAGTTGTAGCAATAATGCCATAACTTGATCCATGCCAATATTACCTACTCTATTCTCTGTGCTGTTTGATGACGTATCTGGAATTGTCACGTTTTTTGTAACCATTTGGTCATTCTCTGATTCTTGAAAAAGTTTGCCAACTGGATGTGCACTGTTGGTCACTACACCGGAATCAAATAAATCTTACATATTTTGAGTATATTGTTCACCTTCGTTAGAAACAATTATCTGTTCGCTACGTATATTTTGCAAATCATGCGTGTCTAACTCGACAGCGTTCATTGTAACGGAACGTGTCGCGTCATCAATTGTCGTTAAATTAACAGAGGACACAATTGAATTTGTTTGCTCATCATTAGCATTAAAATCATTACTAGTGATCGGTACGCACTGATTATCTGTAATTAGGGAATTATCACTATTACACTGAGTGTCGCAAATATTATCGGTGAAATTATTCCAGTCGGTTATTTCACTCATTGCACATCGCGATGTACTGTTAACAGTTTTTCGCGGCATTTTCAGAAATCAAAATTAAACACAAAATGAAACAATGACGAAGCAAAAATGGAACAACCACAATTACAACATAAAGCAATAAATTGCCGATGATCTGTGAAAGAAAGAGTAACAAATTACTAAATGCGTTGCGCCAGATGCAAACTACATTTAAGTAAATAAGAGCAGATATATAACTGACTACTTCTCAGAAATTCACAAAGAAATACGATCCTGGCCGGTTGTCGCCAAGTGTAACCTCTCCACAAAATTTCGTTCACATTTTAGTGTAACCTCAAAACAGAAAAGTTCCTAAACTTCTCAACAGTAAAAATTATAATTATGTCGCCCCAACAAAAAATAAATTCAGTAACCTGGTAATGATACAATGTAACTAACCTCTCAATTAAATTGTCGCTCACTTATAACTTTTCAATAATTGACTGTGAATTTAACCTGGTAAATTTTGGACGTCAGCAGTGCTGCGTCATGGCCCTGAAAGATCATTCTGAATAAAAAAAAGAAAAATTCTTACCTCAATGAAGTCGCCGGATAACGCAAATATATCTGCTCTTACAATTGTTTTTTTATTATTTTTGGCACAGCCCTGTGCAATGCTGGCCGATAGATTTGTCATTTATGAAAAGAAACAACTGATATTTCTTTTGCAATAATCGGGATGATCATGGATTGGAGAAATTAGTAAATTCTTTAAATTGAAATGAATGGTTATTAAAAGTTACTTTTTATGAGAAAGATTATTATTAGGAGATTTTTAAAACATTTACATGGGACTTGAGATAACAATACTACATATGCGCGAGGCTGATTTTACCTTATACAATAATGCTCATGCTCCGGCATCGCGGCACCACGACCGGCCCAGCCAACACAATACACCAGACCAGACTAGACTGCTCGCTAGCAACAACTTACTGCTACTGCTACACAGTTCCTACTGCAGTCAACACTGTTCTCTAGTCTGAGATTCTCTTATACCTTACATATCGTAGGCAGCGCGTGAGCAATACATCGAAATTACATCTGCTCGGACCTCTTACACTGTAACTCTTAACAGCTTGAAGGAGCTACTGTACCGTGTAGCTGTTAAAATAGGAATCGTTGTTTGTATCATGGAGACTTGGTCTGTTAATTTCTTCTTTTCTGGCAAGGAGTGCTCTTCCATCTGTAAAATTCGAGGCCACTGTGTTCTGTTCTTTGTTAACCAAGCTGGTCCATGAAACCATACAGAAGCATGGTGATGTTTATCTGCTGTGGTACCTCTGTAGGTGAGATCAGCTGGATTTTCGTCACCAGGGCAGTGCCTCCACTGTGACGGATTCGTTAGTCGTTGTATTTCCGTAACACGGTTTTACGCAAAGGTTTTCCATCGATTAGGGTCATGTTGTATCCATCCTAAGGCTACAGTTGAGTCAGTCCACAATGTTGCACGACTTGCATTATAGCTAGTGGCCTTACAGAAATAATGAAGTAGTCTTCATCCAAGAAGTGTCGCTAGAAGTTCCAGCCGTGGAAGAGTTATTTTTTTGATGGGAGCTAGTCGGTTTTTACTGCAAAGTAAGTGGACAGATACCATATTTGTTGTGGTGCACCGTACATAAAGGACTGCACCGTAGGCCTTTTCTGATGCGTCGCAAAAGACATGGATTTCTGGCTCAGTGTTTTCAGGTACACGAACCCATCGGGGAATTTTTATGTGTGAACATGATGGCAATGTTGATACCCACATTCGCCAGCGTTTGCTAAGATCAAGGGGTAAAAGCTCATCCCGTTCAATTCCTCTTGACCAAATTTCTTGAAAAATTATTTTTGCAGTGAGGGACACAGGCGACAACAAACCCAGCGGGTCATGGAATCTAGCAGTGTTTCGTAGTAGTTCTCGCTTAGTGGCAGGACGATTTATAACATTGTCAGTAACATTGATGTGGACGACACTGAGCGTATTAGTCTGTGTGTTCCGGTGGACTCCCAGTACCTTCTTATCTGTAGTGTTTATGACACCTTCTGATTGCCATATTCCAATCAGTTGGCTTGAATTTGTGGCCCACTTTGCCATTGGTAGACTGATCTGTCCCATGAGTGATGTAAGCTCATAGTATAAGTTAATTACGGCATTGTCATCTTTAGCACCTGCTACAAAATCATCCATGTACGTATTATCTTCAACAAGTAAGGCAGTTTGCGGAAAATTCGTTTTGTGCATTACAAGTTCTTTCAGTGTGGCTGCAAGAAGAGACGGACTGCAGGAAAGTCCGAAAGGTAGCCGGGTGAAGCGGTATGTAAAATGGTTCAAATGGCTCTGAGCACTATGGAACTTAACATCTGAGGTCATCAATCCCCTAGAACTTAGAACTACTTAAACCTAATTAACCTATGGACATCACACACATCCATGCCCGAGGCAGGATTCGAACCTGCGACCGTAGCGGTCGCGCGGTTCCAGACTGTAGCCCCTAGAACCGCTCGGCCACTCCGGCCGGCGAAGTGGTATGTAATCCTTTCGTCAGTTGTAATATAGTTTCCTTGTTGATGTACGATTACTTTGTACCAAAAATAACCTCGTGCGATCTCTATCTTTCATATGAAGAACTAATTGTAGAAATGCTTGTTTGATATCGGCAATTAAGGCTTCTCGATGTAGACGATATCTCAGTAATATTGAAAGAATGTCAGGAAGTAAATTAGGACCTATTTCTAAAGAGTCATTCAATGAACGTGCATTTTGGTTGTGCGACGAACCATCAAATACAATCCTCCATTTGATGACACCTAACTTTTCTTTCTTTACTGCATGATGTGGTAGATAAATTGTGTCACGCAATTTCTGTCGAGAAGGGGTGACTTCCACATGTTTGTTCTTGATATGTTCTATCATTTGCGCCTCGTAAATTTGTTTCAGTTTCTTGTCCTTCGTAAATTTTTTCTCCAGTGAAGCAAATCTCTTCTCTGCTTGCTAGAGATTATTAGATAACATAACGTTGGATTTTCTGGGGAAAGACACGACTCTTCTTTTGTCTTCGATGCAGTAGGATTTTGAAAAATCTTGCAATAACGCCAATTCCTTCTGGTTCAGAGTTGTTGTTTCATCTTCTGTGATTCCCATTGTTTCTAAATTCCAGAAACGTCGTAAAATATCGTCTGTTGTTGTCGCTGTCTCTAAACAGATGTAGTTTGCCGGCATAAGGTTAGCCGTGGTGCTTGATTTGCTTCCACTAAGAATCCAACCTAGAATGGAAGGTACCAGAACAACTAATGACATTAGTCGAATCGGAGGGGAATCTTTAACGATTTTCCAATAGTAATCTGCTCCGATAAGAATCTCGATGGGAAGATCTTCTGTACCATCTCTTAGGTCCGCAAACTGAAGTCCCCGTGTGCGTACAAGTTTTCGTAAATCGGAAGGCACAGTCGGGTGCGCGGAAAATGAGTATGTGCTTTCAAACGCAGTCATAGACGTCTTGGAATTAGTCCATGTACCCTGTAGTGTGAATTCTGCGACTCTACGATGCGTTGAAGTTGCGGATGGCATTTCAAAGGCGTTGACAGATAGATCACGATGTTCTATAGTTCTTAAACCTAGCTCATCAATCAGGAACTTGGAAATGTAGCTTGACTGACTACCGCTATCCAGAACGCTGCGAGTAAGTTTACTTAATCCTGCGGGTCCGCTGACCCAAATTCGAGCTGTCTGAAAATAAGTAAAACCTGCTGAACTTACGTCGATTCTCCCTACAGATGTAGAGCTAATTTGCTGAGAAGATGAGTAAGAGGCAGCAATGTCAGTACAGATGGCTTTGTGATGACTTTTCTTGCACTTAGAACACGAGACATTGCTTAATTAATATAATGCAAATAATTGTAATTTTCTCGCTGTCTGTCCGATTACGCAGTCTCGTAACCGGTTGGCGCTGACCAGTATTAGTACGCAATCTGACTTCATACAATAACAACAAAGAATGAAACAAAACTTCCGTTAACACAATTAATTAATTAAGTCCCCAGCAACTATAAAAGCTACGAAACAAAAACTACAGAACAACAAAACACAAATGTAACTGTTCTGTGTGTGGAAGTGTGATTCAACGTACACATCTGGCACGGTTCTTCCTCAATACGACAAGATGCTTTAAACGCCATCTACAATGAAGTAATTAAAAAAAACAAAAATACTATAATTGCACATAAAAACCAGAATTACACTCTAATACATGAACACAAGCCAGATGCTTTGTTGACTGAACCTGTGACTAAGAGACATTGTTAGTTAGGACATTGGAAATAATAATAATAAAAAAATTTATTACCTTCATATATATTGACGAAACATACACTCTGATCATTACAACATCCGCAATCGAACAGCATCGGCTGTCTAGCCCATCAGAACAACTGCATACAACATGCTCACAACTAGTCACGGCTACATCGGAACTCCTACTGCCAACTTCTCAATAAGCACTCTCCACGACGACTTCACGACAAGCACTCTCCACTACCACATCTCGACAAGCACTGCCAGTGGAGGCGGCTGAATAATACTCTTTGGCGCAATCTCTGGCGCTGTGACTCAGTGTAGCCACCTTTCAACATATAAAACAGTGATTATCTTGCTTTAGTTTATCGATACGTTGTTGGCTGTCAGTTATTATGTTGCAGTCTTGGGCTCAATGAGAGCGAGTTTCGCAAAATACACAATATGGTTGTACCGGTGCTTCTCGTTTAGGCTTACACGGATTTTTCGCTTGCTTTGAATTTTTGTGAAGCGCTGCTGCAGTGGGCGTGATGCTAGGAGATGACTGATATTCTGTACGAATCTTTTGTGCAGTGAGAGCACCACGAACTTCTTCTACCAAAAAGTTATGTAGTTTCAGTACATCTCCTTCCGCTACTTCGGTTCTTCTGGCATGAATGACCCATTTCTGGCAAATTTCAGCTGGAAATGCACGCAGAATTTTCGGAGTGAGAATTTTACCGTATGCCACGACGTCTTCTCCTAAGGCACGCAGTGCTTGAATACGACGGTTACATTCCAGGAATGTACTGTTCAGCGTTTCAGGTGTCGCTGACTGTACAGGCTTTAGCGCATCCAGATAATCGAGGTGCGCCTGTATTATGCGATTGCTATCTCCGTATCTATTCAATAAATTTTTCTTTGTTTCTTCATACGTGTTAGCCGTTATAGGTATTCCATCTAATAGTAACTTCGGTTCGTCTGGCAGATACCCTCGTAGGAAAACATGTTTATTTACTGTAGAAAGGGGTGGGTCTTTATCAATGGTCGATTCAAATTGTTCCCAGAAGCGGGACCACATTTCGACATCTCCACAAAATGACTCAAGCTTAATTGCTGGTTGCTTGACAGAGTGCAATACAGTTGGTTATGTGAGCACTGGTGGTGACGTGATATTCATCTGCGACGTTGTGACTGAATGCTTGTAATCAATCGCTTTTGTAGCTGTCTGTATAGCGCATTTGACTTTGTCTATATATTCCTCACAGCTCAGCACGTCTGCATTGTATTCATCGTCAGAGAGAAAATTATGAATAGCGTCATCTAATGAAACGAGCTTCTCTAGAGTTTCTTGAAGACGTTCCCTGTAATGTTCAAAATCATCAAACGAGATTTCTATGGTAAGAGCATCAACAGCCGCACAAAACCGCGTAGCATTAGTCTTCTCCCTAGTTCGCTTTCTTTTGAAGTTTTCTGACTGTATCTCTGATTCGTACTGCATTATGTCTTACTAAAGACGGCTATTGTAAGATTGTTTACGAGTTCGCTTGTGAATAGCTTAAACGTTTAACAAGCAGCGTATGAGGAAACGAAAACCTTTTAATAATGGTTCAAATGGCTCTGAGCACTATGGGACTCAACATCTGTGGTCATAAGTCCCCTAGAACTTAGAACTACTTAAACCTAACTAACCTAAGGACATGACACACATCCATGCCCGAGGCAGGATTCGAACCTGCGATCGTAGCAGTCGCGCTGTTCCTGACTGAGCGCCTAGAACCGCTAGACCAGGGCGGCCGGCTGAACCTTTTAATAAAACTAGCTACTCTGAGTGCAAGTTTCAGGCTTCTAATACAAAGTCGCAAAAATTGATTTGAAGCAACCAGTTCATGAGATCATATTATATTGGAATGGACTTAGCTTGTGATGCGGTCCGACGTCATCTGTTGTTTCCTACAGCGTGAAGTGAGCCGTTAATTGTTGAAATCACGCAGGAAATCGCAATTTCTTCCCGTGTTTCGACACCAAAATATTACGGACACACAACACCGTGATTCCAATACAACACTAATTTTATTTCTCTCCAAGGCACGTACATCATGGAATATAAAACATTAATTCAAGGTTAATCATTATTTCCAGAGTGTCTATAATTACAAATATCAACCCGCAACAAGCTTCATAGGACGTTACTGTTCAAATATGTTCCTTATTTGCTTATTTGTAGTAATGAATATGAACGTAAATCAGTCAACTTGTAATTGTCTGGAGAGAAGCTTTCTTTGTTGTGTCATTCAGGTTCCCATTGCATGCATACGCACATCTGCCACAATATTATGACCACCGACCTACTATCGATATAAATCCGTCCAGGTAGTAGCGGCATCACATGGCGGGGAATGACCGCTACCGAGACATGCACGGTGCATTTAGATCAGTGAGCATAAATGTAATATCCATGTCTAGAATGGAGAAGGTACTCGACCTACCCGAGTTTGTGTAAGGGGAAAATTTTTATGGCCCGGAGGCCAACCCTCATTACAGATGTCGGACGTCATAGGAGGAGTACACTGATAAAACAAAATAGACCGTGAACTGCGGCGGAACCAACATCAGACTTTAATGCCGCGCAGAGTACAAGTGTGTCTGACCACACAGTGAACCGAACATTTCTAATGATTGGCCTCCGCGACGGACGACCCACGCATGCGCCAATGTTAACGCCACGACATTGGCAACTACGATTGAAATGGCCACGTGACCGTCGGCGCTGGAAGTTGGCGCAGTGGCACAGCATTGCGTGGTCTGATGTATCCCGATACCGTCGTCTCTCTGACTACTTTACTGCGGGACGGAGACAAGCTGCCGGAGGTTCCATTGTGCTCTGGGGAACATTCACGGGGCAAACATGGGTCCAGTGGCGCTCGCGCAAGACACCATGATGGCCGAAGTGTATTGCACACTGGTTGCAGACCACGGACACCCCTTCACGACGATAATTCTTACCTACGACACTGGCACGTTTCAGCAAGATAATGCACAATGTCACAAGGCCGGGAGTGTGATGGAGTGGTTCGAGGTTGGCGAATTGTAACTGATGTGCTGTGCCCCTAACTCGTCAGATCTGAAGCCGATCGACACATCTGGGGATATGATTGAACGTAATGTCAGAGCTCATCAACCGCCCCCCCCCCACCACCAAACTAACAGGAATTAGATGACTTGCGTGTTCAGATGTGGCGCCAGTTGCCTCCAGCTAGTTAGCAAGGCCTTATTACTTCTATACCACAACGCGTCTCCGCTGTTATCTGTGTCAAAGGTGGACGTACCTTCTATTGGGTAGGCATCCAAAATGCTCTAGATGATCAGTATAAATTTAACCAGTAGTTAAAATTAATTTATCTGACCTATGTCTTCTCGTACGTTGTGAAACAAGTAAACGTCGTCGATGTATGATATGTACATCCAAACACTGGCTGGGGACTGGCAGCACCAGCCGAAGCAAAGTTTCTCCGGAAAAATAAGCAATGTGTGACTCGTCGATATCTATCGTAAGCTGACCAACGTACCGATATTGCTGAAGGAAATAGAAATTTCTGTACAATATTTGTAGTGTTGCTTTTACTTTTCTGAAGGTCACAAAGTAGTCGAAATAACATAAAACACAGGTAACATACGTTATAAGTGTTCCACGAAGCTGCTTCGTTTACGTGGCGTAAGTTGATTAAAAAATTCATCAAGCTTTTTAGTTGTGATTGAAGCAAAAGAGCGTCGTACCTCTGGAAATGGTGGCAGAGGTACTTGGCTAACGAATTTTGTATAGGGTCCTTCGCAAAGAAGCAAGAAATCATGAACTTAATTTTTTTCAAAACTTATTAATAAAATGCAGAAATATTTTCATCAAGCCTTCATATAAGAGATATCGACAACTGTACCTAGTATATGACCTGCTCTACCACGCTGGCATGCGGCTCTGTACGTGAAATTAGCATTTGGGAGGGCAGTGGTTCATATGACCGTCCGATCATCCAGATTTAGGTTTTCCGCGATTTTCGTAAATCGCTTCAGGCAAATACCTACGTAGCTCCTTTGAAAAGGGCGCTGCCGATTTCCTTTTCCCTTCTTTCGCAATTCTAGGCAGTATTCCGTCTCTAATGACGTGGGTTCCACGGGCCATTAAACTCCTATCTTCCCTCTTTCCTTCCTTTGTACTTGAAATTTGCTACGACTGGACGAAAAGACTCCACTGGCATTTTACGAAAAACACGGCAAATTTTCATCTTTAAACTGCAAATTTTTCGTGGTTTGTTGGTATACCTGTCCCAAAGAAAATAAAACTTAAGAGGACCAGTGACATGACTTTAGTGGTCATCGTTGATCATCGTTATGCGAAGCTATCCGGAAACCGATCTTGGAGCAATTAAGTTCTTTTGCCAGAAGTTTGACAGCTGACACCATCATGTTGAAACTACAACTCATGACAGCCCGTTCTATTGAAACATGACAAAAAATCTCTTATCATCTCAGAATATCGGTTTCCATTAACTGTCACAGTCTGTCATTTGTCATCATAAAAAAAAGGACCGGCGATGTCGCTCACACTAAATAGTCATTCGCAGTGACTGAATTTCCTTCTGGTGAAGCCTGCAAGTATTTTCTACCCCAAGATACCACTTTCAGTTTACTCAAATTTCCGTTTAAGTAAAAGTGCACCTCGTCAGTAAAGATGAAGTTCCTTTCAAAATCGTTGTCTCCTCATAAAACAGTCAGTAAAATGTCATTTCTTCTCATATTCGGCTTCCTTCATTGCCCCTTTAACTGAATTGTGTAAGGGAGGTAATGGAGATCATACCGGAGAATTCGTCGTACTGAAGAATATCCTATTCACAATTTCTGATAACTGCGACTAAAAGCCATACTGTCACAAACACTGGATTATCTTTCACGGGTTTATTAGAACGAGAGCGCACAGAATGCTTAATGCTCGCTGTTGAAACCATTTCAGTGAAATTCACTGCTTCCTTGCGCCCTAGAATAGCTCGAAGACGTCTCACAATTACTGCAGAGGTCTCTCCGTTCTGACGTTTCCTGTATTATCACTCGTTGTCAAATAGTAAACTGCCACTTGGTTAGCAGAACAACTAGGAAATGCAATAAATTCCGATTGTAGTTCCTCAATTGGCGTCACGAGGGTGAGTGCAGCCCGAAAACTGGCAACAGCGGATGGCGGCCCGGATGGTCACCCATCCAAGAGCTGGCCATGCCCGACAGCTCTTAAATTCGGTGATCTGACCGGAACCAGTGTATCCACTGCGGTACGGCCGTTGCTAAGCGACTGGAACAGAGGTTATTTTATTTCCGTTATGGAGATAAACACCCTTGAGGCTTGTTTTCGACGCATCTATGAAAAGTCTCCACTTCTGTGAAATATAGCTGACGTTCAGCACTTTCATTACGCGACCAACGCCATTGCAAAATGTTAGTGCTCCGTCTGTTGCAAAAAAGGAAATAAAGGCATGTTCTCTGTGCCTGAACACACTGATTTGAGTACTTTGGTGGAGTAGATTTTACTCTTGTAATCTTGAACCAAGCAGCTGTGCCTTTTCTTTACATAGCCCTATATCACGTACTAAATCATTTAAATCTGCTTGTGTTAACAAATATGGCGATGACTCACTTGTGCAGTGATATAAAGGATCATCATCTGTGATTTCTTCAGTACCACTTACTTCACTGTCAATCCGAATTTGACCTGGAGCTCTTGAAGGTACTGGAAGGCTGTCAGAATACTGCACTGGAATTCTCGCTGAAGGCAGAGCTGGGTAAATAATGCGCCTCTTCGATTTTTTTGTTGTAAAACCCTGAACTTTTATAGAAATAACAATCAGTAATGTGGTCCTAGGGCTCTCTCCACACCATGGGCACAGCGAACAACGCCACATTCTCTTTACCTTTCCACCACTGAATTAGTTTGTAGAAACATATAGCACAACAGAAATGTGGTGCTCATTCTTTATCTTGGTCTCCTACCTCTATTCCAAAGTAATGTTTATATGCTTTCTTTATGACTGTTCAAATTTTCTGACAAAGGTGAACTTCCCGGAGATAGAACACAAGTTGTCTGGCTTATATCGACATCCACGACGACATGACGTTTCTGAAAAGTTAAAAATACGTCTTCAGTAATACACCTGTACTACATTAATACTAGAGAACTAGAGAAACGCTGATATGTAGAAGCAAGCAGTCAATTTATCTTCAGCACCAGACTAAATCAGTTTAAACACAGCAACTAATAAGTTGAACTGTGCTCGGAAACATGACAGAGACGGTTACCTGGCAGCCATAACATCCACACACTAAGACTGACACAAATTACGGTTTAAGTCACTGTTGTAAACTCGATGCACCTGCCTCTGAGAAGCGTGAAGGTTTACTGCCGAGGCAGTTGCCGGCTGTCGCTGTTCGAGTTAATGAGCTATTGCAGGTGGTCTTAATGGCGTAGGTGTGACGGGGGATAACCCAGTGATGTCTGGTTCTTCCCAACTGGTGTTGATCAAGAAATTGTCACGTTCCATCACTACTGTATGCCGCAACATTCCCGTACTTCTCTATAAGGACCCTGTGTTTGCCATGAATTGTGGATATACATATATCAAAATTTTAAACATGGCTGAAGCAGCAACCGTTGAAAATTTTCGCTGTAAATGATTACAGCCGAACAGTTGCAGAATAAATATTTATTGAAATCCTTGACCACGGTTTCGGTATATCTAAATATACCCTCATGAGAAGCAAAAATACACCTGAACAGGAAGACACCTTCATTAACAAAAAACTTAACATCGTAACTGAGATAGAAGAAAAAAACACTTAAGTAAACAAAAAACTCTTAAGTAAACAAAAAAATGGTTCAAATGGCTTTGAGCACTATGGGACTTAACTTCTGAGGTCATCAGTCCCCTAGGACTTAGAACTACTTAAACCTAACTAACCTAAGGACATCACACACATTCATGCCAGAGGCAGGATTCGAACCTGCGACCGCAGCGGTCGCGCGGTTCCAGACTGTAGCGCCTAGAACCGCTCGACCACCCTGGCCGGCTTTTAAGTAAACATGAAAAAGCCAAAGTATTTTAAGTGATGCTGATATGTTTTATTTATTAAGACAGAGAGTTTAATTTAGCACAACCTTTAAAATTTTGATGCGCATCCCGGTGTTTTAATGTGCGCGAGTGTCTTGCGCAGACCACAAGTGCCCTCTCTCGGTGAAATGGTCTGCCCTAGTGCTCCCATACCCTCTTCACGCTAGTTGACAGGCTAAGTACTTATAGAGTGCCGTGTTCACATCGACCATCTCTTTATAATTATGCTGTACAGATGAAAGTGATATTTCAACTACTGACGACACCTTTGGCAAGATTGTTTTATCCAACTCCACTGCAGCACGTGATTTTAGTAAGTGACTAAATGTTTTTGTGCTTGTTATACTTTGGTATTTTTCATGGTTACTTAAAGCTATAGGTTTTTTTTTCATTTTATCTCAGTTATGTTGCTAAGTGTTTTCGCTAATGTAGGTGTCTTCCTGTTCAGGTTTATTTTTGCTTCTGATGAAGGTATATTTAGACATACCGAAACCGTGGTCAAGTATTTCTATAAATCCTTATTCTGCAACTCTTTGGCTGTTATCATTTACCGTGAATATATGTATACATATTACATAAAAAGTAACCCTGGAAACAATGTTTTGTTTACATATTTGAATTTCCCACGGTAAACTGGTTTAGAAGCACGCACTTTGTAAGTAGGCTGTTTATGTTTTCTCTATGTAAGTAGGCTGTTTATGTTTTCTCTATGTAAGTAGGCTGTTTATGTTTTCTCTATGTAAGTAGGCTGTTTATGTTTTCTCTATGTAAGTAGGCTGTTTATGTTTTCTCTATGTAAGTAGGCTGTTTATGTTTTCTTATTGGCAACGTTATGTAGCGCTCAATATGAAAATCACTGGCTGTGCTGTGTGCAGTCTGTGGCTGCTTTGCATTGTTGCAATACTCGCCATTGTAGTGTTAGGCAGCTGGCTGTGAACAGCGCGTAGCGTTGCGCAGTTGGAGGTGAGCCGCCAGCAGTGGTGGATGTGGGGAGAGAGATGGCGGAGGTTTGTAATTTGTCATGAACTGATATATATATTATGACTTGTGATGATATCAAGGTAAATACATTGTTCGTTCTCTATTAATATCTTTCATTTGCTAACTATCCCTATCAGTAGTTAGTGCCTTCCATAGTTTGAATCTTTTATTTAGCTGGCAGTAGTGGCGCTCGCTGTATTGCAGTAGCTTGAGCAGCGAAGATTTTTGTGAGGTAAGTGATTTGTGAAAGGTATAGTTAAATGTTAGTAAGGGCCATTGTTTTGTAGGGAATTTTGAAAGTCAGATTGCGTTGCGCTAAAAATATTGTGTGTCAGGTTAAGCACAGTCCTATATAAATTGTTCAAAGGGGACGTTTCATATGTCGACCCTTAGCCTAGGATACCTCACTAGAATCTTCTGATTTTTCTTGTAGTTTGTGTGTTTAGTGTAGCTTTTGTTTATTGCTAGCGCGTAATTGTAGAGAGAATCTCCTTTGTAGTTGTAGCCTTTCATTGTTGTACAGTAAAACAGTTGTGGCATGCATATAGATTTGCACCAAGTATTTCGCAGCTGTAATTAACTAGATATTATTTTCAGTGTTATGTTAATGTGTTCTCTTATTTTTGCTCTTCAAATTGTGTTTTTCTGTGTTGTCGTGTGAAATACTGTGACAATAATGGCGTGTGAAAAACGTAATACTAGGCTCCAAAGTAAACTGAGAAATGACAGTGAAAATGAGAGCAGTGTGTTAGCGCCACCGAGTTATGAATTAACTGATGTTCAAAGTAGTAATTTGGTAATTGTGCACAGGGAAATGGAGCGGGCGGCAAACAATGGCGTGGACAGTGAAACAATTAGTGAAGAGGGAAGCATTATCGATCGATCGGTCGGCAACAGCTCGCCTCAGGAATCCGAAATGACAGGACACAATTTCGCAAATACTGTAGATTCAGGTTTTGGGTCATCACCGTTTTCTCAAATAAGTCAAGACACATTTTCTGCTTGTCAAAATGTGAATGTTGTCGGTGCAAATGCACTGCCGAAAAGCGTAGAGAAACAGATTCCAGACACTAATACATTATTATTGCAATTAATGCAACAAATGGAACAAAATCAGAGACAAACACAGCAACAGTTAGACACAGTGGAACAAAATCTCAAAAAGTTAGACACAATGGAACAAAATCTTCAAAAGTTAGACACCACACTTGAACAAACACGTGAAGATTTAACTAGTGAGTTACATAACATTGAATCGAAATGTCAAAAAGTCTGTAATGACGTAAAATCACAAATTTGTGAGCATTTCCAACCTATTTTTTCGCGGCATGAAAATGCATTACAGAATCATGAAGCAGCCATAAAAGAACTGCAAACTATTTTTCATGAAAATCACAACACCTTGCAAGCTAAAATTGACTCAGCTGCATCTACCGATTCGGTTACGCAACTTGCAAAAACTCAGGAAAACTTAAAGGTCACAGTAGAGACGATTGCAACACAAATGGACACTCTGAAACTTGGTTCAGAAAAACATACAGAGGAAATGATTTCACTGTCGGATAAAGTAGCCGAACTTTCAGATCAGTTCACTAACTTATCTACAAAGGTAGATGATGATCTGAATGACACAACACCTGTAGCTTTCATGGACACTGAAGAGTATGAACAAATTAGAAAATTCAAACAAAATCAAAATCAAATCAATACACAGTACAAAAGAGAAATCCGGGAAGTGCAAGATCAGTTGGCACAAGTAGTACAAGAATTACGTATTTCTGAGGACACTCGCGCCCCAATACGGGAAGAGGGACATACAAATACGGAACAGACACAAAATAACAACACAGGGCACTTCGGAAATTGTGAAAGAAGTTGGCAAGGTACGCCGAATTTTGAGATGGAACCGCCGAAACGACGTAACTATGACCGAGATGCTACTCGCCGACACGATGATTTTGACTATAAGCTGTTCATTACTACACGTAAATTCAAAACGTTTAAGAATTCTGCCAACGACATTCATCCACAAGCATGGCTCCATCAATTCTCTCATTGTTTTCCTCCCAACTGGTCGTTGGAACACAGATTAGAATTTATGTGTGGCTACTTAGAGAATGAACCAGCTGTAAGAATGCGATCGGTAATTCACGATTGCCACAGTGAAGGAGAGTTTTACCATGCCTTCCTCTCAGCATATTGGTCTCAAGCCACACAAGACCGTGTAAAACATGGCATCATAATGATGAAACATTTCGAACAATCTGAATTTTCCAGTCTTGTCAAATATTTTGAAGACATGTTGCATAAGAATCAATATCTTTCAAACCCATACAGCCCCTCAGAACTTATCCGCATTTGCTTAATCAAATTGCCTGAACATTTACGACATATTATTTTAGCAGGACGTTGCAAAGACGACATTGAAGCTTTTCAGGGACTGTTACAAGAACTGGAAAGTGACACTGACAATCGCGGAACGCGAAAACAAGGACACAACAATTACAGGTCACATCCGTCACAATTCCGTGACGACAGAAACAATAACTGGACACGACAGGTCTATTCTTACAACGCAAATCGTGACCAAAATAGACACCACCCGTACGACAACCGTTGGCAGAGTAATAATAGTTACAGAGAAAGATCGCATTTCCGTAGTAATGACTATCACAGAGACAATCAGAGAAACAGACAATATGGGAACCAAAACAAGTATTATCAAGGGAGGCAGAATAACTTCAGACGCAACAGTTCGGCGCAGAGTTACGATCCAGGGAGAAATTCTCCACCACATGACCGACAAACAAGAAACTATGTAAACTACCGACAAAACGACAGACGTGAATTTCATCAGAACTGGCGGGATTCTAACAGAGCTGGGCCCTCTCGGAAAGGCGAATTTGTAGAAGTTAGGTCTCCTAATCCCAATAATAACGCGCGCCAACAAAGAGACAGACAATGACTCGCACTGCAGGCAGCCGCGTGCGCCAGGTGGCTCAGAGAAAAATAACATAGACGCTAACCTTGAGAAAAAAAATTCCAGTATTCTTTACCGACGTATACCGCATGATAATTGCGTTGAAGTTGAAACTCTGCGTACTAGGAAGAGTAAAGGTTTACACCACATTTCTCATGTAAAACCATTTATTGACAGATAATCTGCCTTTTAACTTTGTCTTTGCCATAAAACGTTTCACTTCACGTTACTAGTATGCTTTAGAAACTGTTACCATGCAACAATGTTTGAAGTTCAATATCCAGCCAAGAACCAAGAGAAATTATTTAAACAGAAATTACGAATGCATTGTTATTGCGAACAGACGACACAGTGTAATTGTGTGTGTACATTCTTGCTTGTTAGTTGTACGATTAGAACATTTACCAGTACTGCTAATGAGATTTTAATGCAACATTTTGGTTTACTTGAAAATACATTCCGGATTTAAAGTACTTTCTGAGAGATACCAGATGACACAGAGGTTAGTTTATGTGACAGCTACACGATTTTTATCACGACGCTACTAATGAGTGACAATTTACAATGTTGCTTTTGCAGTGTATCTGTTTTATATCTGCACAGTTTTCTGAATTCTTCTAGGAAGAAAAACATGTTTTAGTAGTAACTTTTGTGGTATAGCAACAATGAGACAGCCTTTTTCGTGGCATAACAATACGTTACTGTACAGTACTTTCCTCATCACGGCAATAAGCGTAATAACTAAGATATCTATACGTAAAGCATTTCACTTTTGTGTATCATGAGGTAAGTACATTGACTTTAGCAGAACTTTGCTTACAGAGGACGATAACTACGACAGTTCCACAGAATTATCTTACAGCAAGACGCGCATTTAGCGCTACAGGACACGCATTTGAGTGATTAATCTTATACTTAAAACACTTATTTTCAAAGATTTTTTAATTACAAAGAAAGTTTTCCGTGATACATTTCATTCCATTGCTGTAATTTGTAACACCTGAGGGTATAATTACATTTATCCTCAGGGGGGTACATGCCTACTTTGTGTACCATGTGTGTGGCAACCACAAGGAACCCTAGCTAATATGGTATTTGCTTATACAACTTTACACATCGGTACCATATTTCTCTAACACACAAATTACACAGCTATCTGATCATTTAACTGAGAGAGACAAACATTTATTTTACTATATCAGTGACAGATGTTTACGTAATTACACAGTTGGATAACTTCACACTTATGAAACTGTATTTTGTCTGTACTTTGTAAACTGTTCATATTTTTTTGGAACCATTGTGATACTATGAGAGCTTTGAATGATGTATTTGGTATGGATTCATGATTTTTAAAGTACGTTTGAGGCAGCTGACACTTTTGACATGAGCAGAGAATTTTTTTAGGCTTGGAAATTATTGGAGGAAGTTACGACGATTTTGAGATTTGACTGAGGTGTTATGATGTTATTATTACGACGACGATGTGTATTATGTTGTTGAGGAATGTTTATTATGCTACGTATTTCTCATGATGAAATATTGAAGAAGTGTCGACGAATATGTTTATGTATAATGGGGTAAGGAATAATGAGTAGTGTTTAGGGACTCTGATTTGTGGAAAAGGTTGTTGGAAACCAAGAATCGTACTTTAAAAGTTATGAAATGTGCGTAAATGCGTGAATGTATTACAATGCAGACGAAAATTTTTTTTGGACACTGTTATATCAATAGCATTTTGTTTCTACAGATTTGTAACGCAAATTCTTGACCTGTGAAATATCTTTATATGCGACTGTCTCTGTAGCGGAAACGGCTGTTGTAAATATTTCCGTAAGAAAGTTAACGGACCACCTACACATAATGCGTCGTGGGCACCCAGCTGTGTCAGACGCCTGGAGAAAAAGCCATTAGCGCGTGCCTTTCAGAGCACAGGAAAACACCTGGAGAACAAGCCATTAGGGTGTGCCTTTCATCGCTAATGCGACACCCTCGTTACTTGAAAACATATGATTACTCGCACTTTGTGCTAATTGCTGAAATGCTTATGAATTGATGGGAAATATTCGTACATCTGCAAACCTGATAATGACAAGTGTCTTTCTATGAGAGTTGAGAGCTACTGACTTACGAAATGCCACATGACTATTGAATGATGTTTTTATGCTTTGGTTTGCGTAATTGCTTATTTCACTTGATATCTGTTTTCCAGCTGTGTTGCAGCATTGCTTTTATAAAATGAAATGCATTTGCTAATGTGAACACTTTCTGTCAACAGATCTATTAAATAATTATTTTATGATCCACATTCTTTAAAAAAGGAGCACTTGGAAAGGAAAGAACAATAAGAAGGAACTAGTAACTGCATTCATAATTTTCTTTTCAAGTAATTGGTAACTTTTTGGTAGAATAACTTCTTGTGGTGCACCACTTTAATTACATAGACATTAAGATGTGAATATACATTTCCCTTATCTGCATTGTTGTTTTTACTGTAATATTTTTTCTGCTTGCGCTATGTCATGTTTAGGTATAAGTTGCTGCTGTTTGCCAGGCATAGTGTTATTGAATTTGACTTTTGCTCATTTATGCTGCTAGCTTTGCCAATTTGCATTTTTTGCATTGCTGTTTGTGTTGATTTGTTATGTGATGCTGCATTGCCTCGTCCCTTAGTTTAGCATCTGAGCTCAGTAGATTTAAGTTAGCTTAAGAGGGGGTAGCCTCTAAGGGAATGAGTTGCGATGAATTGGAAGAAATGCATTGAGAAAACAGGTTTAGGTAGGATTTTGTTGGAAATAAATGTTGAGGTAAGAAATGTGTGAACATATAAATACAGAAAGCATGCTTAGATAGAATTTTTTTGGTGGAAACAAAGGATGAAATAAGAGGAAAGATATATGAAGTTTTGGGTTGGACTGCAGTACCAAATGTTACACTGAAAACGAACCCTGTCCTTTCCTATTGGTGTTATCCCACTATGTGTTTGTGTACCCTTGTGTATTTGTTTTCTTCCTGTCTCTGTGTAGTTTCATAGAATTTTTTTTTCTTTTAATATTAAGCTACATTCACTATGATGAGGAATACTGTTATCCTCAGATATAATTGGCATTAATAATATGTTATTTAATTTGTAAAGATGTTAGACATTATTAATTCCATTCTGTCTAATGCTCATGTGTGAAGTTGATGTTTCAAAAGTTATTGTGATCTTTTATGTATGTACTCATGTCATAATTCCTGTAACACTGACGTATATGTCTATTTCTATTCTTTTGTAAAGCCCCTATTACTACAAATGTTATCTATATTGTTATGTTTTTAATGATGTATTTTGTACCTTTGTTATTGTATTCTTATGTTATAAAATTGTAATTGTCACCAGTTCATCTTATTATTAACTTGTAAGTTACATTTCACTGCACACGTTTCTGTTGGTCATAGTACATGGACAATATGTGAGAAGTAGGGACTGTTAGTGTTTGCACGTGTGTTAATAACTCAGCAAGGGACTGGATAACAGCATTGCTGGTTCTAAGGACAATTTCAAAAACTTTGTGAGTGCACAAGTGGTGGTTTATGGACTTGCTATATTATCCGCAAGACTCTTCAATGGTGATTGTGCACCTGCACAGTCACAACAGATGGCTGCTGGCCATCTCTTCAAGGACTACAGTGGGTCTACATCTTTGATGATCCATCAATATCATTATTTCTACAAGGACTGCAGTGGGTCTGCACCTCTGGTGGCCCACCAATATCGTAATCTCTACCAGGACTACGGTGGGTCTGCTCTGTGATGACCTACCTACCAATACTCTTCAAAACGTCGACTGACTCTGCTGTGGGTTTACTCTGTTGTGGCCCATTACCTGTCTGCATGTCGAGTCAGCACTGTCTTTCCGTTGGAAGGACAACACTACTTCTTCAAGACTGCATGGAAATCCACTACTTCCGTGTGCATTTTCTTCTACTGCTCAGACTTTGAGAAAAACACTGCTATTCTCCTGTTATGTACGATCAGGACTGTCTTTATGGACTGTGAGAAAATTTGAGCTTTTGACCAACATAATATCAATAAATGTGTGCATTTGATTTCTTTGTTATTGTAATTATGAAAAATTTTATCAAATCATTATTGGCCACTGCCCAAAAAAAAATTTGTAAAATTTTTGTGGGGAGCATGGGGGCTATGTAAGTAGGCTGTTTATGTTTTCTCTATGTAAGTAGGCTGTTTATGTTTTCTCTATGTAAGTAGGCTGTTTATGTTTTCTCTATGTAAGTAGGCTGTTTATGTTTTCTCTATGTAAGTAGGCAGTTTATGTTTTCTCTATGTAAGTAGGCTGTTTATGTTTTCTTATTGGCAACGTTATGTAGCGCTCAATATGAAAATCACTGCCTGTGCTGTGTGCAGTCTGTGGCTGCTTTGCATTGTTGCAATACTCGCCATTGTAGTGTTAGGCAGCTGGCTGTGAACAGCGCGTAGCGTTGCGCAGTTGGAGGTGAGCCGCCAGCAGTGGTGGATGTGGGGAGAGAGATGGCGGAGGTTTGTAATTTGTCATGAACTGATATATATATTATGACTTGTGATGATATCAAGGTAAATACATTGTTCGTTCTCTATTAATATCTTTCATTTGCTAACTATCCCTATCAGTAGTTAGTGCCTTCCATAGTTTGAATCTTTTATTTAGCTGGCAGTAGTGGCGCTCGCTGTATTGCAGTAGCTTGAGCAGCGAAGATTTTTGTGAGGTAAGTGATTTGTGAAAGGTATAGTTAAATGTTAGTAAGGGCCATTGTTTTGTAGGGAATTTTGAAAGTCAGATTGCGTTGCGCTAAAAATATTGTGTGTCAGGTTAAGCACAGTCATGTAGAAATTGTTCAAAGGGGACGTTTCAACTTTAATATCAGTAACAGAACCCTTGTCGAACAGTGTGATTTTGGGACCGCTATGTTGATAATTATTCAACGGCAACATTTAAATCTAAATCTGGGCTGACAGAACGACCTATACTAAGTACATCAGGATATAAAGTATACTGTGAGGATGGAAACATTTTTCCCTCCTACATCTACATCTCCTGGAGCCACAATACGGTTCATGCTGAAGGGTATCCTTTGCCACTGCTGGTCACACCCTTTTATGCTCCACTTGAAAATGGACCGTTGGAAAAACGACTGCCTGTATGCTTGAAACCTTACTTCTCATAGCTTCTTTTCGCGGTACTTAAGCAGAGCGCAATTAAAATCACTCTCCTGCATGATTACCATAGTGGCACTGGTGTAGTAACCGTAATAGATCCTTAGAACAGAAAAAACAGGCTTGCTTGCACAAGATAAGTTTATGTAATCAAATAATAGATAAACCTGTCTTGTCCAACCAAGACTGTTTTTTTTCTGTTCTAAGAATCAAATAATCATATCTTGTGCAACCAAAACTGTTTCTTCTGTGCAGAATGTATATTGCTCACTGTAGATCGTTCTGCAGTCCGTTGCAAATGCCCGTTCTCTAAACTTCCTCATTCACGTTCTGCGAAAGGACCCTTGAGTGGAACAATTCCAAAATAATTTTGCGTTGTTCGAACCTAACGTTAATAAATGTACTAGAATGCCTCTGAACTACATCAGTGTCTTCTGTTAGTCTGACCTGGTGGGAACCCGAAATACTCGAGCAGTGCTGAAGAATGGTTCGCACAAGCGATCCGTACGCGACCTCCCTTATAGATGAACTACGTTTTGCAACAACTCTCTCAATAAATGTAGGATAGCTAAGCGCAATCCCTCTTACGACCTTACGGGCTAATTCCATCTCATAATGGTACGCAACGTTACACCTAGTTATATACTGGACGTGACTGATACTGTATTGGAATATTACTGAATGTTTTTGCAACTCATTTATATTAACTTACATTTATTTTCCACATTTAGAGCATTCATGACCCCAAACATAAATTCTGTGCAAGTCTTCCTCCCACAATCAGCCAACAATGAAATTCACCCGTACACTGCAGCGTCATCACGCAACAGTCGCAGATTGCTGATCACCGTAAGCGTCAGATCGTTCACGAACACAGAGAAAAAGAGCGATCCTCACACGCCGGCCGGAGTGGCCGAGCGGTTAAAGGCGCTACAGTCTGGAACCGCACGACCGCTACGGTCGCAGGTTCGAATCCTGCCTCGGGCATGGATGTGTGTGATGTCCTTAGGTTAGTTAGGTTTAAGTAGTTCTAATTTCTAGGGGACTTATGACCACAGCAGTTGAGTCCCATAGTGCTCAGAGCCATTTGAACCATTTGATCCTCACACACTCTCCTGGAGCGCTTCTAACGATACCCTTGTCTATGATGATCATTTGTAGTCCAGGACAATATAGTGGTTTCTATTACTTTGAAAGTCTTTAAATCACATGTGTGCCATCCTAGTCCGTATGCTCGGGCTTTCGCTGACAATCTGTAGTATGGCATTGTGTCAAATACCTTCTGGAAATCTTTGAATGTGAAATCTGCCTGTTGGCCTTCATCTGCCTTTCGGAACATATTGTACAATTAAAGAGCAAGTTTAGTTTCTCATGAGCGATGCTTTCTAAATCTGTTCTGATTCGTGGGTATAAGATTTAATGACTGTGTACAGTTCCTCTGTTTCCAAAATCATTCATGCTCCTATACACATCCAAATGCCTTTACATGTGGTAGTTGGTATGGTCAGATAAAGAGGAGGATGATTTTTTCATCCTATAAACAAAATTATTTTAATTTTTGCCATACATTTGATTGTTTTTTTAATTTAATTGAAGAATGGGACAAGTCAGTAACTCGTAAACACTTATTGATATTGGCATTGCTTAAATGAATGGAGCTATTGTTACCTGTATAATACGTTGTCCGGCGACTGTGGTTACTTGCTAAAACTGCTGGCAACTGGCAGTCAGCCGCATCACTTAGGTACAGGCGTAGGGATTTAGTTCCAGAATATAAACGTGGCTGGAATAATTTCACAGCAGAACCCACAAGGATAACCGGCTCAACAAACTAACCTAATAAGAAGTCAGATATGTGGAGAAAACCATGACTGTATCCATACATATTATGATATTTACTGTGTGTGTGTGTGTGTGTGTGTGTGTGTGTGTGTTATACATCCTCTTCTGAACCACTCGACCGATTTCAACCAAACTGGAGACACATATTCCTCAAGACATGGTAACAATCGCTGTAGGGGTAACAACCACTTACCTATCATAGTTTAGGAGATAATGACGTAATAAACAATGAAATGCTTGAAAAACTGCCATATCACGTATGAAGTTTCTCTTCGCCGTAAATTTATCAGACAGTGTCCACATAAGCAGCTAAATGCTCTTACAGAAGTATGTAGTGGTATCACACGCAGTTCAGGAAATATGACGTCATAAACATGGAGATGAGTGAAAACCTGCCGCATTGTGCATGATGTCTACTAACTATACTCGCAACACATTTTGCAGACAATATCCACACATGCCGTGGAATGTATCCACACAAATATAGTGAAGAGCCAAAGAAACTGGTAAACTTGCCTAATATCGTGTAGGGCACGCGCAAATACGCAGAAGTACCGCAACACGACGTGGCATGGGCTCGACTAATGTCTGAACTGAAGTAGTACTGGAGGAAGTTGTCGCCAAGGATCCGTAAGAGCACAAGGGGGTGGAAATCTGTTATGAACAGCACGTAGGAATGCATTCCAGATTTGCTCAATAATGTTCATTTCTGGGGAATTTGGTGGCAAGCGGAACTGTTGAAATTCAGAACAGTATTCCTGGAGCCACTCTGTAACAGTTCTGGACGTGTAGTGTGTCTCGCTGTCGCACATCGGAATGCACAATGTACATGAATGGATACAGGTGATCACACAGGATGCTTACGTACATGTCACCTGTCAGAGTCGTATATAGACATATTAGGGGACCCATATCCAACTGCACGCGCCCCACACCATTACAGACCCTCCACCAGCTTGAACCGTCCCCTGCTGACATGCAGGGTCCATGGATTCATGAGGTTGTCTCCATACCCGCACACGTCCATCTGCTAGACAGAATTTGACACGAGAGTCGTCCGACCAGGCAACATGCTTCCAGTGAGCAACAGTCCAATATCGGGGTTCACAAGCCTACCCTAGACGTAATGCTTTGTGTGGTGCAATCATCAAGGGTACACGAGTGGGCCTTCCGCTCTGGAAGCTTATATATATGATGTTTCATTGAATGGTTCTCACGCTGACACTTGTTGATGGCCCAGCACTGAAACCTGCAGCAATGTGGGGAAGGGTTGCACTTCTGTCAAGTTGAATGATTCTCTCCGGTCGTCGTTTGTCCCGTTCTTACAGGATCTTTTTCCAGCCGCAGAGATGACGAAGATACCAGATTCATGATATTCACGCTACACTCATGAAATGGTCGTATGGGAAAATCGCACTTCGCACTCGTAGATGGGGTGTTCCATGAGCTGACTATAATACCACGTTCAAACTCTGTTAAATTTTGATGACCCGCCATTGTGGCAGCAGTAACCGATATAACAACTGCTGCAGACACTTGTCGTCTTATATAGGTGTTGCCGACTGCAGTGCCGTGTTCTGCCTGTTTACATCTCTCTGTATTTGAATACGCATGCCTATACCAGTTCCTTCGGCGCTTCAGTGTATATTACTGCACTGCACTGTCCACGCCCCACTGGATGAGTTTTATTACTTGCGTAGTTCGGCTCTGTCTTAATGTTGACTAAATTCGTCGAGTGAAAGAGGGGACGGCGCAGCTGATGAAGAAAATGTCGCCTGTGGCGATCATTCACCAGTAACTGACGCTGTCTGACTGCTTCTCGTAATAACTCTTATTCAGAACTCCTTTTTTACAAGTTACAGCGATTTATTTCTGATACCTATGTACAGTCGGCTCTTGAGGTACCGCCTACTGCGTTACCGGCCGTTAAATTGCCTCTTCCTACTTTCGCTGTTATACACAAAGTTCCTCATTATACATTCTTCGTTTTTTTTTTCTTCCGAAGTCCAACAACCGCCTCGGAGTATCCCGCCGCCGCGACTCTGGACCCCCATGGAGCGACGTCATCAGCCTCACTGTGTTTGCTCCATGGCGGCCCGCTACTTGCAGCGTCAACCAAAGTCCGCGCCGGTTGCTGGCTCGGTGTTTGAATTATCTGCACATATAAAAACCAAATACTTCCGCAGTATTTATGCATATAACTAACAAATCCTAACCCGCAACTCAATTGTATCATTTAATTAGAATTTGTGTTAGGCCAGGGGCGATAGATGGCACATGCAACAGACCACTTGTCGCCTGTTACACCACAATACGACACAGAGTTCAAGGAATATGAAGCCATAAATACAGAGAGGCGTGGTAACTGTCACAGCATCTGTGATGTTTAAATACATTTATTCTTTACCACTAAGAAACTCCTGGAGTCGACTCACCTTAAGGAAATCCCTGCAGCGCTTTTGACAGATTTTAATTACGAAGTGCAAGTGCGTGTGGACGAAAACAATTGCCATCTTTAGAGTTATGAAGAGACTTTGTTAAAGAAATGGATACAAAATCGGGTTGTAGATACGCAAAGCCGCTGCAACACAGTTCATGTTTTGCTTTTGTTTCTAATTGGAAATTGGTTAATGGTTACCTGTACATTGCTGGGTTTATCATAAAGTTGTTCACTAAACGATGATATTTTTAGGGAAAGGATATCACTGACGACACAGCTCTGTTCATTGTATAGAATGGGCACTGCATCGTAATGGTCGAAGTGAATCATTAACAGAATTTTTAATCAACGTTTTGAGAGAGGGTTTGTCGCTATCGCAAGCAGTGTAGTAAGGACAATAATTATTGCTTCTAACCCTAGCTACTAGTGATCTGAAGAACATTAAAGCTGTGTAAGACTAATACTCAAGGCCGAAGTATTGATATATAGTTGAAAAGAGCAAGAAGTTGTAGCAAGGATGAGAAAGCTTGTGGAGTATAGATTTCCTATCAAAGGTTCATTACTCCACTTGGCTGCTGGGTCTGGAGAGGAGGCATGCCCTGATGGACTGCAGAACTAGAGCAGCAGTGAATTACTGGTAACATCGCGACGGCATTTGATGAAATTAATTTTCTTTAAAACATTTCTTAATGGGCAGAAGAATGCTTGACATCCTCGGCTCGCCACACTTTCTAACCATATTTGTATCGGAAAACGCAACTAGAGAAACGTCGCTTTAACGGTCATTCTTCTTTGTCCTAAACAGGGCAACTCTTCACAAACAAGCTGTGATTTGCATAAAGTGAGGGCACTGAGCGAGAATGAGGAAAGTGCGCTCTCCGAGAAAAACAGGAGACTGCCTGCGTCTGAATGTTATCAAGTATGTAGAGCCGATGTTGCCAGCGCCTATAGACAATCCGTGGGCCCGAGAGGAACTATCGTAATGGCATATGGATGGCACCCACTGTTTGTAGTGAAGGGAAGCTATCAATGAAGCAGCCACATTAGAACTACGCAACGGTTGCTTCTTATTAGGAGCCACTTTGTGGATTTTATCTAAACAATTTACGGCTATCGGTATCAGTCAAAAACTTTGGGCCCAGTGACTCCTGTTCCTGGCATGTTACTGATAACTCTCCTTACTCAGTCCAACGCAATTAAGCGTATAAAACGCAGCTTCGACCGTTAACTCACGCCGGCGTTGAAGCTCTCGTAGGTAGCTGGTTTGAATTCTTGCGGTGGAAAAAACTTTCACGTCGAGTTTAAGGCCAGCAAGGGGAGGAGGGGGGCGTAAAGGTAGTAGAGTACAGTTCCTGATCAGCACACATTGAGCCAATGCTCTGGATTATATACCAAATTTACGCGCAATGTTTCTTTAGATCCATTATATATTCGTGGATATGAGACTGCGGCTGATCAACTCGTAGAAGAAGGTTACCAACAGCCGTAATTCTTTCTACTGATACTTCGAAAGCGCTTACTTAAATATAAGCAACCAATCTCGAAGTATCATTAGCCGCCGGCCGAAGTGGCCGTGCGGTTAAAGGCGCTGCAGTCTGGAACCGCAAGACCGCTACGGTCGCAGGTTCGAATCCTGCCTCGGGCATGGATGTTTGTGATGTCCTTAGGTTGGTTAGGTTTAACTAGTTCTAAGTTCTAGGGGACTAATGATCTCAGCAGTTGAGTCCCATAGTGCTCAGAGCCATTTGAACCATTTATCATTAGCCTCATCTCCAGGCCCCTGTGAGGAAAGAGAACTGAGACATTCAACCATCAGTCCACGCACAATAGGTATCATACTTTGAACTAGATCCGTAGATATTTATTTCTTCGACATGTCCACTCCAAACGCACAATAACCGTGAGGACGAGTTGTCTCCATGCGTTTTTCGCGTGGGAGCCTGAAGATAAAATTTTTTGGCAAGAATTACAACTGTTATCTCGAGTACGGTACCCCTAGTGTATCCAGGAGTGAGAACACTGCCAAAGTGCTGACGGCCTCTTTGTTGTGTTTCCAGAGGAGTAGGGTAGTTGTCGGCACCGGGTTTCACAAACTCGCTTCTTTGATCATAGTACAACAAAAAATGAGGCACTCACTGATTAGAGCTGCCAACAATGAACAGATACACATAACACACATCTCCTACATTTCTCAGCGAAAAAATGCCACTTTGCTCGAAGTCAGAAAATTGTTTCCAATTAGGCGGCTGGCTTACCCCTCAAGGCTACGCAGTCATCTTTCCTGTAAGACTTTGCTTTATAAGCAGCTTCTAAATGATACACTTACGGAAGTAAAAGAGGCGTTAAATGTTCAAATAAATAACTGTGGGTTGCACAACCAAAAATGGAATATCATCGTCCGGGCAAAACAAGAAGGAACAGAATAAGAGACAAATTGATAAGAGAAAAATGCTTCAAGTCGCTCTAGGCCCTATGGGACTTACATCTGAGGTCAACAGTCCCCTAGACTTAGAACTACTTAAATCTAAGTAACCTAAGGACATCACACACATCCATGTCCGAGGCAGGATTCGAACCGCGCGACCGCAGCAGCAGCGCGGTTCCGGAATGAAGCGCCTAGAACCGCTCGGCCACAGCGGCCGACGATGAGAGAAAAGGCAGAAGCCAAGAACGTGATAGGAATTTTTTTTTAAACTTAATGATGTGGACATAGAACGTGACGAAATGTTGGAAGTTAGAGTTACACTTTATTGAAACCATTATGATAAGAAGGTGGCATAATGTATGAGGGATTAACGAAGACAGCAGAATACATTTGAATGCGAAAAGCTGAAAACTGTAAAGTGTGTAGAAATTTCGGAAAGCAATGAAGGGAGGAAGATTCGGATTTAATGACCGTCGATCTACATGTGGATGGCCAGACGACGACGGTATGAACCGTCGTCCTCCCGAATGCGAGTCCAGTGAGAAACGTGGAAGACGCCTAGCAAAGGATGATAAAAAATATCAACAGTCGGCCACGTTGTTTGTTGTCAGACTGATGAAGGATGCGCGCATCAGTAGGTGAAACATTATCTCAGGACAGCTCACACACCGATAAGAGTGTTACTGAAATGTGTGACGAGTGTACGCTCTTTCTAGCATTCACGGTAGACAAATTTGCGACAGTAGATTCCAGCTGGGACGAGTATACAATATGCGTGGAGTGGGTCCATTTCTCAAGCTTTTTCGCCAAAATCAGCGACTGGAAGGAAGCGGGGCGCGGGCGTGTTTTTGTGCGGGGTCCCGGACTCGCAGCGGTGATAGATATGGCATCGGGAAGCCGTCGCCGGCCGTGCCGCAGGTCTAAATGAGGCTCCATCCATCTCCATTGCGCGCGCGGCTTTGCCCGACCCACTCCGCCGGGCGCAGTAGTATTTCTTGCCAGCGCGGCGACTGCGCCACAACAATTTAATACCAAAAGCCGGCGGCGCGACAACACTGGGAAATAATGCCCGGGATTGGCCGCGAAATACGGCGCCGCCGAACCTGCGCTGGCCAATTCGCTCGGATAAACGCTGCTTTTTTGTAATGCCACGTGGATCACGGTTCCGTGAACAAGCGTCCGTGCAAGGCATTAGAAAGACGTTCAACAGTGTCTCATTTCGTGTGGGATGGAAGATTGAGACTATCATGAAGTGTGAGGAACAGAACACAGTTATCCTCCTGTCGTTTTTTCTCGATATTTATCTTACACTGAACATGACATACGATTTAAAAATCCCCATATTAGAATGTGACACAAGTGTTATTGTGCAAGACGCGTGGAACATAATGTAAATGCTCCACTTAAAAGTGCACTCTGAAACATCAGCATGTGATTTTCAATCCACAGATTTATGCTTAACCGAGGCAGAACGCAGTACATACATTTCCTGACCACAGACTCATGTACGACGGTAATCCCAAAAGTAAGGTCTCCTATTTCTTATAAGAACAGAACTCTGTCTGTGTGGCAGTTGGGCCGGCCGGAGTGGCCTAGCGGTTCTAGGCGCTACAGTCTGGAACCGCGCGACCACTACGGTCGCAGGTTCGAATTCTGCCACGGGCATGGATGTGTGTGTTGTCCTTAAGTTAGTTAGGTTTAAGTAGTTCTAAGTTCTAGGGACTGATGACATCAGCAGTTAAGTCCCATAGTGCTCAGAGCCATTTGAACCATTTTTGTGACAGTTGGTCACACTAATATGAAGAGTGCTTCACGCGCTGTGTGTAAACATGCGCACGCCTCGCTGAGGCTTGGCAGCCGCTGAGAATGGAGCTCCCGTTGGATGTTACCGCCAAGTGCGAACTCCGCGCAATTATTCGGTTTTTGAACTCAAAGGACGCTGCGCCGATTGAAATCCATCGCCAACTGACGCAAGTGTATGGTGAGTCGTGCATGGATGTCAAAAATGTTCGTAAGTGGTGCAGAGAGTTTGCAGCTGGTCGGACCGAACTTCACGACGAACAATGGAGCGGGAGAGCGTCAGTTTCTAAGGAGGCAGTGTTGAAGGTTGACCAAAGCATGCGTGAAGATCGGCGGATCACCCTGGATGATCTCTGCACCTTGGTTCTTGAGGTTTCCCGAAGCACCGCTCACAGAATTTTAACGGAAACATTGGACTACCGGAAAGTGTGCTGACTGAGGACCTCATGCGGCAACGAGTTGAAGCTTTTCGCGCATTTATTCACCGCCTTGCAGCCGAACAGGACAACTTTCTGGACTCAACTGACACGGGTGACGAAACATGGGCATACCAAAATGGTTCAAATGGCTCTGAGCACTATGGGACTTAACTTCTAAGGTCATCAGTCCCCTAAAACTTAGAACTACTTAAACCTAACTAACCTAAGGACATCACACACATCCATGCCCGAGGCAGGATTTGAACCTGCGACCGTAGCGGTCGCGCGGTTCCAGACTGTAGCGCCTAGAATCGCTCGGCCACCCGGGCCGGCCAGGGGAATACCAGTTTATACGTGAGACCAACCAACAATCATCGCCAAAGCCGCAGAAATTCAAACTCAGTCTGCCGGTAAACTCGTGACAACCGTTTTTTGGGGTCGGAAAGGGGTATTGTTGGTCGGCTTTATGCCCACTGGGACCACAATTAACGCTGATAGGTACTGTGAGACTCTGAAAAAACCTGAACTGGAAATTGAGAACCGGAGAAGAGGAATGTTGAGCAAGGGCGTACACATTCTCCATGACAATGCTCGGCCACACATCGCTCGGCAAACCGTTGCTCTCCTGCAACACTTACAATGGAACATAATCACCCACCCACCCTACAGTCCTGAGTTAGCGCCCAGTGACTGTCACCTGTTCCCTCAGTTAAAAGAACATTTGGCTGGAAAGCGAGTCAGCTCCGACGACGAGGTGAAAGAAGAGGTTCATAACTTTTCTGAACGGCTAGGCTGCGAGCTGGTATGACCTGGGCATACAAAACTGCCACAGCGTCTGCAAAAATGCGACATAAATGATGATTATGTCGAAAAATAGATAAATGTTCAAGCTGTAAACCGATGTAAACCATTGTAGGAATAAACCGGTCTATGTACTTATAAAAGAAATAGGAGACCTTACTTTTGGGATTACCCTCGTAAAAGCGAGATTTTATTGTTTCATTACGTTAAGTGGTCAGTTAAATTGTCTGTTCTAGATTAGGGATGAGCTTAGATGCAAAGCGTTGTTAGAAGTTATTACGTTCAAGATCTGGTGCAGAAACGGATTGCTGTTACCTTCACTGTCTCTGACACTGAAATTCGAATACTTGCCTGCTTTTAACACATTTTCTCGTATGGTATTATATGCTGTTTACTCTGCTTGCTTTCACCGCTTTTTAACCTATGGCATTATATGCTGGGGCATTTATGTGGACTCACCAAGAATAATCTTCACGCCGAAACTGGCAGTGGGGTTGAAATACTGTGTCAGTTTGCAGACTTAGTGCAAGTTGTCGCTCGTGGGTGCTGAATTCTCTCTGCCATACTTCTAAGTACACCGTGTAAAAACTACGTACACAATTAATAAAATAGTCCGGGCTATTATGCCGCAGTCGAAGGGATTTCACTGTAAAACCCTAAGTTTCCTCCCCATCTGCAGAAGACATTTTCAAGGGGGATCGTAGCTTTGTTGAATGTCCGCTGTAGTCAATAACGAGCCAGGGTGTAAATCGGACATACAACAAAGCTACAATCATCCTTGAAAATGTCCTCCACAGACGGGGAGAAAACGTCGGGTTTTAAAGTGAAATCACTTCGACCACAGCGTAATAGCCCGGAATATATTATTAACTGGGACAATTCCGGCCGTGAAAGTTTACATTTTACAAGAACGACATACGCAATTTTTTTTGTATTTAGTGCAGATAGAGTAATTCTTTTTTATCTGACAAAAATGTAACAGATGGACTGTTTGCCCGCTAAGGTCCACGAAGGCTTTTATGGTACTGATGTTCAGAAACGACGTTAAAAACTGTAATGTAATGAACATTATTTCAGAGACGTTGCTGATAACGTCATCTGTTTACAGCATAGCATAACTGGTATATGCTGCTGATTGTTCGGCGCATTCAAAACAACGAGATGTTTCACAAATTACGGCTGCAGTTTCAGAATAACGGGCAACAATCTGTTCTAGAATGTTTCGTGCACGAAACTCTTCATCTCCTCCACAAAAAGGAATCCATAGTACGTCAGCAACATGTCTAAAAATATTCCTCACACGGCAGTTTGAACGCTATCACGGAAAACAACTAGTGTAAAAAGCAGTGAAACCTCTGGAAGGAGGTGGTGGCTGGTAACAACTCGTGATCTTATGTTGTTATGTTCTTTCACCGTTCCAGCAACTGCTTCTTTCTCAATAATATTCTTTAACATACTATTCCGGTCAGCCTATGATTACGTACAGATGGATCATAACTGAAACGATTAAGTATAGTTCCTGTAAAAGTATGTTAGCCCTCAGCTTTTACTGAAATGGCTTTGCGTTGTATTTAATAAAATGTAACGTTTGAACACACGGCAATGACATTCAATGAACGTCTGAAAGGCACCATCCTTGATGCTGCAGCCCTTACGAATTAAGACACAAATGAATTGCAGGCACTTGCTTCCATTGGGCGCTGATCTAATCAGTGGGGTAAGTTGAAAATATGTGCCGAACCAGGATTCGGACACGGTCCTGCTTCTTATTAAGTAGCTGCTGTGATCACCAAGCAATCGAGATACAGCGGTCATCGCAACTGCACGGACGCCTCTAGCAAGCTTCCCGTCAGACCCAAATTATCCACACATTACGATTGTAGTGCCCCTTGCTCATTATCCTCACTACTCGCCGCATTTCACTGATTCCGGTAAGAGTTCGAGTCTGTTGTGCAACCGCAATGAAAAGATTATTGGTCGTCTTCGCCTTAATTATATAGGACGAACATTACTAAAACCGACATAATGCAGGGACGGATTCCTCACTGGAAATGGAGAAAGAAAGGTCCTACGAACATGAGCCGGCCGTTGTGACCGAGCGGTTGTAGGCGCTTCAGTCTGGAACCGCGCGACCGCTACGGTCGCAGTTTCAAATACTGCCTCGGACATGGATGTGTGTGATGTCCTTAGGTTCGATAGGATTAAGTAGTTCTAAGTTCTAGGGGAATGATGACCTCAGATGTTAAGTCCCATAGTGCTCAGAGCCATTTGAACCATTTTTGAGCTACGAACATGTGTCTGGCAACGGACTGTGTGCCTGCAACGACAACAAATCGACCGGGAACACAGTGCAGAGTTGCATCGCATCCACGTAACAACATATGCTCAAATTGGCCTTCATGCGATTGCAGGTGATATTGATAGCAGCGATTGTCATGCAGGGTACATATAATCGTACTTTGACTTACATCATGTTGGCAGGCCACATGCCTAGAGCTTGTATTAGAATTGGTCTCAATATCGTTTGGAATCCGGCCTCCAGACCTGTTGTACGCATAGTCCACCGCTTCCTTGCACGTTTGTCTGTCTGAAAGGGCCCATGACCACATAAACTCCCAAAAAGGGCTTCAAATGCTGTGTGATGTGGTTGGTGTCTGTTAGGGTACTTGTTTTAGTACGGCCGCGTTGCTTCTCGACCTTTCCATATGTTTGGACACACACACACACACACACACACACACACACACACACACACTACCTCGCCTTGTTCCAGACATTAATATCGGACCACTCTGCTGCTTACTGTACACTGCGTCAACCACAAAGTCAGCAACACACACGGAACTCACGGTACGTAGTCAGGGGAACTGTCATTCGTCAGCGCAGTCTTCCGTGCCAACGATCCATTTCCGAACACATGTTCATAGGATCTTTTTTCCTCGACTTCCAACCAGGAATCCGACCCTTTAGCTTATCGGTTTTATTAATGTTCCCTCTGTGCATATGTGGTTCTGCTCTTTCGGTAAGCAGTGGACCCGGATTCGAATCCCAGTAAGAAACTTAAAGAACTTTCCCCATTGATTTACAGCAACGCACTCTCGCAGCCAACGTCTGCAATTCGTTTGTTTCTTATAAACGTTTAAGACAAGGATTGGTAGTTCCTATGAGGTAGCTGTTCAGTCAGTTCAAAATGTCTCTAGGAACTATGGGGCTTAACATCTGAGGTCATCAGTCCCGTAGAACTTCGAACTACTTAAACGAAACTAAGGACATCACACACATCCATGCCAGAGGCAGGATTTCAACCTGCGGCCGTAGCGGTAGCGCGGTTCCAGACTGAAGAGCCTAGAACCGCTCGGCCACGCCTGGCGGCTGCAAGGGGGTTCACTATTGTGCCTGTCGCTCTCTATCGACGTAGTCTAGTGCACACGACAGTCTGAGCATTGGGTAATCCACAGGCGATTGAGCTGTTTGCGTTGTATTGTAGATACTGTAGTTTGAATCTTGTTGGTGTTTCTTATTGTGCAGTAAATTACTTGCCGGGGATATATCGTAGTATCATATCTATATACTAAAGTGGCTTAATTGTTACGTTTTTCCATTGTGATGTTTATACTGCCCTGTTCACGAAAGGTTAACTACATTTGCTTTCACTTCCACATGTTAGCAATTTAAGCGCACTACTGCAACAGTGATAAGACGGGTATGATTTTCTGCTACGGGTTAGCAGAATAGCTTGCGAGCCCATGTCCTCGACACGGAAAATGCCCACGTCGCGCTGTACCATCCAGTAAGCTGCCTGGCCAACTTTTTCAGTGCCTTAAAGACACAGATTCTCTAGCACCTCACAAGGTGAACGGCGGATGCCCTCGGTCAGCCTGTAAAGCATGTTAGGCTAAAACAGCGATATGTGGGCGAGAGTTATCCTGTTAGATAATACCCCCCGGAATGCCATTCATGAATGGCAACGGATTCGGGCGAATCACTAAGACTCGCCAGCAGATTTGCAGTTAGGGTGTTTGGGGTAGCCATGTGAGTGCTCTTTCTCTAGGAATTGGCAAGCCAAATCATAACTCCAGGTGTAGGTTCAGTGTGTCTATCACGCAGACAGGTTGGCTGCAGGCTCTCACAAATTTCAGTGGTTTGCGATCAGTGAAAAGCACGTTGCCATTATTGACAGATGTCATTTGTCATTGTCATTATTAATACCTGTTCATGATGATTCTGAAGTTTTAAATAGACTTAATTAGTGAAATGCCTTCTTACAATTTATTTAGTAACTAACTAAACTCAAGTGAACTCCTTTTTATTAAATTCATTCTTAGTAACAATTAGCTTTAGTTGCTGCTGCGAATTGCTGTAAATCACATGGCAAAAGGCAGTCATATAAAGAGGTGAGTGCAAAACTGGAGGCCAAAACAGAGACACTGACACACCACAACATATCATGTAATCTAATCCTGTAAATTCCGTTGGAAAAGTCAGATTATGTATCACTTGCAAATTCTCGTGCTAAAACGCAATCAGATAGCTTAGGTATTCATTGTTACAGGTTCATTTGTTCCTGAAGTATTTGATATTCAAATACGCAGTCAGATACCTTTTCGAAATGTTAGTTCTTTCATGTAACGATCTGTTGAGGGCTTAAATGACAGTGAAACTGACACTCGTACAACACGCCCATAGTGTTTTGCATGTTAGATTCCGTTTACTAATAGCTCAGGTTGCTTGACAAGGACAGTTTCACAGACAAACATAGGCAATTATTGTTGTAGCTACACACAGACGATAGTTGTAAATGCGTCACTTTAGCCGCTGCTGTTGCGGCATTAGTTGCATATACGTTAGACTATTTTATTCCCGTTGCTACCTGGCAGTATATTTGATGCAACTACAAAGAGCAGCGAAGCAAGACAAGATTTCCACCCCAGGGCTCTGGTCTTGAGGTAAAGCGCATGCGTGGAAATCGAAAGGTCGCGGGGTCGACTCCTGGGCGTGCCATGGATTATTAATTCCTTCGTTTTATCTAGCATGCACCGCTCAATAATGTGAGATTCTTCGGAAACGAAATGCGGTTCAGTTTCCACGTTATGTTGTAGGTGACCTTTGACGGGCAAGTTCTCACGAAGCACGAATCCTGTGTGTTCCGAATTTCATTGGCGTCTCTAGTGATAACTCGTGGCACTGAAGGAATCTGCAACCTACCTCGCCACCTGCAGTGATTTCGGAGACATGACACCCTTGATACCCAGGTCGCACTGTTAGAGCACGTTGTCGTAAGTTACAGTCAGTAACAACCGTTGTTCTCTGAATTTCAATCATACCTCTGCCCACTGACCCGTTAATATATATATATATATATATATATATATATATATATATTACTGGCCCCATCCCAGGTAGTGCTACCTGTGCGAAGCCGGGCCGATTATGTAGCTATTTATTTAGATAAAATTACATCAAATTACATCAAGCATAAAATGGGTCCGTAGACCTGCACCACTGGAAAAACGACACCGCTAAAGAGTGCAAATTCGTTCTGGAAACGAGGTAAGTATATCCAGAGAAGTTGGATTTGGGAGATTGTGTTACTAGTAGGGATCGCGTATTAATTTCTACTAAATAAATGTAGGTCAGAACATTTTAGTTATTTTCATACCGACGTAATCAAACAGACGAAAGAATTTATATTAAAATAGAAACGCTTTCCTATTAGCAGAAGGCTGGTTTACTGTGTAAACGCCTTTTCGCAAAGAAAAAGTAATTTCGCTCACAGCTGCAGTTTGAAAATAATCTCGGTGTATTTTATGTAGAACAGAGCGTTCGGCTCAGGGCGAGGCGCCAGGGGTGAGTGCTGGTGAGCTAGAGTAGGCAGATGCCGGCACTCGTGAGTCGCTCCGACCTCTCGATCGTATCGACAGGCGCCAGGAACCTGCCACAGGCGCGCTCGCCGTGATTCCCCGCCCCTAACCCCCGCGGCTCGGCAACCCGCAAACCGACGTTGCCGCCGCCGCTAGCGCCGCCGCATCCCGCTTATCGAAGCTGACGCTGACGCGCCAGGTCGTGCGCCGTCGTGCGCGTGATGACGTTGTTACGCTGAGCCTGAAGACGCCAGTTCTGCGTGTGGCCGCCCACTCCGTCACCTTCGCCGCAGCGCTCCTCGGCCGGCGCCGGTGCTAGGGGAGGACCCGATGGGTGTTTTATTGGCGTTCCCTTCCGCTGATCCGAGGTCGCCATCTATTGCCCTCCCCGGTTCCCGGAGCGCCCTCACGCACCATCGCTCCTGATGCGATAGCCCTCCTCGCACGGCGGAATCGCAGCCATTTTTCGTCAGCGGCGGCTTCTTCGGTTATCGAGATGATTTAAGGCAAATTATCCCCGTCCCTCAGGACGTGCCAAGTTCGCAAGTGGTTTATTAACGATGAAACGGGTTTCTTAATAAATATTACAGAGACAAAATGTTTGCACATCTTAAATCCAAAACATTGTTCGTAGAGCGTAGTCCACTGCTCAAACATATAAGAAAGAAATTACGTTACCACAATAGTCTGATTATACTGAATAATTATTTATTGGCGAATAGTTTCTCTAAGAAGTATTAATCTCAGGTCGACCTACGTAACAAAATAATATAACAAGAGAAAGGAATATTTATATAATCGGTGATGATAAAATTAATTAGCAGAAAATAGGCACAGACGTAAAAATACAATATAATAGAAAAACGTAATTATTACCTCACAATATACAGGTCCCGGCGGAGGTTCGAAACCTTCCTCGGGCATGGGTGTGTGTGTTTGTCCTTAGGATAATTTAGGTTAGGTAGTGTGTAAGCTTAGAGACTGATGACCTTAGCAGTTATGTCCCATAAGATTTCTCTCCTCTCTCTCTCTCTCTCTGTCTCTCTCTCTCTCACACACACACACACACACACACACACACACACACACACACACACACACAAACACACACAATATACAGGTCTCTGGACACATGACGCGCTCGCCTCAGAGGAAGTATTACAGTCGTTAATCAGTATCATCTTTGAAATACACATCTTTTTATCATCGCTGTTGTCCCGATTCACTCCAGAAGCTTCAGACCCATATATTAGATTTACTGATGCACGTCCTGCAAAGCTGATACGTATGCGCTTTTCTGAGTCTGTCTAGGGATAGCGTATTTGACTAGTAAATAAAACACTCTACGTCCAGAGTTCAAACATTGACATTTCTTACGGTCATCTGCAATGGCGGCCGGGGACTTCCGGCATAAGAAGTGATCCCCAGTCTGCTAACGCTCTTGTTAAAGAGGCCGGAGGGGCGGACGGAGTTTCAGGGAACCCACTTGCTATTGGTTTGGGTAACTGCTCCAAAAAGGGGGAAGAATCGGCAGTGACCGAAAAGGTAAGGATACAGATGGCATTGTAAACCAAAGCATTAAAGACACTCATGGTGTGTCCATAGTACATGTGGCCTGTAATTTGAGCTGGAAGAGACACGGATTTAGGAAAGTGGGGCGTACTGAGTAATTACTGATCGCAAAAGAAATAATTTTAAACACTTTATTTTACACTCACATGTAAAAACAATATTGCTGAACAGTTACACCGTGCTCTGCCGTATCACTGTCAGTGCTCGTAACTTTTAGTGAACTTAATTTGATAGCTTATGAAGTGAAGTGCAATGGCATTTGACCATTCAGACTACATGAGAAACTACTAATGCTTGCTTCAGGTTGAGTGTACACAAATGAAATCACATTAAACTATTAACCTTCAAACACAAAAAAATCTTTTCGTAATTGGAAATGTGTTAAACTGATTTATGTACCTTTTTTAAAAATAAAAGCTGAAATTATCTTCAAACACGTGAGCCGAAAAAGAATATATTTAATCTTACTATACTGCAGATTGTTCAAGAAGGACCTTTGTTGGAAGCAGACTTACGCCAAACGACAATTTTCATATACACATGCATTCCGCCTTTGGTCTTAACCCGTAGAAATAAAGGCATCTTAGCGGAAATCTTAATATCTACCATACCTTTTTTACCTTTTACTGTTCAATTTACCGGCAGTTCCACTATCGTCTCTCTCTCTCTCTCTCTCTCTCTCTCTAGTCTTAAAATTAGCCAGGGGTATTACTGAATAAGACCAGGAGTGCGGTGTAGCTTGAGCTACTACCAGTTTAATTATTAATAGATTGAGTGCAGTAATTCTTCCACGGATACGTTAGACTCGTACAGAAACACGTCCGTAACACAGCTCGATTATGTTCGCGAACTAACACTTTCTATTGTTGTTATACAACATCAGTATCGTTACATTAACCGCGTGGGATTAGCCGTGCGGTCTGGGGCGCTGCAGTCATGGACTGTGCGGCTGGTCCCGGCGGAGGTTCGAGTCCTCCCTCGGGCATGGGTGTGTGTGTTTGTCCTTAGGATAATTTAGGTTAAGTAGTGTGTAAGCTTAGGGACTGATGACCTTAGCAGTTAAGTCCCATAAGATTTCACACAATTTTTTTTTCGTTACTTTAAATCTTGCTGTTTGGTTTTGCAATGTAGTAGATCACTATCTACAATGTACATCATTGTTGGTGGCTACATCCCAGATCCATGCACCGCAAGCTAGGCTTTTGGCGCTGCAACCAACGGACGAGATCCAGTAGCATTACTGACAGCCTCGCCTCCAGTCACAGAGTCCACACGCTGCCCTCATCTGTATGCGCAGATGGATGGCTAGTTTCGCAGCGGCAAACACTCTCTCGGTGACAACAAGTACCTCCGGAGCTTCCCCTCTTACTGAATACCGTCTCTGTATCACTTTGTAACTGTCATCCTCCTCTTACTCTGTCTAGCGATTATACAGGGTGCGGAATACAATTTGGCCAAAAGTGTAGGTAAGAAAGACAACACCAAACGAAGGAGTTGGAGTGTATGGAGGGGTCGCAGTTACCTATTTGTGGCGCAACATACATCGACGTCAAACCCGGCTGTATGGTAGTCTTCAGGTCGCAAACTTGGTTGTGTATGCCAGATCTAAACAAACTATACCTTACTAACTGTCGCTACGTGACACTGATGTTGAATGCAGAATGTTGGTTTTAAGTACCCTTTCATCTTAGTCAGTATGTGCAATGATCCAACTAGAGTAGGTACCAAAGAGTGAGTGAGTGTTGTGAAGCAACAACACGGAATATTGTTTCATATGAGATAAGGCACATGCACTTCACCTATGGCGCTACTCATAGCAATGCAAGGGGCTCTTAGGATTTGCCAGAAACGTTATCCACATCCCATGCTGTCTCAGAGAAATGCTTTTGTATCAGTTGACAGACCTATGAGAGAGACAGGTTTTTTGCGGGCAAATAACCGCGATACTGGCAGGAGGCGCGCTGTTCGTACAGTTGAGTTTGACGAAGATGTGTTACATCGCATAGAGCAAGGCCTAGCAACAAATACGATACGAATCGCTAACAACTTGGGGTTGACTGACGTCCCGTCTGGAATATCGTTCATGAGACTTACCTACATCCTTACCAGCGACGAAAGGTACAAGCTGTGGGTCCAAACGACTTCCCTAGGCGTGTGCGCCCTGAGTGGCCGAGCGGTTCTAGGCGCTACAATCTGGAACCGCGCGCAGGTTCGAATCCTGCGTCGAGCATGGATGTGTGTGATGTCCTTAGCTTAGTTAGGTTTACGTAGTTTAAGTTCTAGGGGACTGATGACCTCAGAAGTTAAGTCCCATAGTGCTCAGAGCCATTTGAACCATTTGAACCTAGGCATGTGGCATTTGTTGACTAGTTCCCACATTGAGTAGCATGACAGTCACATTTCCCTGAATGTGTGTTGCCCATAAACTGTAACACCCCACCCGTCACTTATCTGATTTTGGCGTGTGTTCACCCCAGCTAATTGACTAACAGATCAACAGAGAGTGCAAAACTGCCGCAATATCGGATAACGCAAAGAAAGTAATAAGGCCCTGTGACTCCTGATTGAACTGCGGTGGCAGTGTTGACATTAATTGATTCAGAATTGATCACTTTTAATTAAAAAGGGGTGCACATTGATGTTATATGCAGCTATTTAACATGAGATGCAAATGTTGAACATAAAATTAATTAAGAAAGTGACTTGGGATTTCAACTACTTGATTGAAAACAGATGCAGTCGATTATCACAAATTTATTTTAACTCACGACCTTCAATCATCACATTACATGACTCTCCTACCAGGCAGTGGTAGTAAATTGCGTTTGCGCGGAGTGAAGCTGGATAACTCAAAAGTAATTCCTATCGACTGACCCAGGCGAAATGCGAAGTGCGAGAAGAATTCTACAGTACACGGCCCATGAAACCCTCGTGGAAACTTTGCCGATGTGATCCAACAAATTAATCAGTGGCCAGAGCAGGCGCAATATCACCGAATACAGCGTGGCGGAGAGGCGTTGTTGTGGGGACGTTGGCCGACCTCGTGGTGCTCAAAGGCTGCGCTCGTCTATTCACTCCTAGCTATATTGCTCAGTACATAGCTGAACCAAAACTTTCTACCTCCAAGCTCAATCGTTCCATTTGCTAAGTCCTAAACTGCAGAGATGCTCACTCTTTCTCAGGCAAGCTGAGTAAAGAACGCCACGTCCGCACTCTAGGCAAGCTGGGAACGGAAGACCTCTACGGAGACTTGTCACAGTCCGCTCTTCACCTCGGTTTCCCCTACAGCAAAATCACTTACGCCAATTGCAGCAAAAGTCACGTTAATTACGTGTCGCTTCCCAGCGCTGACCAATGCCTGCTCAGGGAAGTGAACAAATTCCCACAAAATTTCCCTTCCTCTCAACTTCTGCTATTTCGCTCCTCCCAGGCCACCCATCAAGGTTAGCGTCTCGACAAACACCAATTTTTCTGGAATTCTGACTCCCAGGAGAGTTCTTGAAATTCCTTGGTCCTACGTTCTCATCAGAGGCCGGCGTATTTCATGTTGTCGCTCTTCACCTGATTTACTTCAGGCTCTGCGGAATGTGAATTCAGCTTGAAGTTGCTATAGTCATGAACACGCATATTTTGACCTCTGTTGACCGCTCCACCGTAGCCTTACACGGCTTTCTTGCATGTTTCACAGAACACGGGACGACGGACATCTATCAGCAGGTGTACAAGTTCTCCGTCTGTTTCCTGGTACACCAGCATGGAGTCCGGGTCAACCACCCACTCACTGTCACTCATTTTAAGGCGGCTGGAGGCTGCGCTGTGTTAACCGCTTTCTCAGAGCTTGAGCTGCCCTAAGCTGCCTATTGTCGCTTCCCTTCACCGTTCCCCAGCCGGCCACAATCGACTATAAATGCTTCCCTAGGGTAAACTAGAGTCCAGTAAATCGACTCGTTTCCACAAAGTTTTCATGTCGTGTGGATTACTTTAAAACCATCACCCGAAATTAATTATTCCAATAAGTCCATACTATGCCCTCTACAAGATGCATTGTGCCTTGTCACTCATTTTTTGTTAAGCCCTACTGTTCGCTCAATGTGAGTTAGGTGATCTTTAATGATTTCATGTAAGGGGCATAGTTCTTGCCATCTTACAAAACAAGGCTTTCTTTACCTGTGGGTGCATTTTCAATCCACATGACAGTCACTTTTGGGCAATACAGAATCCTCATGCAACAACCGCCAATGGTCATCAAAAGCCATTCGCTGTAATCATATGGGCGGGAATCGTGAATGACTCGCTCAAAGGCTCAATGCTCACACGTACCTTTGTTTTTGCAACAAATATCGTCTGCACTCATGGAGGATGTACCACTTGGAATTAGGCTAAACCGTTGGTTCCAACATGACAACGCATCTCCAAATTTTGCGCATGCTGTCAGAGACCACCTAGACAGGACATCTCCTGAGAAATGGATCGGACACAGTGTACCAACGTGGTGGCCTCCACATTCATCATACACCGCACTGTGTTTTTCGTCTGGGGTACCATAAAAGAGATGCATGCAACACCTGTTGTGAATGAAAAGGTCTTGGTGGCTCGCATAACGGCAGCAGCAGAAGTCATTCTGATTATCTTTTGTGTAATCTCTGTATGGCCACTACGTTCTACGTTGCAGTGAAAACGATGGCCAGTTTGAACCTAAGCTACGACATACTCATGTTAATTAAGTGGTGCCAAGTCTGTGTACAATATCATACATATTTTGCATATACTTTACACTTTTAGAACATGTTGTAACACGAAATATGAACATGGCATTGTTTTTACCACTAAATAAGTGCTGTGTAGTATGTCGGGTAAGTGCGTTACTCGTGTGTCTGATCCTTTACACTTCCTTGTCCTCATCATGACCATTAATTTGACCAATCATTTTGTTTGCATATACATTTGCTGTGAATATTGCGAACGATAACTGTACAGGCTGAACTGGTTTCCTGTCGTTAACTTTGTGTGTTTGTGTGTGTTGTACCTTTCAACGCGGCAAATAGTGTAATTACGAAAATACTATCTGATATAAAAACTCACCAAAACTCTCTGAAATTCTATGACTGTATTTCAATGAACCAAAGTAGTTACAAAAACCCGAAATTACACTGAAGGGCCAATGAAACTGGTAAAGGCATCCGTATTCAAATACAAAGATAAATAAACGGACAGAATAAGGCGCTGCGGTCAGCAGAGCGTATATAAGACAAGAAGTGTCTGGAGTAGTTGTTAGATCGGTTACTGCTGCTACACTGGCAGGTTATCAAGATTTAAGTGAGTTTGAACATCGTATTATACTCGGCGCACGAGCGATGGGACACACCATCTACGAGGTAGTGATGAACTGGGGACTTTCCCGTACGACCATTCCACGTGTTTGCCGTGATTATCAGGAATCCAGTAAAACAACAAATCTCCGACATTGTTGCGGCTGGAAAAAGATCCTATAAGAACGGGACCAACGACGACTGAAGAGAATCTTTCAACGTGACAGAAGTGAAGCCCTTCCGCAAATTGCTGCAGATTTCATTGCTGGGGCATCAACAAGTGTCAGCGTGCGAAACATTCAACGAAACATCATCGATGTGGGCTTTCGGAGCCGAAGGTCCACCCTTGTACCCTTGATGATTGCACGAGACAAGGCTTCATGCCTTGCCTGGGCCCGTCAACACCGACATTGGACTGTTAATGACTGGAAACATATTGCCTTGGTGGACGAGTCTCATTTCAGATTTATCGATCGGATGGACGTCTACGGGTATGGAGACAATCTCATGAATCCATGGACCCTACTTGTCAACAGGGGACTCTTAAAGCTGATGGAGGCTCTGTAATGATGAGGGGCGTGTGGAATTGGAGTGATATGGACCCCTCATACGTCTAGATGCGATTCTGGCAAGTGACACGTACGTAAGCATCTTGCCTGATCACCTGCATCCATTCATGTTCATTGCAAATTCCGACGAACCTGGGTAATTACAGCAGGACATGCGATACCCCACACGTCCAAAATTGCTACAGAGTGGCTCCAGGAACACGCTTATGAATTTAAACTCTTCCGCTGGCCACTAAACTCCCCAGATATGAACATTATTGAGCTTATCTGGGATGCCTTGCAACGTGCTGTTCAGAAGAGGTCTTCCACGACTCGTACTGTTACGGATATAAGGACAGTCCTGCAGGATTCTTGGTATCAACTCCCTTCAGCAGAACACACATTAGTCAAGTAAGTGCCACGTCGCGTTGCGGCGCTTCTGCGTGCTGGCGGGGACGCTACTCGATATTAGGCTGGTATACCCGTTTCTTGCTAAAGAAAGTGGCCTGTAAAATTCTGTATTATGCTGAGTAGAGAACGCTACACAACGCGTGACGTTACAGCAAGTGACTAGCAATTCCCACACAGAAAACTAACATAATAAAAATGCTTAACTTACAAAACGAATTCCAAAGGAATGAATATCTAAAGGCCCTGTGGTTTGGCTAATGCAGCTTAATAAAGTTCCAAAAGATAGATAATACAAGCACAAATGTAATACTGGAGTGTAAGGATAGGGCTGTCTGCATGTGAAATGAAATCTGACATCAACTTGACCTAAACTGAACCTGATTAAAGTTCTGAAATGCAAAGCCGTCCGGAAATGGTTTTGCTACGTGTTTACTGTGATATTTTAGCAGAAACACAGAGCTCACAACACGTTCCTCGAGTACCAGAAATAAACTAAAGACATTACAAACTGTTTCTGATTTTGAGTAAATACTTCCATAAGCCTGTTTTCAGTAATGTTTATATAGCGACGAAAATATGCAGCTGCTACCCATACTTCCTATGCTCAAATTCCTTCGTTTGACGCTGTTTTCTGCCCTACGTTTTCTGGACAAATTGTTTCTCCGCACGCCGTATATGTTCACCACATAGTTTATGTATTTGATATCAGCAGAAGAGGGATCGATCATAACTTAACGTAATTGGTAACGTGACACCGCACGTAACTGAAATGTGTCGAGACGATCACTCCATCGGCAATTTGGATCTTCTGGAAAGAACTGCCAAAGAACAGGTGATCACGAGACAAAGGTGGAATAACCAATTACAAGGTAAAATTCTGCGATTGGGAGCTTGGAATGTCAGAAGTCTGAACGTGGTAGCGACGCTAGAAAGTGTGGAAAGAGAAGTGACAAATCTCATGGAAGATACGGTGGGGATCAGTGAAGTGAAATGGAAAGAAGATAAGGATGTATGGTCAGCACCAGAAAATGGTATAACGGAAGTAGGACTCGTTGTGAGTATGGAAGCAGGACAATAAATTACCACGAACAATTCAGTGGTACAGTAGTTGCCATCATAATTCTTACCAAACCAACGCTGACAAGAATAGTTCGGGTACACATGCCGACTTCACAAGCAAAAGATGAAGAGGTAGGGAAAGTATATGAGGATATTCAACGAGTAATTCAGTACGTAAAGAAAGATGAATACCTAATAATCATCGGGGACTGGAGTGCGGTTGTAGGTGAGTAGGAAAAAGAGATATGGGAGAATAAGGGCTTCATATTAGGAATGAGAGAGGAATTCTGCAATAAATTTCTGATGCTAATAGTGAACACTCTGTTCAAGAATCACAAGAGAAGTGGGTGTAAGAACAAAACACTCAGAGACACGGGTTACGTCATGGATAGACGGAGATTCCGAAATATATTGGACTGTAAGGAGTACCAAGCACAGCGTAGACTTAGATCACAATTTATTAATAATGATGAGTAGACTACTTAAGCTTAAGAGAATCGTACGGAAGAATGATTGAGAAAGGCAGAAAGGACGTGGGATACTGAAGTATTTAGTATGATGATACGGTTTTGAGTTTCGATAAATATGTGAATTTAGCAATAAGGAATACAACTGTAAGCAGGTCAGTTGAAGAGGAATATACGTCTCTAAAAACAGTAATACATACAGGGTGTTTCAAAAATGACCGGTATATTTGAAACGGCAATAAAAACTAAACGAGCAGCGATAGAAATACACCGTTTGTTGCAATATGCTTGGGACAACAGTACATTTTCAGGCGGATAAACTTTCTAAATTACAGTAGTTACAATTTTCAACAACAGATGGCGCTGCAAGTGATGTGAAAGATATAGAAGACAACGCAGTCTGTGGGTGCGCCATTCTGTACATCGTCTTTCTGCTGTAAGCGTGTGCTGTTCACAACGTGCAAGTGTGCTGTAGACAACATGGTTTATTCCTTAGAACAGAGGAGTTTTCTGGTGTTGGAATTCCACCGCCTAGAACACAGTGTTGTTGCAACAAGACGAAGTTTTCAACGGAGGTTTAATGTAACCAAAGAACCGAAAAGCGATACAATAAAGGATTTGTTTTACAAAATTTAAACGGACTGAGAACATGACGGATGAACGTGCTGGAAAGGTAGAGCGACCGAATACGGCAACCACAGAGGGCAACGCGCAGCTAGTGCAGCAGGTGATCCAACAGCGGCCTCGGGTCTCCGTTCGCCGTGTTGCAGCTGCTGCCCAAATGACGCCAACGTCCACGTATCGTCTCATGCGCCAGAGTTTACACCTCTATCCATACAAAATTCAAACGCGGCAACCCCTCAGCGCCGCTACCATTGCTGCACGAGAGACATTCGCTGACGATATAGTGCACAGGATTGCTGACGGCGATATGCATGTGGGCAGCATTTGGTTTACTGACGAAGCTTATTTTTACTTGGACGGCTTCGTCAATAAACAGAACTGGCGCATATAGGGAACCTAAAGGCCCCATGTTGCAGTCCCATCGTCCCTGCATCCTCAAAAAGTACTGGTCTGGGCCGCCATTTCTTCCAAAGGAATCATTGGCCCATTTTTCAGATCCGAAACGATTACTGCATCACGCTATCTGGACATTCTTCGTGAATTTGTGGCGGTACAAACTGCCTTAGACGACACTGCGAACACCTCGTGGTCTATGCAACATGGTGCCCGGCCACATCGCACGGCCGACGTCTTTAATTTCCTGAATGAATATTTCGATGATCGTGTGATTGCTTTGGGGTATCCGAAACATACAGGAGGCGGCGTGGATTGGCCTCCCTATTCGCCAGACATGAACCCCTGTGACTTCTTTCTGTGGGGACACTTGAAAGACCAGGTGTACCGCCAGAATCCAGAAACAATTGAACAGCTGAAGCAGTACACCTCATCTGCATGTGAAGCCATTCCGCCAGACGCGTTGTCAAAGGTTTCGGGTAATTTCATTCAGAGACTACGCCATATTATTGCTACGCATGGTGTATATGTGGAAAATATCGTACTATAGAGTTTCCCAGACCGCAGCGCCATCTGTTGTTGAAAATTGTAACTACTGTAATTTCGAAAGGTTGCCTGCCTGAAAATGTACTGTTGTCCCAAGCATATTGCAACAAACGGTGTATTTCTATCGCTGCTCGTTTAGTTTTTATTGCCGTTTCAAATACACTGGTCATTTTTGAAACACCCTGTATTTTGGTTGGTTGTAGATATAAGAAAGTTAGCTTCGAAGCAAAAATGTTCAGTGTAAGAAAGGAATAAACCTATACAAAACTCTAAGGAATGAACTAATTTTCAAGTGTCGCGAAGCCAAGACGAAATGGCTGCTCCGAAGGCCCTTATGAGAGGGAGGAATTACCTGATTATTTGATAGAAGAAGAAACTGGAGGTTCCATGGAAGAGATAGGGCATTTAATGTTAGTAATTGTAAAAACTCTGGATGACTTGAGATCAAATAAGACAGAAGGGATGGGTAACATTCTATCGGAATTTCTAAAATCATTGGTCGACGTAGAAACCAAACACCGATATGGATTGGTGTATGGAAGTTGAAACTAGCGACTTACCATCAAACTTTCGGAAAAATGTCATCCACTCAATTCCGAGGATATCATGGCCGATAAGGGCAAGAGCTGTCACACAACAAGCTCAAGAGCTCATGTATCCATGTTTCGTATAAGGATGATATACGGAATGAATAATTCAAGAACCCGACGAAGGGGGCAGTTTCCTGCCGTTATGTAGACAGGAGTGTCACCACCAGCAGTCGGCCAATGGTGTAAACGCCCAGAAGATGGCCCCTACGTCGGGTTGAAACCGGTTGGCGGTATTATAACAATAATAAATGCGATTAAGACTGTTCTTGAATTATTGTTCAATCATACTAATCGCTGCTTCTCTCCACAACCATGTTGTCCAAAAATGATATACGGAAGATTGGAAAAATAATTTGAAGAACCTTTTAATACGATGAGTTTTGCTTTACGATAGCTAAAGGCACCAGAGAGGCGATCTTGACGCTGCGGTTGATGATCGAAGCAAGACTGAAGAAAAATCAAGACATTTTCTTAAGATTCGTCGATCTGGAAAAAGTGTTTAACATTGTAAACTGGTGCAAGGTTTTCGAAGTTCTGAGAAAAAGATGGGTAAGCTATATGGAAAGACTTGGTAACACACAGAATTTACAGGAGGCAAGAGGAGACACCTGGAAGAAGAAGAACAAAGTTCTCGAATTAAAAAGAGAGTAAGACCAGAATGCTGTATTCCGCCTCTACGATTCAGTCTGTACATCAAAGAAGCAATGACGGAAGTAAAAGGAAGTTTCAAGTGTGGGATTAAAAAGAAGGTGAAAGGATATCAGAGTTTAGATTGGCTGCTGACATTGGTATCCTCAGTGAAAGTGAACGAGAAATACTGGATCTGTTGATTTGAGAGAACTGCCTAATGAGTAAAAAATGTGGATGTAGAGGGATCTAACAAAATGAAAGCAATGACAAGTAGCGGAAATGAGAACTGTGAGAAATTTAACATTGGGATTGCTGATTACGAAGTAGACGAACTTGCGGAATTCTGCTACCTAGGCAGCAAAGTAACCCATGATGAACGGAAGAAGGATATAAAAAGACTGGCAAAAAGGTCATTCCTGGCCAAGGTGATATACTAGTATTAAACATAAGCCTTAATTTGAGGAAGAATGTACGTCTGGAGTATAGCATTGTATGCTATCGAAACAGAGAATGTGGGAAAACCAGAACGCAAAAAAGTCGAAGCATGGCACTAGTGGAAGCTGTTAAGGCTAAAAACCAGAGTATGACAGAAACTGGAGAACTTGGAATGTATACAACAAATAACTGAAGACAAAGGAAGCAGTTACTACTCTGAGATGAAGTGGTTGGCAGCGAAAAGGAGATCGTTAAAAAAAAAAAGAAAAAAAAGCAGCCGTGTTTGGCGTTCATATCGTGCGGGTGCCCGACGGCGGACAATTTCCGCCAAAGATGCAGTGACCGGGAGCCATCGCGCTGACTAGCCCGATCACATGTTATGCATTACCAAACACAGTTATTTTATACGAGGCCTGTTCAGAAAGTAAGCTCCGATTGATTGCCAAATTGAAACCACAGTGAACATCAGAAATGTTTTACTTGTAACAATTAGCTACACCTTTCAGCTACTTCTCTACGTAGTCGCCGTTCTGACTTAGACTTTTGTCATAGCGTTGTACCAACTTTTCAATAGCCTCATCATAGAAGGCAGCCGCCAGTGCTTTCCGCCAATTCTCCACGCTGGCCTACACCTCGTTGTCTGTGTCAAAATGTTGTCTTCAAAGACAGCGGTTCATGTGACCAGAGATGAAACCCAGGGGGAGACAATTGCGGACTGTATTGTGGGTAATCTAACATTTCCATTTGAAAACGATGCAGGAGCATCTTTATTGCCCCTGCAGAATGCGGCTGAGAATTGTCGTGAAAACGAAACAGCACGATAGTTATGTAATGTTAGCTGCATAGCTTCAGGCGAAATTTCTCACCAGGCCCTCGTACTTGGTGGCAGACACTATTTTCTAGACATCTTTACGCACTCACTGCGAGCTCAGAAATGAGAAGAGCGACGTGATGCTAACTGGGGTTATACTAGAGACACTACCCAACACATCTGTGCAAAGCTTTATCGGATTTTCATAGTCGTTTCCATTTCGCGACCGATCGGAGCTTACTTTCTGAACGCCCCTCGTATAAACTTGTAGGTGACAGTTTAAGATCCCGAACCGGTCGTGGTTTCCATGAATCATCAGTACAACCGAAAGGATTTCTTAAATTAATTAAGTTGATTTTATTACCTAGATGGGAGTTTAACATCGCTAAACCAGTCGTTGTTTGCATAAATCATTAGTACAACCCAAGTGGATTTCATAAATTAATTGTTTCTATTATCAAGCGCTGATGACACAATTTGTTCAATTTGGACATATGACGAGAGCTGTACAGCGCCAGATTTCCACCTGGTGGCCAAATTGGAACAAATTTTTCCAGCGTAAAAACGTTTCAGCATTAACGCATTAACATATATACCAAGTTTATGGGCGATACGATAACTGCAGCACACACTGGTCCTTCGTGATTACCTGTCACTGGTAACAATTACTGAATTATTACTTTTAAAGGAGTAATCCACTGTGTAATCCTTATTCGCATACGGAATACGGCTCTACTCCTACCGAAGAAGTACAATTCCAGTGAACTGCTTCTCACTTACGCAGTACACTTGAAGATGATTTGAGGTTTGTTGTATACACCTTTACGTGTTCCACGTTTAATGACCAACAACGGATTAAAAACACGGCTTCTTCGTTTTCTCGTAAGCTTTTAGGCTATGCGCCTAATACCTAAAAGCAATTTTCTTTTAGTTTTGAGCTATCTAACGGTTCTGCCTCTCCTCTAGGGATCAGGCGTCGTGACCTTTGACCTCAATAATTTCGAAAACGATAGCCAGTCGAGATCGATGGGCCGCTGTTCCTGGCTCCTCAGTGTCGGACAGCGGCGGAAGTTTGCGAGTGTCAGGGCAGCGGCTGCGCTATCGCGGATTTCTGCTCAGCCTGCTCCTCCGGTGTTCCCTTTCCAACTTGCCAGCTGCTCCTCTCAGGGCCTCGAGCCCTTGGGAGCCAGCCCTGAAGGGCGTGCTGAGAGCCGGACGATGGGTTCTCTCCCGTTAATTACCGTACACGCCTGGCTGCCTGCGTGCGGCATATTGCGTTTCCAGCTAGCGTTTTGGGTGGCTGATACACGTGAGCAAGCGGGGCGGATATTTGCTAATTGGAGTGCTCTTGAAAGCTTCGTTAAAATTTACACCTTTAAACTGCTTGGAAAAGTTCTATACGAGCTGTTACTATACTTCTTGTGACTGCCTGGAAATCGTTATTTATTAGACATTCGCTTTCCATTTCTACTCGCGTAGAGTCTGCCATGGTTTTAACAGAAAAAGTGAAAGATTAATTCTAGCCCGCATCTCGTGGTCGCGCGGTAGCTTTCTCGCTTCCCACGCCCGGGTTCCCGGGTTCGATTCCCGGCGGGTTCAGGGATTTTCTCTGCCTCGTGATGGCTGGTTGTTGTGTGCTGTCCTTAGGTTAGTTAGGTTTAAGTAGTTCTATGTTCTAGGGGACTGATGACCATCGATGTTAAGTCCCATAATGCTCAGAACCATTTGAACCATTTTTGATTAATTATATTCACATAAATTGTTTCACTGTTTCTCACTATATTCACCTTTATAATTTACGCACTTTTGCATGTTTTCCAACAAATTCTGGAAACTTTCTTTCCACTCTGCTGTTGGTGCTGAAACGTGGCCTAGGGATGATTCAGCAGCTTCATGAGGTGACTACAATAACTGTCAACGCATAATTTTGACATAAGGAAAACGATGTCGATAGCTTTTTTTTTCAACAGGAATTTTCCAGCATGCTTTTTAATCAATTTAGGGATGGGATGGAAAACCGAGATGCAGATATAAAGCAAAACGTCGCCTAGTTATTCATTAGCACCTTAGTGTTATGGACTATTTTTGTTGGTCGGATTGACACAAACAACCAAAAGTTTTGTTGGAGTTTCTACGCTCGATCCTCAGAATAATACGTACCAGCGATGGCTTTCAGCTCATCGTGCTTGTGATATTCCGTTCCTGGCATGATCGCTGATGTCACTGCGCGACTGCTGATCTAATTCAGGGCTTTGTGGCACGATGCTATCCTTTTCTTATAACCAGCCAATTGGACATAGAATATTGAGCAGTTTTATCAAAAATTCTGCTATTTGGACACACTATTAGAAAAGGGATAAGGGAAATACTTTAAAATTTCTGCCCATTTTCCCTTCTCCTAATATTCTCAAAACTTCTAGAAAAGGCTTTTTAAGCATATTGTTAAAGGCATAGTTTGAATTTCCATTAAGTTGGGATATTTTGAAAACTATTCAGAGATATAAACTGACTTTACTTACAGCTCTGTACAATAATATCCTGAATAACGAAAACGCAAAAGCTTCCAATTTTTGCATATTTGTCTTACGGCGAATATCGACAGGATGCTCGCCACATTCCTCTGGTCTAAGTCAGTTTCTTAATCTACCGGTTATTTCATTAATTTTTAAAGTCATTAAAGACGTCTTCTTCCCTTCGTTCTTTCCCTAGCAATCTTTTCATTTGATGACCCTTCACTGCAGAAAATTTCCAGTCCTAAATGTTCCATCATTTTTAGCCACTTCTTTTCTTTCTCGTTCACTCTACGTATTTTATTTCCGTAACATTTTTTTCACAACCAGGCTTCAAAACTGTGTAAAGTTTTGACCTTTTATTCCTGCTGCCCATAAATCTCTGTCTCACAGTACCAAACCTCAAACAAAACATTTCGTGAATGTCTTTCTTATATCTGCCAGTAATTCATTTTGCTGTCAACTATTTCTTCACGTATTCCAAATCTCTCGTAGATAAATGGCTCTCAGCACTATGGGACTTAACTTCTGAGGTCATTAGTCCCCTATAAGTTAGAACTAATTAAACCAAACTAACATAAGGACATCACACACATCCATGCCCGAGACAGGATTCGAACCTACGACCGTAGCGGTCGCGCGGCTCCAAACTGTAGCGCCTAGAACCGCTCGGACACCCCGGCCGGCCTCTCGTAGCTAATCTTAGTCCATCAACACAACTTTCATTTCATATCAGCACTATTCTAAAGTACTTAAACCTTTTCCTTGTTGAAAGATCTTCCCTTACATTGATATTTTGACACAGTCTTCATACTTGCTGATTCCTTCCTAGGATCAGCCACATTCGTCTTCCCTCAATTTCACAATCTCCACCATAAACTGTTTATATTTCTCTAGTATATTTCACTGTATTTATCCTTTTTCTTTCTGCTACTATTACGACCCTTGCTTTCTTTCTGCAGTCAATTGAAAAGAACTTATATTATGTGCGCAAAAGTATCTGCGAAACACGTAACGTGGAAGGGTGGGAACTGACCACTATATGTCACAGGAGGCGATCTACCAGTTAGAAAGAGGCGTGGAGCATTGTGTTGTCAGCAGAGGAACGTTCATAGCAGAATGGCCCAGTCAGTAGAGCTCAGTGACTTCCACCGTGAACTATTCACTGGATGTCATCTGAACAACAGATCCACCAGGGATATTTCAACCCTTCCTAAGCTGCACAAATATACTGTTCGTAAACCAAGACCAGGCAGAATTCACATACTGACCGACAGCGACCGTCGAGCACTGCAGAGTGAGCTGTAAAATAATCGCATGACATCACGGAATGGTATCACTCCTGAGTTGCAGACTACTGTCGGCAGTCGACCCACCACAGCGATTGTGTGTAGAGAGCTAAAACGAATGGGACACTATGGTAGAGGATCTCACCTCAAACCACCCATTTCTGCAATCAAAGATAAGCCATGCTTGATGTGGTGCAAAGAGCGACACAACTGCAGGCCTTATGACCCTGTGGCAATCCGATTGAACAGTTTAAATTTGGTGAATTCTTGGAGACCGTTACCACATCATCTGTAATGTCAATAGATAAATATGGAGGTGTTGCAGAACGGAGATGTATTCCATGGTTATGCTGTGACCCCCGTTATCAAGCTTATGAAAACGCTGAATGCGGAAGGATACTAAAACATTCGACAGCACTGTGTGTTGCGCAAGATAGAGGAACAGTTCGGAGTCGATGTTTCTGTGAGCATGGTAGCGCACCATTTCATAACGTAACAGCTGTGAGTCAACGGTTTGTGTATAATAACATTCCTAAAGTGAACTGCGTTGCCCAGAGTCCCGAGATAAACCCAAAGGAAGACCTTTGGGATGAGCTAAAGCGTCGATTTCGCTCCTCAACCCAGCATCCAACATCAATGCCTTCTCTGGTTTTGGCTTTTGAGGAAAAATAAGCTGCGATTTCTCCACAAACATTGAGATAGCTCGTTGATAATGTCGCCAGGTGATTTCAAGCATACACAGAGGCGAAAGGTGAACACACGCCATATTAATGTTCACTAATGCCGGCCGCGGTGGTCTCGCGGTTCTAGGCGCTCAGTCCGGAACCGCGTAACTGCTACGGTCGCAGGTTCGAGTCCTGCTTCGGGCATGGATGTGTGTGATGTCCTTAGGTTAGTTAGGTTTAAGTAGTTCTAAGCTCTAGGGGACTGATGACCACCGATGTTAAGTCCCATAGTTCTCAGAGCCATTTGAACCAATTTTATTCACTAATAGATGTCTGGACACTTCTGTTCGAGTAGTGTAATTGTAGTGTATAGCCATCTGGGTTTCCCCGCCAATACCAATGAACGATGTGAACCCGAAATACACTGACATAATGTCGGAGGTTGTTAAGGGACAGAGTATTTTCTTATAAGGGACTTTTGGTGTCCGGTGGTTCGATACATAATACTAATGCACATGTTTTATTCAGTTTGTTACCAAAATTACGTTTGTTTTTGTTAAAACACCTTCACACGATAAGCAAGCTGCATTCTAACACAAAAGTGTCCAGTTTTTCGTAGGCACATACAATTGCAAAAGTATTGTTGTGTGACTGATGCTACGCGAACAGCTCAGCACAGCGACTTTCGCTCACTGCAATGGTACAAATATTTTTATCGAAAGACACAGCCGTCTGCAAGAATTGGTGCTGCGGCAAGCACCTGCTATTTATCTGTCTTCACAGCTGTGGCGGCTACCCACACTCCTCATGCCCAGATGCAAATTAAAGCACGGGTATAATTAATAAAATGCTGCAGGCTATTATGTCGTGGTCGAATTGATCTCACCTTAAAACGCAACGTTTCGTCCCCATCTGCGAAGGACGTATTCAAGGAGAGTCGCAGCTTGTTTGAATGTCCAATTCACACCTTGGCTCGCTACTGACGCCATAATAGCACGGAACATTTCATTAATTGTGACATTTCTGGCCGTGAAAGTTTACATGTTACAGAAATAACAGCACGGATCCTGCGCCCTCCTGAGTCAAACTCAATCGTTCGGCGCCTTCCGCCCTTCTTATAACAAACTTCTCTGGTCGGCGCACCAAACCCTTCTCACTACAGAAATTTCCTACACGTTGCGCAGCGCCTGTCTGGCTATATAGGGCGGAAGAATGATTCTAGGCCATAACTCCCCAAAAAGGCTTTTCCAACACCGACTGAATCGCCTTACGCTAACACATACATTACCTCCATCGTCAATGCAACACACAGCCAATCGAACCTTTGCAAGCGAAAACAAGGCAGGTCTACGATTGCTGCTGACGCTATCAAAATGAATTTCGAGTAAAATCAACAGTCGAGATCGAACATACTATACGATCGTGGTATCACGAGAAAACCGAGCAGCCGCCAGCACCAGCCACAGGGGGCCAAAAATTCCGAAGATGGCTTTAACATAAGCCGAAACCGTTAAATTAACAAATATTATGGACTGTGCGGCTAGTCCCGGCGGAGTTCGAGTCCTCCCTCAGGCATGAGTGTGTGTGTTTGTCCTTAGGATAATTTAGGTTAAGTAGTGTGTAAGCTTAAGGGACTGATGACCTTAGGAGTTAAGTCCCACAAGATTTCACACACATTTGAACATCTGAAACAAATATTATAGTGATATTGACTATTCGCTGTAGCCGGCCGGGGTGGCCGAGCGGTTCTAGGCGCTACAGTCTGGAACCGCGTGACCGCTACGGTCACAGGTTCGAATCCTGCCTCGGGCATGGATGTGTGTGATGTCCTTAGGTTAGTTAGGTTTAAGTAGTTCTAAGTTCTAGGGGACTGATGACCTCAGAAGTTAAGTCCCATAGTGCTCAGAGCCATTTGAACCATTTGTTGGCTGTAGCCTAAATAAAGGACCAGATCGCCGCACTAGATAGAGAAAGTTGTTTAAATTTATAAAAGTGAATTTCATCGCCTTCAGTGGCAAACACATCTTGCTGTCATGGGTGCTGTAAAAAAAAGAAAAAAAAAGAAAATAAAAAGCGTGCAGTAATGTCAGCCAGACCATTTTCTCCCCGGTCAACATCCTGCACTCGCTCGCAGAAAATAAGCTCCCCCACCCCTTGCGACAGATGCTTCACCCTTCGACTTATCGTGCTTTTATCCACTGGTCGCTGTGCATAGACATGCTGCAAAAGCCTGTGAATAGTTGTGAAGGTCTGGTTTTCCGCCGGAAGAGATTCAAAAACTTCCCATTGTCCGGGACGTATCTCAGTTGAAGATGCCACCTCGACTATAGCGCTGACACGCACAGGGAGTTTCTGAAATATTTCTTCTGAGGATCTACGTGTTTAATAGTTATTTCCTTGGAAAACCACTCCAGTGGTGGCAATATTTTGTAAGAAATTATGGAAACTTTAGAAGAAACAGGAAATAACTCAGACGATTCCGTGAATTGTTGCTCGAATGATGATTACTATGCTAATTATAGTCCAGAGGCGAAACTGAGTATCTTCCAAGGCTAAAGAAAGAAAATGTACAGTAATAATAGCTTTAGAAGAGAAAGGAAAAGCTGTAAATTGTTTGGATAAACGAAGGAGGAAGAAAACACTTGAACTGAAACAGTGTGCAAAGCCTGTTTAGTATCGTAGACGGAAGAAAGATTTACGATAACTACGAAATATGCTCCAAAATGAAGCTTGCAAAGTATAAAAGAAAAACTATTCGAAACATTTAGAACTGTCCGGGATGGTTAACGCACTATTACCGAGGGAGCTCTAAAAGAAAGCGCTTCAGTCTGGAACCGCGCAACCGCTACGGTCGCAGGTTTGAATACTGCCTCAGGCATGGGCGTGTGTGATGTCCTTAGGTTAGTTAGGTTTAAGTAGTTCTGAGTTCTAGGGGACTGTTGACCTCAGATGTTAAGTCCCATAGTGCTCAGAACCATTTCTAAAAGACAGGGCGCTCTGAATTTCCTGTAAGATTAACATGACTGATTTCCGGGAATCGTCAACCTGCTCAGACAGATTCAGGAAATTATACGCAAAAAGGAAGTCGCTAAATTACCGCGATTATCTCAAGCAGACCTGCAGAGGAGATGCCATTAATAGGTAATATTATAAAGAAATTCACAGTTGACGTGAAGACGAGGCTTCTTGTTATCCTCTAAAAGCTGCGTATAAAGAAGCCAATCATTCATGTTTCGTGCAAACAGCACTTCATCATTTCGAACGAGAAAAACAGTAGTTGTGCCGTTGACGAATGCTGTGACACATTCGTATATAACAATGCCAGTGATAAAGCATCCGGTGATTACGGTTTTCGCAGGATTATAACTGTCTTCAGGAACATCGGAGCAAGCTAGGATCAAATATTTAAGAGAAAAAACTGCTTACTTGCGAAAGACTTTTAATCTGTGAAACAAAATGTGTAAAAATGGAAGAGAATAATTTTTAATGTTACATTCGTAACATCCTTTTACCCTCTAAAGAAAATAACTGACTGCTTTTATTAAATTCTTGGCCTGTATATAACGACACGTCTGTCGTTAGGAGGACGACGAAAAGAATGTTAATATAATTTGTATTCCACCAGGGTTTAATAATGCGATTCAACCTCTCCATAATTTTTTTTTAAAATAGTGTAAAGCAGTTTTCAGAAAATTCTCGGGTAATACAATTTCCAATAGCCCTTAGTCATTTCATGTTTATCGGTGGAACAGTATTGTTAAACTTCAGTCATTTCTGCATTGTCAGTACGCATCACTACATTTTATGACCTTGATTAAGTGTGCATTTTACGTACAACAATATGCAGAACAATGACTATTACCATTTCTTAATCGACTCCAGCTCTGTCTCAATAAAGCTAATAATTACTGTGAAATACGTGGGTTCCTTAATTTTTCTTTTCTCAGGTGTGTGTGCTGTATGGTAAATTTTTATGACGACTACAGCGAATAAACAAAGAACATTATTAGCAAAGTATACATTATTAAAAAATTATCATAAGGACTGTGCCACAGGATTTGTATGAAATATTTAATGTTAGCAATAAAAGTCCCAGTGATGGAAAGCGTTTCTAACATTACATCGTACACTACGTTGATTTTCTTTCCCCCGCTATTCTTTGTGTAACAGTTCATCTACAACAGTTCGGCTGTCGATATATGAACTAAAAGTTATTCAAAAAATTAATAATAAGAGACACTTTTGCTATGGTGTAAGTGTTCAAAATGTCACATGTGTGCGCTTTACACTTCGCGATACGTGGCGCTACGTTCTCTTGCCACAGCTGCGTTTGCTCTTTGACCGATTCGTTCCCTAGGCTGGAAGGGCTATAACAACCGTTGTTACAAGTGATTCTTCGAGCGACAAAAATGAGTGATTATAGCTTTTTTTTTAATACGTGGAGTGCGCCTTAGCATCTAAAGTTCTCATAGTGCTTTTCTGTCGGCGCATTCTTTCTGCGTGAAAAATTTCAGCGTAGGTTTCGAGATATACTGGACCATTCCCTTCAGAGTGCAGCCTAGTAAAGTCGCTTCGCTATCATCCTGACAGGAAGCGTTAATAGCGCTGCAAGGAGAGCAATAGGTCATCAGTGCCCTTCTTCAGGAATCTATGGAAACAAACAAAAATATTTGCCCATGTAAAGTATGTGACGTTCACTATTACTGTGACAAACGAGAGAAAAACGTGGCACACAAGGATGGAGATGTGAAACGTACAATCATATCGTGAAAATAATTGTATCACTGGCAAACAATCAGGCAGTTAACGCATTGCTGATTACAGTTCTAAAGTGCTATTAAAATGCTGCCCTACTATAATATTCCAGTTCGTTAATGCGTTACGTAGGTAGTCAAGAAAAAAATTAATTACAGCCTCGAGCAAATGAAGCTGCGTCTATAAAACGTTGTTCCCAAGATATTCAGTGTGATACATTTTTTCCCAACGATAGATGACTTGGAGCAGCCGTTGGTTCAAAACTGTATCTTGGCTGTTCATGAAAAGTTCCACCTCGATAATGACTTCGTCGTCATCTGTAAATACCAGGCACACAATCGTTTTGTCATCCGAGGAATAAGTCTCTGAGTGTCGTATCAGGAGAATTCGGAACGCGAGGAAAAATTAGATAACCCAAAGAAAGAGCAATTAAAAATGATTCCACTGCATAAAGAGCTCGTCTATTATCGTAGAGCAAGAACTGAACATTCTTCTTGACACTCTCCAGTAACCTCGTCTGGAGGTTGATCGAATCAAAATCAGCTATAACAATAAGTAATTGGTCTGCCTTACAGCACGGTCGGTTCAAGAAGCTTAAAGCTCCACCATCAGGTGCCCACAAACAATTAACAAATCATGAATGTGCGGAGGCTGAACCTGTCATTCACGAGAGATCAAACGCATTCGAAACAACACATGGCAGCGTGTGGACGACATAATATAAGCAATCTCTCTCGTAGAGAAAAAACAGAAACATTTGAAAGCAAATAAATCATCAGGTCCGCTTGGGATCTCTATTCTGTTTTGCGTACAGTACTCTGCGGCACTGGTCTATTACCTAGCTTGCATTTATCGTTAATCTCTCACCCAGCACGAAGTCTCAAGGAATTGGAAAGTAGCGCAGATGATTCCAGTATATAAGAAGGGTAAAAGAACCAATAACGCTAACTTCGATTTTCTATAGAATTTAGTAAACTTTCTTGAGGCCGAGAAGCTAATATCCTCGAATCAGCATGGTTTTAGAAAGAATCGCTCGTTCGAAACTCATCTTGTCCTTCTCTCACATGATTTACTGCTAACTATAGATGAAGGGGAACAGCCAGATCCCATATTTCTCGATTTGCGGATATCATTTGAAACGACGCCCCATTGCAGGCTGTTAAAGAATGTACGAATATATGGAATAAGTTCACAGATAGGTGAGTGTTTCGAAGACTTCTTATGTAATTGAACCCAGTATGTTGCCGGTCGACGGCGCGTGTTCGTCAGAGACCAGGGTATCGTCAGGAGTGATAGGACAGCTGTTATTATTTATATACATGAAAGATTTGACCAGCAGGGTGGGCAGCAACCTACAGTTGTTTGCAGATGAAGCTTTCGCTTGCGGTAAAGTGTAGAATGGTTGTAGGAAGATACAAAACAACTTAGACTAAATTTCCTGTTGGTGTGATGAATGGCAGCTAGCCCTAAGTGTGGACAAATGCAAGTTAATGCAGATGAGTGGGAAGAACAAACCTGTAATGTTCGGTTACAGTATTACTAGTGTCCTGATTGACACAGTCAAGTCGTTTAAATATCTGGGCGTAATGTTGCAAAGTGATACGAAATGGAACGAGGATGTGAGAACTGTGGAAGGGAAGGCAAATGATCGATTTCGGCTATCGGGAGAATTTTACCACCTATTCTTGAGTAACGCTCTAGTATCTGGGATCCTTACCAGGTCGGATTGAAAGAAGACATCGAAATGATTCAGATGCCAGTTGCTACATTTGTTACCGGTAACAACATGTAAGCGTTACGGAGATGTTTCGGGAAATCAGATGGGAATACGTCGAGGGAAAAACGATATTCTTTTTGAGAAACACTAATGAGAAAGTTAGAGAACAAGCATTTGAAGATAACTGCAAATCGATTATGTTGCGTCCGACATACAATGCGCGTAAGGACCACGAAGATAAGATCCGAAAAATTTGAGCTCATACGGAGGTATATAGATAATCGTTTTCCCTCGTTCTATTTGCGAATGGAGCAGGAAAGGAAATAACTAGTAGTGGTACAGGGTACCCTCCGTCACGCACTTTACGATGGATTGTGGAGTATCTATGTAGATGTAGACATAGATACAGACACGGTAAACGGGGCGCACATCACGGCAGCATGGTCCACACTGACTGCTACTACTCTTCGTGTTTTGCTGTCTCTGTTAACACACATCGATAAAGCTAACACCGCACCAGAATAATTTGCGACGGCTCTATCGAATGAGCGCGTACAAATACGCTACAGTAATCATTTTGTTTGAAGCGGGAAACAAACAGACGGTTTCCATGGACGTGATGAGCAATATTTGTTTGGACTGTCTCCAGCTACACAGTGTAAAATCTAAACTGCAAACATCTGCCAAAATACCAGATAGGAAGCGCCTGGCAGCTCTTACGGGGAAGACCCATTATACAGGTAGAATACAGTTGGGACTATTTCCGTCTGCTTTTCGCGGTTTTGCTGATATGTTAATCATTTGCATGTTCGTGCATGTGGTACACCTAATGCCAGTTTGACTTTTCTTGTATGCCTTCTTCATGACTATACAATGTTACCAACCAGCATCGTACATAATTTCGAATGGCTGATCGACAGGTGTCTGCAGTCCTCACAAACTGTAGTCAAATATCTCGACCATTGCTACACCTAGTGCGGTTAGAAATAATTAGAGCAAAGCAACGCATCCAGATCCGAGCTTTTCGAATTCTTCATTCAGGAATTTGAAATTTCGTGTAATTTATCGCAAAACTTCAGACGGAACGTATCTTCAAAATATTTGTAATGTAAACTAGTTTTCTGCAAATGTATGTGGCATTCGGCATACAAAGAGCAGTTACCATAATTATGTCATAGCGAAGATAGGGATTCGTCAACATGCTTAAAATTAAATATGGTTTCATACTAAACAAAGATGAAGACTAGTGGACTGGAAACGAAAGATTTGCTCAACATGACAAACTAACGACTAGAGTAACAGATATGTTATCTAGGAAGCAAGATTACAAAAAACGTTCAAATGGCTCTGAGCACTATGGGACGTAACTGTTGTGGTCATCAGTCCCCTAGAACTTAGAACTACTTAAACCTAACTAACTTTAGGACATCACACACATCCATGCCCGAGGCAGGAGTCGAACCTGCGACCGTAGCGGTCTCGCGGTTCCAGACTGTAGGGCTTAGAACCGCTCGGCCACTCCGGCAGGCAGCAAGATTACACAGAATGGCCAAAGTAACGAAGATACACATTGAGTTGAGAAAAGTCATGTGGTAGGGATATGCACGTACACAGACTGCGTTATTATCGCACACACAAGGTATGAACTGGAAGTGCATTGGCAGAGCTGTACTTGTACTCAGGTGACTCATGTGGAAATTTTTCCGACGTGATTATGGCAGCACGACTGGAACTAACAGACTTTACGCGGAACGGTAGTTGGGGCCAGACGCATGAGATAGTCCATTTCGAACTCGTCAGGAAATTCAATATTCCCAGAACCATAGTGTCAAGTATGTGCCTATAACACCAAATTTCAGGTATTACCTCTTAGCACGGACAACGCAGTGGCCGACGACCTTCACTTAACGATCGAGAGCAGCGGCGTTGGCGTAGAGCTATCAGTGCTAACGGAAAAGCAACACTGCGTGAAATAACCTCAGAAATCAGTGTGGGGCACACGACGAACATATCCGCTAGGACAGTGGCGAAATTTGGCGTTAACGAGCTATGGCAGCAGACAAACAATGCGAGTGCCTTTGCTAACAGCACGACATCGCCGGCAGCACCTCTCCTGTGATCGTGATCATATAGGTTAGGGGCTAGACGACTGGAAAACTACGGGCCTGGTCAGAGGAGTCCCGATCTCAGTTGGTAAGAACTGATGGTAGGGTTCGATTGCGGCTGCAAGCTGGTGATGGCTCCACAATGGTGTAGGCTGTGTTTACATGGAACGGATTGGGTCCTCTGGTCGGTTCGTAAACAAAATCCTGCTCCGGCAACACTTTCACAACTATGGACGACAATAGAGGCAACGTGGCTCAATATTTCTGTTGAGGGCTTGCAATGTCTTGTTGCGTCCATGTCTTGTCAAGTTGCTGCACTGCACTGCGCAAAAGGAGGTTCGACTCTATGTTAGGAGGTATCCCATGACTTTTGTCATTTCAGTGAATAAGAGCAGTTGTGTTCTCTGTTAGTGCAAAGTTCACTGTAAGTAGGCACATAGTTTTTGAGGCGGGCGAAGCTTCTAAAATTACAGATCTCTACTGGTCTCAGATAGTAATTAAGAAAAAAAGTCCTATAATTTATAAAGTACCTCCTTTTTGATAAAATCTTCAGAGTACATTCAGATAGGTGTCCTGAAATATCCCGTGAATAAATTCAGTCTTCTAGATAAAATTGCCAGAACAAAGAAATGATATTCTAACTTACGTGACACACTTACGCGACACCAGTCTCAGAAGGAATATAATGTACTGAAGAATAGATACAACTTACTTAGTACAAAGAAATAATAGCAGGAATAATTCGACATTTCAGTGACCCTACCATCTAACGTTAAGTTTATAGTCTAGCTTTTTGAAAGTGTAGCAAACCATCCTTATACCCAGGTTGCTTGCCTTGGCCATCCATGTTTCACAAGATCACTTAACCTTTTATGTTTTAGAGATATGGAATCTAAAGACACATAGCGAGCATATCGTACATGAGGTGAAGTACCGACAGCTCTCCCTGCATCCCCAGATGTTGACGTACCCTCTGACTCGAAAATATTGCAAAGAAATGTTCGAAGTGAACTGCGAATTGAAGATTTGAGAAAGGTATACAGATTCTGATTGTGGCTGTCTGAGACGGTATCCCTACTGAACACAGAAAGTCAGCTAAGTTACGCTTGGTAGCTCCACGCACATTAAAGTGAAAAAGAAATACAATCTTTAAATAGTGGTATTATGAATCTTCCTTTTAAACTTTGATTCAAATGATAATCCGTTAGTGTAATACACAGTCACTGCTATAATAATCACACAGTCGTCCGTTCTTGAAGTTCATGGTGTAACAGATCACTGCGAAAGAAAGAACTGAACAGTAAGTATTTCATAACCACTGGAAAATGCTGAAGACATTAGACGAGGGTATGATCAATTCAGGGGTCCTAGAATCTCGATAGTCTAATGTAAACCTGATTGTGTACCATGCTTCCTAAACTTACCGTCACATCGAACAACGAATTTTAAATCTAAACTTAGCTAAACGCACGTTACAGATACGAATGCTGAAAATAATGGTGCATCAACTTGTGCAACGCTAGGGAGGATTTCACAAAACTTCTGCAACACCAGATCTCAGAATGATCAACAGAAGCGAGTTCCAATCAAAATAATAAGAGGGCTATTCGGAAAGTAGCATACGATCTGTCGCGAAGTGGAGGACACGGTGAAAATCAAAAATGTTTTACTAGCAACAGTTTGCTTCGCCTTCCAGCTACTTCTCTCACATGGGGCACCCATACTTGCGGGAGACAGTATTGCTCTAGGCATCTTTACGTGCCCACTGTGTGTTCAGAATCGAAAAGAGCGACGTGATGCGATCGACAGGCATACTAGAGGTACTGCTTACTATATCTGTGCAAAGTTTAATCAGATTTTCACTGTCGTTTCCATTTTTGCGACTTATCGGATTTTATTTTCCGAATACCACTCGTTCATTAGTAAATCATGGTAGCACTGCTATACCCGGTACAAACCAACGTCAAACCCACACCAGAACAGACTAGTCTAGCACTGTGCCATTCGAACAGCCAGTTCAGAATGAAATACGAGGCTCGGTCATCTTCCGTTGCCTACTTATACGTTTCACCGAAGTGTTTCACCTGAAATATCCCTTCCACGTTTGTCAGATACTGTAATAATTCCACTGACCGTTTCCTCTGTACAGAAAAATTTTTGCAGAATGTCTCTCATTCAGCATATGCAGAAGAAAAATCTGTTCTGAAAGTTGTCTTTGGGACAGATAACTCTCAAAATGTACGCTTGGAGCAAACTTAATACCAAATGGAAATGAAATGTGAACCGTCTGAAACCAAGAAAAGAAGAACCTGGAAGCTATGAATTGCGGTGCTTTCGAGAAAGGTTAAAAATTCAGTACTACAGAAAATAGGTGAAGGTGTGGAGTCTATTGATGATCCTGCGCTGGCAGGAGTAAGTAGACGAAAAAATGGAAGGCGCAGACAAAAACTAGAATATGCAACACAGATTATAGAGACTGTCGATAGCAACAGTTTCGTATAGATGAAAAGATGAGCACAGTATGGGAAGATAAGGACTATGGAATGAAACCAGCGGTAAAGCAAAAATATAGTGCCTTGTATAACTACAAAAACGCAAATTAAATTATTTCCACTCGAATCAAAATAGAATGCAAGTGCAGCAGATTTTATGAAAATGGAAGGAAAGGACTGACTATAGTGACATGCGAGGTCAGTGACTCAGACATCGGACTTAATGAACCACCCGAAGTCCTCGCACAGTACAACATCGTAAGTGCCAGAAACTAGTTCAGGCGTCGGTCTTATCTTTAGTTCGCTCTCTCTTCAGGCTCCCTGTGGAACTTTAGGTTCTCCAGAAACTTAGTTAAAGAGATTACGTCGTACGCCCCTACCAGAAAAGAGGGATTAAAGTCGAATGCCTGAGGCTGTAGTCAGACGGCTCGCGAGATTTTCTTTGTACGATTACCGTGGTGATTGTTGAACAAGTTTGCACGTATCTGGAACATTCCTAATAGCAATGCTTAAGAGACAATAGCAAACAATGTTAAAGGGCAAAGTTTCTCTTTGCAGTGAAACACGACAGCGTGGGTAAGAGATGATATTGAATTGCTAAGAACTTTGATGGTAGACTGAAGTTAACTGTCCCTACCTTACAAGCTGCACATTCTGCACATCTCACATTTGCTTTGCTTTTTTTCCGAAATGAGCAATACAGGTAACTCGAATAGTGACAGTGAAATAGTGAGAATTTTAATAGTTGGAACAATGATAATACAGTTATGAATTTTATGTTCGACGGTAAGTAAGTGTTGCTTTAAGCGGAAAAAATTACAACACCCAATTTTCCTTACATTTACGGGTTCGTAAAACACCGTATGTTGTTCAAAATCGACAGAAATCATCGACTACAATGACGACGTAAGCAGAAACACATTTACGTGATGACGAGGGATCCATCCGTAGAAAAACTTACCCAAAATCTTGGTCTTATAATGGACGACACATTGTAACATTATTCAGTAATCTAAAGGTGTCCCCAGTTTCTCACAGAATTCCGGACGTTATCGGCTGGCTAAAGTGGAAAAATGTAATTTCTTTTAAGACCAGCACATAATGCAGTAATTATAGGTTCTCTAGATTCAGAATGAACTGCAGTTGCTGCTTTGTCGTGTAGATACACTGTCTAAAATTATGATTATAGTGTAGTGAGGCCCTCTCTTTAATTGCATATACACACATCAAAAATTTTTGCGTCACCTCGGTTCATAGAGTTCCGGAAACTGAACAGAAAATTGGAATAGGGAACAACATAAACATCATTTCCGCCCTTTTTATTGCCCATGAAAAACACACATTGCATGTTGTACCACCATACAGCGAGACCTTCAGAGGTGGTGGTCCAGATTGCTGTACACACCTGTACCTCTAATACCCAATGGCACGTCCTCTTGAACTGATGCATGCCTGCCTTCGTCATGGCATACTATTCACAAGTTAATCAAAGTACTGTTGGTCCCAATTGTCCCACCTCTCAACGGCGATTGGGCGTAGATCAATCAGAGTGGTTGGTGGGTCACGTTGTCCATAAACAGCCCTTTTCAATCTGTCCCGGGCATGATCGATAGGGGTCATGTCTAGAGAACATGCTGTCCGCTCTAGTCGAGCGATGTCGTTATTCTGAAGGAAGTCATTCACAAGTGCACGATGGGGGTACGAATTGACGTCCACGAAGACGATTGCCAGTCCAATACGCTGTCGATATGGTTGCACTATCGGTCGGATGCTGGCATTCACGTAGCAGACAGAAGGATAACTATGTAGAACATAAATCTTCCGTAGGTTTCGCTTCCCGTTATGTATCCTCACTCACTTTCTAAATGGTTCACAGCTTCTGGTTTATAGGGGAATCTAGTAAAACACTAATCGCATACGCAAAGAATACTATCGAAAGTAGGTAACGCCTGATGGGTATGCGACACACCTAACACGCAGAAAACGCGTTTACAATCTTAACTGACCGGAGGTAGTTGGAAAACTACCATAATCTACACTTACTTAAGATAGTGTACGTTAGTTTTACATCTCTACATAATACATACGAGCTGGCAATTTTTTGCCTTATGAATGCCACCTGTCAATAACGAAGCTGTATTATTCAAGCTATAAATCGATATTCAACACATCTAATACAAGTACAAATCGACACTGGAGCCATGCTCACATCAACCATAGAGTTGGACAACGTGGGGAGACATCAAAGGAACAGCGTATTAAACTGCCACTAGCGACAGTGAACTAAATTCGGCACGGAAGTGCTCCACGAAATTCTTCAGGTACGTCATATCCTTCTGAAGACACTCGTTGATTTTAAGATCCAGTAGAGCTATCAGATTTTATCGATGTTGACTGCTTTTAAGTTCCATTCGCCATTCCAAATATCTACAAACATTCTCTATACGATTACGATCAGGTGTCTAGCTGGTCAAATGAAGTGCAGTAAGGTGACTAAGACTTCATCAAACCAGCAATACATGCGTGTAGCACTAGAACAATGCTGCTGTCATCTACAGTATGCTCTTCATCAAGCTGTAGTATAAAGGGCGCTACTGGTTCGTGTTTACGGTAATCTCAATAAGTGGGCCCAAGCCCCAATACAAAAAACCTCAAAAAAACATCACAGATCCCTCTCCAGTCTGAACAGTATCCTCCACTCACAGCGGGTGAACCGCTTCTTTCACCCGTCTCTGCACTCGACAACTTGCATCATTTGAGAAATAAAATGACCAGGTGCTAATAGAACTCGTGCAGTGAGGTTTCCGTACAAACTTAATTATGTATACACACAGTTCGTGTATTCCGGGAATCGAGGATTTCGACGATTTTTCCATTTATCAACATTAATACTGCCAAGATATCGGTCCCAGGGAATCCAAGACATTCGAGAATGTCTTAATTTCAAGTTTGTAGCCGAATGAGAAATGAAAAAAAAATTTCGTGTGAGATAGCGCAAATACACAATTTTAAAATTTTTCCCTTGCTTTTCCTTTGCTTCTTCGCAAATTTCATGATTCTACGTCAACGTGAAGTAACCTGTAGGTACTGATGAATGTGTTTGCAAATACCAAAATATCTGGCGTAAAAGTCTTATCTTTCAATACGTTAGAAGCTAATGCTTATTATACCACCAAGGGCCGTACACTCTAGTATGTCATATAATTTTCCGCTAGATATGTCTACCCGTTTCTGAGAAGAAGGTGTCTCAACAGACGGACGGACAGACACACTAAGAAATGACAGAAAACCTTTTTCCACGTGATATAACTGCAACTTTACAATTTTCGGATTTTTTCCTTTTGTTGCAGTGTAAAACCCTGCTTCTTGGCAAAATCCATGATTGTAGGTCAACGGGAAGTAGCATGAATGTTTTGATGAGTGAGTTTTCGAGTATCAAAATACGTGACTTAAAAGGCCGTGTCCTTTAGTTGCCTTAACGTAGGAGCTTAAAGTTATTACAGCACCCAGATACTGTAGACCTTAGTATGTGACATGAATGTCAACTTGATACGTCTATCCATTCCTGAGAAAGAGGCGTTTGAACTGTCGGACAGAGACACAGGCGGTCAACGAAGCGATCCTGTAAGCCTTCCGTTGTTAAAGGATGGGGTACGGAATTCTAAAAAGACAACATCGCGCCTCGTTGGACTACAGTAGACGTCTACAGTACTAGGCTGTTTGGCCCATAGAGGAAATGCAGTTTTGTGTGCTTCTGTGCGAGATTCCTGATTACAAATGTCCACTGCATACAGCTCGCTTCGTAATCGTCTCCCGGAAACTGGCTTAGAAGGACTTCCTTTCACTGAGAGCAGCAACTCCTCTCGGGTTTGAAACAGCTTATCATTTACAAGGCCTTTTATCAATGTTATTGTGCCTTTTTAAATGATTGCCAGTGGTTCGCTGCTCTTTCGTTGTAGACAGTTGAAGATATCACGCTGACATACTAAAGATTACGGTAACATCATTAACGGTATGGTCATGGGGACGCCAAAGCGCGAGTGGAGAATCGCGTGTACACCGAGTAAACGTTGCCGATAATTTTTTAGGCATCTGTAGATAATATATCAAACGCTTTTTTAATGAAGGGATCGATCTTGCGCACAGTTTCTGGCACCCCAGCGCTCCAGGGTGCTGGAGAGTTGCGGAAACATCGCAGAAATTTCATCCACTGCCAATCGGCGGTCTTCATGAACAGTTTCCTCGATTTATCGCACCAATTCATCAGTAAAAATTGAAGATCCTCCACTCCTCTGCTCGTCATGGACATTTGTTCTGCCACCACTAAACTCCCTACACCACCTCACCACATTCGTTATGTGCATAACACCTTTCTGAACCGTTTTGACTGGCCAAAAAGTTTCTGTACGTGTTATTCCTAACTCGAGCAGGCAGCTGATCACAGCACATGGCTCGTACTGTGTGAGTTTTCTTGCTTATACTTTCACGCAATTGGACACTACAACGTGAGATTAAGAACTACCGTGTTCCTGCGATGCTCGCTCTAGGCAGGGATTCCCCTCTACCACTCAGTGTTGCCCTCAAAAAGCAAGAACTGCAACCCATTATAGTCACAGTACACTTACTTTTTGAACATGCATCGAAGGACAACAAATAGAGGCAACAATCATAACGGTGCCGAAAGGCATGTTGCGACTGATTGTCCCAAGCATCACGTGACTTTGTTACTATCACGCAACGCCTCTTCCAGGCCTTGAAGAACGAGTAAATTCTTGCTTCATCATGTGCAATGTGTGTTGAAATGGTGATAGATCTGGTGATCTTTTCGGCCAGGCTGTTCTACACTACAAAGACCACAGGGCAGTGCTATGGGACCATTGATTTTCACAATGTATATAAATGACCTTGTAGATAATGTCGGAAATTCCATGCGGTTTTTCGCCGATGATGCTGTAGTATCAGCATTACAAAATTGCAGCGAAATGCAGGAAGATCTGCAGCGGATAGGCACTTGGTGCAAGGAGTGGCAACTGACCCTTAACATAGACGTATTGCGAATACATAGAAAGAAGGATCCTTTATTGCATGATTACATGATAGCGGAACAAACACTGGTAGCAGTTACTTCTGTAAAATATCTGGGAGTATGCGTACGGAAGGATTTGAAGTGGAATGATCATATAAAATTAATTGTTGGTAAGGCGGGTGCCAGGTTGAGATTCATTGGGAGAGTCCTTAGAAAATGTAGTCCATCAACAAAGAAGGTGGCTTGCAAAACACTCGTTCGACGTATACTTGAGTATTGCTCATGAGTGTGGGATCCGTACCAGGTCGGGTTGACAGAGGAGATAGAGAAGATCCAAAGAAGAGCGGCGCATTTCGTCACAGTGTTATTTGGTAAGCGTGATAGCGTTACGGAGATGTTTAGCAAACTCATGTGGCAGACGCTGCAAGTGAGGCGCTCTGCATCGCGGTGTAGCTTGCTGTCCAGGTTTCGAGAGGGTGCGTTTCTGGATGAGGTATCGAATATATTGCTTCCCCCTACTCATACCTCCACAGGAGATCATGAATGTAAAATTAGAGAGATTCGAGCGCGCACGGAGGCTTTCCGGCAGTCGTTCTTCCCGCGAACCATACACGACTAAGGAAAGGGAGGCAATGGCAGTGGCACGTAAAGTGCCCTCCGCCACAGACAGCTGGGTGGCTTGCGGAGGATAAATGTAGATGTAGATGTAGATGTGGTCTCAGCAGCCGTCCATGGACGTGCGTTGTCCTATTGAAGAAGGATCTCTTCCTGTGGAAGGGATGGCAGTCACATGGAGACAAGAGCCTATGCAGTGTAGAGGGCACTGATAACTTTACCCTGTAGAAACACCAAATTTAGCTGTAGTGTTAATCTTGCTTCAAGCACAGCAGGTGCACCGCGTTTCCTGCTTCTCGGACAATGAGCTGATATTGTCGTATGTATGTACTAAGCAAGCGTCCGAAACTTGGTTTACAGCTATGGGCATGTTCCAATGTCCAGTACACCGGAATATTATGGTCAAAATGTGCAGAAGTCCATTGATACACCCATCCAGCTTCCCACAGGCGCACATCGCGACCCTACTGAAATGACTAAAGCTGTTCAACAGGAGTATGTACTTGTCAATGGGACATGGTTGTACCCATGAGTGGCCGAGCGGTTCTAGGCGCTACAGTCTGGAACCGCGCGACCGCTACGGTCGCAGGTTCGAATCCTGCCTCGGGCGTGGATGTGTGTGATGTCCTTGGGTTTGTTAGGTTTAAGTAGTTCTAAGTTCTAGGGGACTGATGACCTCAGCAGTTGAGTGCCATAGTGCTCAGAGCCATTTGAACCATTTTTTTTTGTACCCAAGAGTGAATTACGTAAACACCGTTCACTTCCTGACTCAGCACAGCTACTGACTGCAGAGTCGAAAGCGTGAGCTCAAAGAGAGACCTCCACAGTGCCACCTAATCGCTGAAGACCCTGACAAATGAACCACTAACACCCCTCAGTATGCACTTTTTTGGTCATCAGTCTTCTGACTAGTTTGATGCAGCACGCCAGGAATTCCTCTCCTGCGCTAACCTCTCTACCTTAGAGTAACACTTGAAAATTACATCCTCAATTATTTGCTGGATGTATTCCAATGGCTGTCTTCCTCTACAGTTATTGCCATTTACAGCTATCTCCAGTACCATGGAAGTCATTCCCTGATGTCTTAACAGATGTGATATCATTTTGTCCCTTCTCTTTATCAATGTTTTCCACATATTCCTTTCCGCTCCGATTCTGCACAGAACCTCCTTAGCTTCTCAGTCCACCTAATTTTCAGCATTCGTCTGTAGCACCACATCTAAAATGCTTCGATTCTCTTCTGCTCAGGTTTTCCTACAGTCCATGTTTCACTACCATACAATACTGTACTACAGATGAACATTCTAAGAAACTTCTTCCTCAAATTAAGGCCTATATTTGATATTAGTAAACTTCTCTTGGCCAGATATGCCATTTTTGCCAGTGCTAGTCTGCTTTTGATGTACTATTTCTCCGTTATTTTACTGCCTAGGTAGCAGAATTCCTTAACTTCATTGACTTCGTGACCATCAATCCTGATGTTATGTTTCTCCTGTTCTCATTTCTATTACTTCTCACTAATTTGGTCTTTCTTCGATTTACTCTCAATGCATACTCTGTACTCATTAGACTGTTCATTGCGTTCAGAATATCATGTAATACTTCTTCACTCTCACTCAGGATTGCAATGTCATCAGCGGATCGTATCATTGATATCCTTTCACCTTGAATTTTAATTCCACTCCTGAATCTTTTTTTTTTTATTTCCGTCATTCCTTCCTCGTTGTACAGATTGAACAGTAGGGGAGAAAGGCAAAATCCTTGTCTTTCATCCTTTTTAATACGAGCACATCGTTCTTGGTCGTCCAATCTTATTATTTCCTCTTGCCTGTTTGTACATATTGTATATGACCGGTCTCTCACCATAGCTTACCTCTACTTTTTCGGAATTTCGAACATCTTGCACCATTTTACATTGTCGATCGCTTTTCCAAGGTCGATAAATCCTATGACCGTGTCTTGATTTTTTAGTCTTGCTCCCATCATTAGCCGCTACGTCAGGATAACCTCTCTCGTGACTTAACTTTTCCTAAAGCTAAACTGATCGTCATCTAGTGCATCCTCAATTTTCTTTTCCATACTTCTGTATATTATTCTTGTAAGCAACTTGCATGCATGAGCTGTTAATATGAATGTGCGATAATTCTCGCACTTGCCAGCTCTTGCCGTCTTCGGAACCGTGTGGATGACGCTTTTCCGAAAGTCAGGTGGTATGTCACCAGAGTCATACATTCTACAATCAACGTGAATAGTCGTTTTGTTGCCACTTCCCCCAGCGATTTTAGGAATTCCGTCGGCATGTATACCTGAACTATCGTTGCTGCTGAATTTGATAAGAACAACCGTGTTACTGAACAGTTCACAGTAACACACTCTCTGCCCTACCTTCCTATTCCTAACGAATTATACTCCCATTATACCATTTTCTGCTGCTGTTGATATTACCCTATAGTCATGTGACCGGAAAACCTTGTCTTCTTTCCATCTCACATCACACACCCGTACTATATCTAGATTGAGCCATTGCATTTCCCTTTTCATATTTTCTGGTTTCCCTACCGCGTTCAAGCTTCTGACATTCCACGCCCCGATTCGTAGAACATTATTATTTCGTTGATTATTCGACCTCTTTCTCATGGTAACCTACCCTTTGGCAATCCCCTCCCTGAGATCCGAGTGGGGGCTACTCCGGAATCTTTTGCTAATGACACTTCTTCAACTACAGGCCACATGTCCTGTAGATATACGTTATGTGTCTTTAATGCAATGGCTTCCATTTCCTTCTGCATCCTCATGCCGATCATTGCTATTTCTTCCACCTTTAGGGGCTGTTTCCCACCCCTAGGACAAGGGAGTTCCCTGAACCACTGTCCGCTCCTCCACCCTCTTCGACAAGGCCATTGGCAGGATGAGGGTGACTTCTTATAACGGAAGTCTTCGACCGCCGATGCTGATAATTAATCAAAATTTAAACAGCGCTGAGATTCGAACCTGGGATCGAAGACGTTCTCATTATCAATCAAAGACGCTACACCTCGACCACGAGGTTATTATTCACATTCCTCGAGGGTGTTGCTTTTGTTTTCCGGCAGTGTATCTTGAGGAATTAACACTTTGATTTTTTATTCACTAAGTGCGAGAGGTACTTTCAGTTTGTGATTATTAATTTTGCAGGTGGGGACAGAACTAGTGCAACTTCAAGAGACCTGTCTTTTTAGTTGGTAAATTATTGTACCAAAAAGGAATCACTTGTGTCACGCAGCTTATTTGAGGAAATCAACATGGGCTACTTCTGTCTACTTATTTACATTGTTTAAAAAGTTGGAAATGTTTTGCACCGCTTTGCTGTCTGTCTCTAGGCAACAACTGACAAGAAAAGAATCATTTCAAGTAAATGAAATCATCCACTTGTATCCCCTCCCAAAATATTTAAAAAGGGTGGTAGCTAGCAGGGCCGTCGATGTGTTGACCTTATTCCAAAGTTTACTTAAACAGTGACTTCCTTGAAATTTCGGGGCCGGTAGTCTCCTTTTCAATGACAAAGTGACCGATAACGTTGCCGGCTGGTTCGTTGCTGCTGCTGTTGCGCGCAAAGTGCCTAATCGTGCGGCAGCCCGCAGCACACTGTTGTTACCATTAACCTCAGAAGGCGCCGGCGTGACCGCCTCCCGATAACCAGGGCTGCACCTCTCTGGCCCTCAGCTTCAATTAACCACCGCCACCAGCTTTGAAGTGCTCGACAATAGCTTGAGGGTGGCTCCCAGTTACGCTCTCCCAATTAATTACTGCACTTTGCCTACCTTCTCATGAGCAATGGATGGTACCTTTGTAACACAGGATTTAGGAGCATCGCTTGTAGGAGCAGCCAGACTAATATTTCATTATTGTATACTAGAATTTAAGGTTCAGAAGCACTTCTCAGACCACTTATGTTGAACTTCTAACATCTTTCGTGTGTCTAATGTACATCGAAATCAAAAACCTGCAAGAAGAATACGCAACCAGTTTTACATGTAGTCATTGGTGTACTAGTTTCAAAAGTCACCAGGCATTAAGTAAGACGTAAAAACAGAGTATGTCCTTCAACATAGCATATATTCATTTGAATAATGTAATTCACTTCATGATAGGAGCGTATTCATGTCGCATACTCACGTAGAAGTAAGTAGGCCAGCTTATGGATATTTACCAGGATATGTGTTGCAAACCAACTTTACAGTTGTCCGGTATTTTCTGCAGCCATCGTTTGCTATGAAATTCAGTGAAACAAAACTATTTGCATGTCTATGACTTTCATTATCTACTTGAACAGAAAGTGAAGATTCATCGCTGTATATGCCAGGGCCAGAAATTGCGTCCAGTTTTGCTTATTTGAATTTTTTTACCATCAACACTTTTCTCGCTGGTTTGATGAGCCTCAAATGGTTCTGAGAACTATGCGACTTAACTTCTGAAGTCAGCAGTCGCCTAGAACTTAGAACTAATTAAACCTAATTAACCTAAGGACATCACACACATCCATGCCCGAGGCAGGATTCGAACCTGCGACCGTAGCGGTCGCTGGGCTCCATACTGTAGCGCCTAGAACCGCACGGCCACTCCGGCCGGCGTTTGATGAGGCTACCATGACTTATTCGCCTCAGAGTTTTACCTATACTCAACATCGCCAATGATTTCTTGTATATACTTCAGTTGTAATCTTGCCATTGAATCTTTTCCCTCTAGAGCTCACTCCAGTACCTTGGCAGTTATTCCACGATATCTTAACACTTTTTCAGTCATCCTATCCTTTCTTGTAATTTATGTTTTTTACATATTCCTTTTCTCACTCATTATATGAGAAACCTCCTTATTCCTTATCTCATAGGTCGACTTCACTTTCAGCATCCGTTTGTAGCTGAAGGTCTCAAATACTTTCGCTCCTATTTGGCCTTTCCTTGCAGTTAGAATGCAATATAAAATGGTTTCCGTGAGGGACTGGTAACGTCGTCAATACGTTATGTTAGTGTAGTTTGTAGTCAGGTTTCGCATGATGATTGACTATATTTAAAAAAAAAAATCATGTTCGCCTAGGGAAGCTGGGGAAGACAGCATGGTAATTCAGTGTGTTCGATCAGAGGACTGGCTGCCAGCTGCAACTTTTCTACAAAAATGAGTGCAGTATCCAGCGACGAACCTTAATGCGTGTCATGTGACGTCTGCCGAGACAAAATGCCGACAAGAATCAAGAAAAATAAATGAAGGAAGAAACTCGTAGGGTACTGGATTTCTGGCGCTAGGATCGCATGTTTGGCCCTCCGTTAATTTAAAATTATGGTAAAAAAGATGAAGAATGGGTAGAGTCTTTGGCTGGTAAGGAAAACGTAGTCAGTCTAGGGTTAGAACCTCGCAACTGCTTAAATACTGAATAAAAATGTTCAGAAATGGCGGTCGAAAACTTACGGTATAAGAAGGCCTTGTCAAAGGGGGCGGAGGAGTGGACAGAGATTCAGGGCACCAACCTTTCACCTAAAGGCAGCGAAATTAGCGATGATCAACGATACGATAATATAGAAGACAATGGAAACCACTGAATTAAAGACTCATAATGTGTGTCCACAGCTCGTGTGGCCTGTAACTGAGAAAGTGTAGCCGGTCGGGGTGGCCGAGCGGTTCTAGGCGCTACAGTCTGGAACCGCGCGACCGCTACGGTCGCAGGTTAGAATCCTACCTCGGGATGTGTGTGACGTCCTTAGGTTAGTTAAGTGTAAGTAGTTCTAATTTCTTGGGGACTGATGACCTCAGCAGTTAGATCCCATAGTGCTCAGTGCCATTTGAGAAAGTGTAATCATCTCTCCATTAACAAACCATTCCGCACTAATTTCCCATATGGATTTATGGTAGGGGTCTGCCAAGGAGGAGAAAAAAAATTGAATGACCGAGGAAAGGTTTGCGTTCTACTAGTCAAGGCGTGGAATGACGAAAGTTTGAACATGGTAGGGAAGCTAGAAAATCTGACAAGGGTAATGTAATGGCTCTCTCTAGATGTAGTGGGGTTCAGTGAAAAGAAACGGAAAGAAGGTGTGGATTTCTGGTCAGGCGGGTATAGGGTAATATCGACAGTACCAGAAAATGGTATACGTGAGTAGGATTCGTTATGAATAGGAACGTAGGAAAGAGTGTGAGTTACTGGACAGTTGAGTGATGGGGTTGTTCTCATCAGAATCGTCAACAAACCAAAACCGACAACGATAGTTCACGTACAAATGCCGACTCCGCAGGAAGAGGATGAAGAGATAGAGAAAGTGTATGAGGATAATGAAATGATAATTCATTACACGAAGGGAGGTGAAAATGTAATATACATGGAGGATTTGAATGCGGCGTATAGGAGGGAGTAGAAGAATGGGTTACAGAAGAATATAGGATTGGTAGTAGGAAGGAGAGAGGAGAAAGAATAACTGAGTTCTGGAACAAATTTCATCTAGTAATAGCGAATAATCTGTGCAAGAATCGCAAAAGGAGGAAGCGCACTTGGAAGATGCCGGGAGATATAGGATGATTCCCGTTAGGCGAGGCAGATTATACGACGCACTCAGAAGCAGATGTAGACTCAGCTCACAATTTAATAATGATGAAAAGCAAACAGAAGTTTGAGCTTTGTCAGCAAGAATCAGTGCGGAAAGTAGTGCTTACAGAAGTATTAATGAAGGAGAAGATAAGCTTGAGGTTCTCTAGCGCTATAGATACCGCGATAATGAATAGCTCAATAGGCAGTTAGGTTGAAGAGGAATGGATATCTATAAAAAGGGCAACTACGTAAGTTGGAGAGAGAACGCTGGTAATAGGTAGTTAACTACAAAGGAAGTAAAAACATGTGCTAGGAAATTCGGGAATACATAAATACAAGTCACATAGGCAGAAACGAAATAGAAAGTGCAGGAAAAACTAGGGTAAAATGGCTGCATGAGAAATGTGAAGAAATCGAAAAGGAAATGATAATAGGAAGAACTGACTCAGCAGATAGACTAGTTAAAACAAACTTCGGTGAAATTAAAGTAAGAAAGGTAACTTCAAGGTTAAGATCGGAATTCCATTGTTAAATGCAGAGGATAAAGCAGATAGGTGGAAAGAGTACACTGAAGGCCTCTATGATGTGGGGGACTTGTCTGATGAAGCGACAGCAGTAGAAGCAGGAGTCCACAGAGAGTAGAAAGGGGAGCAGTTATTAGAATAAGAATGTAAAAGAACTTTGGACGACTTGAGATCAAATAAGGCAGAAGAAATTTCTAAAGTCATTTCTGGAACTGGCAGCAAAATGTCTATTCCCGTTGGTGTGCAGAATGTCCTGGACTGCCCACACACCACCAGACTTCAGAAAACATCATTTAGACAATTCTGAAGATAGCAAGTGATGACAAGTGCGAGATTCATCGCACAATTAGCTTAACAGCTCATGCATTCTAGTTTCAGACAAGAATAATACTCAGAAGAATGGAAAAGGAAACTGAGGATCTGTTAAAAGACCATCAGTTTGGCTTTAGGGAAAGTAAATGCTCCAGAAAGGCGGTTCACACGTTGTGGTTGATAAGGGAAGCAAGAATGAAGACGATCAAGACACGTTCATAGGATTTTTCGACCTAGAAATGTGCACTACAATGTAAAATATTAGAAAGTGTTCGAAATTCTGAGGAACATAGGGGTATGTTATGGGGAAAGACGTGAAATATAGAATACGTACAAATACTAAAAGGGAACAATAAGACTGGAAGACCGAGAAGGAAGTACTCGGAGTAAAAAGAGACATTTTATTACTGGGAACTAGTCTTTCGCCTCCGCACTTCAGTCGAAGACGCAATAACGGAAATAAATAAAGGTTCGATACTGGGGTAAAAATTCAGGGTGAAAGGATGTAAATGATAAGAATCAGTGATGACATTGCTATACCGAATAAAAGTGAAGAAGGATTTGAGGATCTGTTGAACTGAATGAACAGTTTAATGAGTATAGAATATGGATCGTGTAAATTGAAGAAAGACGAAAATGGTGAGAAGTAGGAGCAACGAGATCAGCGAGGAACTTTACTTCCGAGTTGGGGATCACATAGTGGACGAAATTAAGGACTTCTGCTGTCTAGGCTGTTAGCCGACTAGCACTGCCGAAAATGGGATTCCTGGCCAAAAGATGTCTACTAGTAACAAAATAAGGACGTAATTTCAGGAAGAAATTTCCCAGTATTTACATTTGGAGCGCAGAATTGTATGCCAGTGAAACAGAAAGAGAAAAGGATCGAAGCATTTGCGATGCGGTGCTACAGAAAGATACCGGAAATTTAATGGAATGATAAGGTAAGGAGTTTGGAAGTTCTCCACAATTTCGGTGCCGAAAGGAATATATGGAAATCACTGACAACTAGAAGGAACAGCATGATAGGACATCCGTTAAACTTCAGGGAAAAACTGAATGTAGTAAGCGGGTAGAATCTGTAGAGGAACTCAGACGTGAAAATGCATACAGCAAATAATTGAGAACGTATGCTGCAAGTGTTACTCTGAGAAGAAAATTTTGGCATAGGAGAGGAATTCGTGGTGGCCACATGAAACCAGTCAGGAGATTGATGACTCAAAAAAAGAAAAATACAGTAATATAAGTACGGAAGGAATCAAATTTGGAGACGAATTTTGGAGGAAGAATAAGAGATGTTGTGCAAGGAAGAAAACAGAGACATGAAAGGACGAGAGAAGAACGCTTAATCCATCATGTGGCAGAGATTTTGCTTCTCTTTTGAACAGAAGGAAAGTAGCTGAGATATGTGTAGAGGTAAACTACATCAGTGATACCAAATAAGGCTTTAATCTCGTACTGAATGCCAAGTTCGTTTCGGTAAGACACTGTTCACAGTGTAGTGTATACCAGAAACGTATACCGTGTGAAAATCACGTCCTATCCAGTCACATACATTTGCGGTCCCATCCATACTGAATGAGCATAGGATGAAGTGACGTCATGAAACACACTTGTCGTATGCAGGCAGTCGTGGATTCTTCAAGACGTCTGCAGCTTTCATTATCTGTGCTGTTATGAACTACCTCACAGTAGATTCATTAGCTCAGGAAACAGTCGTATTGTTGATATACAAAACAAGAAAGTGCATCCACCTCGGTTGTATGAGGCTCCGTTATTATTAGAGTATGGGGGACTACAAAGCTCACTCCTGACTGACCGGTGGTTTCACCATGCGGTAGTCGAATCACTTGATGAGCGATCGACACTATAAAATTATCCCAAGGTTTTGTCGTACACGAATTGCTCGATACTAAAGTCCAGGATTTATGACAGTTCTTCTGTTGATTATTATTGATTTTGCAGCCTTAAGAACATACTTGAAAATGTTTTAAATGTACTTTCAATAGATATGACTATTATTTGTAAGTTTCATATCTTCACCTTTTTCTGAAGTTATTTTATTTCAAAGACCAGTTTCGGCATCTCGTTTACGGCATCTTCAGACCCCTGTGCATTCCATGTCAGATAATCAGGTACATCGGTGCATGCATGAGTGGAGCCATCAGAATCTGTATTCAATGAAATTTTTTGCAGTTGACAGTTGGCAGTTGCTGTCAAGTGTTCGAAGTAAGCATTCCACAAATAATTCATGGAATTCAGATATTGTTGGCTCCAGTTATACAAGCATCGACGTATCTGATTGTATATTCATGGACTGCTTAGAGGCCTGAAGATGGCATTAAGGAGATACCGTACAGGTCGTCTAAACGAAATAACTTCGGAAAACGTGCGGCTGTTTGGTGATTTTCTTCGGTACAGATCTGACCGGCTACTGCCCGTATCCGCTGTGGATCAACAGATGTATTTTTAGCTTTGTCTATACATCCTTGAAAAACTACGGATCAACACTGCTTTGAGAACAGCACTGAAAATTTTTTGAACGAACAAGCTAACTTCAGAAAACAAGCTAACTTCTCTCGCATTCAGTTGTATGAAATCAAATTTTAGCTCTTTTTTGTTACGTGACATTTTAGTTTACATAAAGTGTTTTTTCCTTTGGTGAAGCATTCTCTCTTACACATTTGGCAGTATCATCAGTAATACATTGAATGAAGTAGGACATCGTCACTATATTTGAAACTGAGGCAGATATGCTAGTCAGAGCAAAAGGACTTCTATTTTTTTTATAATCAGTTTCTGTCAGTAATTATTCACTTCAGACCACTGTAGAGGATATGGAAAGAATGATTATAAAGTATAAAATGAAATGAATGCATCATGATTAGAAACTGTCACAGCCTTACCTTAAATTAATTTTTTCATGGTGAATCTCGAAGGTAGCTGATATTGCATCGCATTGAAAACATGATTGATGGTGGTCTGAATTTCAAATCTGCACAACGTGTGACGACGCTGTTTCCATCTGCAGACCTTGAGACGCTGAAGGTTTAGTGTATGTAGCAGAAAAAGTTCCTACCGACGAAAACTTTCATCTCTTCTACACCGTAGGCAGCGGTCTCTATGAAATAGTACAACAAATATTTGATATGCGAATGAAGTCAAATTTCAGAACGGCCAAGACCTGCTGATAACTAAATCATATGTAAATATTGATTTAGAACAATTGATCATATCAGGTATTGCAAAATTACTTGCAGCGACTCTGTATACATAAGTTATTACTGTAAAAAAAAGGCAGTGATAAAGTTAGTTAATCTTATTAGGTCTCTCATCACATTTTACTGTGGAAAAATAATCCATATTGCTATTGACGGCTGTGACAGAGGATTGTTCTTATTTTATTTGATGCTGTTCTAAGCAGGTTGCCATACAGTCTTGTACATAATTTTATCCTACCTGAAGATGGTTAGATAGTCGAAACTCTTACTAATAATTTATTTAGCAGCAGCTACTGGTGTTTTTAAACTCTCACCTTCCTCGAACGCAAGCAGTGGTACATCACTGACAAATATATTTGGTAATCACCTATGCCATAGATAACAATGCATAGTGACAGAATACAGAATAATTCTTTTTCTCGATCCAGTAAGAGTATAGAATGATTTTTTTTGCTCCATCCAGCATCATTTCTTATTCTATAGGTGAAAATGACAAAAATTTGTCAAATCATTTCTTCACCCTAGTAAACGATCGATATGGCTTGCGGTTTTCCATATTAATTTTCTTCTGAATTCATCTCTAAAATTATAATTGTGTTTTAATACGATTGACTTTAGCAGTAAGCTGTCTACTCGTCAAGCTTTCTGTGATGTTTTTTTACTGTACATAAAGTGAGACGGGTGAAGGGTAGCAATACATAGTTCTCAGCCGACTTGTTGCTGAGTCCCAAGTTTCTTTTCCCCCTCAGTTGAGTTATATCTAACTTAGCGTATTATTTCATCAATGCTGCTAATGCTGGCATCCCACCGCGGATACTGTAAGTTTCGTCAGTTTCCTTCTCCAACGTATCATAATTCCATGTATATGATCGCTTTTAGTGTCCTTTTTAACAGTTCGGCTCAAAATGATTATTTCATATGAGCTATCCACCGCACGCAGTTGAAAAAGAATTGGGCTACCAAACATCACTGTAAATAGTCAGTCGTGTAATTTCTCAGGCGCTATATCTACAGCTAGCAACCTAGACACCAAATAGGTTACTAGAAAACAACCCAGTTTAAAGACTGGAACGTGGAAGTATAACTGGGGGGGGGGGGGGGGCGGCGGCGGCTCGTTAGTCGTCCTTCCATAGATCAGTCGGTAGAGCACTGCCCCTAAAAAGTGAAAGGTCCCATGCTCGAGCCACTGTTCGACACCTAGTTTTAAGCGGCCAGGATGTTTCAAACGAATATTTTCTCAAAATCAAAACAATTTTCTAAACTGAAAGACAAGATACAGACAAGCTGTGCACGTGGAAATTAAATTTCCTCAGATGAGGCCTAGGTCAGTCTGTCTGGGTACGTGAACTCGCAGAATACTTCATCATGCATTAGAAATGCTTCACAAAAGTTCATCAAAACGTTGGACATCTGTTGCGGAGTATTAACTGAGTAACAAATTTTACTTCATGCTGTCCCACATGTTTTACCTGTTGATTTTATGTCATATTGAGACACAAATCTGCTACGCCAAATAATTTGTTTGCATGCAGTGTCAATAAAATGCTGTCATCCTCAGACTCAAAAATTTTAGGCTACCAGCATTTGAAAATCACAAAGCACTCCATCTTTTGGCTATTGGTACAGCAACCTCTGGAGATTTTCAAGAAAGAATGTGCAGTCGCGGTTGAAAATGGATTTTTATTTATTTAATTTGTGGCACGTTTCGCTCTCACAGGAGCATCGTCAGACATCGAGGAAAAAAAGTAAGTTTCGTCAGTGCAAATTTATTAGTCAGGAATCGGCTACAAAGCTACATTGTCAGTTAAATAAAGCAACTGGTAAACCACGATCTGAGCTGTGAAAAGAGCGTAACCAAAGATAAACTCACTGACTAAAAACACTCGAGGACAACTGGCAAGTGCACAGAAGGTCACCAAAAAATGGCACGACATCCAACACAATTTACAGGACACATCCACCGGGTAAAAACACTCGAAGAAAACTGGTAAAAGCACAGAACGTTCCACATTCACCAAGAATGGCATGTAATCCAATAAAATGTACAGGATACATCCACCTACGGAAATGAATAACAATATGGTTCAAGGCGCGGAGCGGTAACTGGAAGAAACATAAAAAACCAGATAAATACAGGTTGGGGGTAAAGGAACCAATAGTTAAAGCTAAGAGACCTAGGTTCAAAGAGTATGTGAGTAATGTAAGGAATTAAATCGTACAACAATCACACATTACCTGTGTTTACGCGTACTCGCTCTTAACACAACGCAGGGCATGTTTACAACATAGGCCAGGTGTACAAAGCGTCCTTATGGCACACGTTTATGGTTCCTACTACAGAGATAGTCAAAGTGTCAGACACCGTACTAGTTGGCGCCGCCAGAGGGGAAAACAGAGGATGTATTTACACAGTAAAACGAACTTAGATTCATTATATAAGATAAAAACCAGGAATCACAACTAAACAATACCATTGTATAAACAATATGAATATATAAATCAAAACCACGGTCATTTAATTAAGAAGTAACATCACAGCCTCGAAGTAGCCGTGGTTATGAAACGTCTGTGGCTCGTTGAGCAAGCCTGCGATCTTAAAATAGACTTTTCGAAATTTCAAAATCATCAAGGATGTTCACCTTCTTGCCTTTTTGTAGAACAAACAAAACGTTGAGAACATATATGGATAGTGCGCGATGGCGATAAGTTTTCTAATGTTGCGTGAAGGGAGGATCTTTTTCAAGTTACCCTTTTTCTGTGCTTCGTTGTTTCTATGTTATGTAATGGAGCTGAGTTTATTATTACTCTGTAAACACATTCTCCGCTTCCCGTCTGGCAGCGCCAACTAGTACGGTGTCGGTCACCTTGGTTCATAGCTGTGTAGTAGGAGCCGTAAACGTGTGCCATTAGGTCGCTTTATACACCTGGTCTATGTTGTAAACATGCCCTGCATTTGGGTAAGAGCGAGTACGTGTTAACACAGGTAATGTGCTGCTCTTGTGAGATTTTAATCCTTATGTTACTCACACACTCAGTGAGCCAAGGTTTCTTAGCCCTCAATTTTTGTTCCTTTACCCCCATCCTTATTTATGTATCCTGTTATTTTTATTCCGCTTACCATTTTTCGCCTTGAATTATATTCTTATGTAGCTTATTTCCATAATTGGACGTGTCCTGTACATTTTAGTGGGTTACATGCCATTTTTGGTGAATGCAGGACGTTCCGTGCTTTTACCATTGGTCCTCGAGTATTTTTACCCGGTAGATGTGTCCTGTAAATTGTATTGCATGTCATGTCATTTCTGATGATTCCGGGACAACTTTCCAGTTGTCCTCGAGTGGCTGTAGACGGTGATTTTGTCTTTGGTTATGCTCTTTTCACAACTCAGGTCGTGGTTTCCCAGTTGCTTTATTTAACTGACAATGTAGCTTTATAGATGATTCCTGACTCTTAAATCTGTACTGAGGAAACTAGCTCTTTTCTCCCAGATGTCTGGTGATGCTCTCGTGAGAGTGAAACGCGTCACAAATTAAATATATAAGAAAGCCGTTTTACGACCGAGGTAGACTATTCTTTCCTGTTCGAGCATTTGTGCTTCACAATCGCAACTTCGAGGCCTGTGCAGACATTCACAATTTGTTAAGTAAAGGTGGCAGTTTTACACTTAGACCATATTGTTTAAGACATTGGAACGGTTTTACTTAACATAAGCTTTGTTTAAAATTTAAATCTAAAGGCAGTGGAAGGGCTAACACAAGAAAGTGAACATTTCAATTCCAGTGTGTTTATTAAATACCAAAACAATCTCATATAAAAATTGACAGACGCCTCTCAGGCAAGATTATTTACCAAACACTCATTACATAAAATGATAAGCAAGTTAATAAATCATTAGCTAACGATCTCCCTTAAACATTGAGAAACGCTACTCAGACAAAATATCTAAGAAACTCTCTCATTGCATAAAATGATTAATAAACAAATAACCCATTGGCAATAATCTCATATAAAAATTGACAGAAGCCACTAAGGCTGAATCTGACCATAACTTAAACACAAAACAACTCTAGTTAAGACACGTTATTTAATGCCATTTCAGTTCCAATACTTTAACATTTCATCTAAAATAACAGTGGACACACAGCCTCAATTTTAACACGAATACTTAGAACGTATTTATTAAAACGTAACTCGGGAAATCTTGCAAATTATTAGATTAGATAACCTTGCAGAGCGAACCACGAAATTATTCAAATGCCCATTGGATTGTAAGGTGGGCTTTTAGGGCATAGAAAGTTACAAGTTTGTACAGTCAAATGTGTAACAACAGAAGTAAGGCCCAAGGTTGTAAGGGCGAAGTTGCCCTTGCCTTAACTCACTGAAACACACCAGACAACAGGAAGCCAAAAAGCTTTTGTTAACTTTAACATTCAAGATTGACCAGTAAATTAACACTATATAATCAAGGCTAAAGAACAACTAATTTCACTCGAAAGTCGTTTCCTTAAGTGAAAAAGTACCTGATAAACAAACGCTAAGAGTGAGAAATGAACTGGCTCACGAGAACAGACACTCACTAGAACTTAATGGCACACATTTTGGCCACCTTAAGTGGGCCTGCAAAGCTCAACACGGTAACCTTTAGAAATAAAAACTCAGATCGCCCGCAGAGGACATATTGACATGACTCAACCGATATCGTAAGCAAATTAATCACTTGCTAATAATAGCTAAAGAACTAACATTTTGCAAAGACATCAATATTACGTGGAAGCAGAGCACGCGCTTAGTAAGAGTCATCAAATGAAATGGAACACACATAACATCACACGTACGGCAACGTCTTACTGTACCAAGAGCTACCACAATCACAGTTAAGTAGGCGCTCCTAGTAATTAGAGTACTTAACTGGGTGTCTTGATGCTGGGGCGATTTTGCGAAGGTATCATACCATCACTTCGCTAGACCTTAACCGCGTGTCCGTCCAAGCAAGCGGGCACATCCACAGCTCACGAGGTTGCCGGAGAATGCAAAGCGCCGGCCAACTTTCCGCCGCCTCCAGCATAACCACGTGAAAACCTTCGCCCGGCCTCAGGCACGCCGTCTACGATTCTGCCCGCCAGCCAGTCGCCGACTCGCGCACCCCGCCTTCCATTCTCAAAGCTTTGTTCCCTCATTACTCACGGTCGGCACTCGCTTATATCCCGAGCTGGCCCAAGCCCCAAGACAAACCTCTGTACTAGGAAATCGATCGTTCTCATGTCAGAGATACTACTGGCGCCGGTCCCGCCACTGCTCAGACGTACTCTCCGTTCCAGAAATACTGTAGTTTTGGCTTATTAAGCCCTTGCGGGGTGTGTTCCGCTGTGTATGTTACCAACACGAAACAGGAAGAAAATTTAAAGCAATTTGACGGCTATTACATTTCAAAACGGCAGCCTATTCAAACGACGAGCATCCATTTTTTTTTTTTTTTTTTTTTTTTTTTTTACGTGTGGTACTGTTCTTGATGATTTGACATATAGTCGGTCCACATGGGGCAGCATAAATGTGCAATGATATAGCAGTTACAGAAGAATAAAGCGAAGGACGGAACTAAGAAATTCAGTGATATTTGCATTTACAGTTTTGCGTGTACCTGAAGAAAAGCTGAGAAAAATAACACAAAATAAAAATATTTAAAAGACATGATATGGCAGCGTAAAAATTTACTTTCGTTATGTAGTCGGTATAAAATACCTAGCTGTCGGTGCCGAAGCTACTAATGGGTTTGTTGCTTTGGTTTGGATTAGCTGTAAGCGGAATCAGACTAATTTTATCGAAAAATGTTCTGTTTTGCTAGTCAGTCTGTATGAATATACTTCACTGTTTTTTTTAATGATTAAATTTTTTTAATTTTTATAGAATATTCATTTTCTTGCCTTTCCCTAGCTTGATGAAGTATTTGAAGCTTATAGACAACGTCTCGTGAGGTATGTTTGTTGTTTAAAGGTTGCAGCGCTAAGGTACTCGCATTATTTTCGAAAGATTTCCTGGTTTCTTTAAAACCAGTTTAAAAATTCCTCCCAGATTTTACGGTGTGTGGCATGTCACAGTCATCAAGTCGGCTTCGTATATTCCTGATTTATTCTATGGATGGTGTGTCTAATAATTATTTTAATATTGTTTTAGGCACGTCAACCAATTTTGTTTTACCTGTTTTCGGTATTTTCAGCTGTTTTATTAGAAAATATTTGCTAATAAAAGTATGTCATGCTAGTCTACGCACATCAGCATGTACAATGGACTAGTTCAGTGCCAATGTCTGTACTGTCGAATTAGACATATTACCATTTTTAGCCATTAGGCTAATAGAAGAAAAATTGTAACGTACAAATTTAAAATGGTCAAGTTATTAGAGACCAATGATCTCATTTCACTGACACTAGTTATAAATAAAATATTGGATGTCAGTATGATGTACAATAAAAAGTTAGAAGTGGTGCTTGGTCCGTAGTGCCCGTTCCATTTTAATTTTGGCTGCCCTGTAATGTTTCAGAGCGTATGAACAGTGATAATGATATCTGTAGCTCAAAGCGTTCCCCCGAACAAAGCAATTCGCAAAGCCAAAGCCCCTGAACAGCAAACAGATGCCCTTGTGAATCACAGCCGGTGTGGCTGAAACGAAATACAGCACAACTGTGCATAACGACGACCGCAAATGAAATACAGCTGTGTTTGAAAACAAGCCGGGACCCGTACGCCACGTGCATTTGTTTGCTGTTGCGTCCAAATGAAGGCAGTGAGTCGGACGGACCGGCCAGCATTGAACGAAGCGCACACATACGAGGCTCAGGCGTGGGGCGGTCAGTGTGCTAACGAACGGCGTACAGCTCTGTTTGCGGCTGCGGTGCTGTTTGCCCTGCTCTCGCCTCTTTTACTGCTCGCTTCTGGTGGCGCCGTGCACAGCCATTGAATGATCCTCAATGAGGCCATTTTGCCTTCCGGAATTAGTACACGCATGAGAGAACATATTTATAGCTACTGTCAACGGTAAACTTGAAACAAAACACTCTAGAGATTTCGGGAACGGTGCGAAGGACTAAAACACTAACCGTATAGGTGTCACTGTGAAACTAATTGTTAAAACATATTTTATGAAAAACAGAACAGTCTTAAACCAACTACAAAGAGTTCTATCTTAAACAACATTATCAATTCATTAAGTATCAGAAACGTTTTCACTAGTAAGCCACCTAAAAAGTTACTTATATGTAATAAAAAGTATGTGAACAAACAAAATAAAATAATATTTAAAATTGCATATACCTATGAGTAATTAAATAGCAGATCAATAGACACCTCATCCTTTTAAAAGCACATTACAACCAATAGCCTTTACGTTCAGGTAAACGAAAAGACAACCATATTCTTAATTACCGATTGAGAAGGCCGCACAACACGCCAGTCAGAAATCATGTAACACTGTTGCTGCCCAAAAGTAAGGTCTCCTTTTTTTTTAATATAAGAACAGAACTCTGTTTGTGTGGCAGTTGGTCACACTGTTATGAAGAGTGCTTCACGCGCTGTGTGTAAACATGCGCACGCCGCACTGAAGCGCCCAGTCTTGTCTTGGCAGCCGTCAGCCGTTGAGAATGGAGCTCCCGTTAGATGTTACCGCCAAGTGCGGATTGCCCCCAGTTATTCGGTTTTTGAACGCAAAAGGTCACTGCGCCGATTGAAATCCATCGCCAATAGACAGAACTGTATGATGACTCGTGCATGGATGTCAAAAATGTTCGTAAGTGGTGTAGAGAGTTTGCAGCTGATCGGACCGAAATTCACGATGAAAAAAGGACCGGGGGTCCATCACTTTCTGAGCAGATAGTATTGAAGGTTGAGTATACGTGAACATCGGCGGATCACCCTAGATGACCTCTGCGCGTTGGTTCCTGAGGTTTCCCGAAGCACCGCTTACAGAATTTTAACAGAAACATTGAACTACAGGAAGGTGTGGGCAAGATGGGTGCCACGCATGCTGACTGAGGACCACATGCAGCAACGACTTCATGCTTCCCGCTCATTTCTTCACCACCTTGCAGACGAACAGGACAACTTTCTGGACTCAGTTGTCACGGTTGTAGAAACCTGGGCATACCAAATTACACCTGAGGCCAAGTGCGGTATCCTTCTTCGCCAAAACCGGGGAGCTGGCGGCGAGCTGGTATGACATAAGCATACAAAAACTGCCACAGCGTCTACAAAAATGCATCGACAGAAATGGTGATTATGTCGAAAAATAGCTAAATGTTCAAGCTGTAAACTGAGGTAAACCATTGTAGAAATAAACAGGTCTATGTACTTACAAAAAAGTAGCAGACCTTACTTTTGGGATTACCCTCGTACTATAAACAAAACCACTGGCTGTGCCATCTCCTATCCAGAGGAAACCAAATGAGGGTAAATGTAAACCATTTAAAATTGAAGGCGATGGAGATACACTAAATGCGTTGCAAACGACTAATATAATTGTATGACAAAAAGAGAGAGAGGCATTCAACGATATCTAGTAATAATTACTGGGCTGCCACTAAGCTTGTAACGAAAGGCCAGTGACAGCAACACACATCTCAGCATAGATCCTCACTTGAAAAACCCAACAGAATGAGCTACAATCCATATAAGATGAATACAACGGAGCACGATCAGGGAACCAGAGGAAAGTCCAAAACTAATTGTATCATGAACCAAATATGTTAAATTGAAATAGGGTGCAGGAACACTAGGTGTGCTGCATACGACTAACGTAATTGCTTGCCAAAAAGATGTAGACATTCAACGACATCTAGTTGTAATTATTGGGGTAGCACATGCAATTCTATCGCCAAGCATGTAATGAAGGTCCAGTGACAGTAATGCACGCTTCAGCGTAGATCCTCACCCGAAATGCCCTCTAAAATACGCCATAATCCATATATCATTTATGAAACGAAGCATGAACAGATAACCCAAAATAAGTCCAGTAATAAGTCTACCATAAAACATGCACATACCAGTAAGCGTGCGTTACGCTGAGGTGGCGAGAATCGTGGGGCAGTTATATGCACACATACAGATGGCTGTAGTATCGCGTACACAAGGCATAAGAGGGCTTTACATTGATGGTGCTGTCATTTGTACTCGGGTGATTCATATGAAAAGGTTGCCGCCGTGGTTACGGCCACACGACGGCAAATAACAGACTTTCAACGCGGAATAGTAGTTGGAGCTAGATGCATGGGACAGTCCAGTTCGAGAATCGTTAGGGAATTCAATACGCCTAGAGACACAGTATCAAAACTGTGCCGATAACAACCAGATTTCACGTAGCACCTCTCACCACCGAGTGGCCGACGGCGTTCACTTAACGACCGAGAGCAGCGACGTTTGCGTAGAATTGTCAGTGTTAACAGACAAGCGACATTGCGTGAAAAACCGTTAGAAATCAAAGTGGACGTATGACGAACGTAACCGATAGAAGCGCGCGGCGAAATCTGGCATTAAGGCGCTATGGCAGCAGACTACCGACACGACTGCCTTTGCTAACAGCGCTTGGCGATATCTGTTGGATTCTAGACGACTAGAAAGCTGTGGCCTGCTCAGATGAATCCCGATTTCAGTTGGCAAGAGCTAATGGTAGGGTTCGAGTGTGGCGCAAATACAACGAAGCCACGGACCCAGGTTGTAAATAAGACACTGTGCAAGCTGGAGGTGGCTCCACATTGGTGTGGGTTTACGGACTGCTCTGATCCAACTGAACGGATCATTAATTGTATTATTCCTCTTTTTCACTGGTATTATTGTAGTTTTCATTTAATTAGGTCCGTAAACCAACGCTTTCATTTTTTATTCAACTCACCAATTTTTTATCATGAAATATCAAATCGATGATTTTATCAGTAGTTGGTAAATTTGTGTAATGTGTATAAGCAATATACGCAAATCAAAAAACCTAAATCTACGTAAGTAAATGGTGTTTAGAACTACCGTCCTCCCGAAGAATGGTTCTAATGGCTCTGAGCACTGTGGGACTTAACATCTATGGTCATCAGTCCCCTAGAACTTAGAGCTACTTGAAACCTAACTAACCTAAGGACATCACACAACACCCAGTCATCACGAGGCAGAGAAAATCCCTGACCCCGCCGGGAATCGAACGGGGGAACCCGGGCGCGGGAAGCGAGAACGCTACCGCCCGAAGAGGAATCCAGTGGTTAAACACTGTGCATCTTCGCGTAGTAACGTTGTGAGTGTTACTTTACATTTTCCTTGTGATCACTTCAGTGTGTTTTTAAATTTGTGTCGTAGTTTTAATAGTTTTCCAGAGGCTTATGCGTTTCACGCGCTGTAATTTCTCGGGAAATTAGTTTTTCTCTTAGCGATCTTAGCTTGTGAAGCTTTCTTCAGTTACCATCGTAGAAACTGAACGAAATAGTAAAAGTCCTGTACCTTCTGCAATCTCCTCTCCTCATCTTCACAACATGGTACTATTGACTTCACAGAGCGTTCCTCAGAAATTGTGAATTTGTTTTCACGTTTTATCTATTAATTTTTCCTCTAGCAGCTACTAAAGAAAACAAATATTAATACACAAAGGAATTAATGATATTAAAATTGATGTAAATCAACGGAGAAATTTGAAAATTTGGTTCAAACGGTTGAAATGGCTCTGAGCACTATGGGACTTAACTTCTAAGGTCATCGGTCCCCTAGAACTTAGAACTACTTAAACCTAACCAACCTAAGGACATCAGATATATCCATGCCGGAGGCAGGATTCGAACCTGCGACCGTAGCGGTCACACGGTTCCAGACTGTAGAGCCTAGAACCGCTAGGCCACCCCGGCTGGCCTTTGAAAATTTGCGAGGGGCGCTATATCAGTAGCGTATGGATAAGTTCAGAATGTGGGTCTCACGGGATGTATAGTCCATGCTGTGGCAATGACAACTGTGACTGGCTGACGCACTGGTCAGCCCATCTGCTTTGTCAGCAGGAGACCTGGGTTAGAAAACTGGTCGGGTATAAAGTATCAAATTTCCCCCACTGATTTAAATCAGTGTTCATGGTTGCAAGGCGGGCGCCGCCAAGAAGGCGTCTGCGACGTCAACCACACCCGCAGGTGCGAAGAAGAAGGTGGTTGGGGCCAAGCCGGCCAAGGTCAAGTCGCCGTCAAAGGCGAGGAAGGCCGCCAAGGTTCCCAGCTAATGTCTTAATTCGTTTGTGTCTTGATTTATAGGCTGCAGGTGCCTGCTGTTTCAGACATGACCGAAAAGTCATACAGCAAGCATTCAATATTAATATTATTTGAGGCATATTGCTTCCGCGCGACGGCGATGAAAGTCAGCCACGTACTTTCAAAGTAACCATTCCGACATTTACATTAAGCAATATACGCAAATCACGAAAACCTAAATCTCCATGGGTAAATGGTGTGTAGAGCCACCGCCCTCTCGACAATTCAAATTGCTCTGAGCACTATGGGACTTAACAGCTGTGGTCATCAGTCCCCTAGAACTTAGAACTACTTAAACCTAACTAACCTAAGGACATCACACACATCCATGCCCGAGGCAGGATTCGAACCTACGACCGTAGCAGTCGCGCGGTTCCAGACTGCGCGCCTAGAACCGCGAGACCACCGCGGCCGGCCCGCCCTCTCGATTGGGAATCCAGTGCCTGAACACTGCGCATCTTCGCGTGGTGACGTTGTGATTGTTTCGTTACATCTTCCCTTCTAATGCATCAGCGTGTTTTTAAATTTGTGTTGTAGTTTTACTATTATTGCAGAGGCTTATGCTTGTCACGTTTGTTGTTTTAAAGCGTTCTAGGTCCATTAAGAGTACGGCATGTTACTTGACTCTCCCTTAATAAATCTCGGTTGTCGTATCCAACGGTGCGATCGGCAGAACAGTGCACACTTGTGCTTTGCAGTTCCATTTCCAGTAGAAGTGCACGCGAGGGTAACGATTTCCAAAAGGCGTAATTTTATATGAGTTGCTTGTTAAATGCAGATCCATTCTTAAAGACCTCTGGAATTTCAGGAGACGACTGCACCAAGTATAAGACATACAAAAATTTGACACTTATCATCGAATAGAGCATGTCTCCGCGATTCTAACACACTTTACAGGTGTTTACTATAGGCAACAAATCTCAGTACGATAGCTGAACTGTTGCCACATACATCCCAATAGGTCACGATCGGTATCAGCGGCCGCTTTCGTCATCCTCCCAAGTTAAATAGGAGTTGAGGCAGCAACACACGATCACGTAACCCCATAAGAAGAAATCATATACAGCGAAAGCAGGTTGTGTGGGGCCACTTCGGGAGAACTGAGTCATGATGGGAACCTGGTTCATCAGATGCTTAGATAATTCGGCAGATAATGTTTTGTGGAGCACCGTTGCGGTGCAAAAAGAAGTCTTCACTGCCTCGCTGTGATTGTCGCATAAGACATTGTTGAAGCATGGTAGGTATACCAAACCAGTAAGTCTCCTCTGCAAAGAGAAACGCTCCACAAACTTTTGAATAGGACGTGGCACAAAAGACGTTAACTTTAGATGAATTGCGAATGTAGATGTTCTGTGCACGTTATGTCGATTCACATTTCCAGGCACATGAAACGTGGCTTCGTCACTCAAAACCAATTTCTGCGAAAAACTATCTTCTTCCACTAGCTGCTTCAAAACTGTGCAAACGCCATAAAGAAGCTCATTGCCCGCAGACGTCAGCGCATGAAAAAAATGAAACCGCTGTGTCTTAGCACGTATATGTCAGCGATGAATGCGCTAGACAGTTGACAGCGGTATCTACAGTTGTCTCCTCAAAAGTATCGTCAGTTTCTTCAGGCTTCTGACGAATATTTTTTAAAGGTCTTCGTATTTGCCGTAGAATTTAGAAATGATTTATTTCACAATTGCAATGTCGAATTGGCGTGCGTTTCTTACCACAGAAAACACAGACTGGTGTGGTGTAGAGCCATAGTAGCAAGAGTGGCATTGCGTGGTGTTTAGCAATGATATTTGCTTCTTTCTTTGGCGGTCATGTCGATACTAATGTGTCTGTGTGCAAGCTCACATGGTTGACACAATCGTATTTAAGGTGACACTGTGGAAGGTCACAGGAAGCAGCGAGTATCGAGAGCAACGTCTCTCCAAACCCTGTGCAGCGAAATCACAGTATTCAGTCAGAAACGCGTAGAGTAGGAAGTAGATTGTAGAAGCTCCAGTCGCAGGCAAGAGTGGTTGTCGCAGCCATACAGCTTTACAAGATAAGCCGACCTGGCGAGGTGTGGAAATACGAGCAGTTGACACAGTAGTACCTAAATGGAGGAGAGTGGAACATTTCCGTACCGGCAGCCTCTGAAATGTTTAGCGTTAAGTGCCACAAGGCACAGCAAAGCACAAGCAAGTACAGCCTAAAAGGGTATAAATACCTGTCCACTCTATACCAAAGCCACTTGTTATAGAACTCGACATTGCAGCTCCACTACCGCGGGGCTGTGATGCTTAGGGGACCATGTGAAATGCTGTTCATGAACCACAGTTTGGCTCTCTGATGGGGCAGTCTGCCTTGAAACCATGTGAGCTGGAGCCCCTACAACATGGGGCCAGCACCTTCTGGGAAACAGTTTGCGGCTATCAACATGGGGCAGTGTGTTACACCTACTTGCCGTATGCTGAGCAACACTGGGGCCGAGAATCGAGCCACAGCACTTGTGGCCATAGGTAGCCAGTCATTAGTTAAAACTTCCGGGCCGAGAGGCCGTGGTCGATTTGTAAAATCTTCTTCTTCCCGACGTTTCGTTGCTAACTGCGGATAACATCTTCCGAGGTGAGTTTTACAGATCGACCATGGCCTCTCAGCCCGGAAGTTTTAACTAATGAAGATGTCGGCCGTGAAAGCCTACACGTTATGATAGTTAGCAAGTGCTGCCCGCCCCAGAGTCATCGCTGACGCAGGCTGTTGCGTCATGTACTCCTGTTCAGCCGACACCACGTTCTTATTACTCGATGAGAACACACAGAGGAGGCTGCTGGTGCCTCAGCCATGCCAATGCTTCCCGTATTAAATCACAACGGTGATTCGTAATAAAGCAATTTGAGAGCTTCCAACTGTCTGTCTGTCGGGTGTCATACGGCATCCCCCTGCACCCCAAATCCACTGGATGCCTTCACCTGGAATAAGCGTGAATGGAGGTATTGGATATGACAACAAGACTGATTTGTTGAAGGAATCTCTCCACTACGTGGGAAGAATGGTAAACCTGTCGTCGTACCATTCGTGTCCAAAATACTATATGATACATTCCAGCAAGATAACGCAAGACTCCATACAGCACATCACGGTACAGATACCTAGAGGAATGTACCGATCCACGACTGATCTAAAGGGTCCCCTGATTTGTCAACTGCAAAGAACGTATTGGATGTGTTGAGTAAACATATACCGTCACATCATCTTCCATCCAGTAATATTAGCTGAAACAGCATGTGTTTCAGGAATGTGCAAGGAATTCCTCAAGACGACATTCTGAATCAGTTTACTTCCATCATACAACTAATTCAAGAATGTACTCATACATCATAAGGTAACACCTCAGACTGAAGTCCATTATAGACACCAGTTCCGAATGGAACTAATACTCATTGTGTGATAAACACCTTAGCACCAGTGAGAAAACTATCGAGTGTCTACATTTGTCTAGACTGTTAAAAGGCACCTAAGTTCTATATGTATACAATTTTTTCGTTAAATACTTGTGACACCTAGAAACCCAGTTTATGCTCGTTGATGCTTTATATTTACAGAGTAATCTTTGCTAGTCACTGACATCGGTTGCTGTAATTTCATTGTGATTTGTATCTATTATTATCTTTTGTTTTCATTTATTGTACTTTTTTATCAGTTTTCGTTTTCCAAAACGTTGATATAAAGTTTTCTAGATAATGTTCATGTTTAAGATCGGTCTTTTCTTTAAGAAACTGTCTGGTTGACTTCCTGCGTACGCGAATATCTCTACTTTTTCCGATATATTCATAGCATGACCTATTGGTATTTTCTGTAGCACTTGTAATGCATTTTCGACATGTTCTGCTTTCTGGCCTTAGCTTTTTAGATTTATTTGACACTTCATTGCTGTCACGATTTCTTTTGTGTCCTTTGAATATGATGCTAAAAGATCCTCCCATTTGACTGATATAAAATTTTGCGCCGAAATCTGTACGGACTCAGAACGTTGACGGGAAGCGGCCTTCAGCGATAGCACGGAATTTTGTGTGAGTACGGCTTTACTTTGATACTGTTGCTCTACCAGAAAGGAGTTTGCTGTTTATATCGCTACAAAAATTCTCTTTGACGTTAACTCTGGGATTCGTGGAATAGGAAGGAAGCTTTGTAGCAATTTATCGAATTGTGAGGCAGTCGTAAGTATAAGCTGTTGCCACAAAATCGGGGTGTGTATAATTTTATCGTCTTGTTATACAGTTTGCTGTTTTGGTGTGTGTGTGTTTGTACTTGTCAGCCTTTCATACTATTTCACACTGCGGTATTCACAGTTATTAATCCTGTCCGGTCACAAATGGGATTTCAGAAGATGGATAGCTCTGCCCCTCTAATGATGTCATCCGCGGCGCTTCAGTAGATGAGGCCCTTCGTAGCGACGAAGAAGCGGAGTCATTCCTACATTTTAATGAGAACGCGACGTATTTCCCGATAATATGGATCCCTCTTCCAAGGTGGAAAGCAGTTTCGGCAAGCACTGTGCAAGACTTGTTGACATTTGCTCACGCATATTCTGACTTTCTCTCATCTGTAGTTACTTTTACTTTCATGTCTTCTTGCAATTCCTGGAAGCAGTGGCTGATTCCTCTAACTGAAATGCATTCAACAGCCGTAAAATACTGTAAAGAGCCAAAATACTTTGACCACTGCCCACCGTGAGATTGAATACCGTGTACTGCTGCTGTGCTATGGAAAGTATATGAGCGGAGCAGAGACGAATGGGGGGACACTCTACCTGCGATACGGCCGCAAATGAGAAAATTCACTGGAAAAAAGGAATTTGACATGTTGTATGGCCCGGCTGTTCGCTTGGCAACCATGGAGAGTGTCATAACATCAGTCGGCAGCCGTTATGTTCCGAGGAGCCAAACGTTTGGTCCCCGTTGCTAATGATAAATGGATAGGAAGTGGCCAGAGGGATTTGTTGCCATCAGAATCTGGACACGCAAGCAAATGATTAGTTGACACAAGCGCGTTTTAAATAAATGTATTTTACTCGATCTTTGCTGAAGAACCGCTACACGTTGACAACTTGTGGCAGCCGTGGCTAGTTATGTCTCTGTCCACTGAAGGATTGCCGGTAGAACTAACAACCTAAAGCTTGTTGTAACGTCCGGCACCAACTAGCGACATGGAACTGATCTCCAACTACAAGAAGGTGCCCAGGCACCCGCCGCTTGTAACATCATCCTAGATTGGGTTGTTATCTATAAGACGACCAAATCCCAGCTCTTTCTAATTTTTTATTACCGAGGACAAAAATTGCCGGTTGCATTGCGGGTCTCCGTCCCAAATGACATAAACATGGGTAAAAATGGATAAATGCTTCACAACACCAATTCAAATAATCATTTCCAACGTTGTTGTATTTTAGCCACACAATACTAAAATAAAATGTCTCGTAATATTGAACATAATGCATAAAAGTGCGTGTAAAAAGATAGTAATTTCTTCTCCAAGAAATGAGGATTAGTAGGATAACATGAAAGAGTTCAATTATTGAGGCTAAGCTTTCAAGGTACTTAGTCAAAAGTGTTGTTTGTTAGGTCCTATGATTCTCACTTGAAGTCTCAGGTTCTTGGTCTTGTTCTTGTTCTTCCTCTTCTTCTTCAGATACTTCTTCACCAAAGTGTAGGTCCATTTGAGTTACGGTGAAAATGTGAGAACCCTGAACCTGACTCTGAGCAATGTCAAAGTGCCTTATCTGTTTCCTTCCTTTTACTGACATTAAAGCAATTAAATCTAGCTTACGTCGTTTTCTTTATATAGTACGCTCCTTTCTTTCTTTGACACTCCTTTCTTTCTCAGTAACAAGTGTTTCTTTTCCCATGTATGCTTCTTCCATTCGTTCTTTATCGCGTGTCAATATTCAGTACTCAGAATCTTTATTTTAGACGTCAGTATTATATCTTCAGGAGAGGTAATCTCAGACAGTATGCTTTGAATGTCCTCTTCTGCGGGGGGTTATCATTTAAGAACAGGCGGCACATTGTCGGAACTGCGGGGATTTACCCCTAAGAACCTGCAGGAATTTGCCCAATTTCATTCATATACGCCATTTTTAATTTTTGGGATTAACTAGAACAATTGCTTCCACGCAACGTATCAGTAAAGTTATACGTAGGTAGAAGAAAATAGACTCACCTGATTTTCGCATCTCTGGAACGACCTGCTGGGACGAAATTTCGAGGAATAGTACGTTACAATGTAACGAACATGCCACCAGGTGGTCAACTCCTGAATCGATAGCAGCCACTTCTAAAACCCCACGACGGACTTCAGCCCCACCTACACTATGCAGTGGTGAAATTTGCTGTGGGCTTTCCTGGGAACTGCTGTAGTGATCAGTGGCACCTTGATAGCTGTGGACAACGGGAACATTATTATCATTGGCATCTCATCATGCGTGACGTCTGTTGCGACGGTGATTACAAAGTCTAGTAGGATAGATGTCTATGTCAGTCAGAATCGTGCTACAGTAATTTGAGGAACATGATGGTGAACTAGTGTTAATTTATCGATTACGAAATTCACCAGATCTGAACTTGATGGAATACATTCGGGATGTTTTCGGGAGCCAACTCTGCATCCACAAACCACAGACCCGTAATGTACGAGAATTGCATGACCTGTGCGAAACACCTGGTACCTCCGGAAATATACCAAAGACTTCTCGAGCACATGTATCTCAGATTAGCGAAGAATTACTCTCGAATTGTGAACCAACACTCTATTCAGCAGGTGGGCACATTGTTTTAGTTTATCAGTGTATCGTATGAGGTGCATTTAATAAGTAATGCAACACACATTTTCTGAAACGGAGTTGGTTTTATTTAGGATTCCGATATCCGGTATTATGTTCCACTCGTTTTCTCAATCAAGCCCTAATTTCCAAATAATCTCCGTTCAATGTGACGGCCGTAAGCCAACCTACTGGTAGGGCCTCATCGCCCGCTGGCAGCGCTCAACTGGTCGAACATCTTGCTGCATCAATAATTTTCTCATGATCCACGTACTGCTCCCCGTGATGTGCATCCTTCATTGGGCCAACAGATGGTAGTTGGAAGGTGCGAGATCCGGTTGGAGGGTGGATGAGGAAGAAAATTCTAATGAAGTTTCGTTAGCTCCTCTCGGCTCCCTCTGTAGGCCTTGCGTTGTCGTGGAGAAGGTGAAGTTCGTTTGCATTTTCGCGACGACGAACATGCTGAAGGTAGCACATTACACTTCAGTGTTGGTCTATGCACCATGAGGGAGGACATCCAACAGAGTCCCGGAAGACTTCCACCACCACTTAATCGGCTGAGGGTATGGCTTTGAACTTTTGCTTCAGAGGAGAGGTGGCGAGTTATCACTCTATGGAATGCCGTTTACTTTACTGTTCGAAGTGAATGACAGACACTTCACCCAACGACTCACCGCGCTTCCGTTCAATGCGATGTTTCCGTATTTGCAAACACCTACGTATGTCTGAGGTGCTCTGGTTTTCCGACCAAAGAAACTTAACATCATCTCTCTGGCTGTTACACTCTTCCGTTACAGACACCATTTTGAAGGCTACGTGCAGTGCCGCCACCTGTCGGAACTTCATGAAACTATAGGAACTGAAGCCCGAGTCTCCCACGATGTCCCACGACAAATTCTGCAATTTTCAACCCCAATTAGCTAAGAAAATGTTTTGCATTACTTATTGGACAACCCTCATACCTTGACGAATTAGGATGAATCACTGTTACAACCTTCTTGTAATAATTGCCGTAATAACATCCTCCTATCGAGTATTGTTTTAGAAACGATAGACTTTCATGTTGCATGCCTGTTACACTACTTGAACTTGATACAGTTACCTGCTTCGTCTTTCACACCAAGTAAAAATGTGAATAATTTCACTATTTTTATACAATGATATTCAAAATAATATCTGTTTTCCTTTCTTTTTCAGGTATTAAATTTCCGTTTGCAGACTTTCAAAGACAACCACATTTCGACTTTCCCCTTTACTTGACGCGTAAGGTAAGCGTTGTTGACAGATTCTGCCAATTTTGTAAGTACAGCTAAAATTCTCAAGTATTTATGCCTTAAATTCTCTGTATATTATATACGCGTGTATAAGCGGTTAATTGTCGCTGTTCTCAGTACGACATGGCTATTTCGTCAAATGACGGGAGAAAAAATTTCCGATCTAGTATCTGTTTTTACTGAATAATATTCTGTTTGTATTCGTAAAATTATTTTGCTGAGAAATGGAATCTGTAGTCAGACTGGATGGCTGCAGATTGCTTACTCTAAAACTCAAAACCTAGAGTGCTAGGCGTGGAAAGTATTCGGCAGTACGCTGTGGTGTAAACTCCTTTCATACAAAGGAGGAGCGACTGTCATGACTTTAACGGGAGCCTAAAACAAGGTGTAACGGGAATAGGTACAGATATTTTTGTTGGTGACTGAGGGCTGTCTAGTGAACAACATTTCGTCAGTATTTACGCAGACTGATAATTATAAGGAGTATCATGTTTTTATGATGGAAATTATCTAACAGCCTGGTTGCTGTCGAATCATCGAAGTTAAGTGCTGGGGGGATTGGCTGGTACTTGAACTGGTGACCGTCCAGGTCTGCTGAGCAATGTTAGTAAGCAGGATGCACTCAGCCCTTGTGAGGAAAACTGAGGAGCTACTTGACTGAGATGTATCAGCTGCAGTCTCGAAAGCTGGAAGGCCGTGAGAGCGATGTGGTCAACATATGGCTTCCAGATCCGTATCCAGTGACGCCTATCGGCTGAGGATGACATGCCGGTCGATCGGTACCGTTGAGCCTTACGAGGCCTGTTCGGACGTTGGTTATGGCCATGGCGAAAACATCGAGTCGTAAAGTTTGCGGGAAGACTGTTTGAGACAGAGAAAAAAAATCAGCACGGTGATATAAGGTACCACATATAAAAGTAACTGCACGTATCCCCGTTACACCCTTTTGAAATAAAGGGCTGTGCGCCAAACTCTAAATATTGAATACTCAGAATAAAAATGTTTTGGTCGCCGTCTTACGCTTCTTTTAAATATAAAAGTTAGGGTAGCGCCCACACACTTTGTTGTGCTCCAATTAAAATATATTATTTGTTTTTCTATCCTATATGAACGCCAAAGAGCAAGCCCAAAACTTTCGAAATAGTAGCGCACTTTTTCCAATCCATACTGTCAGTGTGACTAACACCCTGTTAACGAATCTCTGGGAGTGGCTGCTGTATCCCTGAGAGTCACCAAGTGTTATCACGGCGGCTGAGTATGAAAATGTATAGGCCTAACAAAAAGTGATAATCGAATATTGAATATTATTGAAGGCACTGACTTAGCTGTGGGACTGTAAATTTACATAAATGAATAGCTGATGAAATGTTGTCCGCATTGAGTCTACGGATAAAATCACACTGACAGTGAGACATTTTGAAGAAAACAAATGGAAAAGATTTGTTTGAGGAAAGAGAAAACTGAATATTGTCAGTTCTGTTTATAATTAACAAAAAACTCCAGCTGTATGGTAGGCTCTTTTGACTGAATCTGATAAATGAACTTATAGGACCTGTTACAATTGATAATGTTGGCTGCACTGATCTAAAAAGCTAGGAAGTGCAACGTGTTTTGGTTAGAGCAGCGTGTATTGTATATGCAAACTGCAAAATTGCAACATACGTGCAAGTGAGTGAGCGCGCGTGACATCCGCATGGCCTGGACACCGTTCATTCAGCTGTGTCAATAGGAGAGGCGGTATCTCTTATCTTGGGCAGCTTTTACAAAGGTACAAGAAATTTATTGAATCTTGGTCTCGCACACTGCAACCGTGTACAGACTACTGAGATGGGCCACGTGCCTGCAGGGTTATGCATACTACCAACCATGCAAATAACTACATAGCGATGAGACATATCAGATTAACGATGTAGCCGCTATTGTCTGTTGCATCTTTTTAAAAAATGTTTGACCTTGTCCTCCAGTATATTTTAGATAAATTTATTGTGTACTTAAAATGTAGAACTGGATGTGTATGAAGGGTATCGCAGATGTTGCAAAAAGCTTCGGTCGGTTGTGGAGGTTGTCTTGAGAAACAATTCGAGGATAGGATCCCGTGTCAGGAAAGGTCGAAGTTAAGGACGCCTTCGGCAGCAAGCTTGAGTTTGTATGCTGACGGATCATAGGTGGAACCTCTCGCAATGTTGTTTGTTATTTAGTGATCGCACTGATTGCTATGGTCACCAGTGGAGAAGATGAAGATAGCTGCTATGTAGACAGGCCTTGTCTCCTGTGAATGTGATGCTCTGTTTCCTTGTTAGATGACGGTTTCGGGTACAGGTTTCCATTTGCAATTTATTTTTGTCCTGTATGCCGAAAAACATTGAAGATTTTAGGTGGACCGAAGTGGAAACTTAACTACAGATGGAAACCCATGTCATCCACTGGAGTAGCAGACCTTGTAGAAACGTTTTTATCTTATTTTGAGCTGTCAAATCAATTAGTTTGATGTGGCCGAACACTATTTCCACGCCTGTGCAGACTATGCATCTCGGGATAGCACATGTAATCCACGTCCGCAATTATTTGCTGTACATGTTCCAATCGTCCGTAATTCCCTACAATATTTGTCCTTTACGGCTCGTTTCAGTACAGTTTTCTCTCATGTCCTAACACGTTACTATCATCCTGTTCCATCTTCTAGTCAGATTTTCCCTCACTGACTGTGTGTTGAAAATGATCATTTATTACATTATCACTCTACTTAATATTCAGCGACCTCCTTGAACACAATAATTCAGACGTTTCAAATTTCTGGGTTTCTATTTTTTCTACAGTCCAGAGTTCACATTCTGAGCGTCATACAATCTCAATTAAAATCACGAAAATTCATGTAATTCATCTTTAAACATTTTACTATACAGTTTTTGTTGTCATACAAAAATACGTTTAACACACTGCATAAAACAAATACATGGAAGAGTCATGGACAATTTATACAAACATATGTTAATTGTATACGGAAGAAGGCTTGATATGAACCAATTTGTCGCCAAGATGAAGGATTATGCTTAAACGTAGTAAGCTCCCTCAGGCGTTGAATCAGAAGTTTAGCGTTCTCAGAGATAAGAGTGTCAGTAAATAAGGTCATCTTTACAGTATATATGAAACTCTTCTAGTGTATAAAATGTTTTACCTCTTAGATACTTCTATTCGACATTTTTAAATGCAGATAATGGAACATCATATCCCAGAGGAGCCAATGAATTAAAAACTTACCTCCTAAATACTGGTAGCTGTTAATTCTCTTATTAAGCCTAGTTGCACGTTGTCTATGTTTACTTCCTGTCGTGTGTCATGTAAGGGAACTGGTTTTCTTAGGCTACATTTTTGTTGATTTTCCTTTATATGTAATTAACTACTGAATATACTGTATATAATGATTGGATGGTCAAAATTTTCAGCTTTTTTAAATGCACTCTGCAAGAAGCCCTACTATCAGAAACTTCTAAGACGCATTTAGTGGTGTTTTTTTGCCAAATTAGGGCCTTTTTTGCTCTTGGTAAGTTACCACATAGCAATACTCCATATGTTAAGTGTATATGGAAGAAGCATTGGTATGAAGCAATTTCTCCCCAGTATGAAGGTTTACGCTTAAACCACGTAAGTTTCTTCAGGCGTTGAATACCCTCATTGCTTGTGCTCGTATATCCTCGTTGCTTTATCTGCCCTACTTCCGAGGTTGCGGACTTCTTCACTTAGCCTACAGCGTCATCCCCAGTTTTGAAATTAAATTTATATTTCCCAAAATTTTTAGAAGTCCTCAATACTTTCTCCAAACCTTAGTTTACTTTCAGTCCATATTAATATTCAGTAGATTTTTCGGTCCATTTAAAGCGTCCTGTAGTTCTTCCTCACTTCCACTGAGAATAACAGCCGTCATCAGTGAATTTTATAGTTGATATAATTCTGAATTTTTGTCGTTCTTCTGAAATTTATTGTTTCTCAAGAAGGTAATCGTGATCTAAAAACCGTACTGTATAATTTCAAATGCATTGAACATTTTATCCGTGCTTCACGGCTATTGCCTGTCATTGAGTTAATATTAGAGACGGTGGCCGGAGCTCTCGCTGTATATCGGACGGCAGTCACACGACATCCAGTAGTTCATTACTTTGTATGTATTTATCTTTCCCCTAGATTTTAATGTTACCTGTCACACAGTAACAGGTCTGTAGATAATCTCACACAGATCGAAACAGGTGTCTTTTTTTTTTTTTAAATTGACACAAATTATTTCACATAGTTGAACGTATCTTTTAACTGAAACAGTCTTGACCCTTTCCAGTCAGAATTAATGGGGATGCAAAAAAATAGTTTATACCATTTTATTGTTTCAAATGTTTTCAGAAACATAAAAAGAAATTAGTTTGCGAAATTTTTGATACGGGGATGGATTTCTTTAAACGCAGGGTCCAAAGGAATTTGCGGTAAAATGAGGTGGATGAATTCTTTAATTGATGAACGGACTGTAAGTAACATGTAACATAGAAGTCACTGAAAATATGGAAACCAACATGAAAGCAGTACACATAAGACAGTCGTTTCCTTTAGAAGTAGAAGAATGTAGTTTATAGATTCTTGCTGCGTACTACTCGTCAAGTCAATTTTGTGTCGCATGATACACAATGCATGTAGGTAATCTTAAGATGTTTATTCGTCACTATTACATAATAGTGAAAACCAACAAAAAGAATAAAGTAGGCATGAAAACAGTCATTTGTTATGGTACAAGAAGAAACCACTCCTGTTTTCATGACGACATAACGCCACATCACACTTGAGCCCCTTACTCGGACTTGGCTTTCACATATAGCTTTCATCTTTGTTTTTTGTTGATATGAAGTGGCCAGAGTCCAACCTCATAAAATCTCATCATTAAAGGGTGCTGAATATATAGTACATCTCTTTAGAGGCCATACAGTGTCATCAGATTCTGTGGATCGTCGACCACGTTTTCTCCTGATAGCCTTCCCACTCTGAAGTAATGCATTGGCTGTTTCCTATCTGAAGGGGGAGCAAAGACATCGGTTTTGCTTCACCTCTTGACACTGACTTTAATAAAGAAGCCGAGCACTATGAACACATACGTCAGTAAGATGAAAGGTGAGTCTGATATCTTCTCGTTCTAATTTCTTCTCTGTACAGTTCAACAAGCGTATCCAGAAAGTCAACGCCCCCCTCCCCCCATGAATTTATTGTATTCTCTGACAAAGCTGACCTGGTTACACTGGTACAAGTTTTGTCTTTATTTGATCATGTTTTCAGGTGTCCAAGGACCGGAGACAAGTGTGAAAGGTCATTAGGTGCGCACTTCTACTGTCACACCACTTGACAAAGCTATTTTGTCCTCTGCATCTATTTTGACATCACTGTAATCTAGCACTGTTCACTTAAGATTTTTGTCTGAGTTCAGATTACAGCCTGCCATTCTATTGGGCTTAAGTGTGCTCAGAGCTACTAAAAGTTGATGAGAGGAAAATTAATTTCCAAAACCAAGTTTGTGGTTTTTTATGGTCAGGTATAACCTTTGATAATCTTCTGACAGTATCATCTCTAATGCACAGGCATTATCACTTGTAATGCCTTTCCCTACACATATTTCAGAGTCATGTAGTATGCCATTGCTGCCTGTTATTGCAAGGAATTTATTTCCCACTTAAGGGTTTATTTTTCACAGATTGTGTTAGTCAAGAGCGCCCTTTGAAGGAAATAATTGTCTCATCTGTCCGTCATTGTCTACTTTCTGTAGATTTTGTTTCAAGGTACAAGTTGGCTGCTTCTGTGTTGGCAGTGCTGTGTAGAGCTTTGCATTGGATCTCTGACTGCGCTTTCTTTGAAAGAGACTCTGTGGCTGGTTGGACTCGTTGTTGGAAGTTAATCGCCAGTAGTGTTGAGCAGTTGGAAGTTGGTCGCCAGCAGTGATGGGAGTACTGTTGGGCCGTTGGAGGTGAACAGCCAGCACTTGTGGATGGTGGATGTGAGAAGTTAGCATTGATGGAGGGTAGAGGTCTGTAGTGTTAACGTAGGCTAACGATCTGTACATGTTCGACTTGGAGACTGAATATTATTCATGATTATATACCTTTGTACAAGATGTCAATAACGATTTATATTCATGTCTGAACTGGAAGTCACATTATTAAGGCAAAAAAATACATTATTTCGTTTGCAACAAAATCTTTCCTTTGCTAACCACATGCCTATTAGTAGTTAGTAGCTTTAGTAGTTAGAATCTTTTATTTAGCTGGCAGTATTGAAGCTCGCTGTTTTGTAGTAGTTTGCGTAATGAAGATTTTTATGAGGTAAGTGCTTAATGGAATGTATAGGTTACTGTTAAGATTTCTTTTTAGTTAGGGCCATTCTTTTGAATTAATTATTTGAAGTGAGGTTGTAATTTTTTGAGCAGTCAGATCGCGTTGTGCTGGAATATTGTGGGTCAGTGTTGACATGATAAGAAAAAGCAAAGAGAAAGTAGGCTCTGTACGTTCAGTTTTACTGAGCTGTTTCAGAATCAGATAACGTAGAAGTTTCATCTTTTCAGTCATTAAGCAATTTAAGTACAGACACATTCATTTAAATGAAGAAGTTTCAAAGGTAATGGTAAATATGCCATCTTCGAAGAGCGTATCACTATTTGGACGCCTAGGCTGAACAATATCATTATTTAAAAAATGAATGTGTCTTTAGTTTGTCAAATCTATCTGTAGAAATATATTCCAAAATTATTTCAACCACTCTGTGTTCAGTCTATATGAAGCGAGAGGAAAGGACTTTGATCACCCCATTCATGATATAAATCCCAAAAAATTGCTCCATTTCGAAAGAAATAATATTTACACTGTTCAGTGTTTTCTGGGTAGCATTTGCAATTGTCTCTTCTGCATTCTGCGCAAACACACCATAATAAAAAATTTCGAGGTACTGAATGGCTGTCATTTCCTCATAAGGTTCTGAAAAACTTGCATAGTATTGTGAGTTAAAGTCAGAACAATCAAGATTCCCACTTCTCCATTTTACTTTAATTGCCATATTTCTTTATTCTGAAACATTTCGTCTAGGGTAGCATCATCCAAGTCAGCAGAGTCACTAGAAACATTAGAGTAGCCTCATTCTGCAGTTCAATTGGTGAAGTATTGGAAAACATTTCATGTCCCCCAGCACGGCTCTCATTATCAATTATTTTCTGTGTTGTTTTAACAGTTTTTTATTTCCTCATCTGAAAATCCAAAAACATCTCGTCAACAAACAGCCAACCACTTAGAAGGTACTCCAGGATTTCCGTTTCCGTTCATTTAGACATCTCAGAGTAAACAAGTTTATTTATTTGGGTGTTATCTTTTTGCACATAACCTTCTTTTCTTTTCTTGCGAGCAGCTATCGCCTCCTCCTAGTGGGGCCATATGGCCTGAACATTTTGTAAGTTTCTAGCAGAAAAAGTAATTCACATTCATAGGGTAATAGTGTTCTTTGATATTCCTGTTTCACGCACTTCAATAATACATAATAATATATTTTTTAAATACCAGTACTGGTAACTTACCTGAAAATGAATGCAAATCTTACACTCCGAACAACCGCCGATCATCCATTACACTACCAACTTTAAAGAAAGCGAAAGGAAGCCTTCTACTCGTTGAGTCTGTTTGGTGCTGTCATCTGTATCTGCAGAAAACACACACGTACATAGTTATGTCACAAGGATAGTACAGGTGTGGTAACAGTATCAAGGAAGACGGAAGTAGTATTCGTACCTAGTGTAGCACTCTCGATGTTTAGAGAAGTCCCGCAACAAATGAAACTCTAGTACATGTATTAATTTCTGTCGCGAACCGCCATCTGATGCAGCAGGTAATAGATTTCGAACCATGATGATTAACCTCAATATCTATCCTGGAAGACAGGAGATTGCTGCCGTTCAAGATGACCATGTGTGAAGTGCATCCAAATTACGGAATAAGAAGTCAGAAATCATAATATATACGTTAATGATACATTCTCGCAGTCATAGTTGCAGACAGCTTTCTAAACCAACCATCCACTATAGCATTGTACATTCAAAAAATAATAAGGTAGAGAAGCTTCGTCGTTAGATGAAATAAAGTTAGTACCACATGCAACACACTGGAATGGTCGTGATAAATCTATACATCTCTTGCCAAATCGAGGTACTACAACACTGACACGCCTGTGGTACGGCGTTACAGGGGTCGTCACTGCACGGCCAGTTCACATGAATGTAAAACTACATAACAATGAAACACTTAAATCACCCCACCTACCTCCTGCAACCTTCTACTATCCACACCTTCCAACTTTCACACGCCTCTCATCAACGCCATCTAAAATCTTCTGGTCGAGTGGTGTAATACGAGGTAACTTCAAATGAATCTACAGGAAACCTAAGCCTCCATCTTCGGTCACACCACTCAGAGTTCCTGTTGTCCAGATGTCCACCTCTCCATCTATAACAAATCTATCCCTACAACACAATAATGTATATACGACTACATATCAACAAAAAACTAACATGAAATGCACACCTCCTTACCATGGACACAGGGCATGACAATGACTGAAACTACTAAATGGCCACCTTTCTGCCATTATCCGCTCATATAAATCTCTCATCTCTACTAACGTCACTTACGCAAACGTTGCCTGGAACTCCAACTTCCCTAAATTCTAAAAGTCCATTGAAATCCTGAAAAGACATGCGATCCATTTAGCGTACCGCATCCACCAACCGTCCTACAGCAATTAATCCACTTTTGCACCTTCTTCTCTCTCTAGAGCACCTTCAGAGCCAATACATTCACCGCGAAGCCTAGTCCTGGAACCCAGTATGCCTCCCACTAATCACCAACGCAGTTACCCTGCAGCGCCTCTGCTGCCACATCCCATATTTCATGGGCACTCATTTGTTCTCAATCTTCTGCAGCCGATGTTTCAACGAACTCCCACTCCTCAACAATGAAATCCGTCCCGAGATACAATCCTTTTACCAACCCTAATCCGAACGCTCCACTTCACACCATCCCCCACTTCACTCTCTCACCCCTCCTCCCCCTCACCGACTTTTAGTCAATAGCTGCAATTCCACAGGTCCTATAGTCATACTCATAATGCCGACTCCATCACGATCACGATCATTTCATGGACCATCAGCAATACCGTTACACAGTACCATTGTTAATATTATCTTCACGTGATTTAGCGGTAATATAATATTTTTAAAGTTTAAATTATTACAATTATTGTCCACAAATGTGTCTTATACAGAAAAATTATTTATTTTTTACGAATTTTAAAATATTTTTAAAATACGTGTTACCATTGGTTGAAGATCAGTTTTATCCGTTGCCAACTCCCCTCTCCTACCTCCATGTGAAATTTTGTAACGTGAAATGTATTCACCAAGCAGAATAACTTATAGTATATTTGCTTATTCTACCTGGTAGTGTGTGGCATAAAAAAATTTAAGTTTATTCTACGCAAAAATCGTATTTAATCTATGAAAATTATCAGGAATTTGTTGGTTCTAATTTCTGCAGTACGATAAGTGAGCGTATACCATCTCAGTAAGTAAACCTGCCAAATAGAAAGTTAAATGCTTCACGCACTATAGCATTATTTTGTTGTTGAAATCTCTTTCTCAATAATGGAAATTATTTCTTATAATATTGTAGATGAATATTAACGACCAATATTTTCATTTAATTTGTGAACACTATTTTATATTTAAGTGTCTTGTTAATTACCTTAAACAAAGTAGAGTAGTAGTACATTGCTATAGTTACCAGTTAGGTTGAAGAATAGGTACAAAATGATGGTCGAAAATGGTTGTTCATTAATTTTACTATTTTTTCACACAAGCGAATGGAACAGTAAAGCAATTCAGACCTTCGAAAATCCAGCGCGCATAACGCATTTGGATTTTTACTCTAGCTTAAAATAGTACATTACAAATTGAAATTGCGATAGTGAAAATGTAATTAAAAGAAGTAGTAAAATAATATCAGCTTCAAGTAACAATTTTAATCCAGTGAGAAAGAAATTTCGAAGAAAGATAACATATTTAATGCAGCCTACTGGTAAATCTGAACCAATGAAACTAGAGCCATTCTGTCGGTGTAAGTACGTATATACAACCAGCATCTTGTCATTACTTCTATGATATGAATGTTTTCTCTATTTGGGGAAGGGATTTTGAATCAAATTTAACTTTATTATGAAGAGAAATGCCTATTAAAAGCTGCAACTGTAATAGCTAACCGTAGGTCTAGGCTTCGCATTGGGCGAGTGAGACATGAACGTCTGTCATTTCACGAAAAGTTATTGGCAGGCAGTTTTAATAAATACATGATGGCATGAAGAAGGTGCTTTATGACAGAACTTTTATGTAGCACACCTGTATTATGTATCATAGCTTTTTATATTAATTATAGGTAAAAGTATATAAATCGAAGTTCAAAACACCAAATAAATAAAAGAACAATGAATAAGAAAGCGTAAAGTGCTCCATTGCGAAGCTGAAATAAAACTTCAATAACCTCACTCTCTACTCACCAAAGCTGTAGCATAGAAGAATAGGGAAGTGTAGATGAACTATATTACGAAGAATAGTCACATATAAGCCCCTGAAATCAGTTAAAATGTCCTAGAAAAGGGCTTGTAGCCATGTATGACAATAAGTTAATTAAGTGCAAATTATAATTTTTGTTTGGCTGTTTTTGTATAATTTTGGTGTTCCTTATAATTTTTCAACTCCACTGGCAGCTTACCTCTGTCCTATTTTTTAGGTTTTGAAGACGGTCTTCGCAGACCAAAATCATTTAACTGTCGTATATGATTATGGTCGGTAACAGTAATTAAGACATCAAAGCTTTTCTAGATCACTGTGAATTTGGTGCGACGATGTCGCAACTGCTGGTAATAAATGTTTGCACTTGGCCTCGTCCCTGGTTTTTCATTAGTACGAAACAGGTTTCTATGTGAGCGCCGACTCTGCGAGCGCCGTAAGCTGAGAACTCAGCCTCGAGTGGCTGGCGGAAATGAAACGGGCAGCGGGCGCCTGTGTGCGAAGCCAGGGGACGATGGAAGCAGGTAGCGGCTGCTGTTTCCACAGCTGTCCAAACATCGTCACCTCTCTGCACAGTAGAGGAGCCACGAGAAATAAGATCGCGATGAAGGCGGCAAATTGCCAGCGGTGGCTACACTTTGCTCTCGCTCACGTCGCGACGAAATGGAATCCATGGGTGCAAACACGTCACCTTACGGCTTATTGCACGAGTCTAACCGGGTGCCAATCCTTGACAAGCACGTGCAGTGAAGTTTTTTTCTCTGCCGAAGCTATGCGTGAAACTAGACAACAACACCCGACTAGTTTTTCAACATATAAAGTAAGCCAATGGGACTAATCCGTTAAATGCTCGTGCGCACGTCACGTCAAACAAGTGGTCAGGATAGCTTACTCTACAAAAGAATTCCTTATTATTGGACTAGCTGAGCAACCATCGTTGCCCCGATGTGTATTTATTCTAAGAATTTATTAGTGCATCTCCTACTTCCCCATCTCTGTCCATCTCCTCCGCCATCCATCATCTTCTCCCCTCTCTCCCTGTCCATCTGCTCCTCCACTTTCCTTCTCACCATTTTCTCTCGCACTCTGTCCATCTGCTCCTTTCACCTATGTCCATCTCCTCCTCGCCCCTAAGTCAATGTCTCCCTCCCCCTCTCTCTTCCTCATTCCTCAAAGTCCATCTTCTTTTACTGCTCTTTCTGTCCGTGTCTTCCTCTCCACTGTCTCTGTCCATCTCCTTGGATTCCTCTCCTGTGCTAACCTCTTCATCTCAGAGTGGCACTTGCAACCTAAATTTTCAAATTTTTGCTGGATGTATTCCAATCTCTGCCTTCCTCTAGAGTTTTTGCCCTCTACAGCTCCCTCTAGTACCATGGAAGTCATTCCCTCATGTCTTAGCATTTCTCCTATCATCCTGTCCCTTTTTCTTGTCAGTGCTTTCCACATATTACGGTCCTCTCCGATTCTACGCAGAATCTCCTCACTCCTTACCTTATCAGCCCACCTAATTTTCACCATTCGTCTGTAGCACCACATCTCAAATGCTTCGATTCTCTTCTGTTCCGGTTTTCCCACAGTCCAAGTTTCATTACCATACAATGCTGTACTCCAACCGTACATTCTGAAAAATTTTCTGCTTCAAATTAAGGCAGATATTTGATATTAGTAGACTTCTCTTGGTCAGGAATGCCCTTTTTCTCATTGCTAGTCTACTTTTGATGTCGTCCTTGCTTCGTCCGTCATTGGTTATTTTACCGCCTAGACAGCAGAATTCCTTAACGTCATCTACTTAGTGACCATCAATCCTGATGTTAAGTTTCTCGCTGTTCTCATTTCTTCTGCTTCCCATTACCGTCGTCTTTCTTCGATTTACCCTCAATCCATACGCTGTACTCATTAGATCATTCCTTTCAGTAGGTCTCGTAATTTTTCTTCACTTCCACTCAAGTTAACAATGTCATCAGCGAATCGTATAATTAATATCCTTTCACCTTGAATTTTAATTCCACTCCTGAACATTTCTTTTACTTCCACAATTGCTTTCTCGATGTACAGATTGAACAGTAGGGGTGTTTTGATTGAGAATCGAAGACGCTACACTAAACATCGGGTATGTCTCTCACCTTTGTCTATCCATATACTCTTTCCCCCTCTGTCTGTCTCCTTCTCATTGCTATCTGTCCATTTTCCCCTCCCAATCTTACCGTCCATTCCCTTCTCCTTGTCTGTGTTCACCTCTTCCTTTCGTCTCCATGTTCAGCTACTTCCATTCCCTTTTCTCTCCACTTTAGCACCCCTACTCAAATAGCAGGTTGCTGGTCCTTATCCCCAAAATTTCATTTTAGGTAGTTAGTACACTACTGGCCATTGAAAATTGGAAGCGTGTATTCGTCATCGCCATACTGGCGTATCACCCAGCGTGATGGCATGGGGTTCCATTGGTTACACGTCTCGTCACCTCTTGTTTGCACTGACGGCACTTTGAACAGTGGACGTTACATTTCAGATGTGTTACGACCCGTGGCTCTACCCTTCATTTGATTCCTGCGAAACCCTATATTTCAGAAGGATAATGCACGACCGCATGTTTCAGGTCCTGTACGGGCCTTTTTGGATACAGAAAATTTTCGACTGGTGCCCTGGCCAGCACATTCTCCAGATCTCTCACCAATTGAAAACGTCTGGTCAATGGTGGTCGAGCAACTGGCTCGTCACAATACCCCCACCACTACTCTTGATGAACTGTGGTATCGTGTTGAAGCTGCATGGGCAGCTGTACCTGTATGTGCCATCCAAGCTCTGTTTGACTCAATGCACAGGCGTATCAAGGCCGTTATTACGGCCAGAGGTGGTTGTTCTGGGTACTGATTTCTCAAGGATCTATGCACCCAAGTTGCGTGAAAATGCAATCACACGTCAATTCTAGTATAATATATTTGTCCAATGAATACCTGTCTATCATCTGCATTTCTTCTTGGTGTAGCAATTTTAATGGCCAGTAGTGTAGTATGTGCACCACGTTTGGTGAAATCGACCCAGTACTTCAGGAGGAGATATTGAGCATATATACGGACATACATTTTAGATGCTTCCACGCAGGTCGTCGACAGATGCAGCCCAGGTGCCAGTCGTAGTTGCAAAAGGCAGCTGGTGACATCTGCTGCTGCAGTGGAATGCTGTGGTAGGTAGCATAGCTGGTAGGCAACGACAATGACTTTGCTGACGAAATTTAGGTGACAGATCCACAACAAGACCTTGCGGCTTGTCTATCGTAAACTGCTCACGTTCCAAGTGTGCTGTCAGGGACTTACAGACACCCCTCGCCTCTCCCGAATGAATCCATGACGCTCGGAGACCGGGGTGTTTCACGATGTCACCCACTGGCTGGCATCGCCTTTGAGGATGCAGTACGAAGTCCAGAACCATCAGGCTCGTAACCAGCAGCTTTACATAGTTTATGATGCTGTTCGATGAGGCTGGCCATACATGAGAGCGATGAGTGTCGTTGGAGCCTTCGCTGGTCGACTTCACGGAGCTGATGGTATCATGCTAACAGCTGAACTGGCAGCGTACTTAATAGTATGTTGTTAAAACGGCGTCAGTCCCAAATTGAGTGATTTTGAGTGTGGTATTGGTTCAGATACTACAGAATCTGACGTTAAAGGGGCTGCAGTCCGTCAGCGTATATTTTATACGATTATGAAAAGCATTATTATTTTTGAAGTGACATGAGTCAATGACAGATACCTTGTTAAAGATAAAGAGGTATCAGTCGCGAGTCGTGCGCCGTTAAAATAAACGTTTAGACAGCAGCGCTGACGATGCTGCATATCATTTAATGCTTTCCACTGGAAATCCCTGCCCTCCCCACCCACCTCTTGTCAATGTATTTTGTACGTATAATAAAAAGCCTGAAACAAGCACTGTGTATGTCTATTACGAGAATGAAAGATAGAAGAGACCAAATGAAGAATGCTCATTTATAGATGATTGTACAAAACACTAGCGAATTCAACAATGCTTCACAAATGCTATATATAAATGGAAGTTGGATATATGTTCTAATTTCCTCTCTCTCTCTCTCCTTCTCTCAGTCCATCTTCTCCCCACTCCCTTTCCCCACCCCGTGACCACGCCTCCCCCGTCGGTCCATCTCCTGTTCCCCTCTTTCGCTCTGAGCTTCCATAGTAGTATTCTAATCATATGGCAATAACTCATAAATACTACCTGATACCAGTGAAAACCAAAGGTGAGGAAGAAAACGACGCAGCACATTGTTTTGTACAAAAGTTTCGTTTAAAAATATGCGTAATCAGAATGAATATACATGAGACAAACGATATGCCTAATGGCTTCAGTGTACTCGTAAAGTAGTTAAAACTGACTGCTAAATATGGTTATTACAAATGATTGAAGCGATTTCACAGCTCTACAATAACTTTATTATTTGAGATATTTTCACAATGCTTTGCACACACATACAAAAACTCAAAAATTTTTTTTAGGCATTCACAAATGTTCGATATGTGCCCCTTTAGTGATTTGGCAGACATCAAGCCGATAATCAAGTTCCTCCCACACTCGGCGCAGTATGTCCCCATCAATAAGTTCGAATGCTCGCAGTTCTGGCACATTTCTTGGTAGAGGAGGTTTAAACACTGAATCTTTCACATAACCCCACAGAAAGAAATCGCATGGGGTTAAGTCGGGAGAGCGTGGAGGCCATGACATGAATTGCTGATCATGATCTCCACCACGACCGATCCATCGGTTTTCCAATCTCCTGTTTAAGAATGCCGAACATCGCACTGAACGCATCCTCTTCCATGAGCTGTTGCAACCGCGTCGAAAATTCAAAGCGTTTGACTTTGTCATCGGGCGTCAGGGCTTGTAGCAATTGTGAACGGTAAGGCTTCTGTTTTAGCCTTTTCAGTAAGATTTTCCAAACCGTCGGCTGTGGTACGTTTAGCTCCCTGCTTGCTTTATTCGTCGACTTCCGCGGGCTACGCGTGAAACTTGCCCGCACGCGTTCAACCGTTTCTTCGCTCACTGCAGGCCGACCCGTTGATTTCCCCTTACAAAGGCATCCAGAAGCTTTAAACTGCGCATACCATCGCCGAATGGAGTTATCAGTTGGTGGATCTTTGTTGAACTTCGTCCTGAAGTGTCGTTGCGCTGTTATGACTGACTGATGTGAGTGCATTTCAAGCACGACATACGCTTTCTCTGCTCCTGTCGCCATTTTGTCTCACTGCGCTCTCGAGCGCTCTGGCGGCAGAAACCTGAAGTGCGGCTTCAGCCGAACAAAACTTTATGAGTTTTTCTACGTATCTGTAGTGTGTCGTGACCATATGTCAATGAATGGAGCTACAGTGAATTTATGAAAGCGCTTCAACCATTTGTAATAGCCCTATATATATATATATATATATATATATATATATATATATATATATATATATATATATACAGGGTGCATCACGTCCGGAGCTCGAACTGTTAGCGAATACACAGACTGTAATAATACATAGAAGGTGTATTTTTGTGCAAACATACATTTTTTTCAGAATGAGATTTTCACTCTGCAGCGGAGTGTGCGCTGATATGAAACTTCCTGGCAGATTAAAACTGTGTGACCGACCGAGACTCGAACTCGGGACCTTTGGCTTTCGCGGGCAAGTGCTCTACCAACTGAGCTACCTAGGTACTGGCAGAAGTAAAGCTGTGAGTACTGGGCGTGAGTCGTGCTTAGGTAGCTCAGTTGGTAGAGCACTTGCCCGCGAAAGGCAAAGGTCCCGAGTTCGAGTCTCGGTCGGGCACACAGTTTTAATCTGCCAGGAAGTTTCATACATTTTTTTAATTGGAAAACCCCTATTGACAAAATAAATTAACGACATGGTAAGTTAGAATGTCAGTGATGTTTATTGCAAGATTCTACTGCGAGTTGTGCTTGAGATATCGCATTTTGAATAGTTTCCACACCGACAATTGTTTGTGACATTCAACCTGCTTAGTTGCTAGATGCGCTTTTGTTATGTCTGCTTAGAGTGTGCTTCTGTGGTCCTTGGGTGCATTGTGACTTGCTAGGCAGTCAGTGTGTGGCAGTCCAAGCAGTAGGTCGTCAGTGGACGATGGGATTTACGATGCAGAAAAAGCCATAATGCTCATAGTTTATGGAGAGTATAGGGAGAGCACATTCGTTTTTGCGCAGCGTATGCAGCGAGGTATCCCAGTAGACGTCAACTATCTTGGTAGTTATGTATCATCCTCTTCCACCACTTACATGAGATTGTTAGTGTAACACCTAGTCAATACGACAGAATGACACATATGAGAACAGAAAAGGGTGAAATTAATGTTCTTGATGCTGTTGCAGTTGATCCGGAGGTTAGATCCCACACAATTCGACGAGGAGGTGGAATGAGTCAGGCAAGAGTCCTATGCACTCTCCATCGACATAGGTTCCAACACCATCACATTTCTCTCAATCAAGTGTTAAATGGAAACGATTATGAGAATCGTGTTTACTTCTGTACGTGTGCATTAAGAAAGGTTCCTCAGGATTTATCTTGTATCTTGTTTAGTGTTGAAGCTACAATTACTAATCATGGCCAGATAAACCGCTGAAACATGTAGTATTGGTCCGTTGACAATCCCCCCTGGCCTTGCCAGGTGGAACGTCAGCATCCATGGAGTGTAAACGTGTAGTGTGGTATAATGCACCATCAGCTCATAGTCCTGTCTTTCACAGAAGGGACTCTGAATGCGTACAAGTATCGCCGCGTTCTAACAGACTATCTTCTACTGATGCTAGAAGACTTTCCTTTGCAGTCTAGGATGAACCTGTGATACCACTATGAAGGTTGTCTAGCCATTAGTGCACGATGTACTCGACCTGTCTTAAGAAATTGTTTCCATATAGTTGGATTGGATGAAGAGGATCTGTAATTTGGCCAGTCCAATCTCCGGATTTGACGCCTGTAGATTTTTATCTATGGTGAAAGCTGAAAGATGCTGTCTACGTGGACATACTAACTACACCGAATGGTATTCAATGACATATTACCACAGCCTCCCTACTAGACATTTGCGCTGAAATGCCAGCACGTGTGCAGCAGTCGTTCCATACCAGACTGAAAGCCTGTATTGCCACTGCCGGTGGTCATTTTGGAAACGACCTGTGATTGTCTGTTGTCTCGTTATGGGTCAAAATCCACATGAGTAGTGTTGTTCTTTACTGTGTCTTACCACAGATATTGTACAATTGTCCTAGCGAGAATTTCTCAATATGCGATATCTCGTAAATGACTCGCACGACAGTCCTGAAACAACACCACAGACATTCTAATTCGCAATTCGTTTAGTTTATTAATGCAACAGGCATTGCATTTAAAAAGTTGAAATGTGTATGTTTGCACAAAAAATGCTCTGTGTAAGTATTATTATAATCTGTGAATTGACAAAGAATACCAGCCCCTGACTACCAATCTATTTTGTGAAAACCACACGTCAATAGCACCTTCAATATCCTCAATATCTGCGATGAAAATTTTACCTGGTTCACTCTGCACATAACTTGTTTAGCACCTGCTGCTACGCTCGCATTGATTGTAGGGTTTGCAGAGATTTTTCGTTTTGTTTTCCTTTATTTTTCTTTAATTGCATTTTTTAGAAATAAGAACTTTAAGGTTCGCCAATGACATTGTAAAGTACTAGGAAGAGCAGTTGAACGGAGTCGACAGTATCTTGAAAGGAGGATATAAGATGAACATCAACAAAAGCAAAACGAGGATAATGGAATGTAGTCGAATTAAGTCGGGTGATGCTGAGGGAATTAGATTAGGAAAAGAGACACTTAAAGTAGTAAAGGAATTTTGCCATTTGGGGAGAAAAATAACTGATGATGGTCGAAGTTGAGATGATGTAAAATGTAGACTGACAATGGCAAGGAGTATAGATTTAAGTGTCAGGAATTCGTTTCTGAAAGTATTTGTATGGAGTGTAGCCATGTATGGAAGTGAAACATGGACGATAAATAGTTTGGACAAGAAGAGAATAGGAGCTTTCGAAATGTGGTGCTACAGAAGAATGCTGAAGATTAGATGAGTAGATCACATAACTAATGAGGAGGTATTGAATAGAACTGGGGAGGAGTTTGTGGCACTCCTTGACTAGAAGAAGGGATCGGTTGGTAGGACATGTTCTGAGGCATCAAGGGATCACCAATTTAGTATTGGAGGGCAGCGTGGAGGGTAAAAATCGTAGAGGGAGACCAAGAGATGAATACACTAAGCAGATTCAGAAGGATGTAGGCTGTACTGGGAGATGAAGCAGCATGCACAGGATAGAGTAGCATGGAGAGCTGCATCAAATCAGTCCCAGGACTGAAGACCACAACTACAACAACAATAAAATTTTTATATTGCACACAAATTGTATAACTTTCACGATAATAAGATCAAAGAAGCATGGTCTTTGCGAATGTACTTCTGAACCAAAAGCGGTTCTGGTAGCCGGGGTCCAAGATTTTTGTAAATATGCCTTTTACGTTTTTGTCGGGGTACTTCCATAAAAGCTTCATCCCAGAACACATATATCTTCATATCTAACCTAGAACTGAAACACCAGTTTTCACAGAATCACCATTAAAAAATTTTTAGTATAAAGAAATGTTTCCTTAAGAATTTCTATCCCTTATTTTACCCCCTTAGTCCTTATAGTTTAAAAATTCCTGAAAATCTTATGTTTTTTCTGACAGAGAAACAAAATACCGATTTTTGTAGCTCTAGCTTAAAAACTACGTTGACATCTTTTGAAAAACCTTTCATTCCCAGTTTCACCCTCTTAGGCGTGTAATTTCGAACAACTCTTCTTAAACGATGCCTACAGTATAAGATCCACACCCTCTCCCAATTTGAAGTTTCTATCCTTGGCGGTTTTTGATGGGCGATGATGGGGCAGTGAATCGCTCTGACCCTCTTTCATACACGCATTTTTCATTCCTAACTGGGAAGCCAAATACCAATTGTCATACAAATGTGATAATCCTCTCAATTTATTCTATCAGCAACGCGGCCGCGGAAGTACTGGAGGGTCGTCACATACGAATGGATCGGCTAGGAAGAAATCCGTGGAAGCAGCACTCCACCACAGAACTGCGATATAAGCTGAGAAAGTCACGTGAGAAGCCTTTCTAATTCTACTACGTGCCGAGCCACAGAGGCACAACCTTAGGCATGAGGTGAGGGCAGCTGTCATACAAGTGAAGAAGAAAAATTATATTGTGATATAAAAGGCAGAAAAATCCAATACCCCTGTCCTATTGGACATCGTGCAATACGAAGAAGAGGTGAAGGCCGACATTAAATGGGATCAATTCGCCTACATACATTTTGAAAAAATCTGTAACTTGTAGACGAACATCTCTAGTCAGCAAAGCGGAACCATATGAGACGAAAGCGGCGCAGTCTGCTGGTCCTTATCCCTAAAATTTCTCTTTAGATAGTAATTAGTGTGTGCACCACGTTTGGTGAAATCGACCCAGTTGTTTAGGAGGAGATGCTAAGCATACATACATACATTTTGGATGCTTCCACCCAGGTCGTCGACGGATGCAGCCCAGGTGCCAAACGTAGTAGCAAGAGGCAGCTGGAGACATCTGCTGCTGCAGTAGAGAAACGTACATTCTGCGAGCTTCAAACAAAGAAAGAAACACACAAAAGTATGGTTTTGTCTGGTGGTGAGAATGTTAGTGGATCTACATACAGCTCATGAGCATACCTACCGTCTTTCTGTTGCAGAAGAGATAACATTACATGTTTCATCTTCCATACTGTTACCTACACGTGTAAGAATAGAATGTTATTTTTGTGAGACATACCTGGGACGTATTTAATTTGTTTTTTTATCTGAAACTGACCACAGTTTATGCCGTTAATCGTATCATTAGGTTGCTTGGAAATGCTGTAAGTGGCGAAATTAAAAAACTGGAAACGAAATAAAGTGTTTCTTTCGAATGAACAAACTGCCTAACGCTGGAAATTCATTCAACATTCCTCAAGAGAAATGTTATGCGGCCGTAGATCCAAGCATTAAGTAGCGGGGGAAGACAATTCCGCTCAAAATCTAGCGTCCATTACGAACAACAGTAGAAATCCCTGTCATGAGCGAAGAAGGCTTGCGAAAATTTATTTGCAAGGGTACTAGGAGTAATGGGGTCGGACTCTATCCGGCACCGAATGAAGGATTCATTTGACGATATTCATAGAGGGGAATGGACACAGAAATACCAACGAATGTGTCTCACACGTGGTGGGTCCAGCAGAAAGGCTGGTCGACTAATTTTGGGGCCAGTGTCATGTACGGATGTTCGTCGCCTCTCATCGCTACCGACGTGAATGTCAGTGCTGTGTAGTGTCTGGACACGACCCTCCAGTGTAATAGCATAACCATTAATCAAAATTACGGCGGTGGGTCCAACTTCCAAGATGATAATACATGAGCACAATAAATTCGTTTTGCGAACAGGTTCCTGCAGAAGGGAGGAGTCAACCGAAAGGAATAACGGCTCATGCTATTTACCAACATGAATCCGGTTAAGAATGATTGGGACTTGTTCACACCTTAAGTGCGTCGTCGCAAAACCTCTCCTCGTGCTGTATTTAAAAGTGAAAGGAAAACGACGTTCAGGTTCTCATTACAAACGGAGAGTGGAATGAACTGAAGAGCCGACGTCTCACCACCACGTCCATAGCAAGCCAAAGAGGAGCAAAGCATTTACAATACATGTGTTGGGTATTCAATGCTGCTTATTCAGCAGCGGAGTTTGATTTCATAGATGTGCAACGATGTTAGTTTTCGAAAAGACTGACTTTATTCTGTATATTGCATTGTAAACGGTAAAGCTATTTTTGTCATGGTTACGTAAATCTTATTCTTTTATTCCCCACTCACAAATGGTTCAAATGGCTCTGAGCACTATGGGACTTAACATCTATGGTCATCAGTCCCCTAGAACTTAGAACTACTTAAACCTAACTAACCTAAGGACATCACACAACACCCAGTCATCACGAGGCAGAGAAAATCCCTGACCCCGCCGGGAATCGAACCCGGGAACCCGGGCGTGGGAAGCGAGAACGCTACCGCACGACCAAGAGCTGCGGACCCCCACTCACAAGCAAGTCACTAGATCACAGCGTAAAACGGAAAATAAGAGAGGCCTTGGGAGGGGTATTTAGGACTTTTAGATCGAGAACTTTTAATGGATCAATTCCGATATTCACCTCATATGATTACAGGAAGCCATAAAAGAAAGAAAAGATATGAATATCTATCTCGTTCCTTCCGGTTACGGTTCGGCTCGTTCAGTTGCTGTCGCACGTCTGATGTTAAAACGATGTATACAGCTAGGTTTCGGCAGTTCAAATACCTTTTTAAAATGAGTGAAGTACTGACACTACTCTGGAGAGTGCCTGAAAAGATAAATACGCGATTTTTGGGGAGGCGTTTTCAAGTTACCTAAAATGGATATGACTAATATAAGCTGAAAGTAATCAGCCTAGATGGAAAATATAAAGCCCAATGGTTGAAGTAATAAACCTTTCATCATTTGCTAGACCGTGAAATGCAGCGTAATATTGTAGTACGTAGAGAAAATAATCATAGACAATGGGCGAAGCAATGATGTCAGCAGTCGTTTCCAAGGAAATCACTCAGTGTATTGTCGTAAAACTATAAAAGAGAAAGCGCTGGAAATTTTACACCAGACTCTCGCATTCACAGAGATGGGAGAATCGCCTGTAGTAGTGTGCAAGGAAGACAAGAGGACATGGCATCGTTGGCTTATAGTAGTGTACATGGAACTCAAGACGACATGGCGTCTTTGGCTTGTAGTAGTGTACAAGGAAGCCAAGAGGACATCGCATCGTTGGCTTACAGCAGTGTACAAGGAACCCAAGAGGATATCGCGTTGGATTGTAGCAGTGTACAAGGAAGCCAAGAGGACACCGCATCGTTGGCTTGTAGTAGTGTACAAGGAAGCCAAGTGGACATGGCTTAGTGTACAAGGAAGCCAAGAGTACATGGCGCCATTACCTTTTAGTGCTTGTAGTAGTGTACAAGGAAGCCAAGAGGACACGGCGTCGTTAGCTTCTAGTAGTGTACATGGAAGCCAAGAGGACACGGCGTCGTTAGCTTCTAGTAGTGTACATGGAAGCCAAGAGGGCATCGCATCGTTAGCTTCTAGTAGTGTAAAAGAAATCCAAGACGACATCGCATCGTTTGCTTATAGTAGTGTACAAGGAAGCCAAGACGACATCGCATCGTTTGCTTGTGGTGGTGTACAAGGAAGCCAAAGGTGGCAGCGCATCATTGGCTTGTGGTAATACACAACCAAGCTAACAGGGCATTGCATAGTCACAAAGAGAAGAGATGGTGAAAAAGTCGCAAGAAGCGCTAAAGCTAATATACATGGGAATGTCGAAGCAGTGTGTAGAACTTCCTCAGGTAAGTAAGTACCGATGGTATTTCGCTACATAGGAGTTCCCACCTCTGTTACAAACTCATCTAATTTCGTGACCCGCTTGCAGATCGACACCACTGCTTTGTATTCGCTGGTTGGAGCGGAGGTGGTGGCATCATGTCGTGCTATCTTTCACTTCTTGGGGGAAGAAGCTGCAACTTCGTCACTCGTGGTCAGCCAGGTTTAACGAGAATACAAGCTGCGACGGTACCGGGCGTGTTCGTCGTGGACAGGGCCTCTCGAGTTCCCGGGGATCCTCTGCGAAAATTCCTGATGTCGCTACTGTTGCTGACGGAGTCTTTCCTTCAGCTCCAACAAACCGAATGTTACCATGTTCTTTATCAAATAAATGCAATAAAACTGAATACAGCATCTTGAATTTATTAAAGTTTCTCAGTACAGATTTCTTCCACGTATTTTAGGTTCTCAGTGCAGATTTATCTGGCGCATTGAGTCTGTGATAAAGGTGAATACGGACTCTCAGTGCAGATTTATCTGGCGCATTGAGTCTGTGATAAAGGTGAATACAGACTCTTACGATTTTTGTAACTGTACCGAATTCAGATCTAACTAACGTATTAATACTGTCACAAGGAATGTGTGGGAGGGACTGTACAACAAGCAAGTTTCACACGATGCAAATGTCATAGTGCCACGTTGCATCTTCCTCGTTGAACTGATTTACGTGAGAAAACTCTAAAAATCTCCGCTTATATTCTACGCTGGTATATGATAGTGCTCTTTCCTCTGGTATATGACAAGGTGGTGGTGGTTCTGAAAACAGGCTGAACACCGGCAAATATCTGCGGCTCCCAAAGAGATCTGAGACTCCCAAAGCGTTATCGAGCAATCAGTGTCCTATTGGCGGCTTCAAAACAGGGTGAGAAGCTGTACTTCATTTGTAGGTACATAGTCCTGATCGAATTCGCCGAGCACAGTACCGTAAAATGCGGGTACATTATCCAGAGGAGAATGCCGCTGCTTGTCTCCAGTTTGACAAATGTTTCCAAGTATTGACAAATGTTTCCAAGTGATAAGATTTTATATCTGGCCTAGACATTTAGTTTAGTTAGTGATACACACACATTTGGTTTTCTTGTCAGGATTCCTTTATCTCCTTCATTCTTCAGCTTCTGATTATCAACTCTGTGGATTTTTTTTTATGGTATTGGCACTGCGGTGCCCAAGTGCCTGGATGTGGTGATTCTGGGACACTTTGATTCTCACAAAAACGAACATACGCAAGCGAAACACCATACCCCTTGTATCATTCCGGGTTTCACCTTGGCCAGTCCACGATGCAACTGTGTGGTTGGTGCAGGATACAAAAGACGCAACGGAATGCTGGAATGTCTTCCACGCCTTCTTCCAGCACGTGTGACGCGCTTTACACTGCGTGTGGGGTTCGTGTAGCACATAAACTTATTTTGCGGCACACTTGCATGATACTACAAAAGTAAAGTAGGTCACAGTTAAGTTGCACGTGCTGTTGCCCTTATTATAGTATGTCATTGTTGTTTTGCTGTAATACGTTTCTTTAAGAATCATAGAAAGGGACACAGACTGTTCGACGGCAGAAAGAAATGAATTGTCACGTATCCCACTATATTGTATTAACCCCTCAGCAACCACGCTTCAAATAGCACCTAAAACGTATAAGTTACTGGCATACAGACCTCGCTTTCTTATTACTATAGCTGCTTTACTACGAATATGATTTCCATGAACCGATACTACATTTCATATTATGCAAAGCGCCATTGAGAGACAGGCAATTACTTCGTTGTACTGTGCTCAGGCAAACTGCACAACAGAGAATTTAAACGGATAGCTTCTTACACGTGTCCACGTTTGGGGTCTGTACCTTTGTACTGTATAGAGTACCTCGCAGCGACTGTAAATCACTTCAATAGTGCAGTAGATGGTTTGCTGCAGAATATTTTGCCGATTATCTAGCTTACTACTTTTTATACCTCAGAAACTGTTCTGTTTGAATTGACATTTCTTTAACATCTGAGCCGGCCGCGGTATCCGAGCGGTTCTAGGCGCTTCAGTCCGGAACTGAGCTACTTCTACGGTCGCAGGTTCGAATCCTGCCTCGGGCATGGACGTGCGTGATGTGCTTAGGTTAGTTAGGTTTAAGTAGTTCTAAGTTCTAGCGGACTGATGACTTCAGAAAATAAGTCCCATAGTGCTCAGAGCCATTTGAACAATTGTAACATCTGAAATGTTATGTATTTTCTTCTTCTGCTTATACTTCAGCTTCCGTAAAAGCTTCCAAGCGTTGGGGTGGTATGTACTTTCCTCGTAAAATATCGGTGTCAACCTATAAAGGGAAATCTCGCCGCTTTTAGCGTTTTTCATCAGGTACTGCGTATTAATTTTAGTGAATGAATGAGTGCAAAATTGTCTGAAAATGTGATTCGTTATCTATTACAGATATACACTGACTGACACAAGTACTAACTACCCATAGACACCGTAGGATATCTCTAACTTTCTACAAGTACACAGCGAGGAGAGTACGTAATGATTGTAGCTTCAATACTCTGTGACATTTAGAACGGTAACCAAAGTGCATTAGCGTTCTCCGCGTTCAGGGTTACTGCCACGCCTGCTTCTGTATATAAGACGAGTGAAGAGCGTCAGGTGTTGGGCGATCACTGTGAAGGACTTTTGGGGCACTCGGATGTGACAGTACCCCAGTGCTGGACTGTATGGAAACGTGAGGGTCAGCGCAGTCGTCGTCAAACTTCGGATCGAGAACGTATGTCCACCACAAGGTAGGATCGCGGTATTGTGCACCGAGCACATCGTAACCGCTTCACATCAGCGTCTGCAATCCGAGAACAAATAATGGACTCCGTGCAACGTTCAGTGTCATCCCGCCCCACTGCCCAGGGGCCAGCATTGGCAATCTAGGAAAACGTCGTCCCATGTGTAGGCTGCCGGTAACAGCGCGACATAAACGGCTACGTTTGGAGTGGTACCCTGACAGGGAAGCGTGGACCGTCGAAGAATGGCGTCACACTGTTCTGCGATGAACCGCTGTGCTTCACAACCGCACATGAGCATCGTTGGTGAATATGGCGGATAACTGGGGAGTTGTCCTTTTCTCCCAATGTTTTAGAGACGCACAAAAATGGTTCAAATGGCTCTAACACTATGGGACTTAACATCTGAGGTAATGAGTCCCCTAGAACTTAGAACTACTTAAACCTAACAAACCTAAGGACATCACACACATCCATGGCCGAGGCAGGGTCCGAACCTGCGACCGTAGCAGCAGCGCGGTTCCGGACTGAAGCGCTCGGCCACAGCGTCCGGCAGAGAGGCACATCGGCACTCCTCCTGGGGTCGTGGTGTGGGGAGCCTTTGGGTATGAGTTCCAGGTAGGGCTAACCGTGATTGAGGGAACTGTGACACCACAGCGGTACGTCACAAACAACCTGCATGCTCACGTGTAACCTCTCGTGCGACAGTATCATGGCACCATTTTTCAACAGGACAATATTCATCTATAGATGGTCGTGTCTCTATGATTTTTCTATGTGACGCTGAGGCACTGCCCTGGCCAGAGAAGTCCCAGATCCGATAGAGCATCCGTGCCATCAGCTTGGATGTCAACTCCGTCCCAATGCCAGTATGTAGGATATCAACGACCTGTTCTGTGCCAGCTTGCCTCAGGTGAGGATACAACCGCTGTATGACACCCATCCCAACGGAATTAGTGCATGAGTGCAGGATGGAGAGAGTACACCGTCATACTGGTAGGTGGACTCATCCTGTCAAGAATTTTGTAAATTTTACTTCATTTTGTAAACACTAAAGTACCATCACACACACACACATTTTTGGTATCGGCTTCCAGAACACTGCTCGATTTCCACCGCGTAACTCTTCGCCCGGTATCAGGTCCCCCAGTAGATCCGGCGTCACAGGCTTTTTACTTGTGTCGTACGCTCCGACTCTCTCCCTGCCCTTCAGAGCGTTTGTTTGTTGTACACGGACCATCCCTTCGTTCAAGGGTTCAAGAAAGCTTCCGTTTTCTCGCTTTTGAAGCAGTTGCCGTGATGTTCTTGTGCGTTAACCGTGATGTTCACGTGGTTCCACGTCACGTCGGCCTGACGGGAAATGAGGCTGCTGACCCTGCTGCCAAGGCTGCAGTCCTCCTACCTTGGCCTTCTACCTCTCCCGTTCCTTCGGGTGATATCTGTGTTTCTGTCGGTCGGAATTTCGATTTCGGCATCGCCACTGGCCTTCTCTTCGCGGGGGCAAGCTCCGTCGAATTAAATGTATCCTAAAGGCTTGGCCGACCTGCTCTCTTCGTCTCGTCGTGAGAGGAACATTTAACAAGGTTTCGTATTGTACATTACCTTTTTAGCTACCACCATTTGTTAAGTGGTGATCCCCAGAACTTTGTGCTCATTTTTACCAGCCTATGACGGTTCGCTATTTCCTGATCCGATGCTCTTTCCTTAACCGCTTACGTCCGGTATACGTTGGCCGCTGGAGTTGTCGGTTGTTTTATCGAATTACACGTGAGCTTTTGATCACGTTTTACTTTTGTATCCGTCGAAGCAATATGGTGAAAGACATTTAATCTTTGGTTAGGGAACTTCGTTGACTCTACGGCGTATTTTGTGGGCCCTGCCCCAGGAGGAAGTCCTTGCTGTTAGCTCTCTCCCGTTCTGTCGATTGGGCTTAACGTACGGTCGCTTTTAATTCCTTTTACGTATTGGCGTTCTGAGGTTATGACTTGGCCGCTTACCCGTTTCCTCTTCCCTTTCTCCTCTTCTGAGCGCTTAAGTTTTCTTACCAGGCAGTGTACTGAGAAAACATTTTCACTGCAAGACGGGATACATGTAACGAAAATGATTTTTATCCGTCACATTTGAACGTCTTTAGTATGGAAGTAGTTACTAATTACCACCATGAAAATGAACGACTTAGTAGTTTGAAAACAAAGGACAAGGTGCACATTTCTCCATTTCCTTTCAGGGATTTACCATGTTCCAACAGTGAGAAGGTTCGAGATCGACTTTCCGAGTGCAAATACCTCTTTCATATGAGACAAGTTGTAGACAAATTTGCAACAACACCACTGTGATAACGAAGAGACTAGTGTTCAATCTAAGGCGCTGTAGTGATGGACTGTGCGGCTAGTCCCGGCGGAGGTTCGAGTCCTCTCTCGGGCATGGGTGTGTGTGTGTTTTTCCTTAGGATAATTTAGGTTAAGTAGTATGTGGGCTTAGCAGTTAAGTCCCATAAGATTTCACAGACATTTGAACATTTGAACTAGTGTTCAAGCTGGGAACAAAGAAGTTGATTTGGCTGAGCTGCTGTGGAAAGTGTGCTTATACAGTAGATGCGGATATCTCAAAACTGTCTAAAGTTTCTTCCTGAAGATAGTCTCTGAGCGATTTATTTACCAGTGCAGAAGACTCTGCCAATGAGGGTTTTTTTTTGTGGTTCTAGGGCCCAGAACTACAGTAGTCATTAGCGCCCAGACTTAACTTTGAATGCACTGCGAGGCGCAATGTTAAAACAGCAAATAACGAGGACAACACTATAAAAAGCACATTATCATGCAAGGGATTAAAAGAAAACAGCACAATCAAATGTCCTTAGACAGGTTTGTCAAGTGGACAAAACGAAGAACGCGAGGGTATAAGGATTCCACACGATGTGGAATAATCACGCCGATCGGAGGAAAACTTCAGTGCGCGATGGTTGTTTCATAAGTAAAACTACGGTTTATTTGCAACCGATCGCATTTCTGATCTTTCAACTACACTAATCTGATCCGAAGAACAGATAGAACACCCACGAAAAAGACGACAGGTGCAGTGAAAGGTTCCAACTATAAGGGGCAGTCCAATGAATACCAAACACCCGGCACAATGGGACCATGGAATGGGTCGAGTCAAAAGAAAGCACCACACGCGTTAGTACATTTATCCCACTGGGAGACCAGACGATCAATTCCTGTTTCATAGAGCGCGGCCAGCCGCTGATGCATCCAAAACCACACCCAGCCTTGTACTTTCGGGTACAACTAAAACAACGTTAAAGCAAGTCTTCCTTCAGTCCTCAAAATATTGGATAATTACCCGACTGTACAAAGGTATTGCAGTGCTTCTCAATAAAGTCCCCGTAGCGTAGCTTTCGTCCGACTGGCAGTGTGGGGCTGGCGTTATCGTGCAACGTGGCGATTCCGACCGACAGCATTGCGACAGCCGCGGAATTGACAGGATGATGGGGAAGTGGTCACTACCACATAGGTCTTGTGCTGTCCAGTGGATAGATGGGAGAAGTCCTGGGCTGCAAATTGATACATCAATGGCTGAAAAACCACCAAGAGCCATACTAATGTGTGTGGCGACCACAGTATGTAAGAGGCAGAGGTCGAGTTCGAGATTGTGTTGGGCCAGTAAATTTTTGACATCTCTGAAACTGCCAGTTACCATGGTGCTACCCCATAACACCTTATGGGCGTTAAAATCTCCCATAAGTAGGCAAGGTTTAGGGAGTTGATCAATCAGTGCAGCCAATATGTTCAGGGGTACCGCACCATCTGAAGGGAGAAATATGTTGCAGACAATTACTTCCTGCATCATACGTATCCTGACAGTCTCAGTTTCAAGAAGAAATGGCTCTGAGCACTATGGGACTTAACTTCTGAGGTAATCAGTCCCCTAGAACATAGAACTCAGTCTGGTCCCTTCAATCCCACAAACCACTTAGAACTTCTTAAACCTAACTAACCTAAGGACATCACACACACCCATGCCCGAGGCAGGATTCGAACCTGCGACCGTAGCGGTCACGCGGTTCCAGACTGAAGCACCTAGAACCGCTCGACCACCCCGGCCGGCTTTCAAGGAGAGTGAAGGGGCACAGTTTCACTACATACCGTGTTCAGTACGTAAACGCAAACTCCACCTGACACCCTGTTATAGGTCAGGGGACGGAGCCGAGGCAGTGCTGTACCCCTAGTTGTCAAGAAAGTTCTAGGGAAGTGGAAGGAAAGAGAACGTAGCAGTTGATGTAAGCGGACTCCCTATGGTAGTAGAGAGGAAGGGAGGCCTGCATACCCTAAATCCAAGGAGGCATCGGAGAAAAGGTCATGTGCCGGATTAGCAGGAATTGAAGACAGATGGCTAGCATAAAGACTCACAAGGACAGCTCGCCAATTGGACAGCGGAGGTTCAGCAGTCTAAGCACAAAGTCTTTCAACTGGGCTGGTGTAAAAGCTCCAGACGCTAAACGCAATCCATGGTGGTGGACAGTGTCGAGAAGTCGAATAATAGACGGCCGAGCAGAGGAGTAAACCATGCTTCCTTAGTCCAATTTCGAGCGCACTAAGGGGCGATAAAAGGGGATAAGGACCACTCGGTCCGCTCCCCAGGAAGTACCATTCAGAACACGGAGCGTGCTGTCGGATCGCAGACAGCAAGCCGAAAGATATGAAACATGGGAGGACCAGCACAGTTTTCTGTCAAACATTAGATCCAAGAATTTAGCGACATCCGCGAACTGAAGGTCGACAGGGCCATGATGTAGGGAAGGCGGAAGAAACTCCGTGCGACGCCAAAAATTGACACAAACGGCCTTACTGGGAGAAAATCTGAAGCCGGTTTCGATGCTCCAAGAGTGGAGGCGATCGAGACATCCTTGAAGACGTCGTTCAAGAAGGCTGGTCCGTTGAGAGCTGTAGTAGATCGCAAAATCGTCCACAAGAGGGAGCCCAAGACATTGGGAACGAGACAATCCATAATTGGATATATGGCGATGGCAAACAGTACAACACTTAGCACGGAGCCCTGGGGTACCCTGTTTGCTTGGGAGAAAGTATGGGAGAGAGTAGTGTTCATCCGCACTTTAAATGTGCGCTCTGTCATAAATTCACGAATAAAAGGGGCGGCCGACCTCGAAAGCCCCAAGAGAACAGTGTGCAAATGATGCCTGTCCTCCAGCATGTGTCGTATGCTCTCCCCAGATCAAAAAATATTGCTTCCGTTTGGGATTTTCTGAGAAAATTGTTCGTGATATAAGTGGATGATGATGATTATGGTGATGATGAGTAGGCTTGATGGTGCACTCGACATCACAGTCATCAGCGCCCTGACGAAAAGTCAATCTGTAATCTCTTGGATGGGGACGAAGGCTGTCCCAACATGCAGAGCAGTTTATAACGTATTACAGTCTGCCGCCCTTCCCCACCAGTTTATGGATGAGGCCTGATAGTTCACAAAATTTCACCACTCTGTTAACACTGCTATCGGTATCTGCGAGGACGGTGGGCAGATCCCCTGCGAGACGAAGGGCTGCCCTACTATCAGTATACAGGACACACGTAGTCACAATATGCTGAACTGAAAGCGGCACGCCACAAACTTCACAGAAAGGTGGATCCTCCCCCTGAAGAAGGATGCCATGTGTGATAGGACTATGCCCGATGGGCAGTCTGGTAAGCTAAACCTCCTTCCAGCGGTGATGCTGACACGAAGTCCGCCAAGCTTTCGTGGTCGGTTTGAGCGACCGCAGTTTGTTGTCCGATACCTGCAACCATTCAGTCTCCCACTGACGCATGACGCGTCTGTCCGAAAATGAGATAATGGCATGCAACTGGATGGGACATTAATGGACAGCACCATCCCAACATGCTTCCTTGGCAGCTTTATCAGCCATGTCGTTAACCTGTATCCCAACGTGGCCAGGTACCCAGCAAAAGATCACGTCCTCGCTACGGCGTTGGAGCCGCTGATAGCAGTCATGGATGAGCTGAATACATTTGGGTCTACCGGATACATTTGGTGAAGCGCTTGCAGTGCACTAAGAGAGTCGGAACAGACAAGAAAACTCGTAGGGTGGTGTCTATGAAACCTCTCCAGTGCCATTAGAATGCCATATAACTCTGCATCATAATTCGTAAATTGTTCTGAAAGACGAACTTTAAAAACCCTATCAGTGAAAACCACAGAACAACCGATAGCATTCCCCGGCAGGGATCCATCTGTATAAATAACGATAAAGCTATGGTACATAATTAAAATAGACGAAAACATAGTTGTAAAAACCATATCTGGAGTACAATTTTTCGGGTACTGCGTCAAGCTTAAAATCAATATAAATGGAGAGAGCAACAAGATGGTCAACTGCACAACGATACTTTCGTAAAACGCATTGGCAGGTCTTAAAAGGCTTCGAGACTCCAGCCACCAGCCTAAACGGCAATTCACGATACCTCCAAAACCTCTACTCGTGACGGATATGGGGCGACAGCTAGAGGGTAGATGTTTGTCCTTTCGAGGTTTCGGAACAGGAATTACGATAGCTTCCCGCCATCTTCTGGGAAAAGTACTGTCGGTCCAAATTCGATAGTAAAGCAAAGGAGGTAACGCAGACTATTGTATGATAAATGCAGCAACATTTGGATGTGGTACCATCCGGTCCTGTGGTGGAAGAGCGCGAGTGTGTGTTGGAGTTCCCGCATGGAGAAAACAGTATTATAGCTTTCGTTATTTTGAGAGGAGAAAGCAAGAGGTCGGACTTTTGCTGCACGTTTCTTCGGGAGAAAGGCTGGCGGGTAATTTGAACAGCTCGAAATCTCAGCAAAGTGTTAACTCATTGAGTTAGAAATTCCGACGGGGTCCACTAAGGTATCATGCGCGACAGTGAGCCCAGAGATCGGGGAGAAACTAGGCGCGTCAGATAACCAGCGAATTGGACTCCAAACTTCTTCTAAGGGGGGAGTGAAGGTGTTGAAAGAGCTAGTAAAGAAGTCCCAGTTGCCTTCTTGCTATCGCGGATGACGCGATGGCATCACGCACGTAACTGCTTATAGCGGATGCAGTTGGCCAAAGTAGGATGGTGGCGGAAAACGCGAAGAGCGTGTCGCAGCTCACGTATTGCGTCACGGCACGCCTCGTCCCACCAAGGAACCGTGGATCGCAGGGGCAAATCGGAGGTGCGAGGAATTGAACGTTCCGCGGCTGTAAGAATAACTTCTATAACATGAGTGACCTGATCGTCGACGCTAGGAAAGTGACGATCATCGAATGTCGCTGGAGACGAAAAAAGTGTCCAATCGGCTTGGGCAAACTTCCAGAGTCTCGGGCGCAGAAATGGAAGTTGCGGCTGCAATGGAAGGACACATGGAGAATGGTCACTCGAGTGTGTATCAGCAAGAGCGAACCATTCAAAGCGCCGAACTAGCTGAACAGTACCGACTGAAAGGTCCAAATGACAGAAATTCGTCGTGGAGGCATACAAAAATGTAGATTCCCCAGTGTTGAGGTAAACAAGATCCGCTTGGTGGAAAATGTCAATCAATAGGGCGCCTCGTGAACAAAGGACACGGAGATCCCCAAAGCTGGTGGTTGGCATTGATGTCCCCAACCAGCAAATAGGGGGGCGGGAGCTGAGCAAGGAGATGAAGAAGATCAGCTCTTGCCATCGGTATGGACGTTGGAATGTGTACGGTACAAAGAGAGAAGGTGTACCCAGAAAGGGAAAGACGGACAGCAACAGCTTGGAAGGAACTTTTTAAGGGGATCGGGTGATATTGGACAGTATCATGGAGAAGAATCGTAAGTCCCCCATGTGCTGGAGTTACATCAACAGAGCGAAGATCAAACCAGGCTGACTGAAAAGGAGGGAAAACAAAGCTTTGTTTCCTGAAAACAGAAGATGACCGGCTAGTAGGATCGTAATAGGATCGACAATTCATCCCGATTGGCTCTAATGCCGCGGGTATTCTAATGGATAATGGACATAGGGTGGACAGAAATGGAAAGAATCTTACCATGGATGCTCTCAACTCAACGACTGCTGAGAGTCGGTGGCCGATAGCGTGGAACGGCATTCAGCCAAAGGCAGAATACCCTGATCCATAGGTGTGTTCGGAGGCAGCTCCTGCCACCAGCGATCGGCCGGTTGATCGGCCGCCAGCAGTACGCCTTGGCGACACGGAAGACGGCCGAGGGCGGTTACCGCCAGGTGGCGCTCTAGATGAGACACGCCGTGGCGGAGAAGGAGGAGAACTTTGTTTCTTACGAGCCTTCTTGGAAACAGGGCGTTGAGATGAGGGAGGAATCGATGGTTGTGAAGTTGCGAGTAGGCTCTTTCTTGGAAGTCCGGGTGTCTGCTTTTGGGGCTCGTGATGTAGCAGATGAAGCGTGAGCCGTAGAGTGAGCAGGTGATAGTGGGGAAGTTGAACGGGCGATCTTTGCGCTGGCCGATCTGACGACCGTTGCACTAAAGGTGAGATCACAAGCCTGTGTCCCTGCCTCCTTAGTAGGCCGAGAAGATGCAAGGACAGTGCTATATTTACCTGCTGAAGGCACAGTGGGCTTTCGACTGGCGAATAACTTACGAGCAGCAAATGCAGACACCTTTTCCTTCACTCTGATTTCCTGAATTCACCGTTCATCTTTGAAAATGGGGAAATTTCTAGAGGAAGCAGCGTGGTCACCCATACAGTTGATGCAATGAGAGGATGGAGGTGGAGAATCACCTTCATGGGCATCCTTGCCATACATAACGCATTTGACCGGATTGGAACACGACTGGTTGGTGTGATTAAACCGCTGACACCGATAGCAATATGTAGGGTTGGGGATGTAAGGGCGAACTGAAATTATCTCACAGCCCGCTTTAATGTTCGATGGAAGTTGAACTCTTTCAAATGTCAGAAAAACAGTACGGGTTGGTATTAAGTCCTTGTCAACCCTTTTCGTGACTATGTACAGCCGTTACACCCTGGTCAGAGAGGTACTATTGAATTTCCTCGTTGGACGACCCGTCAAGTGAGCGCGTATTAACCACCTTGCGTGATGAATTTAAAGTGCGGTGCGCTTCCACCCGGACAAGGAAGGTGTGTAGCAGTAAAGTTCGCAGCAATTTTTGTGCCTTGAGGATAATGACTCTTTCTAACAACTAGGTGCCATTTCATAATCGGGAACAAGAGTTTACAGGACCTGCAATTGCGTCAACACGTTTCTGAATAATGAAAAGGTTGAGTGTGGAGAAACCTTGACCTTAGTCCGATCGAGAAACAACAAGGAACTGTGGCACTGATGGAATAATTGGCCATGGCTGAGACTCATTTAACTTTCGCTAGTGAGCAGAAATTGTAGATGTAGAGGAAACGTTTGCGGAAGTATCTCCCATGATTACTGGCGTCTCCAATGACGCCCTCCTTCCTTGCGGGGACCCCATCTGAGGGCACTCCCGCCTTAGGTGATCGTTCACAACTCAGGTCACACCTCCTGAGAAACGGACGGAGGGACCAGTAGGCACGTTCAGGAGGTACCTGATCGGGTAGTCACCCCTCTCTGGGCCTGGCAGTTACTGGAGGGTACATACGTGTCCTACCTGTCTACCCAGGGCGGGGAATTACGCGTTATCCCGTCACTGGCTATGCATGGGAACGTGTGGGTTGCCTTCAGACACGCACAGGGAGGAAAGAAAGAGAAAGGGAGAACCGAAAAAAAAAAGAAAGAAGTGAGGCCGCAAATGCCGCAGCAGAGAAGGGGGTAAAGAGAAGAGGCAAGAAAAAGATACAGACAAAGGTAGGACAGAGCATAGAAAGCATAGAAAGCAAAGAAGAGAGACTGTCTTACAGTTACAAGTGTCCATCTTCGGACATAGGCACAAAACATACTCCCATAGCGGGAGAAGGGGAAGGGAAGAGGCGGTGGTGAGGGAGGGGGGATGGGGGATGGGGAATGGGGAAGGATGTGGAAAAGGAAGGTATGCAACCTGGAAAGGAAAGAGAGCCGCGATAGCTCGGGGTCAAATGCTCGCCACACACGTATCCACAAAAGAGTTGTGGACCCCCCTGCGGTGGCCGCGCATTGATTCCATACATAAAAAACACGGTTGAGTTCGGACTGTTTAATAAAGGTAAGGGCGTCGGAAAAGGCCATCAATTCCGCAGTGAACACCCCATCTGCAGGTGACAGGAGATGATTTTCCATCCCAACAGAGGACATGAAGGCATATCCCACATGATCAGCAGATTTAGAGCCATGTGTGTGAAAAAACAACAGCATCCTGAAACTCCCAAAAAATTCGGCGGAAACAACAACTGAACACCATCAGGGTACGGGGAATGGAATCTCTGTGACACCGGCGACGATCATTCCGAATCTGGGGCCGAGGAACTATTCATGATAGGGTGTTGGCGAGCCAATGAGGGAAACAGGACGAAGGAGGAAGCTGAAAATCACGGTGAAGAGCCGCAAGGTGAAGCCAAACCAGTAGATCCACCCGAGGGCAGGATAGAATAGGAAGGGTGAGTGGGAGAGGAATGGACAGCGATTGCATAAAAAACGAGAAGGAGCGCCAAATAGAAAAAGGGGGATCCCAGCTTCAACCACGAAACTATCAACAGGGCTAGTAGGGAACGCACCAGTGGCCAAACAGTTACCACGATGGTGGACTGGATCCAACAGGAGCAGTTTGAAAGAAGCAGCCAAACCATAAACTTGACAACCATAGTACAAGTGAGACAGCACTAAATCCCGATAAAGGCAGGGAAGAGTGAAATGATCACCCCAAGAGGTGTGGGCAAGGAAGTGGAGGAAATTGAGTTTACGGAAACATTCTATTTTCAGAAGTCTGTTATGAGGCAGCCAAATGAGCTTGTTGTCGAAAAGAAGACCCAGGAAAGTGTGGGACCACAGATATTCGTTTAGCATCGAGGTAGAGCTCTTGATAGGGGTGGACCTTAGTACAGTAACAGAACTGGACCACCTGCGACTGTAAAGGAGAGGCTTTCAACCCATGTGAGAGGTTCAATGCAGAGGTACGCCGTATATCACCCTGGAGCTGCCATTCTGCAGGGGCCATCGAAGAGGAACTAACCCAAATGCAGAAATCATCCTCATACAGAGCAAGGGTGACCAAACGACCGACGGATGCCACAAGTCCATCGATAGCAATGAGGAAAAGAAGTACACTCAATACGAAACCCCGTGGGATGCCATTTTCCTGGGTTTGTGGAGAACTAAAATCAGTACCAACCCAAACCCTGAACAGGAACTGGCTGATAAAAATCTGGAGTGGGCACTGAAGACCCCACTCATGAAGAGTAATGAAGATATGTTGGGCCCAAGCCATGTCATAGGGCTTGTGAAGGTCGAAAAATACTGCAACTTAATGGCGACCCCTGCCAAACTGCGGATTTCAGCGAAGTAAATTATCGATCGGAGACTGTCACTCTCTCGGTTAGAGGAAAATAGATCCCAAGATTCGAGGACCCAATTCAGACGACAGGCTACCACCCATTCAAGTAACTTGCAAACAACGTTTGTCAGACTAATTGTCCGATAGCTTTCGACAAACAGGGGGTTCTTACGAGGCTTAAGAACGAGAACCAAGATGCTATCCCTCTATTGAGAAGGGAAGTCATCCTGGAGCCAAATACGGTGAAGCACACATAGAAGATGATGTCACTGTGGAGGAATGAGATGTTGAAAGAATTAGTTATGAATGGAGTCTGGGGCAGGGACCGTATCATGATAAGAAGAACGTGGGGAAAGAAATTCCTATTCAGAAGAAGGATCGTTGTAAGATTCTGACTAACAAGGCGTAAAACATAAGGCGGAAGCTTCTGCCAGCTGTTTCTGGTGAAGGAAAGCAACTGGATAGGTGGTCGATGCTGATGCTGAGCAAAATGGGTCGCAAGATGTTGTGCGAGAATCAACAGGTCCATCCAGGAGGGTAAGGACTGGTAGGATACACTGCTGATGTCAACCTTGGAGAGATCCAAGTGTAGCCCGTACCCGTGTCAGAAACAAAACGTTCCTAACACACTCGTTTGCTCCGTTTGATTAAGTAGCGGGCTTTGGCGCGAAGGCGTTTAAACATAATAAGATTGAGAGTGGATGGGTGCCTCTTAAGGCGTTGCAAAGCTCGATGGCTATCACGATGGCAATAACAATGGCCATACTCCACCACGGGACTTGCTGGCAGTGAAATGGTCCAGATGAGCGTGGGACACCAAGGCTAGAAGCGCGAAAATCGCATCATACACGTCACGTAATACGTCATCAATGCAATACGACGAAGAGGCAGAAAAAGCGACCTGTACAGTATATAGAGGCCAATTGGCCCGTTGTAGAGACCAGCGAGGTAACCTGTCCATTGGAGAGCCGGAAGGGAGTAAGAGAATCGATGGGAAGTGGTCACTATCGTAAAGTTTGTCATGTGGCGACCCTTGTAACGAAGGGAGGAGCGAGAGAGTGGAAAGGGAAAGATCAATGGCAGAAACGGTACCATGACCAGCACTGAAATGGGTAGGGAAGCCATCATTAAGAAGGCACAAGTAGTGTGCAGTAAACTGCTCTATGAGAAGACCCCAACTAGGTAGAAATGCACTGCCCCACAATTGACGATTAGCATTAAAAGCCCTGAGAAGGAGGAAGGGAGGAGGAAGTTGCTGAAGAAGGGCAGTTAAGGCAGCAGGTGGAAGAGTCCTGTCAGGAGGGAGATAAAGACTGCAAACAGTGACCCCAGAGTCCAGGTGGACCCGAACAGCAACCGCGTCCAGTGTAGTTTGAAGAGGAATCCATGTGCTAGCAACGTCTTTACAGATCAACGTACAAACGCCACTAGAGGCCAGCAGGGGGCCGACCCGATTTCGACAGGAAGCATAGAAACCATGGAGGGTCGGTGAGTGATCATCAGTAATATGGCATTCCTGTAGAACCGCACAAGCTGCAGAGTAAAAGGAAATAATGGATTTCAGCTCCAGAAGGTGACAGTAGTATTCATTACAATTCCATTGGATAGCCACAAAACGATGGTACACATAGGGGGTGAAGAGGCTAATGCCAGTCATGCCACCAGGTCGCCATCCGTCGCTGACAAGGAAGGGGCAACATCCAGAACAGCAGGTCAGAATTAGGTTGCGAAGGTTGGTAGGGGGACCCCTGGCGACACCAGAGGCTCTTTGTCCCGGGACTTATGTTTCTTCTTCTGTTCTGTTTGAGATCGAGGAGGGTTGTGCTGCAAAAAACAGCCAGCTGCAACTAGATATGGAACAGAAAGAGAGTGGGCGACCTGTGGGCCCACAGACTGTGGTTCTCGTGGTCGTCGTGTACAGCAGACCTTTGGCCTTGAAGGTATCAGGAAGGGGAGGGGTTGTGAGAGGGGCGCCCTTGACTGGCTGACGACGAAGAAGCGGGACACTTCTACAGCTGGGGAGGTGGACCAGAGCCCAGAGGGGGTGGGTGAACCACAGGGGAGGGGGGCAGAAAAACAGTTCAGTACTGGGAAAGGAAGGGGGAGGAAGGGGTGAAGATGTATCTAAATCATAGCCATACGTCATTGACACAGGATGAAGATTTATGTACTACTTAAGAGCCTCAGTGTAGGTTAGACGACCAAGGGACTTAAACTCCTGTGTCTTCTTTTCCTTCTTATGAGCTGGGCAATCCAGTGAGTGTGGCGAATGACTGCCATGACAATTAACACACACAGGAGAGGAACACAAGTACTCTCCTCATGGAGTGGACATCCACAGTCACCACAGAGAGAGGTCTGTGAACTGTTGGAAGAGGTGTCCAAAGCGCAAGCACTTAAAACATCTCATAGGTGGTGAGATGTACGGCTTCACCTCACATCGATAAACCATAATCCTGACCTTCTCAGGGAGGGTATCCCCTTCAAAGGCCAGGATAAGGGCACCGCACCAGAATCAGTGTGATTGTCTCTTGTGGCCTTCTGAACTTGCTGAACAGAGTGAACTCCCAACCATCCTAGATAGTCCCTAAGTTACTCATCAGTTTGAAGGATGAGGTCCAAGTGAAAAATTACACCTTGAACCATATCCCAAGACTGGTGGGGTGTAATGGACACAGGTATTGTGCCAAGATGGTCATAGGCACGAAGGCCAGCAGACTGGCCAGCTGAAGCAGTTTTGATCAACAACAAACCAGACCGCATCTTGCTCAGAGTCCACTTTGCCAAACTTGTCTTATATATGTTCCACAATAATAAAGGTTGGTATTGTTGAAAGTATCCCCATCACTCCTGGTGCAAACCAGACAGCAGGGGAAAGGTTTCGCCCGAAGTCAACGAGCCTGACTCTCCTCCCAGGGGGTAGCCATGGAAGGGAAGGCTGAAGGGAAAGAAGAAGCAGCACTAAAAGAATCATTTCCTTTCAAAGAGGAACCGCCAGATTTCCGGACCCAAACACGTATCATTTGCCTAGCATCTCCCCCTGATACCACCCATTCCGATCAAGGGCACTCCCCACAGGCGCCACCAAGCCACATCAAGGGCCATCTGGCATGGCAGCCATTGCTAGGAGTTCTGATGTTCTAGGATGACAAGCAACCTCTCCTAGGCTTACATGAGGTGGTCACAGCTCAAGTATGAGAAGAGTGATCCTGTGTTCTCATGGGGCTCAACCAAAAGGGTACATAGCGACCCCACCACATGGGCTGGCTACCGTGCTGACCATGTACCATAGCATCAGATGACGTGAAGGAAAAGATGGAAGGTAATAGGAGGGCACACGCCAGAGACACTAGGTAAGGTGCTCTTCCCCAAGTGGCTCACACTACGGAATTGAAATTTAATAATGGAAGTCAAATCCCAAAGGGGGACCAGAGAATGCCAAAAGGATGAGGTAATTACTCAATGAAACCAAATCTCAAAGCCAACATAACCAGGAGGATAGAGGGACCAACATGAACGAGGACACCAAGAGAGGGAGAGGGGAGGGTAGAATGGAAGGAGCAAGGGCAGGAAAGGAGCGGAAGGTAAAGGAAATGCAGCTGCTATAGCTCAGAGACCCGTGGACGCCACCCACGTACTCGCGAAAGGACCGTGATACTCCTGGGGAGGGGGGATGGGAATGGTAACGTAATAGACAAGCTGTTGTTGGCACCTGATCTGCAATGGTGAGATCTCAGCCTTCCTAAGTAAGCTGTTAACACGGCTAATTTGAAAGGCTCCTGACACAAGACGAAACCCGCAGTGGTGTATCGGGTCCAGTATCCACAATGATGAGGGGTGATGCGGAACCATATGCCAGGCTCCCGTAATCGATGTCGGATTTTATCAGGGCTTTGTCAAGCTGCAGAAGGCTAGTGCGATCTGCATCCCAACTGGTGTTACTCACGCAGTGAAGTGTATTAAGTTGCAGCCAGTATTTTCGCTTAAGCTGACAAAGATGGCGAACCCATGTCAACTGAGAATCGAAGACCAGTTCTAAAAAGCAGTTAATCTCCGTAACATTGAATAGTTGAACGTGGAGGTAAAATTCTGGTTGTGTGTGAACAGTACAAAGTCGAATGAAGTGCTTGACGAGCCTGTGCAGCAGAAAATCGAAAGCCCATGCCTGCATATTTCGCATGTCGCCTTTCAGTCTACATTCAGCGACACCCAAGCTAGAGGAGGAATCAGTAGGAGTGGGAATAGAAGAGGTTGATACTGAGGACAGCACTGATAGTGATACATAATTGATGGCTACTAGAAACAGAGGGAAAGGCCCACCTGTTCTCTTGGATATGAAGGGTACTGCGGGAAGCATTTACTTGAACCTGGAATGCATGTTGCGACGGAAGTACTGGCTGAAATTCAGGAGCGGATCATCGAGATCCCACTCATTTAACAAGGATATGGTGTCGCCATGTGGTGTCTTAAACCTCTCGCAGGTGAAAGAAAACACCTATAACGTTTTGACATCGGGGAAAAGCTGTTTAGATGGCAGACTCCTGGGAAACCAGATTACCAGTAGTGGAACGGCCACGGCGAAAACCATCCTGGGACTGAGCCAGAAGATTGAAACTCAAGAAGCTAACACAGCCATGCGCTCAACCAACATCCAGATAACATTCGTGAGACTTATTGGGCAATAACGGTCCATTTCTAGAGGATATCTGGACAATGACGCTTTCTCGTCAATGCGGTGGGAACTCGTCCGCACTCCATATGCGGTTGAAGTTGTGAAGGATATGGCGCCGACAATCCACCAGTAGTTGCTTATCATTTGGTTGTGGTGTGAATACCAGAAATTTCGCCATAATAAGTGTTGCACTGCGGATCACAAAACAGGAGTGCCTCTATAACACGGTGTCTGCCAGTCCCTGACAGCCTCTGACAAATTTCCCATACATTTTACTCAATGTAACAGCTTCTTACTACACATTGTAAGTAGGCTGTTTAGGTTTTTTATTGGTAACGCCACCTCTGTATGAAAATCACTGGCTGTGCTGTGTGCAGTCTGTGGCTGCTTTGCATTGTTGTAATACTCGCCATTGTAGTGTTAGGCAGCTGGCTGTGAACAGCGTGTAGCGTTGGGCAGTTGGAGGTGAGCCGCCAACAGTGGTGGATGTGGGGAGAGAGATGGCGGAGATTTGTAATTTGTCATGAACTGCTATATTTATATATGATGATATCAAGGTAAATACATTGTTTGTTCTCTACTAATATCTTTCATTTGCTAACTATCCCTATCAGTAGTTAGTGCCTTCCATAGTTTGAATCTTTTATTTAGCTGGCAGTAGTGGCGCTCGCTGTATTGCAGTAGCTTGAGCAGCGAAGATTTTTGTGAGGTATGTGATTTGTGAAAGGTATAGCTTAATGTTAGTCAGGGCCATTCTTTTGTAGGGATTTTTGAAAGTCAGATTGCGTTGCGCTAAAAAAAAAAAAATATTGTGTATCAGTTTAAGGACAGCCGTGTATAATTGTTCAAAGGGGACGTTTCATATGGCGACCCTGCCAGGATACCTCACTGGAATCTTCTGATTTTTTTCTTGTAGTTTGTGTAATTAGTGTAGCTATTGTTTATTGCTAGCGCATAATTATAGAGAGAATTTCCTTTGTAGTTGTAATTTTTCATTGTTGTACAGTAAAACAGTTGTGGCATGCATGTAGATTTGCACCAAGTATTTCGCAGCTGCGCTGGCAATTAAGTAGACATGATTTCCATTGCTATGTTATTTTATTTTGCTCTTCAAATTGCGCTTTTCTGTGTTATCGTGTGAAATACTGTGACAATAATGGCGTGTGAAAAACGTAATACTAGGCTCCAAAGTAAACTGAGAAATGACAGTGAAGACGAAAGCAGTGTGTTAGCGCCGCAGAGTAATGAAGTAACTAATGTTCAAAGTAGTAATTTGGTAATTGCACATAGGGAAATGGAGCGGGCGGCAAACAATGGTGTAGACAGTGAAACAGGTAGTGAACAGGGAAGCGTTATCGATCGATTGGTTGGCAACAGCTCGCCTCAGGAATCAGGAATGACAGAACACAATATTGCAAATACTGCAGACTCAGGTTTTGGGTTCCCACCGTTTTCTCAAATGAGTCAAGACACATTTTCCACTTGTCAAAATGTGAATGTTGCCAGTGCAACTTCACTGCCGAAAAGCACTGAGGAACATGTTTCAGACACCAGTGCATTGTTATTACAATTAATGCAACAAATGGGACATAAGCTTGAAAAGTTAGACACAATGGAACAACATCAGAGACAAACACAGCAACAGTTAGACACAATGGAACAAAATCAGAGACAAACACAGCAAAAGCTTCAAACGTTAGACACAGTGGAACAAAATCTTAAAAAGTTAGACTCATTGGAACAAACACTTGAACAAACACGTGAAGATTTAACTACTGAGTTACATAACATTGAATCGAAATGTCAAAAAGTCTGTAATGACGTAAAAACACAAATTTGTGAGCATTTTCAACCTATTTTTTCGCGGCATGAAAATGCATTACAGAATCACGAAGCAGCCATAAAAGAACTGCAAATTATTGTTCATGAAAATCATGAGACCTTGCAAGCTAAATTTGACTCAGTTGCATCTACCGATTCGGTTACGCAACTTGCAAAAACTCAGGAAAACTTTAAGGACACAGTAGATACTCTGAAACTTGGTTCAGAAAAACACACTGAAGAAATAAGTACACTATCGGAGAAAGTAGCCCAACTTTCGGATCAGGTCACTAACTTATCTACAAAGGTAGATGATGATCTGAATGACACAAGACCCGTAGCCTTCACTGACGCAGAAGAGTATGAGCAAATAAGAAAATTCAAACAGAATCAAAATCAAATCAATACACAGTACAAAAGAGAAATCCGGGAAGTACAAGATCAGCTGACACAGGTAATACAAGAATTACGTATTTCAGAGGACACTCGCGCCCCAATATGGGAAGAGGGACATAGAAATACGGAACAGACACAAAATAACAACACAGGGCACTTCGGAAGTTATGAAAGAAATTGGCAATGTGCACCGAATTTTGAGATGGAACGGCCGACACGACCTAACAATGACCGATATGCGACTCGGCGACATGATGATTTTGACTATAAGCTGTTCATTACTACACGTAAATTCAAAACATTTAAGAATTCTGGCAACGACATTCATCCACAAGCATGGCTCCATCAATTCTCTCATTGTTTTCCTCCCAACTGGTCGTTGGAACACAGATTAGAATTTATGTGTGGCTACTTAGAGAATGAACCAGCTGTAAGAATGCGATCGGTCATTCACGATTGCCACAGTGAAGGAGAATTTTACCATGCCTTCCTCTCAGCATATTGGTCTCAAGCCACACAAGACCGAGTAAAACATGGTATCATAATGATGAAACATTTCGAACAATCTGAATTCTCCAGTCTTGTGAAATATTTTGAAGACATGTTGCACAAGAATCAGTACCTGTCAAACCCATACAGCCTCTCAGAACTCATCCGCATTTGCTTAATCAAATTACCTGAACATTTACGGCATATTATTTTAGCAGGACGTTGCAAAGACGACATTGAAGCTTTTCAGGGACTGTTACAAGAACTAGAAATTGACACTGATAATCGCGGAACGCGAAAACAAGGACACAACAATTACAGGTCACATCCGTCACAATTCTGTGATGACAGAAACAATAACCGGACATGACTGGTCTATTCTTACAACGCAAATCGTGACCAAAATAGACACCACCCGTACGACAACCGTTGGCAGAGTAGTAATAATTACTGGGAAAGATCACCTCTCCGCGGTAGTGACTATCACAGAGACAATCAGAGAAACAGACAATATGGGAACCAAAATAATTATTATCAAGGGAGACAGAATAACTTCAGACGCAACAGTTCAGCGCGCAGTTACGATTCAGGGAGAAATTCTCCACCACTTAACCGACAAGAAAGAAACTACAGGAACTACCGACATGACGACAGACGATGTGATCGTAACGACAGACCTGAATTGCATCAGAACTGGTGGGATTCAAACAGAGCAGGGCCCTCTCGAGAAGGTGAATTTGTAGAAGTTAGGTCTCCTAATCCCAATAACAACGCGCGCCAACAAAGAGACAGACAATGACTCGCGCCGCAGGCACCCACGTGCGCCGGCTGGCTCAGAGAAAAATAACATAGACGCTAACCTTGAGAAAAATTCCAGTATTCTTTGCCGACGTATACCACATAACAATTGCATTCAAGTTCAAACTCTGAGTACTATGAAGAGTAAAGGTTTACACCAGGTTTCACATGTAAAACCGTTTATTGAAAGATAATCTGCTTTTTAACTTTGTCATTGCCATAAAACTTTTCACTTTACATTACTAGTATGCTTGTCAGACCTAGAATCTGTTAACATGCAACAATGTTTGAAGTTAAATATCCAGTCTAGAACCTAGGGAACATTTTTAAACAGAAATTACGAATGCATTGTCATAGTGAACAGACGTCACAGTGTTATTGTGTGTGTACATTCTTGCTTGTTAGTTGCACGATTATGGAACGACTATAAGGTTTACATACTTAGAACATGTACCAGTACTGCTAATGAGATTTTAATGCAACATTTTGGTTTACTTGAAAATACATTCTGGGTTTAATGTACTTTCTGTGAGATACCAGACGACACAGTGGTTAGTTTAAGTGACAACTACACGGTTTTATCACGACGCTTCTAATGAGTGACAATTTACAATGTTGCTTTTGTAGTGTTTCTGTTTTATTTCTGCACAGTTTTTTTCTGTTTTATTCTGCAAAGTAAAACATGTTTTAGTAGTAACTTTTGTGGTATAGCTACAATGAGATTGCCTTTTCCGTAGCACAACAATATGTTACAGCACAGTACTTTCTTCATCATGGCAATAAGCGTAATAACTAAGATATCTATACATAAAGCATTTCACTTTTGTTTATCATGAGGTAAGTACATTGACTTCTGCAGAACTTAGCTTTCGGAGGACGATAAGTACGACACTTCCACAGAATTATCTTACAACAAGATGCACATTTAGCGCTGCAGGACACGTATTTTAGTGATTAATTTTGCACTTAAATCATTTATTTTTAAAGATATTTGAAGTACAATGATACAAAGGTTTTCAGTGATACATTTCATTTCATTGCTGTAATCTGTAACACCTGAGGGTATAATTACATTAATCCTCAGGGGGTTACACACTTACTTTGTGTACCATGTGTTTGGCAACCACAAGGAACCCTAGCTAATATGGTATTTGCTTATACAACTTTACACATCGGTACCATATTTCTCTAGCACACAAATTACCCAGCTATCTGATCATTTAACTGAGAGATAAACATTTTTTTTACTACATCAGTGACACATGTTTACACAATACACAGTTGGGTAACTTCACACTTATGAAACTGTATTTTGTCTGTACTTTGTAAACTGTTCATATTTTTTCGGAATCATTGTGATACTATGAGAGCTTTGAATGATGTATTTGGTAAGGGAGCATGATTTTAAAGTACGTTTGAGGAAGATGACACTATTGAAATGAGCAGAGAATTTTCTTTAGGTTTTGAAATTACTGCAGAAAGCTATGACGTTTTTGAGATTTGACTGAGGTGTTATGATGTTATTATTACGACGACGATGTGTACTATGCTGTTGAGATATGTTTATGATCAATAAGATGATGCTACCGTATATGAGGAGTAAGAAGTATGTTGGAAACCAAGAATCGTACTTTAAGAGTTATGAAATGTGCGTAAATTCGTGACTGTATCACAATGCTGACGAATATTTTATTTGGACACTTATATTTATAGGAATTTCTTTCTACAGATTTGCAACGCTAATTCTTGACCTGTCAAATATTTTTATGTGAGACTGTCACTGTAGCGGAAACTGCTGTCGTAAATATTTCCGTAAGAAAGTTAAGTGACCACCTGCACGTAATGCGTCGCGGGCACCCACCTGGGCGACAGCCGCCCGAAAAAAAAAAGCCATTAGCCTTTCAGAGGCGCAGGTGGAAAAAAAAAAAGGAGAGACCATTAACCTCGCTATGGACATTCCTTTGTGGAAAGCATCGCAAATAAGACACGCTCATTACTTGGAAACATATGATTATATTGTGGAGCGCCTACTTTCTGCTACTTACTGAAATGCTTATAAACTGATGGGAAATATTCTTACATCTGCAAACCTGATAATGACAAGTGTCTTTCTACGAGAGTTGAGAGCTACTGACTTATGAAATGTCACATGACTATTGAATGATATTTGTATGCTTTGGTTTGCGTAATTGCTTATTTCATTTGATACCTGTTTTCCAGCTGTGTTACAGCATTAGTTTTATAAAATAAACATAGATGCATTTGCTAATGTGAACACTTTCTGTCAACAGATCTATTAAATGATAATTTTGTAATCCACATTCTTTAAGAAAAGGAGCACTTGGAAAGGAAAGAACAATAAGAAGGGACTAGTAACAGTAACTGGACACATAATTTTCTTTTCAAGTACATGGTAATATTTTTTTTACAATAAGTTGTTGTGGTGCACCACTTTAATTACTTAGACATTAAGATGTGATTATACATTTCCCTTATCTGTATTGTTATCTTTACTGTAATATTTTTTCTGCTTGAGCTATGTCATGTTTAGATATAAGCTGCTGTTTGCCAGGCATAGTGCAACTGAACTTTAATTTGTGTTACTCTGCTAAGCCAGATTTATTTTTTTGTTTGCTGCGCATTGCCTCATATTAGTTGTAATGTTGAATTGCTTGGTAATTTAGATTTACTGTAGCTTGCTTTGCGATTTTCCATTTTTTTTATTGCTGTTTATATTAATTGTTTTATGTGCTGCTGCATTGCCTCGTCCCTTAGTTTAGCATCTGAGCTCAGTAGATTTAAGTTAGCTTAAGAGGGGGTAGACTATATAAGAAACTAACTATTATAAATTTATAAGAAATAGGATACTGTACAGTGGAGAAAAACTATTGTTGACAGAGGATGTGAACAAAATACAGAAGGCAGGCTTAGATAGGACTTTTTGGGAATAATGAAGAACAAAGGGAGATCTCCATGCAAAATACTGCAGTAAAACAAACCCTGTCCTTTCCCTTTTGTGTTATCCCACTATATGTTTGTGTACCCTTGTGTATTTGTTTTCTTCCTGTCTCTGTGTAGTTTCATAGAATTTTTTCTTCTTTTAATATTAAGCTACATTCACTATGATGAGGAATACTGTTATCCTCGAATATAATTGGCATTAATAATATGTTATTTACTTTGTAAAGATGTTAGACATTATTAATTCCGTTCTGTTTAATGCTCATGTGTGAAGTTGATGTTTCAAAAGTTATTGTGATCTTTTATGTATGTTCCCATGTCATAATTCCACTGATGTATATGTTAGTTCGATTCTTTTGTAAAGCCTGTACTACAAATGTTATCTGTATTATTATGTTCTTTAATGATGTATTTTGTACCTTTGTTATTGTATTTTTATGTTACCAAATTGTAATTGTTACCAGTTCTTCAAATTAAGTAACATTTCACTGCATACGTTTCTGTTGGTCATAGTACATGGACAATATGTGAGAAGTAGGGACTGATAGTGTTTGCACGTGTGTTAATGATTCAGCAAGGGACTGGATAACAGCATTGCTGGATCTAAGGACAATTCCAGAAACTTTGTGAGTGCACAAGTGGTGGTTTATGGACTTGCTATATTGTCTGCAAGACTCTTCGATGGTGATTGTGCACCTGCACATTTGCAACAGATGGCTGCTGGCCGTCTCTACCAGGACTACAGTGGGTCTGCATCTTTGATGGCCCACCAATTGCTACAAGGACTGCAGTGGGTCTGCACCTCTGGTGGCCCACCAGTACCGTAATTTCTACCAGGACTACAGTGGGTCTGCTCTGTGATGACCTACCTACCAATATTCTTCAAAACTTCGAATGACTCTGCTGTGGGTTTGCTCCATTGTGGCCCATTACCTGTCAGCATGTCTAGAGTCAGCACTGTCTTTCCGTTGGAAGGACAACACTACTTCTTCAAGACGGCACGGAAATCCACTACTTCCGTGTGCATTGTCTTTTACTGCTCAGACTTTGAGAACAGAAACGGCAGTTTCACTGTGATGAATGATCAGGACTGTCTTTATAGACTGTGAGAAAATTTGAGCTTTTGACCAACTTAATATCAATAAGTGTGTGCATTTGATTTCTTTGTTATTGTAATTATGAAAAATTTTATCATATCATTATTGGCCACTGCCCAAAAAAAATTTGTAAAATTTTTTGTGGGGAGCATGGGAGCTATGTAAGTAGGCTGTTTAGGTTTTTTATTGGTAACGCCACCTCTGTATGAAAATCACTGGCTGTGCTGTGTGCAGTCTGTGGCTGCTTTGCATTGTTGTAATACTCGTCATTGTAGTGTTAGGCAGCTGGCTGTGAACAGCGCGTAGCGTTGGGCAGTTGGAGGTGAGCCGCCAGCAGTGGTGGATGTGGGGAGAGAGATGGCGGAGATCTGTAATTTGTCATGAACTGCTACACTCCTGGAAATGGAAAAAAGAACACATTGACACCGGTGTGTCAGACCCACCATACTTGCTCCGGACACTGTGAGAGGGCTGTACAAGCAATGATCACACGCACGGCACAGCGGACACACCAGGAACCGCGGTGTTGGCCGTCGAATGGCGCTAGCTGTGCAGCATTTGTGCACCGCTGCCATCAGTGTCAGCCAGTTTGCCGTGGCATACGGAGCTCCATCGCAGTCTTTAACACTGGTAGCATGCCGCGACAGCGTGGACGTGAACCGTATGTGCAGTTGACGGACTTTGAGCGAGGGTGTATAGTGGGCATGCGGGAGGCCGGGTGGACGTACCGCCGAATTGCTCAACACGTGGGGCGTGAGGTCTCCACAGTACATCGATGTTGTCGCCAGTGGTCGGCGGAAGGTGCACGTGCCCGTCGACCTGGGACCGGACCGCAGCGACGCACGGATGCACGCCAAGAGGGTAGGATCCTACGCAGTGCCGTAGGGGACCGCACCGCCACGTCCCAGCAAATTAGGGACACTGTTGCTCCTGGGGTATGGGCGAGGACCATTCGCAACCGTCTCCATGAAGCTGGGCTACGGTCCCGCACACCGTTAGGCCATCTTCCACTCACGCCCCAACATCGTGCAGCCCGCCTCCAGTGGTGTCGCGACAGGCGTGAATGGAGGGACGAATGGAGACGTGTCGTCATCAGCGATGAGAGTCGCTTCTGCCTTGGTGCCAATGATGGTCGTATGCGTGTTCGGCGCCGTGCAGGTGAGCGTCACAATCAGGACTGCATACGACCGAGGCACACAGGGCCAACACCTGGCATCATGGTGTGGGAAGCGATCTCCTACACTGGCCGTACACCACTGGTGATCGTCGAGGGGACACTGAATAGTGCACGGTACATCCAAACTGTCATCGAACCCATCGTTCTACCATTCCTAGACCGGCAAGGGAACTTGCTGTTCCAACAGGACAATGCACGTCCGCATGTATCCCGTGCCACCCAACGTGCTCTAGAAGGTGTAAGTCAACTACCCTGGCCAGCAAGATCTCCGGATCTATCCCCCATTGAGCATGTTTGGGACTGGATGAAGCGTCGTCTCACGCGGTCTGCACGTCCAGCACGAACGCTGGTCCAACTGAGGCGCCAGGTGGAAATGGCATGGCAAGCCGTTCCACAGGACTACATCCAGCATCTCTACGATCGTCTCCATGGGAGAATAGCAGCCTGCATTGCTGCGAAAGGTGGATATACACTGTACTAGTGCCGACATTGTGCATGCTCTGTTGCCTGTGTCTATGTGCCTGTGGTTCTGTCAGTGTGATCATGTGATGTATCTGACCCCAGGAATGTGTCAATAAAGTTTCCCCTTCCTGGGTCAATGAATTCACGGTGTTCTTATTTCAATTTCCAGGAGTGTATATTTATATATGATGATATCAAGGTAAATACATTGTTTGTTCTCTACTAATATCTTTCATTTGCTAACTATCCCTATCAGTAGTTAGTGCCTTCCATAGTTTGAATCTTTTATTTAGCTGGCAGTAGTGGCGCTCGCTGTATTGCAGTAGCTTGAGCAGCGAAGATTTTTGTGAGGTAAGTGATTTGTGAAAGGTATAGCTTAATGTTAGTCAGGGCCATTCTTTTGTAGGGATTTTTGAAAGTCAGGTTGCGTTGCGCTAAAAAAAGAAAAAAAAAATATTGTGTATCAGTTTAAGGACAGCCGTGTATAATTGTTCAAAGGGGACGTTTCAACATGCATCGTCCATCCAGGTCTGTGGGAGGGTACACAGACGTATTTCCATTCACTGAATGGAGCAGTATATGGCTTCAGGTGGATTGTAAGAGAAAATAATTGCTTTCGCTTCAACCACTGTTTTAGGAAACTAAAGGCAGGTTGGTAACACTGAGACGCTGAATCTTGAGCATAGTGCAGAGCAAAACGTTCAGCGACATCGTCTGGTTCACTTTAGACAGTGCCATCCAAAGTAATACGAAATACACCTGCAGGTGTCTGGGATCCACAGAGATGTCTGATCTTATGCCAAACCTGCAAAGGAGAGGTACGTGGTCCAATGGTTGAAACGTACCGTCCCCAGCATTCTTGCTGCTCTCTTCATTAGGTGGTGACTCCAGTCACGGAGCCACTTAAAGGCATCTTGTGCAAATATGTATGTATTATATATATTGCCCAAGGTGGTTTATGCTTTTAAGTATTTCCGTTATGACAAATTTTTTATAATGTTCTGACTTAAACACTCGACAATTTGGTTTGAGGTTCAATGTAAAATGAATACGTTTCACAGCAAAAGATTTTTTGGACCTAAGATGACCGCGATGTCTGTCGAAACGGGTTTTCTTAAAAATTTTATGTGATCTACGCTGATCAACGTTTTTTATCGGGATCACTCCTTCAGTACTTTTAAAATGAGAAAATTCAATTTCGTAAGTATGTGCTCTTTTCACGAATTCGAATCAGCGAACATGTTGATAGACTGAGATGAATTCAGCTGGCGGCTACCTGAAGTTACTCAATAATCGCAAGCTGCGACATTGTCGCGAATAAAACAGTGACCCGAACATAGAATTAATTTCCTTTACGTCTATGGTCACAAACGTTTTGAAAACAGATCACCACTTTCGGTCAACAGCTTAAAACAATAAAATAGACCATAATGAAAAGTGCTACTGACATACATGTACATTAGTGTGCTTCATGTATGAAGAGACACACCTGTTTTATAAAACTGTCCTTATGTACTGCAGCCATAGTGGTATCGTCAAATGTTAAATACAAAATGAGCACGAGCATCGTAAAATATATAGAAATAACAGCATAACCATAACAGATTATTTGCTGGTGAATTTATGTTTTCCTATATTTAGCTACAGATATGAGGATGGTCATTATAGACCGAAACCGGTAATCTGTTGACAAAGTTTGTGACCATAGACGTAAAGGAAATTTGCACAATCATTTGCAGCCATTTGTCAGAACAGTATAGTGTTTCTGCAAATCTGGGTTTACAAATTGCTGAAGTTGTTGAATCTGAATAAAATTTCAGGTCCCGATGGAATCTGTAGCAGATTCTATTCAGAATGTGGTTGCCATTCCCTCTTGATCATAATATACCGCAGATACCTCTAACAAAGGCTGCGCCCACTAATATGAATGATGTACATGTCACATCCGTCTCCAATTAGTTCTAGAATATTGGATAATATTATGTGCTCAAACTGAGTGATGTCTCTAATAAAGTAACCTTAATGTCAACCAGCCCGGATCCCGGAAAAATTAGCTATTTAGGACCTAATTCTCACTTTTCTCACATAAAATCCGGGAAGACATGCATCAAAGTAATTAGAGACATACAGTATTTCTTGACTTCCGGTAACGTTTTGACTCCGAACCGTGTTAACTCTTACCAACGAAACTACGGTCGTAACAGGTACCAATCGAGATTTCTGACTGGATTGAGGATTTGTAGATATGGAAGAAGTAGCATGATTCCTCGGACGTAGATTGTAGACAGATGAAACTACTTCCTGTATACGTTAGGGAAGTGTGTTGTGACCTGGCAGACTTAATAGTAACGTAGGACTTTTCGAAGACGCCGCAGTTCTCTACAATGAAGTATCGTCTGGAAAAAACTGCAGAAATATTCAATTAGATATTAAGATTTGAAAGGTATACAAAACTCAGCCACTTGCTTTAAATTTTCATTAATGTAAAATGTACATTTCAAAAAAATTCTAACACGCCAACTACTAGTAGCAGCTGGGATCGGTAAATAAACACCTGTCACCAACAATCTATTAAAAAAAAATGATGTCCCAAGCTCATGTGTAAAGCAGCCATTTGGTTCGTTGTTACTGGGAAAATTTAATTTGTCTACAAAGGAAATTTCTTACTCTTGCGACCCATCTTAGAATATTGCTGCAGTGTGTGGGACGTATCGACATGCGTAAGATGTGGTTTCACGAATATTAACACAAGTGTTGAGGTTAAAATAACATTTTGAGTACTAAACATTTTGAGTACTTTGGCGTAGCACAAATGGTAAACATCGCTACGGGGGTTCAAAAAGTTCAACTTCAGTTTTAAAACAACTATTCCAAGATATTGATAGGAAAAACTGTAAAATATATCTAAGAAACTAGCCGTTTTCCGCTGCTGCGCTCACATATCAGGTTTTTCTTTTTGGTGAGTGACGGCGAGTAAGCAAGCTCTTAAATGCAGTAACATCAGTTGCCCTCACTTCTGTCAGACCTGTCAAGCACAGCTCGTGATATCGATTGGGCAGTGTTGTAAATTAACGCCGAACACAAATCGAACATTATTTACTTCAGAGTAGAGAAACGGCTGTCACATTTAACAAAACTTAATACATAGATTGGGTAACATTCAAAGTTTTTGGGCGGATGAACATTGTCAGCTAATATGGAACGAACACGAAGATACTGGCGAAGGAATGTCATCATCATGTTATGCTCCTAGGTTTAGCGTCAGTTCGTAACAGCCAATGTCCTTTGACGTACGATGCCAACGTATACTCAGTTATTAGCTATGGAATTAGCTATGGATCGGAGGCACGAAACGGACACAGTTTTTGAATTGGAGACAAGGCCCGTAAGAATATTAAAGTAAAGGCCGGACCCACTATAAAGGCATACTTAAAAAATTGGCGTCCTTATTGCACCAAGTGAATTCACCTACCAATCTGTGGTACCTATAAGGGAAAATTATAGAATACTTTTGTAATTACTTCAACTGGCGAAAATCTCAACAGATGAGAATTTATTAATGACGACTAGATTCGCCAGAGCAACATCATCAGCTTACTCCTTAGGGAGTTTTAAGAGTAACTAAGAGAAGTATTTGAGTACGATGTCATAGTACGAAACTGGTGCCATAATCTACGTAACAGTATTGAATGATACGACCAGAGAAGGAAGTAACCAGGACATACGTGGAATAGCTCAGGCAGAGTCTAGATACACTTCGGTACTTGAGGATAGGGGACTCTGATTAATTAGCCTTACGGAGTTTTGAGGACTGTTGGTTGGTTGGATGGTTGGTTGGTTTGTGGGATTGAAGGCATCAGACTACTAGGGCCATCAGTCCCTTTTTCCGCTAACTTGAAACACCCACAAAGAATAAGAACAAACAGTGGAGATGACAAGAGACGACACAGGACAAGAAAGACACACTCAGAGACCAGCAAAAGGAATTAAAATCACACCGAGTGTGACAGTGGTTGGACGACCATAGAAACAAAAAAGGAAAAGCCAACCACCAAGAAACGCACTAAAAACTCCAGTTTATAATCGTAGGCCAAAGGCCAGACTCAACACAAAAATAGACAAACATTTAGAACAAGCGATAAAAATCCCCTGAACGAATAAAACTCAATACTAAATCTGCCATCGCAACGTCATCTGATAAAAATGCAGGAAGTGAATCAGGCAGTGCAAACGTCTGCCTGAGCGGAATTAAAAGCGGGCTGTCCTACAAGATGTGGACCACCCTCGAATCTGACCCGCAGGGACATAAATGTGGGTCCTCGCGGCGCAATAAATAGCTGTGTGTTATCCAGGTGTGTTCAAGGAGGTGGAATGAGTCAGGAAAGTGTCCTATGCACTCTCTATCAACATAGGTTCCAACACAATCACATTCCTCTCCATCAAGTGTTACATGGAAACGATTATGAGAATCGTATTAACTTCTGTACATGGGCATTAAGACAGGTTCCTCTAGATTTATCATGTATCTTGCTTAGTGATGAAGCTACAAATACTAATCATGGCCAGATAAACCGCCGAAACATGCAGTATTGGTCTGTTGACAATCCGCACTGGCTTTGTCAGGTGGAACATCAGCATCTGTGGAGTGTAAACGTGTTGTGTGGTATAGTGAACCATCAACTCATAGTCCCGTCTTTCATAGAAGGAACTCTGAATGCACAAACGTATCGCAGCGTTCGAACAGACTATCTTCTACTGATGCTAGAAGACGTTCCTTTGCAGTCTAGGATGAATCTGGATACTACTATGAAGGCTGTCCAGCCCAAAGTGCACGAAGTACTCGGCCTGTCTTATCAAATTTTTTACATAGAGTTGGACTGGATGCAAAGGATCTGTAATTTGGCCTGTCCATTCCCCGGATTTGACGCCTGTAGACTTTTATCTACGCTGCAAGCTGATGCTGTCTATATGGGCATACTAACTACGTCGAGTGATACTCAATGACATATTACTACAGCCTGCTCAGGCATCTGCGCTGAAACGCTAGCACGTGTGCAGCAGTCGTTCCATACCAGACTGAAAGCGTGTATTGCCACTGCCGGTGGTCATTTTGGAAACAACCTGTGATTGTCAATTTGTCTCGTTACTGGTGAAAATCCACATGACTAGTGTTGCTCTTTAGTGTGTGCTACCACAGATATTGTACAAGTGTCAGTGCAAGAATGTTTCAAAATGCGATATCTCCTAAATGACTCGCACGAGAGTCCTGCAACAACAGCACAGACATTCTAATTCGCCCTACGTTTAGTTTATTAATGAAACATGCATAATGAGTATGATTGCACAAAAAATACTCTGTTTAAGTATTATTACAATCTGTGAATTGGCTAAGAATACGAGCCCCTGACTATCAATCTATTTTGTGAAAACCACACATCAATAGCACTTCCAATTTTCTCAATATCTGCGGTGCAAATTTCACATGATTCACTCCTCACATAACTAATTTAGCCCCTGCTGCTACGCTCACACTCATTGTAGGGTTTGCGGAGATTTTTCGTTTTGTTTGGCTTTGTTTTTCTTTAATTGAATTTTTATATTGCTCACAAATTGTGTACCTTTCGCGCTGAATAAGATCAAAGAAACATGGTCTTTGAGAATGTACTTGTCTACAAAAAGGGATTTTGCTAGCTGGGATCCACGATTTTTGTAAATATGCCTTTTACGTTTTTGTCGTGGTATTTCCAAAAAAGCTTCATCACAGAACACACATATCAACATATCTAACCTAGAACTGAACCACCAGTTTTCATAGAACTACCATTAAAAATTTTTTGATATAAAGAAATATTTCCTTACCCCCTTAGTCCTTAAAGTTCGAAAAATCCTGAAACTCGTATTTTTTTTATTTCTGACTGAGAAACAAAATACCCATTTTTGCACCTCTAGCTTAAAAATTACCTTGACATCTTTTGAAAAAACCTTTCATTCCCAGTTTCAGCCTATTAGGGGTGTAGTTTCGAACAACCCTTCTTAAACGATGCCTACAGTATAAGATCCAGACACTCTCCAAATTTCAAGTTTCTATCCTTAGCGGTTTGGGATTGGTGATGATGTGGCAGTGAATCCATCTGACCCTCTTTTACCCCGTTAGTGACTGAATTTCCGAAAACAATGAAACACGCATTTTTCATTTCTAACTGGGAAGCCAAATAACAGTAGTCATACACCTGTGGTAAACCTCTCAATTCATTCTAACAGCAACGCGGCCGCAGAAGTAAGGGAGCAAACTTACCGTCACATACGAATGGATCGGTGAGGAGGAAACCTTCGAGTCCGTGGAAGCAGCACTCCACCACAGAACTGCGATATAAGCTGAGAAAATCACGTGAGAAACCGTTCGAATTCTACTGCGTGCCAACCCACAGAGGCTCAACATTTGTCATGAGGTAAGGGTAGCTGTCATACAAGTGAAGAAGAAAAACGATATTGTGATGTAAAAGGAGGAAAAATGCAATACCACTGTCCTCTTGGACAACGATCAATATGAACAAGAGGTGAAGGAATTATTAGAAGATGCCGTGTACAATGCACTATGGACAGACCCCACTGCCAAGGTAATTCAAAAGACGGAAACTTCAATCAGTGGCTCCAAACTTGATGCTGACACAGCCAAGGGACTCGTTCCCAGAGTGCCAGGTGGTCCTAGAATCCACGGTGTGCCAGAGATGCACAAATACAATTACCCCTTAAGGTCGACAATGAATGCGATCAATTCGCCTACATTCAGTTTGAAAAAATATCTAACTTGTAGACGAACATCTGTAGTTAGCAAAGCGGAACCCTGTGAGAAGAACGCGGAGCATCCACAGTTTAAAAGTGTTCCGAGAATACCAAATTGAAGGCATTACCTCCCACTACTGGCAACCTAATTGCCGACAGTCTTCAAGTAACGACCGAGAGCAGCTGCGTTTCTGTAGGGAGGGGGAGGTTGATTTTGGAGGAGGAGACCAAACTGCGAGGTCATCGGTCTCGTGGGATAGGGAAGGATGAGGAAGGAAGTCGGCTTTCCTGAGAAATGATTGCTTCCTCAACAGACCGAGTGAGGTGGCGCAAGGGTTAGCACACTGGATTCGCATTCGGGAAGACGACAGTTCAAACCCAAGTACGGCCATCCTGATTTAGGTTTTACCTGATTTCCCTAAATCGCTTCAGGCAAATGCCGAGATGATTCCTTTGAAAGGGCACCGCCGAATTCCTTCTGAGTCCTTCCCCAATTTGATTGGACCGATATCCTCGCTGTTTGGTCTACTCCTCCAAACCAGTCAGCCAAAATCCTTATCGGCAGCTGGCAGTCGCAGGATCTTCTCGTCGGAGCACTGCCATGTATGAAGGCGAGTGACACCACGAGTGTTAACGTCGATCGAGGGGTGTCGTTGTGATCGTATTGAAAGACATTGAGCGGTTACACAGTGTGCCTGTGTGCACTGCGTACCGTCATACGAGGTGTTAACACGTAAAACATCCAGGGACATGCAACAAATAACTGATGGCGAAGGATGCAAGTGGTTCTTGAGATGAAGAGGTTGGTACCAGAGAGTAATCGGTGCTGGCTGCGTAAAACCGAATAAAAGACAAACGTTAGAGAAGAAAAATTAGGGAGCTAGGAAAGTGAAGAATAATGCACCGAAGAAAGACGAAAACTAATAAAAGTAAACTTTTACGAGCGACAAGAGCAGTTCTTTGAACTGTAGTCCAAGAGCAGCATTTTTGACTAGTAATCAATTTGTTCCCGGCCACTGATAAAATTCTGCATAAAAATCATCAGGATTGCGGCTGAAGACTTTCGGCGAGAGAAATCACCCTCGATCCACCAAATGCCTTGTCAAAGAGATCGTAGGAGCGGACCGAGATTCAGGGCACTTGAAGTGGAAAAGTACCCCTAAAATGCGGAAGAATCAGCTCTGATCAATCGTATCAGGATGCAGAGGGCCATGGAAATCACACCGTTAAAGACACGTAAGGTGTATCCACAGAGCATGTAGCTTGTAATTGGAAAAAGTATCATAATGATCTCTCCATTCGAAGAAGCTTCCGGACTAGTCCCTCATTCGGATGTCCGGCGGCGTCTGCCAAGGGGGAAGGTGACAATAAGAAAAAAAGACCGAATAATCAACGAAATGGTAGCATTCTATTAGTCGGAGTACGTCAGAAGTTTTAACGTGATAGGAGACATAGAAAAACTGAAAAGGGAAGTGCACGGGTTCAATCTACATATAATATAGATCAATAAGATGAAATGGAAAGACGACAAGGATTGAAGGTCAGGCGACTATAGGGTATCATCAACAGCATCCGATATGATATAACAGTAGGATTAGTTATGAGTACGAAGGTAGTGTAGAGAGTCAGCTATTGGGAACAGTTCAGTGTGACGGTTGTTGTCACCAGAATCGCCAGCAAACCAACACTGACAACAATAGTTCAGGCACAAAGAAGAGTAATAAAGCATAATGCTTCAGTTACAATCGCATCGGACACTAAAATAATGTAGTGAAAGAAGTCGGCTGATGTATCCTTGATGGTTGTAAGAACCATTAGCGTGGAGCAGATCTGTCTGTGCAGGCGTGGAGAACACTGCTGAACACGGCTTGTCTGCCGGTAGTTAAATAGCTGAAGCCCCACCTATTGTCTCTGGCGTAACGGCATCGGTATCCAATGGCCTTGAGACTTACATTACGTGAAGAACATGTATTAGATACATAATTACTAGTAGTTCAGTCCGTCAGAAATTAACGTAGAATATTTTGATGTTATAAAGAAAAAAAATACGTTATAAGAAACGACGAAATAGAAAAAGCAGTTGCTACCCAATGAAAGTGAACTGCACTCAGCAGGGCTTCTGGTAACTGTAAACGTAACAAGGACGGTCGGTAGGACACCAGATTGTTAACCAAGTAGACGCTATGCGTTCTACCATTAATCAAAGATGTCGTGGATTTACTGGCAGGAAGGACTCCAACTAGCAACCATGAAACCGAAGTGTTATCAATAGTGTCCTTCATTTGAAACAGACGTACGTAACCATCTGCAGCTAGTGCAATACACTTACGTAAAGCGTATTTCACTAAAATCAACTACTTGTTATGTCGATTACGTTTGCCCAGGTATAACTGAACTTCTTTTATACAGCCGAGTCACTTCTTACAAGGAAAACACGGACCTAAAGCATGGATTACAGAACGTGCACCGAGCGAGGTGGCGCAATGGTTAGCACACTGGACTCGCATTCGGGAGGACGACGGTTCAATCCCGCGTCCGGCCATCCTGATTTAGGTTTTCCGTGATTTCCCTAAATCGCTCCAGGCAAATGCCGGGATGGTTCCTTTCAAAGGGCACGGCCGACTTCCTTCCCCATCCGCCCCTAATCCGATGAGACCGATGACCTCGCTGTCTGGTCTCCTCTCCCAAAAACCAACCAACCAACCAACAGAACGTGCGGTGACTTTGTGCCAGTGTAAGGTACTTGTTGTTATGACATCCATCCACGCTGTGTGGTTATTTAGTGGATACAGGAGCGAGGAGCAGATGCTGTTCATGAACAGAGGACTCATATATTAATTTATTCTACATCTGATATGAAATAGTGGAAGTAGTACATAACTTTGTTGCTGTAGTTGCAGTGTCAGTTCACTTCTTAACAGTAGCTTTGAATGTTGAAACATATACAGATACCGCAGATTTAAAAATCAATCAGTCCTCAATACAGTAAGTATTCAGTAGATCATGAGCCATGGCCACTGTGAAAGTCCGTAAATGTTACTGAAATGGCAAACACACAACATATGTTCAGCGGATGAATATTCGAACCTAAGTACACCCTCGGTTGAAGCTCCGGGGAGGTGTTGCTTGTATCTCATTGCCAGTGGCGTAATCGTTCATGACAGTGCCCTCGTGATGCGGTTGCGGCAGTAGGAAACGCGGAATCGTAAACGGAGGCACGCGTAGTTGAAAGTGCGGGTGACCGGATAGCTGCCGATACCGTATCCCTTCCAGCCAAAATTTGAAGGTACGAGTTGAATCCTGTGCCTTGGTTGATGAGGCTGGTTACTTGGCTGTGAGCAGAGATGACCACACCCCTCTCCGCCCTGCTTGGAAGGTACGAGGGAAGCTTGTGCCATGGATCTCGATGATTCTGATTACTTGCCTGGGGGCAGATCAGACCAATCAGCGTCCCCACATTGCGTCTTGCGAACGATAGGGAAACACCTCGGAAAACCAGACGCAGGTAGCATCCGAGGGCACAGGTAGGAGTATGGAATGTGTTGTAGATGGTGGCGGCTACTAGCGACGGTGATGGCGTCGATATCCGTGCGAGAGACGACCAACGGCGTTGGCAGTAAGAGCGTCGCAGTTGGGCAGGTGAAGACTTCCGTCGGTGGGACGGCAGCAGTTGGAAGCACCCAGTTGGTAAGCCGCGTACGAGGCTGCATTGTGGCGGTCGGATGTGATTACATTACGGCGGCCGGACGTTGTGCAGTGAAGAAATCTGAAACAGTTTAATTAACGGCAGGATCACTGAATTCCCAGGTCCATAGTTCATTTTGTTGGCACATGCTTGCCAGCATTGTTGCGAGTAGTATACGGTGCTGGGAACAAAAGTGGATTCCCATAAATGTATCTTGTTCTACATTCGATATTGAAATCTGACTTTCGTGTGAAACTCCGTGGTGAAGTCTGAAGCTGGAGCAGAGTGGCTCGGACGAAGCAAATGCAGCAAGGTTCGATGGCATCTCCCGTCGCAAAGGTTCTGCTGGCGGAATGTCAGGAGGAAACAAAGTGCGATATGAAATGAGAAACATCAGTAAGGTATCTTCTCGTGAATGTGGAGCTCGAAGTTTCGATATTTGCATCTTGAACGTTCCACTGAAACGTTCGGCCTCGCCGTTAGACTGAGGCGAGATTGGTACTGCCTGAGATGCTGTATTCGATTGTGTGCGCAAAGTTGTGAAAATTCCTTGGAATAAAAGAGATCCATTGTAAGAAACAACTATTTGTGACAATTATTCCAGAGAAAATACGGAAGCGAGCAGCTTGATAGAGATGGCAGCATAACAAAAGGGTATTTGCCGAAGACATCAACAATAATCAACCAACCTGCCTGCGAAAAGGGACCAGCAAAGTCTATGTGAAGCAGCTGCCGTGGAGTATCAGAATGTGTCCAGGAGAAAAATTCCTGGCGTTTTGAGGCCTGATTGTCGGCGGAAGTGCGTCATTGTTTGTGCCTTCACACATTCTGTTTGCTTATCTGGACGAAGTCAGTTGCTTAGTGCGTACTGTTTCCCAGTGACCTTCTTGTATAAGACTTAACACCTGTTGTTGCAGTAAGGCGAGTATTAACACTCTTGTCTGTTCGATAGGCATATAAGTCAGGATCATATCATTCAAAAGAAATAAACTGCTGCGGTGCATACCTTCACACTAAGGAATCAGGAATACATTTGTGAGAGTGCGGCCAACCTTTGTGGACGTAACTTTTTAGCACTTGAAGTGATTGTTCATGCTCCATAGCTTGTGTGATCCGCTGTGAATCAATAAGAAAAGAATTCAATGCTCGCGAATCACAAGGATCAATATGTAAACAAGTAGGTTTTGATGCATCGAATTTTGCAACTGAGCCGACAAGGAACCGAGACAGTGTGGTGGCGTTTGCGTGTTGCTCCCTCGGATGATACAGAATTTCATACTGTTAATTTTGACAATGACAGTAACCAATGTCGAAGCTTTTGCGCCATGCCATCAAGTACTGGTTTTGACGGATGAAACAGGGTGTAAGTAGGCTGTTTAGGTTTTTTTATTGGTAACGCCACCTCTGTATAAAAATCACTGGCTGTGCTGTGTGCAGTCTGTGTCTAGTTTGCATTGTTGTCTGCCATTGTAGTGTTGGGCAGCGGCAGCTGGATGTGAACAGCGCGTAGCGTTGCGCAGTTGGAGGTGAGTCGCCAGCAGTGGTGGGTGTGGGGAGAGAGAGTTTGGAAATTTCTAAGACTGGATGCCATGATCTGTTATGTATATTATGATTTTTCAACACTATTAAGGTAAATACATTTTTTGTTCTCTATTAAAATCTTTCATTTGCTAACTATGCCTATCAGTAGTTAGTGCCTTCCGTAGTTTGAATCTTTTATTTAGCTGGCAGTAGTGGTGCTCGCTGTATTGCAGTAGTTCCAGTAACGAAGTTATTTGGTGAGGTAAGTGATTTGTGAAAGGTATAGGTTAATGTTAGTCAGGGCCATTATTTTGTAGGGATGTTTGAAAGTCAGATTGCGTTGCGCTAAAAATATTGTGTGTCAGGTTAAGCACAGTCATAATTAATTGTTCAAAGGGGACGTTTCAAGGGCAGTCAAAGGCTTATGGTCTGTGACCAGGAAAATTTTTCTGAGGTACAGGTAATGATGAAATTTGGTAATACTAAATATTATTTCCAGGGCTTCCTTCTCCAATTGGCTACAAATCAACTGAGCACTGTTCAATATTTTGGATGCAAATGCGATTGGCGTTCTGTTTTATCAGTTTTGCGGCATAGATATGCCCCGATGCCATGGGACGAGGCATCGACTGCAAGCACAGTTGGTTTGGGCAGATCGTAGTGCATAAGGCAAGGTTGGCGAATCAATGAATTTTTCAGTCTTTCAAAAGTTTGGTCACAGTCTTGTGCCCAATGAAACAGAAAAGTTTGAGGTCTGAGGCGGTTTAGAGGAGCGGCAATTTGCGCTACATTAAGAATGAACATTATGTGCTAAGTCAGTTTTCCAAGAACAGCTTGCGGTTCACATAAATTTTTAGGAGAAGGAATTGCTGAATTGCATGAAAATGTTTCGTCGAAAGACGAGCACGACTGCCTTCGATGATATGTCATAAGCATTCAGTCGTTGTATTGGAGAAAGAACACTTCTGAAAGTTACATTTGAGTCCTATCTCAGTTAAAAGTGACAGTCAAAATTTTAAGATATTGCTCCGGTGTTTGTCCGTAGACGATTACGACGTCAATATGATTAAAACAAGAAAGCACCTTTGACCGTACTTGTTTGGGAAATTTTTGAAACAGAAAGGGTCGAGAAGCACATCCGAAAGGTACACGTTGATATTCAAATAGGCCAACATCAGTATTTACACTAAAATTTTCTTTGTCTCTTCATCCAATCGTAACTGAAGATAGGCTTCTCCAAGATCATTTTTGACTAGAATTGTCCTCCCGATAAACGATCCAATATTTCCAATGTGTGTGGGAGTGGGTAGGAATCAACGAGTGTCTGTGAATTTACCGTGCATTTGAAATCCGCACAAAGATGAATTTTCTCTTTCGGCTTTCGAATGAAGACTAAGGTTGATGCCCACTAACTTGCTAAAACAGCTTTTAAGACAGCAGTCGATCCCAGTATATGAATTTCTGTTGCCGTGTCGTCTCGTAATGCATTAGCTTCCAGCATAATATTCGCATGAAAATGTTTTGCTCGTCCTAGAGTACCGTGGAGCAAATGTTTGTACTTGTCACAGAGTTGTTGAATTGCAGCGCGGGAAACTTTCTGGTTAATGGGATGCACATTTTCTTGTGTGTCTAATCTGAAGAAATCAAACGCATCCATGCGCAAACATTTGGACTCGTGCGTTAGGGGACTACTGCGAAATGCGCTTCTCTATTCGTGTTTTTGCGTTTCTCATTCCCATATCAAACAAGGGAGGGCTTTCTAGCATTCTAACAGCGGATTAGTTTTTATGTCCCATGCGATGACAAAATTTGCATTCTACTTGCCTGAAGAAGCAGTTCTTCCGACCGTGGGTCACACGGCCTTTCACACGTGACTGCGCCTTGCGCCGAGCTGGGGCAATGTACTATAATTACCGTTGCGCTGGAGTGGCAAACGCTGTATGTAGGGTGTCCGGCCTTGTTTACGCGGTGCTAACATGACAGTATGACAGTTCTGGGGATGTGGCTGTGGCTGGGGCACGGGTTGTTTGTCTCAAGCGAAGCGATAACTGGTAGACAGAAATATTACTCAGCTAACTCTTGAACTTTGTGTGCATCGGTAACTAAGCAATTAACTGAGGCTAGGATTGCGATGTTTTAGAATTTCTGTCCTCAATCTCTGACCTGAAAGATTTTGAATAATTGCATCATGAAGCATTACACTCCTACGTATGAAAAGAAAAATGCTCGTCGTGTTTCATGTGTGATTTAGTAGGCGTCGAAATGATGATGCAACTGTGTTGTGTGTTCTCTCCATGTTTCCTTCGGCTCATCGGAGGCAGCAGCCTCATTCCAGTTTTTACTTCTGGGCTGCTTGCCCTTGTACGAAGTAAGAATTGGAAAGGGCGGCTGACCGGATGGTGACTCATACCGCACATATGTATACTAAGTATGTATTAGACTCCGGATCTAAATCAGTTTTAATAGCAAAAAACGATAAAATTAATAACAGTGATAAGGTGGCAATGTACGATCTATCCTGTATGACCATTTGGTGAATATCTACATCGTACATATAATTTGGTGTTCATTATAGAGTTAGTTTCTCACAGACATAATATTTATTGTTTAAGTGGCCACGTCACTGTTAAAAAATGTAATAATATAGTTTTAGAGTATGAATGACAGACTATATAAATAACTTTCATAGAAATGTAAAACACATGCACACATCAAGAATCCGAATGACTTTAGATCGTTGACAAGTCTTTGTCATAAAGAAAGATAAAATTAATGACAGTGATGAAGTGTTATAGTAAAAGCGCTTCTGCCTATCTCAATTACTACAGGCTAAAATGCTGTAATTCGGGGAATTATAAAATACAATAATAGTAAAACTTGCTCAAATCAGCACGTGTATAATTTCTGAAATTTGCCCATACTGTTCAAGTACTTCAGTCCCGAAGTACTCAGTGCAATTTTATATGCTGTTTTTTGTAGAAAGCGGAACGTGCCTAATAGGGAAACCGAAAACAAATCTTAAAACATACTTAATAATTCATTGCATAATGCGGAAAATAGCCCTTACAGTACAACTGCACTACCATTCACTAGTTATTTACGACTCTACAAGGACTTGGTTTTAACAGCTGTGTTAATCGGTACAAAACCAAGTAAAGAGTCCAGCGCAGCGCGGTGCTGTGGTGTGGACCTAAAACCGCGCCGCTCTGTGCAACAACGAAAAAGTTACGCTGTGTCTGTACAGTACATCAAAGGAAAAGGTTCGTTCGTCAGCGCTCTGTTTATCGGCTTTCTCGTTTTCCTCATTACTGACACACACTGGCGCATACAGGACCATTGTTGCGCATCTACCAACACTCTGCTGCAATGTGCACAGTGAAATAGGTGGGTATTGTTCCGTTAAACAATGGTTTTACCCGGCAAGGTAATTATTTCCTGCCACTTTCAGTTGACTAGTAGCATTTTAAGAGATACAGTAGTATGATGTCGAACAAACGGTATGTGTTTCGTTAACAGTTCACGAAAAGATTAATGTAATGGAGGTGAGTGAGAAAGACAACCTCTCTGTGTGTGAAATTGTTACGTTTCAAATGCGGTAAAACACAAATCTGTGAGCCTTTAAGAAACAAGGATAAGATTCGGGTAGATTGGATGAAAGGGAACGGGCATATAAAAGGAAGGCGAAGAAGACCGGAAATAAAGGAATTAACGAAATAGTGTAGGAATGGTTCGCAAGTGCAAACGCAAAAAACTTACCTTTATCTGGACCCATGTTGCCGAATGAGGCTCTAAAAGTCGCTAAAGAGCTTGAAATTACAGAGTTTAAGGCATCCACACAATGGCTGGACAGTTTCAAAGCTAGGCACAACATCGAGTGGAATGAAATGTGTGGGGAAGCTAAGGATGTGCAGGAAAGTGTAGCAACAGCATGGAAGACAATACTGTTCAATTTAATTATGAATTATGATCCGAAAGACGTGTTCAGTGCCGATGAAACGCGACTGTTTTATCGCGCGCTGCCTTCAAAATTGCTAGCAATTAGAGGTGAAAACTGCACCGACGGAAAAATGTCTAAGGAAAGACTCGCTGTAATGATGTGTGGAAACGTGTTGGGTGAAATGGAGAAGCCACTGGTGATTGGAAAGGCGGCAAAACCCCGTTGTTGCAAAAACATAGAATTCAGCAAGCTTCCTGTCACATGGTGAAGCGATAAAAAGGCGTGGATGGTGAATGGTCTTATGGAAGAATAGCTGGGCTCTTTCAACACCAAAATGAAGAAAAAGGAAATCGCCAAGTTCTCCTTTTCCTAGACAATGCAGCCTGCCATCCGAAAGTAACGTTAACAAACGTGAGTTTTGTGTAATCCGGAAACTTATCCAATTTGGAAAATTATTGTAGTCCTAAGCGATTCCGTTTTGAGCAAGTTTTACTGTATTTCTTAAACATTCATTGTATGTGACGTTTATGTTGTCGTGACAGTAAAACAGCTAAAATGTTAAAATAATCAATAGCACAAGAATCGAACAACTGGTGGCCCATATGTAAACTGAATTTTGAAAATACGAATATGGATGTCATAAGGTAATATCTACAGCCCATGAATGATTTTATGAATGATAAGGAACTTTATACAACAGCCTAGTCAGGACTGCAATTAACGTCAGATCACACGTAACTGTCAGTCACCTAGGAATGACAAGTAAATAACAGTGATGATATAGTGCAGTAAAAGGTTAATTGTAGCCAATAGGAATTATATTTATGTTAACAGTAAAAATAAACATTTAAATCTGAAGTACAGTAATGGGGGGGGGGGGGGGGCTCTTGGGACATGCAGTAGTATTTGCGAAATATTACATTGATATAACGTTTATATTGTCATGAGCATCAAAATTATAAGTAGAGATATATATATAGTTTTAAATTGTAAAATAATCAGTAGTGCTAAAAAGAAAAAGATTGGAACATAATGGTCGTGCCACTATAGTGAGGTAAGTACTAATGTACATTGACTTTTATGAGAGTTGAATGTAAAACTGTGAACGTGAATATCTGGGAAGTTTAGATTACTCCATCTAAAAAATGGCATAAAAACTTTTCTGTAAATTCCAGTTGCTTGTCATGTAGGGCTGGCTGTTCTTTCTTACGGTGAATATAAAGCTCAAGTTCCTCTACGTTATTAAGGAACATTTCCTTCGCGATTTTATGAAGAACTTTGAAGTTGTTGTCAATAGCTGCCCTGGAATATTTGTTATGGGTGATGTGTTGAATATAAGCAAATTAATTCCGGAAGCATGTTTCTAAAATCTAATCCTAAAAGCACTGCCTGTGTCACAAATGTAACGGCTGTTGCAAGTATTACAAATTATTTTATAAACTCTGGAATTTCAGAATTTGGTACCACGGTTGTCTGTAGCATGTCTTAACTTATGTTGCAGTAGATAATCTCTTGAGAATTCTATGGTGAAGGCTGTCTTTATGATTTTATTAAATTTGTCAGAGATATTGCCTAGATAGACCATTTTAGTACACCTATAGTTATCTTCAATTAGGAACTGGTTTGAATTCTGGTAAGAATTTCTTATTTTATTAAATAAGATGTTAACACATTGAGTGCGGTAATTATTAGCTATCAGTGCTGTAAATATTAGCTATAGTAATCTGTTTCAGGCTCTTCAGTTCTTCCTGAATTGTTTCCGTTTCTAATGGTAGTTCCATAATCCTGAAAATCACGGACTGAAAAAATGCCTCTTAGATACAAAACTAACATTCAGCTTCTTATCTGGTAATAGCAATTTTAAAGTATTAATGCTTTCATGGACCTCATGTTCAACAGTAAAATACAAATTTGGATCAATATTGTTCAGCATAACATTCTTAGCTACAGTTTCTTCAAGGCTGTGGTCTACGTACCTTTTACAATTGATGACCTTATGGCTTATATCAGGATTGATTTTGAAAAACTGTTTCTGTGTACTTAACCATACTTCTACAGTTGTGTCTGCCAGGAATTACCTATGGCGAGAATATCTTTTCGAAAGCTAATTTTCTCATTAAATGAGAAGAGAGCATAGCTTGTCATAGAATCACCGAAGTCTCTTGTTCAGTCCTTCTACTCGATTCAGAACCGGGGGCACGATAATTTCTGGGTATAATGCAACACATTGCGAGTTTCGTTGAGGCCCGGTGTGTAAGGCTCGTCTTCTCAACCCTCTCTGCCAGTCGCTGCAATGAGGCAAATATGACCTCTAAGTGCAGATGACAGGCCTCAGTTGTTCCTAAATTCCCCACAGTCGGCTGTTGATTTCATCCTGTTCCCTCAATGGCTGCCAGAATAGTCTCTTCAAAATGTTGAATGAGTTTCCCAGGAGTATGCACTGCGTGATACTTGTGTTCCTTCCAATCTCCTCCTGCCATTTCCATAAGGGGAATCATTATTCAGCGTACGTTTGAACTGCCGACAGTTAATAGACACTTACCCTTTTACATTTGCCACCTCACGACACAGGACACAGCAAGATTCCCAACAGTTCAGATGAGTCCCACTGGCTCAGCGAAAGACAGCACCTCCAACCTACTGGTTGATGGTATAGGTTCATGCCTCCCCTGTACAGCATAGATAGCCCTACCACCGACACGCCACTCATAGCCGAATGGACAAACAGTGGTAGATTCAGTATTTGCTGCAGAGGAAACAAAATTCAAAGGAGAGGATGGTGTCTGAGGTGCCATTAGTATCTCTGTTACAAATCTCTTGCGAGGTCTCCGAAGATAGCAGTTCGCAGCAGTTTCCAATCGGTTGTCAACAGTCAGGGCGATTTACAGCTGCTTACGAACATCAACTTACTCATCTCGCGTTAGAGTGCCCCATTCACAGTGGCGCTGCATTGTGGCTTATGAAATGTTTTACGGAAAAGTAAGGAAATCAAGTTCCAATAAACCTACTGTTCGTTTTTTAATTTCAGCCTCTGTTTAGCTATAAGTATTTGTTATTCCCTTTAAGATCAGATTCAGGTAGTACTGCCTATAAATATTTATGAGGTTATAGTCGCGGACAAAGTAGAAATAGCGTTTAATTACGTTAAATGCACACTACATGCACTCTGGTTGAGAGGAAAAAGTAAGTGTGACACGATATGTCACAGTCAATAGACCACACGCGCCGATTTATTACGTTGGTTACGCACAAAACATGTAAGTTTCTAAGTCTGAAATGTAGATATATTCATTTCGATACGCACAGAAATTTTGATTTATCGATTCTTTGAACAATAACTGTAAATACAAACGCAAATTTGCAACGAAATAAGCTACGCGCAACAGGCGTAACATAGGAGAATTCTCAAAAACGTGTTTGCGACTTAAAATGCTGCAAATTGTACTCACTTTTTTACGTAGTCAAACAAAGATATTAGGGAATGATCGTTTTTGAAAGAGCATACTGTTTCTAAAAGTTCCTAAAAATCACACATTAAGATTACAATGGATGACATGGTACGAGTTTTTCGCGACACTCTCCAACGTCTGAAAATACACAATTTACCACGACACACACGAGTACTGACGCAATTAATGACAAATTACAGGAAAACGATGGGAACAATAAAATATTAGGATCTATAATTTCGAATCCGAGCACGATATGATGCATACAAATTCAGACAAAGGAAAATTCGGAAGTTGGCCTAACGTACATATAAAAACGTATGTAACGCGTGTATGTGTGTGTTTTGCCTATCTCCCACTAAACCAGATCTGGTACATATGGCCCTTACTGTCAGCCAACTATGCCATAATGTTTGTGGGGAGTAAGAACTACATACTCATCACAGTTCAGGAGATGTAACGTCATAAACAAAGTGATACGTGGAAAACTACAGTGCAGTGCATGGCGTTTAAAATTATTACTTCTTCTCTACTAAGTATATTCACCAAACCTTTGCAAACAGCATCCACGTATGCCGCTGAATGTAGCTGCAAAATTACATCTTTGTGTAACACATACGTCCGTAGGTATGACGTCGTGAGTACTGAGGTGCGTGAAATTCTGATATATCGTGTATGACATTTAAATTTATTTCTTCTTCGTTATAAACTCTATATGCGACATATTTCGCTGGCAGTATGAACTTATGGCGCTGAATATACTTACACAAATATATCATTGGACGCCACACAGTTCAAGACATATGACGTCATAAACACTGAGATATGTGAATAAAGTGACGCATCGTGCATGGAGTTTTAATACGTTGATTCCTTACTGCTAATACACTCCTGCAGTCGAGTCAGCTTAAGGGAATCCCTGATAGTGCTTTTGATAGCTTTCAGTTCCAAAGTGGAAATGGCATTAGGCGAAAACAATGGCCGTCTATGCCGCTGTGAGTAGGCGTTGCCATACAGACGTTTACGAAACTGCGCTGTAGACAGGCGAAGCAGCTATGCCCAGCGTACAGAAACTGTCTGGGTTCGTGTTTCTTAATTTGGATACTGCACTACCACATTTGTATATTATGCATATTTCTTTGCACGACTGTTTCATAATTTCAATAATTTCTGATATATATATATTTTTAACTGTTGTTTCTAGAAATAAATGTAAGGCTCTGTGCTATAGACTACGTCTTTGTTGTACTTCTTGCACTGCGCTTGGTCGCGAATTTCTGTAACCTTTCCACGCTAAATAAATAAAGCTAGCAATTAGGGTTTCACACAATATTTCTACAGTGATTACGAATGTCATACGTAAGAAGAAATGAAAACCTTAAAATGGTTCAAATGGCTCTGAGCTCTATAGGGCTTAACAGCTGAAATCATCAGTCTCCTAGAACTTAGAACTACTTAAACCTAACAAGCCTAAGGACATCGCACACCTCCATGCCTGAGGCAGGATTCGAACCTGCGACCATAGCGGTCACGCGGTTCCAGACTGAAGCGCCTAGAACCGCTCGGCCACTCCGGCCAGCTGAAAACCTTAAACAATTTTACTTTTATTAATTAGTTGTGTGACGACTTTGTGCTGTGAGAATGTTCTAAATTAGAATAGAAATCGTTGTTAGTGCTGAAGCATTCTCTGTGATAGAAAAGCCATGTCTGCTTAGCGCAGTAGGTCTCGCACATGTTGCGAAAATGCATCCCGCTACACTGAGTGACAGCCGTGGTAAGGCAGCAGACAACTGCCATTAGGGGCGTTGACGCCGGTTGCACTTCAGAGCCCTGGGGCGACGGCGCCGTAGCGCTCTGCAGAAAGTTCGCTGATGTTCACGGAGGCAGCGTCTGAAGCCTGGCGCTGCTGACGAGACGCGGGGTGGGAGCCGAGCGTCCGCTCCCCCAATTTGCACCGTATTAATGCGCCCGAAGGAACTCTACGCCCGGAGAACCACTGGCTTCAATTTACCTTCCTCGTCTGCTGCACGGTGAGGATTACCGGCTGAGTGCGTCGGAGATTGCCACTTAACAGCTATGTTCCACTAGAGACTTGGCATTGTTCAGGTTGTGGGCGTCTCTTTACGCGGAGCAGTGAACACGGTGACGATGCATTTCTTCAGACGATGCATTTCTTCAGGGGAACTGACTCGTATCACTATGATTTATCTCAATAAATTTAGCTGTACCTTAACGACACTACGTATTAGCGTTAGACTTGTCTCATCCTGAATGAATTTTGTAGCACAGACTAATTGGATTGAATTTTATCAGAGACGCACCGGACAAAATATCAGTCACCCACACAAAAGAGCACACTGACCGTTTCAGAGGACTGCAGACGGTGTAGAACTGTTACCAACCGGTCATGTGAGTCCGACGTAAGTCGTGCCAGTGATGTGTTTTGTATGTGCCAGTCCACTATATGGAATCAGCGCAGTAAGCTAGGTCAACTTCAAGATGTGGCAGAATTGTAGAAAGGAGCTATTGTATTTGGACTTGGCCATGACCACACCTTACGTGAAGTCTCCAGACGTGTTCATCTACATTCACACTCCACAAGCCACACAACGGTGCGTGGTGGAGGGCACCCTACGTGCCACTGTCATTACCTCTCCTTCCTGTTCCAGTCGCGTATGTTTCACAGGAAGAACAACTGCCGAAGAGCCTCCGTGCGCGCTCGAATCTCTCTAATTTTACATTCGTGATCTCCTCGGGAGGTATAAGTAGGGGGAAGCAATATATTCGGTACCTCATCCAGAAACGCACCCTCTCGAAACCTGGACAGCAACCTACACCGCGATGCAGAGTGTCTCTCTTGCAGAGTCTGCTACTTGAGACTGCTGAACATCTCCGTAACGCTATCACGCTTACCAAATAACACTGTGACGAAACGCGCAACTCTTCTTTGGATCTTCTCTATCTCCTCTGTCAACCTGACCTGGTACGGATCCCACACTGATGAGCAATACTCTAGTATAGGTCGAACGAGTGTTTTGTAAGCCACCTCCTTTGTGGATGGACTACATTTTCTAAGGACTCTCCCAATGAATCTCAACCTGGCACCCGCCTTACCAACGATTAATTTTATACGATCATTCCACTTCAAATCGTTCCGTACGCATACTCCCAGATATTTTACAGAAGTAACTGCTACCAGTCTTTGTTCCGCTATCTTATAATCATACATCAAAGGATACTTCTTTTTATGTATTCGCAATACATTACATTTGTCTATGTTAAGGGTCATTTGCCACTCCCTGCACCAAGTGCCTATCCGCTGCAGATCTTCCTGCATTTCGCTGCAATTTTCTAATTCTGCAACTTCTCTGTATACTACAGCATCATCCGACAATATCTACTAGGTCATTTATATGTATTGTGAAAATCAATGGTCTCATAACACTCTTCTGTGGCACACCAGAGGTTACTTTGACGTCTGCAGACGTCTCTCCATTGAAAAAAACATGCTGTGTTCTGCTTGCTAAAAACTCTTCAATCCAGACACACAGCTGGTCTGATATTCCGTAGGCTCTTACTTTGTTTATCAGGCGACAGTGCGGAACTGTATCGAACGCCGTCCCGAAGTCAGGGAAAATGGCATCTACCTGGAAGCATGTATCTAATATTTTCTGGGTCTCATGAACAAATAAAGCGAGTTGGGTCTCACACAATCGCTGTTTCTAGAATACATGTTGATTCCTACAGACTAGATTGTGGGTTTCCAGAAATGACATGATACGCGAGCAAAAAAACATGTTCTAAAATTCGACAACAATCGATGTCAGAGATATAGGCCTAAAGTTTTGCGCATCTGCTCGACGACCGCCGGCCGCGGTGGTCGTGCGGTTGTAGGTGCTCCAGTCCGGAGCCGCGCAGCTGCTACGGTCGCAGGTTCGAATCCTGCCTCGGGCATGGGTGTGTGTGATGTCCTTAGGTTAGTTAGGTTTAATTAGTTCTAAGTTCTAGGGGACTGATGACCACAGCAGTTGAGTCCGATAGGGCTCAGAGCCATTTGAACCATTTTTTGCTCGACGACCCTTCTTGAAACCTGTAACTACCTGTGCTCTTTTCCAATCATTTGGAACCTTCCGTTCCTCTAGAGATTTGCGGTACACGGCTGTTAGAAGGGGGGCAAATTCTTTCGCGTACTCTGTGTGGAATCGAATTGGTATCCCGTCAGGTCCAGTGGACTTCCCTCTGTTGAGTGATTTCAGTTGCTTTTCTATTCCTTGGACACTTATTTCGATGTCAGCCATTCTTCCGTTCGGGCGAGGATTTAGAGAAGGAACTGCAGTGCAGTCTTCCTCTGTGAAACAGCTTTGGAAAAAGGTGTTTAGTATTTCAGCTTTATGCGTGTCATCCTCTGTTTCAATGCCATCATCATCCCAGAGTGCATGAATGTGCTGTTTCGATGCACTTACTGATTTTACGTAAGACCATAACTACCTAGGATTTTCTGCCAAGTCGGTACATAGAATTTAATTTTCGAATTCACTGAACACTTCACGCATAGCCCTCCTTACGCTAACTTTGACATCGTTTAGCTTCTGTTTGTCTGAGGGGTATTGGCTGCATTTAAATTTGCAGTGATGTATAAAAAAGACGCACCAAGTTTTCTACAAGATACGGTGTACCACTCCCAGCCATGCAACAAGGGCTACGAAGTGACAATAACTGTAGACATGTTTCACAACCTGTCAAAGACAAACGTTTTCAAATTTGACAAGAATTGCTCCTGCCAGTCAAAGCAGGTGCATTTCAACCAGTTTCCATGTGAACGATTAGAAGGGAACTGCATACAGAGGACAGCTGCTGTCGGGTAGCCCTCAAAAGACCATTCTGCACAGCGCCTCATGAAGCAGCACACCTTCAGAGGGCAAAACAAAATGGAAATTACACATTAGCTGACTGGAAGCGCGTACTGTGCTCCGACGACTCAGGAAATTAGCTCTTTGTAAAGGCTGAAAGCCACTGACAGCACCGTGAGAGGTTCAACCCACTGTGTGAAGACGATGTAGTTCATGTTGGAGGTGTTCATGTCTTGTTTCGGGTATCTTTTTCATAGCATAACGTATGCAAACTCATTGGCCTTTTGGATCATTGTATATGTGTGTGTGTGTGTGTGTGTGTGTGTGTGTGTGTTTTCTGAGTCTAATGACAGGTTTGATGCCGCCAACCACGAATTTCTCTTCAGTTGCAAACACCTGATCCCAGACCTGCACCTGCATTCAACGACCTCAGTTATTCGCTGGATTTAATCTAGTGTCTCTCTTCCCTTTAGGTTTTACGCCCTACGGCTTCTACTAGCAGCCCGGAAGTCACTCCTTTATAACGTAAGACATGTCCTACTATCTGTACCTTTTTCTTGTCAATATTTTCCGCTTGTTCTTCTCTTTGCCCATTCTGCAGAGAACCACCTCATTTCTTGTTTTATCCCCATCCAGTTTTCAACATCCTCGTACAACATCATATGTCAAAATCTTCATTCCTCGCCTTTCCACTTTTTCTTCCGTTTATCTTTCAGTTCCAAATACTACTGTGTTTAGAACGTATATTTCTTTCTAAAGGTCAATGTTTGATACTAGTATCGTTCATCTTTGTCTGTGCTAATTTGCTTCTTAAGTCCTTATTGCCTCGTCTGTTACAGGGGTTAGTGTGTTGCTCCTTGTAATAGTTTTCAAACTTTGGCGTCTAGCCATCAATGTAATAGAAATAAAATAACTTTTGTTATTCCATTATGAAATGATAGCATTCAGTTTATGTGTGCTGTAGTATTTCTCTGTAATTACAAAAATTACTCCGAAAGTAAAATTTTCCCCAATGTGAGGAACGGCTCCAAGGTACAATATGATCATATACCTAGCAATAAATATCCTGTTCAAGTTTAAGAATACTGAAATCGAGAAGTTCGTGTCAATACTATATTTCATAGTCAATGATTACATTATTATTGTGCTAGACATTGTAATGTAACCTTTGTTTGGCAGAGAAGAGGAAATGAAAGTCATAAAGGTAAATGATTCTGCTCGACAGTATGCAGTGCGTAAGTGAAGGTTTACTATCTAAAGGAGTCATTACAAAAGCGACAGCATGACGTATTAACCCTCCGTTGCTCTCGCGGATAGCACTCGTCATCCACGTGACTTTCCCGCTCAGTTTTGTCTTACAGGGCTGTATTGAATTCGCGCCATTTTGAGTAGCTCTCTGTTAACTCTCCGGCTGTTATCTGCAATCATTGTTGGCTTTTAGTTACGAAAGATACATTGTTTATAAAATATTATTATAGTGTGGAGGATACTTGTCATCCGCGCTAGCTCTGCTGCCACAATCTGAAAAAAAGTAAGTCTGTGTTACTTCATTGCTCTCCTAGATTCAATCGATCTTTCATGTGCGTAAATTTAGACACATTGAAACTGATTGCAGTTATTATACATGTTGCCTAGTATTCTCTTTATTTCTAAATTGTGGAAGAAATGTCAAAGGCAAAAAACCTCGGACAGAGTTTAGTAGAGATCCTAATGTATGGTTGGAATGGTTCAATGAGATGAGTGATGAAGTTGCTCACAGTGATAGTGCTGACTCAGAGACTGAGGATTTTGTTCATGAAAGCGGTCATGAGTCAGGAACAGAACAAGAAGTGTCAGAAAACGATGAATATGAATCACAAGAAGAAGTAACTCAAAAGGATGCACTTTATAGGGAAAGACGAAATAACTAAAAGGAGGAAAAATGAGTATCCTACCAGTGTTAGAAGTAGATCTCGTATAAAAAAGACAGAAATAGAATTTCTAAATTTGTTCTTGGATGAAAACATAATAAGCATTATCGCAAGATGCACTAATATATATACATCAGTGAAGTTCCCTGTAACTTCTCTAGGGAACAGGATGCTAAAGAAACAGGTGCGATAGAGAGGAGACCTTTCATTGGTTTGTTATATCTATGTGGATCTTTGAGATGTTCCAGGAAGAGAATATTGAAATTGTGGGACAACCCAACGGGAAACGGACTTGAATCATGTTATTTATGCGTAAGTGAAAACTGATTCAGGCTACTGTTGAGATGTCTGAGATTTGATAATATCCGTGATAGAGGTGTTCGCAGGGACAAGTTGGCTGCTCTCACAACTATCAGAAAGGTACTTGAACTATTCACGAACAATTGCCAAAATATTTTTCACCTACTGAATATCTTACTATTGACGAACAGCTTTTGGCATTTATAGGAAACTGCCCGTTCAGGCAATATATTCCTAGCAAACCAGTAAAGTATGGGTTAAACGTGTTTTCTTTGGTTGATGTAAAAACATCTTACACTTTGAATTTAGAACCGTACGTCGGTAAGCAACAAGAGGGACCATGTAATGCCAGTAATCAAGCTGAAGATATTGTTCTTCGAATGGTTCAAATGTCTCTGAGCACTATGGGACTTAACATCTGAGGTCATCAGTCCCCTAGAACCTAGAACTACTTAAACCTAACTAACCTAAGACAACACACACACCCATGCTCGAGGCAGGATTGTAACCTGCGACCGTAGCGATCCCGCGGTTCCAGACTGAAGCGCCTAGAACCACTCGGCCACCGCGGCCGGCTGTTCTTCGAATGGTCAAACTGTTTCAAACGCTAGAATATATTATACTGTGTAGAAATATTAAATGTATTATATTTAGATTTAATAAAAAAATCATAAAACCAGTCATAAAGACCGTTCAAAGTGTACAAATAGACCGCTTGTTCTGTGGATGACACCAGTCATTCGCGCGAGTGAAGATGTCACGAATTTTCGCTCGAGTAACGGAGCGTTAAACTGAAACCCATACGTCAAATACTAAATACTCAATTAATTACTGACTTGTTTTCCTGAAAAATAAAAGAGCCACCGCCTTACTGATTGATTAGTCTATCAGGTCGTGGGTATTGCTGCACGTATCACATATTCAATAAGCGAATTGACCGTGAAAAGTGTTAATTTAGTGAGCACATTAATTAGTGGCAGTAAAATTCATTCGGGTTGAGGCGCAGCGAGCATCAACGCTACTAAAGCCACTTGTCTGCTACTTTACCAAGAGTGTCACTCAGAGTAGCGGGGTGCATTGTTGCAACACTCGGCTGCCCTCCTGCACAAAACATACGTAGTTTTTCCACTGCACAGACTGCTAGAGTGCCAACAATAGTTTCTATTTTAATTTACAACTTTCATACATCCCAAAGACATTGCATAACGGATTAACAAAAGCAAAGAAATATAATGTATCCAATTCCACTTACGTACCACTGCTCTATTCCTAAGTATATGTACTGTGGAAGTATTGTGTCTAACACCCTGTGGCAACCTCTTCTTCTGAGTAGCAATTGCAACTTAGTCCTCAATTATTTGCTAGACGCATTCCAATCTCTGTTTTCTCTACAGTTTTTGCCCTCTATAGCTCCCTTTAGTACCATGGAAGTTATTCCCTGATGTCTTAACAGATCTCCTGTTACCCTGTCCCTTCTCTTTGTCAGTGCTTTCCACTTATTCCTTTCCTCTACGATTCTGCGCAGAGAACCTCTTGCTTCCTTATCGTATCAGTCAACCTAATTTTCAACATTGGCCTGTAGCACCACATCCCAAATGCTTCGATTCTCTTGGGTTCCGCTTTATCTACAGTCCATGTTTCACTACCATGCTGTGCTCCAGACACACATTCTCAGAAATTTCTTTCTAGAATTAAGGTCTATGTTTGATACTAGTAGACTTTTCTGGGCCAGAAATGTTCTCTTTGCCAGGGGTGGTCTGATTTTGATGTCCTCCTTGCTCCGTCCGTCATTGGTTATTTTGCTGCCGTAACGTCATCTACTTCGTGGCCATGAATACTGATGTTAAGTTTCTCGCTGTTCTCATTTCTATTAGTCCCCATTACTTTCGTCTTGCTTCGATTTACTCTTAGTCCATATTCTGTACTTATTAGACTCTTTATTTCACTCAGCAGACTATGTTATTCTTCTTCACTTTCACTCAGGATAGCAATGTCATCTACAAATCGTAGCATTGACATCTTTTCACTCTGAATTTAAATGGCACTCCTGAACCTTTCTTTTATTTCCATCGCTGCTTCTTCGATGTACAGATTGAACAGTAGGGGTGAAAGTCTACATCCCTGTCTTACACCCTTTTTAATCTGAGCACTTCGTTCTTGGTCGTCCACTCTTACTATTCCCTTTTGGCTCTTGTACATATTGTATATTACCCGTCTCGCACTGAATTGTTCACAGAATTTCGAACATCTTACACCATTTTACATTGTCGGACGCTTTTTCCAGGTCGACAAATGCTACTATGAACGTGTCTTGAATTTGCTTTAGTCTTGCTTCCGTTATAAACCGCAACACCAGAAATGCCTCTCTGGTGTCTTTACTTTTCCTAAAGCCAAACTGATCGTCATCAAGCAAATCCTGAATTTTCTTTTCCATTCTTCTGTATATTATTCTTGCAGGCAACTTGGGTTAATGAGCTGATAAGCTGATTGTGCGGTAATTCTCGCAGTTCCTGCAGTCTTCGGAATTGTTTGGATGATATTTTTCCGAAAGTCAGATGGTTTATCGCCAAATTCTACGGGCCAACGTGAGTAATCGTATTGTTACCACTTCTCCCAATGACTTTCGATATTTTGATGGAATGTTATCTATCCCTTCTGCGTTATTTGACCTTACGTCCTCCAAAGCTCTCTTAAATTCTGATTCTAATCCGTCATAGAAATTCGTAAGAAAAGGCGGTATGGGTATTAAAAGAAAGGCGTTGGCCGTAGTAGAGACCGTTCCAATTTTTCTAGATTGCAGTCCAAAATGAAACTATATCTACATATTCACTCCGCTACGCGCTATTCAGTCAGAGTGATCCTGGTGTACACTTCTAGGGTCAATCATTTTTTAAATGATCTTCCAACTAGTGACACTAGTGTCCATTAAAATTGCTAAACCAAGAAGAAATGCAGATGAAAACGGGTATTCATTCGACAAATATATTATACTACAACTAATATGTGATTAAATTTTCATGTAATTTGGGTGCATAGATCCTGAGAAATCAGTATCCAGAACAACCAACTCAGACGTTGATACGCCTGGGCATTGAGTCAAACAGTGCTTGGATGGCGTGTACAGGTACAGCTGCCCATGCAGCTTCAACACGATATCACAGTTCATCAAGAGTGTTGACTGGCGTATTGTGACGAGCCAGTTGCTCGGCCACCATTGACCAGACGTTTTCAGTTGGTGAGAGATCTGGAGAATGTGCTGGCCAGGGCAGCAGTCGAACATTTTCTGTATCCAGAAAGGCCCGTACAGGACCTGTAACATGCGGTCGTGCATTATCCTGCTGAAATGTAGGGTTTCGCAGGGACCAAATTAAGGGTACAGCAACGGGTCGTAACACATCTGAAATGTAACGTCCACTGTTCAAAGTGCCGTCAATGCGAACAAGAGATGACCGAGATGTGTAACCAATGGCACCCCATACCATCACGCCGGATGATACGCCAGTATGGCGATGACGAATACACGCTTCCAATGTGCGTTCACCGCGATGTCACCAAACACGGATGCGACCGTCATGATGCTGTAAACAGAACCTGGATTCAACCGAAAAAATGACATTATGCCATTCGTGCATCCAGGTTCGTCGTTGAGTCCACCATCGCAGGCCCTCCTGTCTGAGATGCAGCGTCAAGGGTAACCGCAGCCATGGTCTCCGAGCTGATAGTCCATGGTGCTGAAAAAGTCTTCGAACTGTTCGTGCAGATGGTTGTTGTCTTGCAAACGTTCCCATCCGTTGACTCAGGGATCGAGACGTGGCTGCACGATCTGTTACAGCCATGCGGATAAGATGCCTGTCATCTCGACTTCTAGTGATACGAGGCCGTTGGGATCCAGCACGGCGTTCCGTATTACCCTCCTGAGCCCACCGATTTCATATTCTGCTAACAGTCATTGGATCTCGACCAACGCGAGTAGCAATGTCGCAATACGATAAACCGCAATCGCGATAGGCTACAATCCGACCTTTCTCAAAGTCGGAAACGTGATATTACGCGTTTCTCCTCCTTACACGAGGCATCACAACAACGTTTCACCAAGCAACGCCGGTCAACTGCTGTTTGTGTCTGAGAAATCGGTTGGTCACTTTCCTCATGTCAACACTTTGTAGGTGTCGCCACCGGCGCCAACCTTGTGTGAATGCTGTGAAAAGCTAATCATTTGCATATCACAGCATCTTCTTCCTGTCGGTTAAATTTCGCGTTTGTTGCACGTCATCTTCGTGGTGTAGCAATTTTAATGGCCAGTAGTGTAACACCCGAGGCGACTGTCCAACAGCACAGCTGGACGCTACAAACCGCGATCTAACACGTATTCAAAGTAATCTACTTCTTTCATAAAAGCATTCTTTCTTGCAATACTGTGCAGGATGGTGGTGGTGGTGGTGGTGGTGGTGGTGGTGGTGAGGATGGGGAATCAGGCCAGGAAGTTGGCTTCCAGGTTGCGCAATTTCTTAATAAACAGAAAATCTGGTAAAGGAAATGTGAGTTTTATTTCCATTTTAGTATTCATAAGGCAGACGTAAAATGTCTGGAAGGGCCATCATTATCGAAGTGTCGAATAGATCATAGGAGAATAAGATAGTATTTGTTGTCGTGTCGGGAGATACCAGAAGAGAAACTGAGCTCTTCCTTGTACGGCGTTCTGCCCCTGCTACAGAGGCGTCATGTGACTTGTTTCCTAGATCCCAGTCGTCGAAGGCTGCAGGCGACATTCGCGACGCGTCCGTTCAAAAAAATGGTTCAAATGGCCCTGAGCACTATGCGACTTAACTGCTGAGGTCATCAGTCCCCTAGAACTTAGAACTACTTAAACCTAACTAACCTAAGGACATCACGCACATCCATTCCCGAGGCAGGATTCGAACCTGCGACCGTAGCGGTCGCTACGTCCGTTCATCTACAATCATTAACATGAGGACGATGCAAGTCCAGCCACACAGGCTGCTACCGTGAGTTAACCGTGGGAGAGATTTCTCAGCAAGCAGTACTCTAAACCAAAGAAACAATTGAAAAAGGAAGTCCAATACACCATCCGGAATCCACCCAAGCAGGTGGCCACCTGCTCATTACGTTCATTTCGATATACTGGTCCATTCTTTCCGCTGCGCCAAGTGGGTGTAAGTGCGCGTTGTTCGGGGTTAATTATTTTCCTCGTACATTAAATCCGGATGATGTTATTAACTTTTTCTCTTGGGCATCATGTATCTACTCTGCGTATCATTAAGTTATCAGGACTTATTTTATAACTGCCTGCGAGATTAGTCGATATTACACACCGCAGCAAACGCTCCTCATTATCAAATTGTCGGCAGAGGCTATATCTGCTTCTGGATACGCCTTAGGATACAATACCTGACTTATGAATCTCTATTTGTCTACCCTGGAATCAACAGAAATCTTGCTGTGTGTCAGTGCTCTTTTACAAGTACATTGCTATAACTATATTGCTTTAACTAACTACATTGCTATAACTAACTCTAATTTCTTACAGAAGCTAGTTATTATTTCTTCTCCTCTATTCATATTGCGGAGTCCATGTTCTCTGGTAACTCATCTTCTTTTCATTTCGCTAGTGCAACGTTACAATAAGGTATTTCACTGGTTTGTCGAAATTGTCTTAAATGTTTAATTATGTTATTTTATGCTCCTAACATGCTTTTTTCCCTCTTTAATTGCAGTATTCTTTAATAAAAACGCAAATAAAATTCAAATAATAATTTAAAGCCCGCCGAAACACTCCATTCGAGTCGTATACTGCTTGTACCGTCACTGGCTAGCTCGTTGCTCCTGCTGTCATAATGCTAATTGACATTGGTGTCTTGTTTCGCAATATACGTTTCGGAAAGTGCGTTACAAATTGTGTGTAGTACCATATTGTACAAATCCACTTATAAAAGCTCCTGGAAAGTTGTTTTTGAGCGTTCCGGGAATAAGATGCATAAAATGTGGTTGCATTGTACGGAGAAATTACCACCACGTCGACGCACAAGTTCACTAACTTTGCTAAAAATATGTTGCACTATAAAGTTAACATTAGCTTGCCTCCGAGATATGTCCTACTGTTATAACAAAGTATCACGTCACTAAACGACATTACACGTCTATTGCCAATGGTCGTTTTACCCAACATTTTTTCTCTTTGGACAATCACTCTTCTAACTGGTTTGATGCGGCCCGCCACGAATTCCTCTCCTGTGCTAACCTCTTGATCTCAGAGTAGCACTTACAGCCTGTGTCCTCAATTATTTGCTGGATGTACTCCAATCGCTCTCTTCCTGTATGGTTTTTGCACTCTGATATTATACAAGTCATTCCCTGATCTCTTAACATGTGTCGTATCATCCTGTCCCTTCTCCTTATCAGTGTTTTCCAAATATTCCTTTCCTCACCAAGTCTGCGCAGAACCTCCTCATCCATAACCTTATCAGTCTACCTACTTTTCGACATTCGGCTCTAGCGCCACATCTCAAATGCTTCGATGCTCTTCTGTTCTGGTTTTCCCACAGTCCATATTTCACTACCATACATTGCTGCACTCCAAAGTACATTCTCAGAAATTTCTTCTTCAAATTAATGCCTATGTTCGATACTAGTAGAATTCTCTTCACCAGGAATGCACTTCTTGCCAATGCTAGTCTGCTTATGATGTCCTCCTTGCTCCGTCCGTCATTGTTATTTTATTGTCTAGGTAGTAGAATTCCTTAACTTCATCTACTTCGTAGCCATCAAACTTGGTGTTAAGTTTCTCGCCGTTCTCATTTCTCCTACTTCTCATTACTTTTGTTTTTCTTCGTTTTACTTTCAGTCCATATTCTGTACTCATTAGATTGTTCATTCCATTCAGTAGATCATGTAATTCTTCTTCACTTTCACTCAGGAGAGCAATGTCATCAGCGGATCGTATCATTGACATCCATTCACCTTGAATTTTAAACCCAATACCGAAACTTTCTTTTATTTCCATCATTGCTTCTTCGATGTACATATTGAACAGTAGGGGTGAAAGTCTACATCCCTGTCTTACAACCTTTTTAATCTCAGAACTTCGTTCTTGATCGTCCACTCTTATTATTCCCTCCTGGCTCTTTTGCATATTGTACGTTACCAGTCTGTCCCTATAGCTTAACCCTATTTTTCTCAGAATTTAGAACATCTTGCATCATTTTATATTTTCGAACGCTTTTTCCGGATCGACGAATCCTACGAACGTGTCTCGATTTTTCTTTACTCTTGCTTCCATTATACCGCAACGTCAGAATTGCCTCTCTCTTGCCTTTGCGTTTTCTAAGGCCAAACTCATAGTCATTTAGCACATTCTCAATATTGTTTTTGCTGTCTCGAATGTAACCCGAAAGAACATTTTTAGTTTACTTATAAAACAACTCGTCATTCCTGTCATATGAAAACCAAATCAAATTTACAAGACTACACCACTCCGATCAGAAACAGAATATTATTGTGTTTTCCTTGCTGTTTATAGGCCCTTGCTTCGCCATTCGCGGTTCACACACGTCACTTCAAAAAGATTCTATCTGTTCAATGTGACCAAGTACTTTTTACTTCATTAGAAACAATGTTTTTATCTTCGTACTCTCCAGCTTGGATGCCTATTGTTTAAACTTTTGCAGTTTCGTCATCTTACATAAAGATGAAGTAAGTCTGCTGCAGACGCTAAAGCTAGTTTTCACTCATTGACATCACAACCCTTACGTTTGTGTCACCTGCATGCTGTAGACACTTTATATTTCTTCTTATAACCTCGTCCTCATACACCTCTTTGTATGCTGGGCATGTAGTGGCATCTACACTAATAGCAATTCTTCCCAAAACAGTGAATTGTCTGTCCACAAAGTAAATCCATTTATCCTCTGTTGTCCATTTCTCAGATGAAGACTGATACGAACCTACACTATGCTATCAGAAGCATCCAGATACCCCCCAAAACATACGTTCTTCATTTTAGGTGCATTGTGCTGCCACCTACTGCCAGGTACTCCATACCAACATCATCTGTAGTCATTAGACATCGTGAGAGAGCAGAACGGGGCACTCCGCGGAACTCTGGGATTTCAAACGTAGCCAGGTGATTGGGTGTCACTTCTGTCATACGTCTGTACGCGAGATTTCCATACTCCTAAACTTCCTTAGGTCCACTGTTTCCGAAGTGACAGTGAAGTGGAGACGTGAAGGAACACGTACAGCACAAAAGCGTACAGGCCGACATCGTCTGTTGACTGACAGAGACCGCCGGCAGTTGAAGAGTGTCGTAATGTGTAATAAAAAGACATCTATCCAGACCATCACACAGGAATTCCAAACTGAATCTAGATCGACTGGAAGTACTATGACAGTTAGTCGGGGGGTTAAGAAACTTGGATTTCATGGCTGAGTGGCTGCTCATAAGCCATGCCTCAAGCCAGTAATGCCAAACGACGCCTCGCTTGGTCGATTGAACAGTAGAAAACCGTTGTGTGGAGTGGCGAATACGGTACATGATGTGGCGATCCGATGGCAGGGTGTGGGTATGGCTAATGCCCGGTGAACGTCATCTGACAGCGTGTGTAGTGGCAACAGTAAAATTCGGAGGCTGCGATGTTTTTCATGGAGGGGGCTTGCACCCCTTGTTGTTTTGCGTGGCACTATCACAGCACAGGCCTACATTGAAGTTTTAAGCACCTTCTTGCTTCCCACTGTTGAAGAGCAATTCAGGGATGGCGATTGCATCTTTCAACACGATGGAGCACTTTTCGTAAGGCACGGCCTATGGCGGAGAGGTTACACGACAATCACCTCCCTGTAGTGGACTGCCTGCACAGAGTCCTGACCTGAATCCTATGGAACACTTTTGAGATGTTTTGGAACGCCGACTTCGTGCCAGGCCTCACCGACCGCCATCGATATGTCTCCCAAGTGCAGCAGTTCTTGAAGAATGGCTGTCATTCCCCAAGAAACATTCCAGCACCTGATTGAACGTATGCCTGCGAGCTTGAAAGCTGTCATCAAGGCTAAGGGTGGGCCAACACCATACTGAAATCCAGCATTACCGATGGAAGGCGCCACCAACTGGTAAGTCATTTTCAGCCAGGTGTCCGGATACTTTTCTTCACGTAGTGTATATTTAATACATTCCACAATCGAAACAAATTCTGTATCAGTTCTTGCTAACGTTATTTTCGTATGTGGAAAACAATTAATAATATGTGAACCTTGCAGAATCCGTACATGTGACCTCTTTGTCTTCTGTCAGATGCCTTATTTTTTGCGTCACCGAACATCTGCTACACGCAGTATCCCTGCTGAGGGTATTCTACAGAGGAAATAGCACTAAGTTTTGCCAAGAATAATTTTATTGTGCTTTGGGTCGTAGCTTATGGCTGATAGTCGACAATCTACTTATAGCATATGTACCCGTTTGCATAAGTTCTTCCGCCGCTCTAAGCGGGTGGAGCATAAAGGCATCAATTTTCGAAAGATTTCCACTATCAGCGTTCACAAAATTCCTTCCTTTTGTTACTTTACAGTTTTAATAGAGTTTTCATTCACTAAATAGATAAATCGTTTGAAGAAAAGTGCGTAAAAATGTCGTAACTTCGGGTAACGCTCCTTTACACCCGTATAACTTCGTCTTACTCCTAACTTGTAACGTCACCAGAGCATCAGCCAATAACATAGGACTTTGGATCACGTGATCAAATCTTGATACTTAATGATTTTAAATGATATTTTGCGAGATTATTGACCTTAAAAGCTATTTATATGTTAAATTCAATCAAACTAACAACAATCCGAACATATTTTTGACATAAGAAAGTAGCCTATTCCCCTTGATTGTTACATTTTCAATTGCCTTGCATATGGAACCACAAGTTACCATTTCATTGACAGTCTTTTTCGTGTGGTATCTTTCCCTTTGAGATTCCCCTTCCTGCTGCTCCTGATGTCCTCTGCTACAGATCGAAAAAAATTCACGTGATGCAGGAGTAAGGTACTGGGTGCATTCGTGAGGACTGTGGTTCAGTCTTCTTCTGGCAATCCAGACGTAGGGTTTTCATGATTTCCATAACACACGCAAGACGAATGACAGGATGATTCCTTGGAAAGAATGCAAGAGGAATCCCTCTCCATCCTTGTTCATACGATGTTTGTGTATCGAGTTTAACAACTTTAATGACAACGTTATACCATTAAACTATTGCATTCCTTCGAATCAAGTTGTGCCGAACCACGGAATGTTAGGGTTGCTTTGAGCGGCGAGTGACCTTTATTTTAATATTTTTATTTAAGAACATGACAGACATATTCTGACTGTAAAGTAATTTATGAGATCAATGCGTTAAAACCCAACAATTGAGTGAATAACTAAAATTATTCAGAAATAGACAAACCCCCTCATAATCAAGGCTAAATGCAAGAAACATTATAATAATGTAAATCAAAATCTTCGTCCACTGTTATTTCCTAGGTGTATTCCAATCTCTGGCTTTCTTTACAGTTTTTGCTCTCCACACCTCCCTCTAGTACTATAGAAGTCAGTCCCTCATGTCTTAACAGATGTCCTATCATCGTGTCCCTTGTTATCAGTGTTTTCTACATATTCCTTTCCTCTCTGATTCTGCGCGGAACTTCCTCATTCCTCACCTTATCAGTCCACCTAATTTTCAACATTCGTCTATAGCATCACCCTTCTAATGCTTGGATTCTCTTCTGTTCCGGTTTTCCCACAGCCCATGTTCCACTAACATAAAATGCTGTGCTCCAAACGTACATTCTCTGAAATTTATTCCTCAAATTAAGGCCTACGTTTGATACTAGGAGACTCCTATTCGTCAGGAGTGCCCTTTTTGCCAGTGTTAGTCTGCTTTCGATGTCCTTCTTTCTCCATCCACCAGTGGTTATTTTGCTGCCTAGATAGTAGAATTCCTTCATCTACTCATCTAAATCGTGACCATCAATCCTGATGTTAAGTTTCTCGCTGTTTTCATTTCTGCTACTTCTCAATACTTTCGCCTTTCCTCGATTTACCCTCAGTCCATTATATTCAGAAGATCATGTAATTCCTCGTCACTTTCACTCAGGGTAGCAATGTCATCAGCGAATCTTTTCATTTGTATCCTTTCACCTTGAATTTTAATTCCACTCCTGAACCTTTCTTTTATTTCCATCATTGGTTCTTCGATGTACAGATGGAACAGAAGGAGGGGGGGGGGGGGGGGGAGGGAGGGAAGGCTACATCCATGTCCTACACCCATTTTAATCTGAACACTTCATTCTTGGTTGTCCACCCTTAATATTCCCTCTTGGCTCTTGTACATATTGTATATCATCCTTTTCTCCTATAACTTAGTCCTATTTTTCTCAGAATTTCTAAAAGTTGCACCATTTTACGTTGTCGAGCGCTTTTCCGTTGCACTCTTAATGTTACTACCCTTGCTTTTAATTTCAGCGAAGGTTGTTTTAATTTTCCTGTCTGCTGAGACAGTCCTTCCGTCAATTGTTTCATTTGCGATCACATTTTTCATACAACCCTTTTGCCTTAGCTTCCTTGCAAATGGCTCTAAGCACTATGGGTCTTAACAGCTGTCATCAGTCTCCTAGACTTAGAACTACGTAAGCCTAACTAACCTAAGGACATCGCACACATCCATGCCCGAGTCAGGATTCGAACCTGCGACTGTAGCAGCCGAGTGGTTCCGGACTGAAGCGCCTAGAACCGCTCGGCCACAGAAGCCAGCTTAGCTTCCTTGCACTTCCTATTTATTTCATCCTTAAGTGACTTGTATTGCTGTATTCCTGTATTTCCTTGAATATTTTTGTACTTCCTTCTTTAATCTCTCAACTGAAGTACTTCATCTGTTACTCATGGTTTCTTCACTTCCGTGATTGTTCTTGTAAGAGATGCCCATTCCTCTTCAAGTGAACTACCTTCTGAACTATTCTTTATTGCAGTATGTGTAGCCTGAGAGAACTTCAAGCGTCCCTCATCATTCTTCATGACTCTCACATCTAACTTCCTTGATTCTTCCTGACTACTCACTTAATCTTCAGTCTACTCTTGATCACTCTTAAACTGTGATCTGAATCTGTATCTACTGCTGGGTATGCTTTGCAATCCAGTATCTGATTTCGGAATCTCTGCCTATTGTGATCTAACTGAAATATTCCTGTATCTCCTTACCTTTTACAAGTACACCCTTCCTCTTGTGATCCTTGAACAGTGTAGTCGGTATTACTAGATGGAATTTATTGAGGAACTCAGTCGATCTTTTTCCTCTCGTTTTCTATTACCAAACCCATATTCTCCGGTAACTTTTCCTTCTACTCACTGCGCTACAAATGCATTCCAATCTTCATCACTATTATATTTTCATCTCCTTTTACGTACTGAATTACGTGTTCAATATCCTCATATACTTCCTCTGTCGTGCGGAGTGGCCACGTGGAAGGAGGCAACATGTCACGGATTGCGCGGCCCCTTCCGCCGAGGTTCGATTTCTCCCGCGGTCATGGGTGTGTGTGTCGTTCTTAGCATACGTTAGTTTAAGTAGTGTGTACGTCTAGGGATCGATGACCTCAGCAGTTTAGACCTTTAGGAAATCACACACATTTTTCTTCATCCACTACCTGCGACGTCGACGTGCCTACCTGAAATATTGTAGTCCGTGTTAGTTTGCTGTCGATTTTGATGAGAACCACCTCATCACCGAACTGTTCGCAGTAACTCACTCGCTACCCAACCTTCCTATTCATAACGAATTACACTTCTGTAATACCATTTTCTGCCACTGTTGATGTGACTATAGTACTCATCTGACCAGAAATTCTCGACTTCTTTAGATTTCACTTCACTGATCCCCGCTGTAACTAGATTGAGCCGTTGCATTTCTGTTTTAAGACTTTTTAGCTGCCCTACCACGTTCAAACTTCCGACACTTCACCCTCCCACTCCTTTCGTTGGTTATTCAGTCGTTTTCTCATCGTCACCTCACCCTTGGCATTCCCATCCTGGAGATGCGAACGGTGGTCTACTCCGAAACATTTTGCAAACGGAGAGAACATCATGACACTTTTCAAATACAGACCACATGTCCTGAGGATACTCATAATGCACCTTTCATGCATTGGTTTCCATTGCCTCCTTCATCCTCGTGCTGTTGATCATTGCTGATTCTTCCACCTTTAGAGGAAGTTTCCCACCCCTACGGGAAGAGATTGGCCTGAACCTCCGTTCGCGACTCCGCTACCTTTGACAGGGCCGTTGGCCGAATGAGGAGTTATTTCTTATGCCGGAATCATTCGGCCGCCATTCCTGATGATTTTTATTCTTAATTTAAGCAGTGGCGGTGTCCGAACCCGAGATCGATGACGATTTGATTAGTAATCAAAGATGTTACCCCCAGTCCATTAAACGCAATAAGGATCCCACAAGCGAGAGTTAATAACGCATTAGAGCAGAAATGAGGGAACCACTGTATGAAAACCCATTTACACAGCTCAAGAATCTGCCCCAATTATTGCCTTCCAGAAACCATCAGGAACAGACTGCTCTACAGCAAATAGTACCTGGCCTGTCGTGCTTCCACTGTTCGGGCAGCACGTTTTCGGTATCGATCGCCGACTAGAAACACAACCAAGCCGTCCGGTCAAATCCGTCCCGTTCGGGTGCTCGGCGGTCTTCAATGTTCCCTTTCATGTTACTTGCTCTGTCGTACTCCCAGTTCTGGTCGATGTGGCCCACTGCTCTCGCACTCCTATTCACACCAGTGATGGTGTCGCTGTTCTCTCGCTGATACCGCCCTCAAGGGGTTGCACTGTCTCAGCTGCCACTCTACTGGCGTGGCTTTTCAAATTGCCACTGATGAGTGACATCTTGTGAAGGCACAAAAATAATTCTGGGTTCCACAAATATCAGCTGAGGGAGACGCTGTTTCCAACTCACTGCGAACTACACCAACAAGGCTCTGCATGTTCTTACAAAACAGTCGGAACGCGCATAGTGCACTCGAGAAAAATGCAACGATTCGGTGGTAACCTGGGCCTACCTTTCCACTTGTAGGGAACTCAATCGTAAGTGCTCTTTAATCGAAATATGTGTATGTGTGTATATTGAACTGGTGAATTAGAAAAGACGGAGAGGCTTCTTCCCCGCCGTAGCCCTCAGTGATTCACAACTCCACAACAGGCACAGCAGTCCACTCACCACACCGCCGCCCCACACGGAACCCAGGGTTATTGAGCAGTTCGGCCCCCCGGGAAGGTCAGACGAGTGTAGCCCCAAATGTTTTCGTGGTAAAGTAATTATGGTGTACGCGTACGTGGAGACAGTGATTGCGCAGCAATCGCAGACATACTGTAACTGACACAGATTCGTACCGGGGACACGTACGCCTCTCCACTCGGGAAGCGGCGCATGAGACCGCGCGGCTAGCCTGGCGGGCTAATCGAAATATAGTGCGTGTCCGATCAGGTTTCAAATCCTTTACCTAAAATACTGATCACAACCACAGTCATAACGTTTACTTGTATTCCTCTAAAGATCGCCTAGGGCTGTTAGACGTACCGTTAATATATCCTGTCCCTTCTTGATTCCGATATTTTCAATGTGTTCCCTTCTTCGCTGATTCTGCTGAGAACCTCCTCATCCCTGACGTTATCAATTAACCAAATTTTTAAGATTCCTCTGTATCATCACATCTCAAGGGCTTCCATTCTGTTCTTCTCGCCACGGACCGTTATTCCGCACCATATAATGCTGTGCTCCAAACGTATATCTGCAGACACTTACACCTCTGATTTAGGCCGCTTTTTGATACTAGCAACGTTGTGTTTGCCAGGAATGCTTCCTTTCCCTCTGCTCATTATGGTTCTTATGTACTCCTAGCTTCGTTCATAATTTGTTGTTTGCTTCCAAGTCAGGAGAACTGCTTCGCTTCGTGTATTCGCCGTCCCCAGTATTGGTAAGTTTGTCGCTAATCGTGTTTCTGCTATTCCTCGTTTTCGTCTTTCTTAGGTTTAATTGCAATATATATTCTGCACTAGTTGGATTGATCATTCAACTACTGGTTCACTTTCCTAAGAGTACCATCGTCTTCAGGAATTCTTATCAATGATATCTTTTCATCAAGAATTTTAGTGATGCTCTTGAACCTATCTTTTGTTTTCACAAGCTGCGACATTGTCGCGAAAAAACAGTGACCCGTATATGTAATAAGTTTCTTTTAATTTGCGTCTATGGTCACAAACTTTTGTTAACAGATTACAGGTTTCGGTCTTTAAGGACCATCATCAGAGCTGCAGCAAAAATGGGAAAATTCTCATTTTTGCTGCAGATGTGATGATGGTCATTAAAGACCGAAAACGGTAATCTGTTAACAAAAGTTTGTGACCATATACGTAAATTAGAGGAAACCTATCTTTTATTGCCATCATCGCTTCTTAGATGTGTGGGATGAATATTACGGACGAAAGGCCACACCCCTGTGTTACACCATTTTTAGCGCAGACAAGAAATGGAATAAAATTAAATGCAAACAATTAAAGAACTATTAAAGAACTGACCACAAAAATTTCATTTTTAACATAAATTGATTCGGTGCCCGTTTCTAGGGAGTGCTATTAAGGTGCTTGAATACTATTTCATAAACTACTGAATCAACAAATAAACGTTTTCAGATCAAGAAATTTTTTTCATTCTTTGCTTTACATTGCTTGTTGAGTATGTGTCCAAATGTTACATACGACATATTGTAATTGTGGAAGGATTGGTTACATACCACGCTTGACAGAGGACCACTGTTTTGGTTTACTTTCATCTTCTCTGGTTTTAATTAAATGTGTTTAGTGAAAAAACACACACCTTGTTTTGACGTGTGTCAGAGACCTAAAATGTTAATTACTATGCAGGAGTTTATAAAAGAAGTAAATGAACTTCCCACTGTGTCCATTAATTACTTGTCACGGGGTTTCGCTAAAGTTATTTCATGGACCCAGATTGTCCTTTTGTACTGGACTTTTTGAAAGCAAAGAACGTGACCTGTGCGAGAAAACAGTTTCCAGAATTTATCGACCTGCAGAGAATGTTTGTGCTTTTGTAAAAATACGTCTTATTTTCGCAATGTTGTTTCAGAGTAAGCCAAAATCCTTACCTCTTTCAGTATCATAAAATATACGGAGAGATTCCCCAGCTTCTACTGTCACAATTATTCCGATATTTTTTATAACAAAAGCCTTTACCTAACAGTAAAAGGAAATTAACAGCATTTTTCTAAAAGTGCTTTAGCCCCTTAAATACTAGAAATAACATGGATATAACATAGGATTATTACCTCAACGCTTGTATTTGCTGATGTAAGAATAATTGTCAACATGACCTGTATAAAGAGCGACAAGTTTTACAAATATTGAGTACTAATCAAAGTAGAAACAATCATTACGGTTGAGTTGCTCTGAATATCAGTATTGGATGTAACTATGAACCTTGGCATGTAAACTCAACGTGTTTGTTTACAAACGTTTCCGAATACTGTGGAGACGTAGCATAGAAGATAAGATCATTAGCGCTGTGGCTGCAGGTAATTATCTGCAATTTGTACAGTTTTGCCATTTAATGTAGATGTTTTACTGAGCATGAAAAGTATTCCTAGTTCGCTAGCATCAGGGAGATGGTCGCTGGGAGAAGAATAGCAAGAGGGGAACCAAATTACACACATTTGCTGAGCATATACTGAATGATTTTAATGTGAAGTTATTCTAGTTGTCTATGTACGTCAAATATTCTGTTGTTAGAAGTGTAGTTTTTGGACCGATCTCACACCTTTTCCTTCGAACTAAGCTGACATGGATGTTTCTTTTTTTAATGCTTTTTATGATACACTATTTCAGTAGCCATCCAACTAAGCGGAATGGTCTGCTGTAAACTTGATTTTATTCTGTGCAGCCCTAGTGTGTTCAGAGTCGAACTGAAAGGTTGGTAATTGAATTAGATCTGAACTCTCTGTCTGGACTAACTGCGTACAAAAATTTGTTTGTATTGCTGCATTATCCAGTGAGTAACTGCAGTTGTATCGCAAAATATCACCTTCAGCATGGGCGGATTTTATAGTCAAGCACAGTTTCAAAATGATTTTGAACAGTTCGTAAGTGGAAGGAGGGCGAACGAGCAGGTAACCTGAGTCAAGAAGTCTCGCCGTCGCCTTCCGCATCTCCAGCTTAATATGTGGCTAGTACCACATCTGTGCCACATCTGTGGCATAAGAGACCGACTTCGTGCACATGTCTATTTGCAGATATGGTGCTTGGTATGATCATACTTGGCTATTTTTATTTTTCTGAAAGTTATTTCTTAAAATTCACAGTATTTTATGTCGTTTCTTTCAATGCCTGTGGACCACATGGAGACTTTCGGCAAATTTTGTTGTTAATCTAGATTGTCTGGATAACACTAAGATATTCACCAGAGGCAAATGTTTGTTCACTGATGTGACAGTCCAAGAAAGCGGAAATTTTATGTTCGCAGTGCGACATTACGCGGAAATGCACCGCAGTAAAGCATCTCACACCAAGTGATAAAGATACGCACAGCCAATTTTCCGGGCACGTAAATTCTCCACAATTTAAGATTTACGTGTTACTACTCTCATGGCACAAAATAACATAGAAAAGCAGTTTCATATTAACTGATTCCTCCGTCGCTTCTTGGCAGAACAACACAATGACGAATGAAAAATATAACGCTGTATATGTCCTGCAGGGTTAATTTATTGAGCAGTTTCCAGCTTACAGGGCTGTCGTCAGAACTTAACTATCGTCTTGAAAGGTTTTATAATATTTGTAAACAACATTGGAAAAGGTGTTGTTTATTGCTTTAGCCAGTCATTGTTTAGTAAACAAGATGTGGTCAATCAAGAGAGGGTTTTAGCTAGTGCCTACAATCCTCTCCTGACTGAGCCGGCCGTGGTGGCCGAGCGGTTCTAGGCGCTTCAGTCAAGAATCGCGCGACTGCTACGGTCGCAGGTTCGAATCCTGCCTCGGGAATGGATGTGTGTGATGTCCTTAGGTTAGATAGGTTTAAGTAGTTCTAAGTTCAAGGGGACTGATGACCTCAGATGTTAAGTCCCATAGTGCTCAGAGCCATTTGAGCCTCTCCTGACTGACCACATCTTGCTTCGTAACTAAATATTGAAAATTGTACCCATTCTCTAATCTCCTCTGCTACTGCTTCCGGTATCTACAGGAAATGATGTGCAATCCCACAGCAAGTGTAGAGCAGCAAAATCCCGAATTTCTGCAACTACAGGATTTTTATTATGTGACGGACACCACAGACCAGTGCAATTCCAATAGCAAAATAAAATCCAATTGCTAGCCAACAGTGGAGTATACAATATTACTTACCCTGATTGTGGTGTCAGACTGGTCTGTCAGTGAGAGACATATCTGAGCATATACTGAATGATTTTAGTGTTTTGATGTTGTAGTTCTCTGTGTACTTCAGATATTCTGTTGTTAGAAGTGTAGTTGTTTACTGTGCTTTTGTGCTGTTTCTGTAACACTTTTCATACGTAATAAGCCTTCAAGATGTTCTTTAGTATTTTATCAACTACTTACTTTATTTTGCAATTATATTTGAATTGTTGTACAGGCACTGTAGCAATGAATTACATAATAAGCTTTCACCATTATAAATATGATAATGCTCACACAATCACAGACGCATATTATTTTACTTATCATGAACAGAGTATGTGTAAGAAACTTCATATTTTCGTGTCAAACCTCTATTAAAAACCAATATAAAATTATGATGACGGGTTGGAAAATAGTCAATAAAAGTATCGAGGTCTCTACATCGTATTAAATTTTCAAATTTCAGAACGTGAATGAAAAGAGTCAATGAGAAACTGTTAGCTGGATTGTTGCCGTGGACTTTACAACTCAGTGTCAGATAAACAACTTTCATATTTTCCAGCGGTCCTTCTGTTGCAGTGTTGCGTTAATTATTTCACAGGAGCCAATCTCTTCCCCTGACAAATCAATCTACTGTCATATTCATTTTGCCACATACTTCTCCTCGGACGTCGCAAATGTATACAGCTGCACTCAAAGTATACAGAACGACGACGACTACTAGCCACAGATTGTTACCCCATGCTGTTACAGTAAATAAAATCTCTTACTAGCCAGGGCAGCTGTTTTAGAAGCGTAATAAAATATTTTACTAGCTTTACTTTCCATTCCTTACACGTTCTACTGTTTCGGCGTGTTGTTTAACATTTAAAAAAAAAACTGATCACAAAAATGACAATATCTCCAATTACTAGATTGCTCATACAGGAAAATAACAACAGTTATGCTAACAGCTCCCTTCGCTGCTAAGAGATGGGTTTACTGTCAATTTTACATAAGCTTCAGTCTGGAACCGCGCAGCTGCTACGGTCGCAGGTTCGAATGCTGCATCGGACATGCATGTGTGTGAGGTCCCTAGGTTAGTTCGGTTTAAGTAGTTATAAGTCTAGGGGACTGTTGACCTCAGATGTTAAGTCCCACAGTGCTTAAAGCCATTTGAACCATATTTTTACATAACACTGGTGCATGCACCAAAGTATCTCACACTGATGTATTAATTTAACTTAAAAAATACAGGAGCGAACATTATGAAGTACTTTCATGCCCTGAAAGTGTTGAGTCTAAATACATATTACTGACTTGATTAACTCTGTCATGGGAACCACCCCAAACTATCATACTTGGTGATTTTAATTAAAGTCCAGCTACTCAAAGAGTTCCATTGTGGACTATAATTATCGTGTGGCAGCGAAACTTGGTACCTATTACAATGCACAAATGCGGAACCGATTTACACTAGAAAAAATTACTTCCAGGTTTGGCCACCAATTTAAAATCTGGCGCTGTGACTATGATAAAAGACACACGGATATGTTTACATTTGTAATGGATTAGGAACGGAACTTGAGCAGAAACAATCAAACAAGAGAGAAAGGCATAATGTTGATGTTATTATTAACTACTGCCTACGAAATTTGTTCGATATGAGCACTGGAGACATCGATGGGATGCTGAAAAGCGCCAGATATGTACCTGGTGGCCAAAATTGGAACTAACTTTTTTTCCAGCGTAAATCGGTTCCGCATTACTACATTAGAACATCTTCCTAGTTTCGCCGCCATACGATAATTACAACCCACGCTGGATCTCTGTGAGTAGTTGCACTTTCTTTATAACCACCCGGTATGCTTTGTGCTTCGGAGAAGTTATTATCTTTAGATTATTGAAACTGTTAGAATTATCACAACTGACAAAATAATTTTATTTAAGAAAGCGGATAAAGTGTCACTAGAAGCCTTCCTAAGAGACAATCTCCGTTCCTTCCGAAGTAACTATGCAAATGTAGACGAGATGTGTCTCAAATTCAAATATATATTAGCAACAGCAATTGAGAGATTCATACCTCATAAATTGGTAAGAGATGGAACTGACCCCCATGGTACACAAAACAATTCCGAACGCTGTTGCAGAGGCAACGGAAAAAGCATGCAAAGTTCAGAAGAACGCAAAGTCCCGAAGATTGGCTAAAATTTACAGACGCGCGAAATTTGGCACGGACTTCAATGCGAGATGCCTTTAATAGGTTCCACAACGAAACATTGTCTCGAAATTTGGTAGAAAATCCGAAGAAATTCTGGTCGTATGTAAAGTACACAAGCGGCAAGACGCAGTCAATACTTGCGCTGCGCAGTGCCGATGGTACTGTCACCAACGACTGTGCCGCTAAAGCGGAGTTATTGAACGCAGTTTTCCGAAATTCCTTCACCAGGGAAGACGAATGGAATATTCCAGAATTTGAAACAAGAACAGCTGCTAACATGGGTTTCTTAGAAGTAGATACCTTAGGGGTTGCGAAGCAACTCAAATCGCTCGATACGGGCAAGTCTTCAGGTCCAGATTGTATACCGATTAGGTTCCTTTCAGATAACGCTGATACAATAGCTCCCTACTCAGCAATCATATACAACCGCTCGCTCACCGATAGATCTGTACCTACAGATTGGAAAATTGCGCAGGTCGCACCACTGTTTAAGAAGGGTAGTAGGAGTAATCCATCGAACTACAGACCTATATGATTGACGTCGGTTTGCAGTAGGGTTTTGGAGCGTATACTGTATTCAAACATTATGAATCACCTCGAAGGGAACGATCTATTGATACGCAATCAGCATGGTTTCAGAAAACATCGTTCTTGTGCAACGCAGCTAACTCTTTATTCGCACGAAGTAACGGCCGCTATCGACAGGGGATCTCAAGTTGATTCCGTATTGCCGGCCGAAGTGGCCGTGCGGTTAAAGGCGCTGCAGTCTGGAACCGCAAGACCGCTACGGTCGCAGGTTAGAATCCTGCCTCGGGCATGGATGTTTGCGATGTCCTTAGGTTAGTTAGGTTTAACTAGTTCTAAGTTCTAGGGGACTAATGACCGCAGCAGTTGAGTCCCATAGTGCTCAGAGCCATTTGAACCATCTTTTGATTCCGTATTTCTAGATTTCCGGAAAGCTTTTGACACCGTTCCTCACAAGCGACTTCTAATCAAGCTGCGGGCCTATGGGGTATCGTCTCAGTTGTGCGACTGGATTCGTGATTTCCTGTCAGGAAGGTCGCAGTTCGTAGTAATAGACGGCAAATCACCGAGTAAAACTGTAGTGATATCAGGTGTTCCCCAGGGAAGTGTCCTGGGATCTCTGCTGTTCCTGATCTATATAAATGACCTGGGTGACAATCTGAGCAGTTCTCTTAGGTTGTTCGCAAATGATGCTGTAATTTACCGTCTAGTAAGGTCATTCGAAGACCAGTATCAGTTGCAAAGCGATTTAGAAAAGATTGCTATATGGTGTGGCAGGTGACAGTTGACGCTAAATAACGAAAAGTGTGAGGTGATCCACATGAGTTCCAAAAGAAATCCGTTGGAATTCGATTACTCGATAAATAGTACAATTTTCAAGGCTGTCAATTCAACTAAGTACATGGATTTTAAAATCACGAACAGCTTCAGTTGGAAAGACCACATAGATAATATTGCGGGAAGGCGAGCCAAAGGTTGCGTTTCATTGGCAGGACACTTAGAAGATGCAACAAGTCCACTAAAGAGGCAGCTTACACTACACTCGTTCGTCCTCTGTTAGAATATTGCTGCGCGGTGTGGCATCCTTACCAGGTGGAATTGACGGAGGACATCGAAAGAGTGCAAAAAAGGGCAGCTCGTTTTGTATTATCACGTAATAGGGGAGAGAGTGTGGCAGATATGATACGCGAGTTGGGATGGAAGCCATTAGAGCAAAGACGTTTTTCGTCGCGGCGAGATCTATTTACGAAATTTCAGTCACAAACTTTCTCTTCCGAATGCGAAAATATTTTGTTGAGCCCAACCTACATAGGTAGGAATGATCATCAAAATAGAATAAGAGAAATCAGAGCTCGAACAGAAAGGTTTAGGTGTTCGTTTTTCCCGCGCGCTGTTCGGGAGTGGGATGGTAGAGAGATAGTATGATTGTGTCTCGATGAACCCTCTCCCAAGCAATTTAATGTGAACTGCAGAGTAGTCATGTACATGTAGATGTAGATGTAGACAGCAGAATCCGTGTACGGCGCCAATCGTGTCTCTCTGTGAAAATTGAATCAGCTCCTGCAATTTGCTTGATTAAATTTCTTGTGCTACTAAATTGCGCCAGAGCTGGATGCGCGCAAGCTGTTCCTACATCTGCTGAAAAAAGTCGTATTTGCCTCAGAAGTTGTGCGGTAGGGAGCAGGCGCCTGCAGACGTCAAACAGGTTCAGAGCCGGACGGAACGCCACCCAACGCTACACGACAGACTGCCGACACCATCAGTATAATAGGTGCGGTCTGCTCGTGGCGAGCAATAGTAGCGCTTCCCCGGCGGGAAAATGCGGTGCAATCGGATATTGCCTGATGTTGCGCACTGGGAGGCAAAAATAAACGATTTTCCTAACTGCAGCGCACCTGAAACAGATTTTTAAGAGCACTGTAACTCAGTAACAACTGCACAGTTGGAATTGCTAGGTGGCCAGGTTTCTCTGGAACTGCCACCAAACACATTTCAGAACATCTTCATACTCATTTCCCTTGATCAAGCAGTCAGTCAGTCACTGACGTTGAATAATAATTTGCAATCAAGATTCAGTACGGTCGGTGACCGTTCCTTTCCATTGCCTTCTTTCCACTTTTCGTTTCAGTACGGTGAAAGAACTGAGCACTTGGCAGCCTATTAGCTGGCTAGCAAAAGGTAAGAGTCGTTTCAAGAGCAGGTGGCTGCCAAAAAAATGTTCAGAATCCAAGGTGAAGTCGCAGCCTCAGGTAGACACACCGGCATTCGGTTCCCCCGTCCAGGCGGGACGTGGTACAGCCGCTTCCTGTCGAATAAACACAGAAGTGTTCGTAGAAGTCTTTTAGCAAGGTAAGAGATCTTTACTCAAGTGTCGCTTCCCAAAAGTTACAGTGTGAATCTTTGTTACTTTTGCGACCGGAGCCACGAAATAACGTTCGCTTTAAATTTTTAGAACCCAAGGATTTGGTTGGTTCTCACTGTTATTGTACGTACAGCATGCAGTTTCTTAGCGATGCCTGTACAGCTGGTGGTCCATTGATGGTGACCGGGCCAAATATCTTACGAAATAAGCTTCAAACGAAAAAACAACGAAGAACGAAACTTGTCTAGCTTGAAGGGGGAAACTAGCTGGCGGCTATGGTTGGCTCTCTAGATGGCGCTGCCATAGGTCAAACGGATGTCAACTGCGTTAGTTTAAATAGAAACACCCATTTGTTATTACGTATTCGTGTAGTACGTAAATAAATATGAATGTTTTAGTTGGACCACTTTTTTCGCTTTGTGATAGATGGCGCTGTAATAGTCACAAACATATGGCTCACAATTTTAGATGAACTGTTGGTAACGGGGAGGTATTTTAAATTAAAATGCAGACCGTAGGTACGTTTGAACATTTTATTTCTGTTGTTCCAATGTGATACATGTACCTTTGAGAACTTATCATTTCTGAGAACGCATTCTGTTACAGCGTGATTATTTGTAAATACCACATTCAGGCAATAAACGCTCAAAATAATGTCCATCAACCTCAATGCATTTGGCAATACGTGTAATGACATTCCTCTCAACATCGAGTAGTTCGCCTTCCTTCCGTAAGGTTCGCAACATGCATTGACAATGCGCTGACGTATGTTGTCAGGCGTTGTCGGTGGATCACGATAGCCAATATCCTTCAACTTTCTCCACAGAAAGAAAACCGGGGATGTCAGATCCGGTGAACGTGCGGGCCATGGTATGGAGCTTCGACGACCAATCCACCTGTCACGAAATATGCTATTCACTACCGCTTCAAACGCACGCGAGCTATGTGCCGGACATCCATCATGTTGGAAGTACATCGCCATTCTGTCATGCAGTGAAACATCTTGTAGTAACAGCGGTAGAACATTACGTAGGAAATAAGCATACACTGCACGATTTATATTGCCATCGATAAAATGGGGGCCAATTGTTCTTCCTCCCATAATGCCTCACCATACATTAAACTGCCAAGGTCATTGATGTTCCGCTTGTCGCAGCCATTGTGGATTTTCCGTTGCGCAATAGTGCATATTATGCCGGTTTACGTTACCGCTGTTGATGAATGACGCTTCGTCGCTAAACTGAACGAGTGCAAAAAATCGGTCATCGTCCCGTAATTTCTATTGTGCTCAGTGAAAGAACAGTACACGACGTTCAAAGTCGTCGCCATGAAATTCCTGGTGCATAGAAATATGGTACGGGTGCAATCGACGCTGATGTAGCATTCACAACACCGACTGTTTGCGATTCCAGATTCTCACGCAGTTTGTCTGCTACTGATGTGCGGATTAGCCGCGACAGCAGCTGAAACACCTACGTGGGCATCATCATTTGTTGCAGGTCGTGGCTGACGTTTCACACGTGGCTGAACACTTCCTGTTTCCTTAAATATTGTAACTATCCGGCGAACGGTCCGGGCGCTTGGATGATGTCGTCCAGGATACCGAGCAGCATACATAGCACACGCCCGTTGGGTATTTTGATCACAATAGCTATACATCAACGTGATATCGACCTTTTCCGCAATTGGTAAATGGTCCATTTTAACACAGGTAATGTATCAGGAAGCACATACCTTCCGCACTGGCGGGATGTTACGTTATACCACGTACTTATACGTTTGTGACTATTACAGTGCCATCTCTCACAAACCAATAAAAGTAGTCCATCTAAAACATTCATAATTCTATACGTACTACACGAATATGTAATAAAAATGGGGGTTCCAATTGATATCCGTTTGACCTATGGCAGCGCCATCTAGCGGGCCAACCATAGCGCCATTTGGTTTCCCTATTCCAGCTAGACGAATTTCGTCCTTTGTAGTTTTTTCATTTGATGCTTAGTTCGTGAGATATTTGGCCCGGTCGCTATCAATGGACCACCCTGTATATCAGCCGTCTGAGGGAGCTGTTGCAAAATTGTGCCATGTTGTGGGACTGATTTTCTGTGTTCCTCCTCGCCCCAGAGCACGGTTTTAAATAGAAAAAAATATGCAGAACAGGGTATTATTTAACATTTGTATATTCATTTTACTGGTCGGAACTCGCAGTGTCTGCCACTATTGGATGACTAATTCCTGTTCCGACGAAAAATATCGAAGTTACAGAGCGTCCTAAAAGAGAACATTTCATGTTAGACTTTTTCAGAATACGGACTTCATGTTAGGAGATGGGGGAGTAAATACTTCCTGCTAAGAGCTTGAAGAGTGGCTACTTCATACTGTGCTACGGAACAGTAGTGGTAGAGGCAGCTGATGGCTGATGAGGCGAGCCTTGCTGTTGCACAGTAGGAAGTTCCCACGCGAGTACCGTCTCTAAGCACCACGGGACTTACCATCTGAGGCAATCAGTCCCCTAGACTTATAACTACTTAAATATAACCAACCTAAGGACATCACACACATACATGCCCGAGGCAGGATTCGAACCTGCGACCGTAGCAGCAGCGCCGTCCCGGACTGAAACGCCTAGAACTGTCGGCCACGGGGCCGGCACGTGAGTACTGAGTACAGAAAGAGAGCTGAACTCGGAGTATTTTGGCCTTACCACCACCGTCCACATTACGCTACAAGTTTGGTAGTATGTGCCATTCCTGCGATCAACGATTCCGTGGGGCCACTCCATTCAGGAGCCAGTTATACCATTTTAATACTTCGCAGCCACCTAGTTTGCTTTTAGGATGCGCTTTGACGGTCTCACTGCTGTTCAGTCTTATTTTTCCATGTTCTTTTACTAACCGTGCTTACAGTCGCTGGTCTTACTCGTGTATTATCTACATAAGTTTGCATTTATCATGGCCACCCTCCTGCATCAAAGTTGCATTTCACTATTAGAGCCTCTTTCCCAAGCATTTGGTGTTCAGTTCTTTATCTAAGTGGGTATGTCATGTGTTTTGCTTGCTAATAAATAATCTGATTGTTATAGTGACTACTTGTTTCGCTTTCACACTAGATGGTCATCCTCTCATTAATGTGTTTATGTGTGTAGTGCGGTACCCATATTGTCATGCTTGATTGACCGCCTCTATTAATTACCATTCAGTAAGACGTTATCACGTACTTTAATTAATTAGCATGACCACATAGGGTGCTTCCCTTGTGTGGCATTTCAGCATCACAGGGATGTGCACAACCGACACCCCACGTCAGATTCTGGCAACCTCGGGCCAGGATACCGAACCCAGACAGTTCTGACATACGAAGTCGTCTTTTGAGTCACGGGAATAAGATTCTCTCGACTCCTGGCCAGGATTAATTGACGAAATTATTGGAAATTTGTGGTAAGGTCTTATGGGACCAAACTGCTGAGGACATCGGTCCCTAAGCTTACACACTACTTAATCTAACTTAAACTAACGTACGCTAAGAACGACACACACACCATGCCCGAGGGAGGACTCGAACCTCCGACAGGGGAAGCTGCACGGACGTGACAAGACACCTCAGACCGATCTGCTACCCGGTGCGGCTGATTTACGAAATCCCGCGATCTTCTCATTATGCATGCACTTGTTAAGTCGACAGGAAAAGATTCTGTGGACACTTATCGAGGATTTTCGAAGCCTGAAAACCTCTGAGTTTCGTAATCCAATTTTCTTTTAACTCGTTGAAATTTTATCCCGAAGATCAGGACTAACACCTAAAATAAATAAATATCTATAATTTAATACAGACGTAATTTGCAGATGTTTTTAGTACGGGGGTTGACTTAAAAGTAATGCCTCCACCTTCGCAACTTTTCAACAGTTGACAGCATTGGTATGCGGCAGGTACTGGCTTGTTCCGTAGCCTCTACTCTACAGCTGCAGATGGCGGGAAGCCTTAGCATTGAACGGTTGTGTTGTTACAGTGTAAAGTATGGAACCCTGCGCAGACGGTCGGTCAATGCCATTTAGGCAACGTGCAGTCATTGAATTCTTGACAGCAGAAGGTGTCACCCCAAAGAAATTCATCAGAGAATGAAAGCAGTTGATGGTGATTGTGCTGATGTGAGTACTGTGCTTCGTTGGGTGAGTAAGTTTAGAGATGTTGAGGCGGGAACATCTGACCTGCGTGACGAACAAAGAGTTGGACGTCCTGTGACAGCAACCACCGAGTTTCACAAGCAAAATGTTGACAGATTGATTCAGGACGATCGTCGTATCACTCAGGAGGAGGAGGAGGAGGAGGATATTACTGTTTAACGTCCCGTCGACAACGAGGTCATTAGAGACGGAGCACAAGCTCGGATTAGGGAAGGATGGGGAAGGAAATCGGCCGTGCCTTTTCTAAGGAACCATCCCGGCATTTGCCTGAAGCGATTTAGGGAAATCACGGAAAACCTAAATCAGGATGGCCGGACGCGGGATTGAACCGTCGTCCTCCCGAATGCGAGTCCAGTGTGCTAACCATTGCGCCACCTCGCTCGGTGATCACTCAGAGAGAAATTGCAAGCACAATCGGCATTTCACAAGAACGTGTGGGTCACATTATTGCTTTGCTTCGCTATCGGAAGATATGTGCACCATGGGTACCCCAGATCCTGATTCCGGAAATGAAAGTGCACAAACTTGAAATTTTCCAGGAACTCCTCTCACGTTACGAGAATGAAGGTGACGCCCTTCTCCATTCCATTGTGACAGGAGACGAAATGTGGGTACACCATTATGACGCGGAGTCGAAACGTCAGTCTATGGAATATCGATACAAAGACGCGCCCCAGAAAAAGAGATTCAAGACGCAGCCCTCAGCTGGAAAAGTCATGGCCACAGTGTGCCGGGACGCAGATGGTGTCACGCACGTTGATTTCCTTTATCGTGGAACAACAATAAATTCAAAGCGTTACATCACAACGCTGTGGACTATTAAACGAAGGCTAACAAGGGTCCGAAAGGAAAAGGGAAATGTTTTCCTGCAGCATGGCTATGCCCAACCACATACTTCACGTGCCACCACGGCAGAACTTTAGAGACTGAATCTCGACCACGGTACGATATCCTCCATACAGTCAAGATTTAGCACCGTCTGACTACCATCTGTTGCCGATACTGAAAGACGATCGGCGGGGACATCATTATGCTTCTGATGAAGACGTTGAGAGAACTGTGAGACTGTGGTTGCCAAAACAGAGTGTCGACTACTTCCGTGACGGCTTCAAAAAACTTCTTCATCGATGGCAGAAATGAATCCAGTTGGCTGGTATTTGTGTGGAAAAGTCAATAATGTTAATTAAAGATCACAATCTAAGGATTATTTCTGCATTTGATTTGTTAAAATATTCCCATCCAAACCCAATTAACAGTGGTGGAGGCATTACTTTTCATTCAACCGTCGTAAATTGTGCTTCTTTATGAGACGGATTGGTGGGTAAAAGTCCATCTATGTCCAGAGTTTTCGTTGTTGTATGTGTTAGGATGTTATTGTGTTCCGTGAAATATAGAGGCAAGATTTTGGCTATGCAGGGGAAATAATCAAATGTGCTCCCAATTCTGGTAGATCATTTTGTAGGCATTGTTTCGTATATGAGTAATTATTAGGCATTTTTATAACCACAACAAATATTGTCTTGTGGTTCGTGTACGAGAGGCAGGAACATGTCCAGACATCCAGTCAGGTGCACTCAGAGCAATCTTACCGGTCATACCGCAACTTGTACCCGAATTCTGTGGAAAGAGCACTCCGTACGTAATCGTCAAGAATGTGCTTGACTACGTATGAGGAACAGAAAGTAGAGACGAACTACTTCTATGTTTTCAAATACCAATAAGCCATGAAGTACTGAAGTTTAATCAATTATCTACCTCTAGTAAAGGAAGACGCCAACAGCCTTGCCACAGTGGTAACAACGCTTTTCATCAAATTAACACCGTTAAGCGCTGCCGGGCTGAGCTAGCATTCGGCTGGGTGACGATCCGGTCTGCCGAGCGCTGTTGGCAAGCGGGGTGCACTCAGCCCTTGTGAGGCAAACTGAGGAGCTACTTGATTGATAAGTAGCGGCTCCGGTCTCGTAAACTGAAATACGGCAGGGAGAGCGGTGTGCTGACCACATGCCCCTCCACATCCGCATCCGGAGACACACTTGGGCTGAGGATGGACGGCGGCCGACCGGTACCATTGGGCCTTCATGGCCTGTTCGGGCAGAGTTTAGTTTCGTTTTTTTATTAATGGAAGATTTGCTGGTTCGTAACTTGAGCAACATCTTTTGCCATGAATACAAAATGGCGAGTACAGCATCAGAATCTGGAACTTCGAGAAATATTTTTCTCTTAATATATTCGTCGTTTGGTTTATGAACTCACATATCGTCTGCGACATCAGTATCGCAGAGTTTTGGAATACTCGTGTTCACTCATCTGTTACGGTGAAAGTTTGATAACTTGCTCCACAGCCTTCGTGAAATTTTTAAATGCAATCATTCTCATTTTGGTTGTTAGAAACATTACTTGCTGCGATTGCACGTGTAGAAATTGCAATTGCAATGTTTTAACAGCCATATGCAGAACGATTTCATTTAAAAATGTTACATGAGAATTGTGTACTCATACTGCAGTACCTGACGCAAGATGTAAAGGCAGAGTTGTTCCCAGCACTTTACAGATACCGGGAAACGAACGCACTTACTGCAGGAGGGGAATGAAAAGATATGTGTGCTACTGGATAGCGGCCGTTCTGAGGGAAATACGTCAACAGATCCTTAGTGTTTTCCGCAAACAACTGGGCACTGTGTGAAGTCGCGACATATCAAGCAAGAAATACCTAAGCTTAAAATCGATGACAAACTCATCAGTAAGGAAACAACGCATGTTAAAATCAGAAAGGACGACGAAGATAAGCGTAGGACAGTGCGGATGATGAGCGAACAAACCTTTATTCGAACAGGTATAGCTGAAAGTTCCACAGCAGTAACCACCGATGGTAATTCAAAATCGAAAGTCACGAACTGCGAGTTGTCCAACAAATCAGCATCGAGGGAATCCATGAAGATCAATATAATAATACAAAATAATGTTACGTATTGACGGAGATTGCGGAAATATCGGGCAGCATCAAGGGGCGAGAGGTACTAGGGATGTCGAAGGATTAGATCAACGGAAGATGGGAGGATCATTTTAGCAAGGCAAGTTGCCGCGTCAGAAAAATTTTGCACCGATATAGGAATACAAACTACGGAACGGTTTACGAAACTTTGGAGGTACACTGGAAGCACGTCTTACGGATGTGGAAGAGCAGACTATGGGATGATGCCACCAGGTCAAAGAGAGAACTTTTGCGGAGCAAAACGAGGGGTCGTGCAGAGTAGATTCCGGGTTAGAAACAGTAACCGAAGAGCACGGCAGCGTCGTCGTGAATTTCCAATAGGAAATGCGCAACGTAAAGAGGAGGCTTTCGCGTTCATGGTGGCATATAATAAAATATAGCAAGATTTGAAGCTGTTCGAAGAAAAGAATGGAACAGTAACTAGTCTGGCTAATATCGAGCCGAATTTGAGAGAGGAAAATAAGAACTGGATGGAAGTTGGACGTACGAGGCGTGAGGAAGGTGTCAGTGTAATAACTGCGCTACACAGGTGGGCGAGTCAGTTAAGTACAATCGAGGAAACATCGAGGAGGAAATGGTGGGTAGGCAGTATATTCAAGTCCAGAATGTAAGTCATTCTTCAAGTCAGTCCAGAGCACTTCACCCATGAATTTGAATCAGTCAGTTTGACCACATTCTCAAATTGTCATGGGAAGACAAACAGAGAATGAACGTGTGTGCACACGTACAGTGTGAGAATTATTGAACTACATGAAAATATTTGTCACAAACTACGACGTGCACACACTTTGTTCTACAAGTAAAGATCAGTACAGGTACTCGGATTTGGGAGGACATGTTCGATAAGCGTGCCATCATTGGCGATGATTCGGCGCAGACGAATAGCGAAATTCTGCATGACACGCTGACGCGTCGGAAAATCAGTGCTGTCGATGATCTTCTGAATGGCTGTTTTCAGCTCAGCAATGGTTTTGGGTTTATTGTTGTACACCTTAACTGAGTCTCAATTGTTCAGATACGGAGAATATGGCGGCCAATCGAGGCTCACGCCAGTGGCCTCTGGATACCCGAGAGCCAGAATGCGGTCCCCATAGTGCTCCTGGAGGACATGAAACATTTTCGTCCTTCTATGGGGTCGAGCTCCGTCTTGTATAAACCACGTCTTGTTGAAATCAGGATCACTTAGGATAATGGAGATAAAATCATCTTCCAAAACCTACACGTACCGTTCGGTAGTGCCGTGCCATCAAGGAATATTGTACCGATTATTCTTCGACTGGATACTGCGCACCACACAGTCACTCGTTGAGGGTGAAGAGACTTCTCGATCCTAAAATGCGGGTTTTTACTCCTCCAAATGCGTTGGAACATCCTAAAGCAAACCGTTCAGAAGTTACGACGATTTAATTTCATATCTTTCAATAATATGGAGCACCTGAGATACGAGAGTCAAATCTCTTGCATGTCAAAATTATGAGTAATTTCGACGAGATTTCACGGAGGAATATTGGCCGGAAGTATGGCATAAATGTGACGTGTCAAAAAATGTTAGATCGGAATATTTCAACGCTATGGTCTCGAGGAACAACATGTTAGGTGAACCGTTTACGTCAAAGGTCATTGTACTATTTTGCTTAGTAAAATTACCACAATGGATAGGAAGAGAGATTGTTTGGCCGGTAGAGACATGTATGAGGAGGACGAATTTCAGGAGTTTTTGGGGAGTTAGGGTTTAAGTGTGAAACTGAAGACTGGAGGCCGTCGCACAGAGATTTCCAAGTAAGTCAGTTCGTGTTACATACAGCTTTACGTTTTGAGATTTGTGTGCATTTGGATTTAATCTGTAAGGTCTGTATATTACGAATGTGATCATCGTGTCTTTGTTGGTCACCTGTGCAAATTATGTAGAAGCTGCGTGTGATGTTCGTTAGTTTCCGTAGTAGGATATTAGAGGTCTAACATAGTTTTGTTTAATTTTGAGCGATGTGATTTGTAAAAACTACTAAAAGCAGTAATATCAGACGACGTGCTAGCGGAAGCTTCCTCGCATCAGTGATTGATTACGTAGTCCTGTTCCGCGTTAATACTGCGACAAGAGACCCAGTCGGTGACGATTTTTCGGAAGTGAGGCAGCGCTGCAGACAAGTTTTAATGATACCAGAAAGGAGCGGGGTCGCTCTGTACTATGAGTAAAGGTTAAACTGGATTGCTGGCTGCGAGATCCCATCGTATGCGTTTGCAGTTCCAAGATGCCGTGTCGCTAGTATACGTAATTATTGGAAGAGGTTTGCTTACACACGGGGTCGCGTCAACCTTTGAAGTTATTTTCTGCGTCCAAATGGTTGATGACAGACTCGAAAAGCAACTGCGCACCATCCGTGTATTTTTGTAGGTACTCTTCACTCAATATGCGATTATAATCAGGTGGAAGTCGATGTCGTTATAATTACTAGACTTTGCAGAAATAATATCGCCATGAACGCTGGGAACTGGTGAAAGTAAATAAAAAATATTGAGGTAATATGGATACCCGTAAAATGGTTCAAATGGCTCTGAGCACTATGGGACTTAACATCGGAGGTCATCAGTCACTTATAACTTAGAACTACTTAAACCTAATTAACCTAAGGACATCACAGGCATCCATGTCCGGGGCAGGATTCGAACCTGCGACCGTAGCAGTCTCGTGGATCCGGACTGAAGCTCCTAGAACCGCTCGGCCACCCCGGCAGGCAGATCCGTAAAGGTAAGGGAAATGTACAGCCGGAAAAATATGGTACGCTTGGAAAGAAGACGTGGAGTTTGATCCGATGATGGAATACGTCACCTGGGGGATAGTCGATGTACTGATAATATTTTCAATTTCGTCCGCCAACAGAGATCGTAGTGCCGTAGCTACCAGTGCGCCATTTGTTTCTACCCTCTAATAGGGTTACAACAGGATATTTCTCGCCCACACATTGCCCGTGAAACTAAACTTGCTCTGCAAGACGTACAGAAACTTCCCTGGCCAGCGAGATCTCCAGACTCGTTTACAGTCGAGCACATGTGCGATGTGAGTGGACTAGAAGTGATTCGTGAAACTTTCTCAAGTAAAAACTCTTACAGAACTACGTGAACAGCTTGAGGAGACCTGGATTAACGTATCGCTGGTGAGTATTTGCCGTCTGTACGCTCTTCTGGACTCCAGTGTCAGCACCTGGATTGCCACCGATACTAAGGTACTAATACGGGTGTTTCAACATGGGTCACAACCTGATAACTTAGAACTGCTAGTGCTATTGATCTGTAAACGCAATCGTTTCATGTTCTCCATACACACTGTTCCAACAATAAATCTTCAGTAATTGGAAACCTATAAAATGGTGTACTATTTATTTCCGGCACTGTAGTAGATACACCACGTGATCAAAAGTATCCGGACATCCTCAGAAACCTACGTTTTTCGTATAAGGTGCACTGTGCTACCACCTACTGCCAGGTACTCCATATCAGCGACTTCAAAGTCATTAGACATCGTGAGAGAGCAAAATGGGGCGTTCCGCGGAACTCACGGATTTCAAACGTGGTCTGGTGATTGGGTGTCACTTGTATCATATGTCTGTACGTGAGATTTCCAAACTCCTAAACATCCCTGGGTCCTCTGTTTCTGATGTGATAGTGAAGTGGAAACGTGAAGGGACACGTACAGCACAAAAGCGTACAGGCCGACCTAGTCTGTTGACCGACAGAGACCGCCCACACTTGAAGAGGGTCGTAATGTGTCAGAGTCAGACATCTATCTAGACCATCAGACAGTATCCACTGCACGTACTATGACAGTTATGCGGGAGGTGAGAAAATTTGGATTTTATGGCCGAGCGGCTGCTCATAAGCCACACAGCACGCCGGTAAATGACAAACGACGCCTCGCTTGTTATAGGGAGCGTAAACATCGGACGATCGAACAGTGGAAAAACATTGTGTGGAGTGACGAATCACGGTACACAACGTGTCGATCCGATGGCAGGTTGTGGTTATGGCGAATGCCCGGTGAATCTCATCTGCCAGCGTGTTTAGTGCCAATAGTAAGATTCGGAGGCAGTGTTGTTATGGTGTGGTCGTGTTTTTCATGGAGGGAGCTTGCACCCCTTGTTGTTTTGCGTGGCACTATCACAGCACAGGCCTACACTGATGTTTTAAGCACCTTCTTCCATCCCAATGTTGAAGAGAAATTCGGGGATGGTGATTGCATCTTTCAACGCGATTGAGCTCCTGTTCATAATGCGCGGCCTGTGGCGCAGTGGTTTAACGACAGTAACATCCCTGTAATGGACTGCCCTGCACAGAGTCCTGACCTGAATCCTATAGAACACCTTCGGGATGTTTTGGAACGCCGACTTCGGGCCAGGCCTCACCGACCGACATCGATTCCTCTCCTCAGTGCAGCACTCCGTGAAGAATGGCCTGCCATTCCCCAAGAATCCTTCCAACACCTGACTGAACGTATGCGTGCGAGAGTGGAAGCTGTCATCAAGGTTAAGGATGGGCCAACACCATATCGAATTCCAGCATTGTCGATGGAGGGCGCCACAATCTTGTAAGTCATTTTCAGCCAGCTGACCAGATACTTTTGATCAGATAGTGTATAATGACTTCTGAGATTTTAATGAGCCTAATAAGAAAAAATTATCTTTTGTGAAGTCATCAAACGTACATTTCTGTGTGGTTCAGAATTGTCCAACGAAACGTAGATTATTTTAACTGAAGGATGATTAAGAGGATCAAAGTGAGAGAAACACAGAAATTAAGGCCCATAATGTAGATCAGAGAGCACGATCAACTGCAAAAGCATCACAATAATTAATCGTAGGGCAGCCCAATAACTTCAGCAGAATGATTGTCCACAATATGTAGAGAAATTCATTCAAGTACTTGTGGATACTTCAGAAAACTAACACAAAACTGCGTGCTATGCATCATACTTCTATGTTTACTAACTATGGTTAACAATGTTATTAACAAACTTCTTTTTATTGAATCTCGACGCTGAGGTTACTGTAAAGTTGTTTCAACCATCAGATGTTTTCTGGTGTTGTTATGACGGCAACAAGCTTGAATTTACGAAAATTTTGCTGTGCTTTGGAGCCGAGGTCATGTTTGGAAATCATTTTGGAGACCTAAGAGCCACAGCTTTTATTACAATTTTGAAATCCTAAGAACCACAGCACGCATTCAATCATAACATTTTTGAGACGACAGAGCCACAGTTATTAATGTATTTTGACTAGACCGGTTAGAATGGTCCTTTCTTGTGTAAATATGATTGTAGTGTGTAATAATGTTGTGTGGAACTTCAATATTGTATGTCTAACGTCATGATGTGAACTGCTAGAGTGCTTGTGCGTCCAACGCGAAACACACGAGCACCTGTAACTTTCAAGCGATAGTTCGGGCAGACACAGCTGACCTCAGCGGAAACAGTGTAGCCTTGACTAAGTTAGAAGAACAGGAGGGGAGCCCTGCCAGAGTACACCACCCGCCACTCTCCACTCCAGATGCGACGAGCTGTGGGAAGCCAGTTTCGCCCGCAAGTAGCAGTGAAATGAAATCATCATGTGGGATTGTAGGCCGGAAGGCCCAAAGCGGGACGGTTTGACCCACGGGTGCAAGTCTTATTTCAGTCGACGCCACAGTGGGTGACTTACGAGTTGGTGATGATGATGAAAGGATGGCGAGGACAACGCAACACACAGTCTACGAGAGGAGAAAACCCCGACCCGGCTGGGAATCGAACCCGGGCCTGCTGCATGGTAGGCAAACACCTTACTGCTCAGCTAAGTAGGTGGGCGAGTGCATGTGGAACGCCGTCATGCGAGAGCCTGGTTGCTCGCTCGGAGGAACAACCCACTCCACCTAGGCCGACACGCCCCACCGAGGAATTAATGGACGCCTGACCTACTTACGGCAGCCAGCAGCCAGTGTTGTTTCACAGAGCACGAGGCTAAGCTATGAAGGTGATTTAACGCACTACGGCAATGTAAACTGTCAGGCAGGCTTTTAGTGTGACCTGAATCATCAGTAAACCTGTGTGGAGGATCTCCAGTACACACAGAGCTTTCCATGAACGTGGAGACACCACTAGGCCACGTTAAGAGTGTAGATGTTAGCCATTTGTTTACGAACATGAATTCTCGTTATGCACCTGAATCCTGAGTCAGTATTTAGGGTTCGAAGCCATTGATAGTACTGCTACTAACATCATCATCTTTCTTCATTGTGTGTATGTGTGAGAATGAACGTTTGTAATGGCACTCGCTACAGCGTTAAATCGTTTCTTATGAGCTATGAAATCCTCACGGGTTATGAACCGAGTGGCGTCGTCTTCTAGTCGCAACGTTTCGATGGATTGCGTATCCTTCGCCTGAAGGTGATGGATACGCAATCCATTCGAACGTTGCGACTAGAAGACGACGCCACTCGGGTAATAACCCGTGAAGATTTCGTACCTGAAATACGCCGAGAAGACCTGCAATCGCGTACATTTCTTATGAGTCATGAACACCTTTGCGATTGCTCACAAACCTTCCGATGATTGGTCAGATCCTACAGCGGTGAACTGTCCAACTTCGCGAAGCTGAACACTGTTGTTGATGCGGAAAAAGACTTAGTTTTTTATTTTTATTTTTTTTATTTTTAACGGTCAATAATAAAGACTGATCATTAAGCCCAATGTACAGTAATAACGCAAGCCACCAGCGGTACTGCAAATTTGGTTGCTATTAAGATGTTTCATGTTTTAGGTTTTATTTCGTTACTCACTTAGTACTTGTAATAGCAAGTCTAATGCATGATATACGCAGTGCAGTAATATGTTCATTCTTATAAACATGCCATTTTTGAGACGAAAAATTATTATGTTTGTATTACGCCTGATGCAGTCTTAACTTATGTCACATTTAACTTACTTATTTACTGAAGAAATCTACACAGTAACACAATTTTTTGCTCATGAGCAATTACATTACAGTTCTGTTTTGAAACTTTCATGTCTTCTATGTTTGCTCTTTAGAATTTACAAATTTTTACTTGTACATAATCCTACAGTGACAAAAGAGTTGACCGAGCGGGGTGGCGCAGTGGTTAGACACTGGACTCGCATTCGGGAGGACGACGGTTCAATCCCGCATCCGGCCATCCTGATTTAGGTTTTCCGTGATTTCCCTAAATCACTCCAGGCAAATGCCGGGATGGTTCCCCTGAAAGGGCACGGCCGACTTCCTTCCCAATCCTTCCCTAATCCGATGAGACCGATGACCACGCTGTCTGGTCTCCTTCCCCAAACCAACCAACCAACCAACAAAAGAGTTATGAGAAGAGTTTTGCTTATGTCCTGTTTGTTTCGACCATACGTCTACAATAATCAGCCCCTTATTATTTGTTGTGATTTACTCCACATCTGCTTTCACATACATCATGCTCTTATTCGATGTGAAATGCTATGTACTTGTTGTTTGTTATGTGGTGGGCTAAAGTTAAAACTGAGTGATTCATTTTATCCTGTAAGTTCGTTCATGTGGGTGGAGTAATTTATAGTAAATTGGATTAAGTATATGTGATCTTAGCAAGCAATCTGAGAGTGTGAGAGTCTATAACGGCATTGCCCCAATACGTGATCATTATAAAAAAAACTAGTCTGAATGTGCAATATTGTAATTTCTGGTGTTATCATTATTATATATTTCCTCAAATAACGATCCCATTGCACTAGAATTGACGTGTGAGTGTGAGGTGGCTTGTATAAAGGTGTGTTGTGTAATTTCAGGATATTTACCTTGGGATAAGTTTGAAAACTGTCTGCGCCGGCCACGGTGGCCGAGCGGTTCTAGGCGCTTCAGATTGGAACCGCGCGACCACTACGGTCGCAGATTCGAATCCTGCCTCTGGCATGGATGTGTGTGATGTCCTTAGGTTAGTTAGGTTTAAGTAGTTCTAAGTTCTAGGGGACTGCTGAGCTCAGCTGTTAAGTCCCATAGTGCTCAGAGCCATTTGAATCATTTTTTTTTTTTTTTTTGAAAACTGTCTGCCATGGTACGGTACTCATGTGGAAAACGAAAACAAAAATAGTACCCTTATTCACTTAAAATATTCTCGATAAACTTATTCCACAGTTGAATCCTAGCAGAACCTCATTAGCATCCAATTTATTCGCAACCCGAAGGTGATGTTAGGCGGCGATTTTTCTCTGAAACTACAAGCAAACACATTTCAGAATATTATGTTTGTATCCCTTCATCAAGTAGATGATGAATGACGCTGAATAACAACTTTAATCAAGACCGAATAGAAGCAGAGACTATCCTTTTATTGCTCTCTTTCTATTTCTCTCTTTTTAGTACCATGAAGGGACTACACATCAGGGATCAAACAATAAGGGTCATTTTAAGAGGCGTTGGCTATCATGAAAATGTTCATAGTCTGAGGTGAAGTCGCAGCCTTAGGTAGACAGAACGAAATTTCCGATCATTCTCATTCCCCTATCGTGTACTCTCAGCGCAGGACATAGGGCGCCTTTTTGTCGAAAGAACAGCGAATTGTTTGCAAAATTCTTTTAGCAAGATAAGGAATTGCTGTCGAAGTGTCGCTTCCCCGAGGCTAGGATGTCAATCTTCCACAAGAGCGACGCCACAAAATAACGTTCGGCTTAAATGTTGAGAATCCAGAATTCTAACTTGTTCTTACTGTTATTTTTCGCAGAGAACATTCTTTTCGTCTGTTTCTACGTGTCAGACATCTCGTAGCCCTGTTTGTAAATTGTACCATGAAGTGTGAGAGATTTTGTGCCAGCTCCCCTCCGCAAAGCTCTACTGATCATAAACAACAAGAATCATAAAGAGTAAGAGATTGTTTGACATCTTTACTCCAGTTTTGCTTGACGTAACTCGCAATGTTTGCGACCAGTGGCTGGTAAGATCCCTCTCTGACAGAAAAAGCGAAGCTACAGTGCGTCTAAAAGAAGAACACTGGTAGCTAGATGATGGGCGACTGAGAGGCGAACCTGTCTGGCATGTAGGACGACGTCCCCCCTTGAGCACTGAGTACAGAGAGAGAAACCTGAACTCCAGCCACTGCTGCCAGCTGCCTTCCTCCGCATTACGCTGCTTTGCTGTCAATATGAACTTAGGCAATCTCACTGGTGTCCGATCATATTTTTCCATGTTCTTCCTGTAATTTACTAACTATGCTTGCACTTAATGCTCGTGTTCCTATTTATTCACACAACTTCTCGTTTATCGTGTCCACCAACCTGTTCCAGGATTTCAATGTTCAAAAGTTTATCACAGTGGGTAACTCATGTTTCTTTTGCTTTTCCAAAACAAGCCTAGTGTTTATCTTTGTTATGTGGGGTACTTCCCTTCTGTTTAGGTCACCACAGAATGGACTTTAGTTAGCATCAGTGAGGTACGCAAAACAGCACAAGTTGTCGTAAATGAAAGTGTAAACAAAGCTTCAGATATGAAGTTTTTATTGCCCCGGTCACATGTAGGTACACTGGATTACTAGGTCCAGCGGGGATAAGCTTCCATCTTTCAGATCTGCAGGGACACAAAAAATTAAAAATTTCACGCTGTTGTAGCTCTAATCGTAAATTGAGTACTTTATGTAAATTCTTTTTGACATACCCTCAATGTAAAATTTAGGAAATATTGTTACCTATTGTATTTTCCGATGTATATGACTGACGTACTATTTTCCATTTTAAATTATTCACATTGTATTCTCTCATTTACATGTACGTGGGTATTTTAATATGGTGGTACTCCACTGTACTACTCTATTAGCTCGATTAGTACATGGTGGTACTCCACTGTACTACTCTATTAGCTCAACTAGTATCGGGCAGCTTGTAGTTGGCAATCAACTCAATTTTGGTTCAAATGGCGCTGAGCAGTATGCTACTTAACTTCTGAGGTCATCAGTCCCCTAGAACTTAGAACTATTTAAACCTAACTAACCTAAGGACATCACACACATCCACGCCCGAGGCAGGATTCGAAGCTGCGACCGTAGCAGCAGCGCGGTTCCGGACTGTAGCACCTAGAACCGCTCGGCCACCCCGGCCGGCTCACTTTTGGCACTTGTTGAAGTGCCACACCTGTGTAACTCAGTGTTCCTATGAGGATACAGTCATATTTTTTGTTTTACTCCCTTTTCATCGCGAGGTAATCATATCTTAGGCATATATGGGAATTTGTGTGTTTACTATAATAACGTATGTGATGATAACTTTATTTTTTATTTCAAATTCACACTCCATTACGATGGTACACCAACAAACGTGCATTTTATCGCACATCACCATTTCATAGCCCGTACGCTGATGTCATGTCATAAACAACATACGTTAAACCGTTAATTTACGATTAAAATTATAACAGTGTAATAGTTTTGTAATTTTTGTAACCTTGCAGATCTGAAGATGGCAGCTTAGCTCTGCTGAAACTAGTAATCCAATTTATTTGCATGCGATCAAGACAATAAAGACTTCATACCTGAAACTTTCTTAACATTGAATTCATGATCGCTCTCCATGTGAGAACGTCATATTTTTGTACTAAGCAGTAACTTAATGAAAAATAATCACCTTAATGTACAGGGACTCTATGAAATGATGATACAAACTTTCAGGTATGACACAGAGGGAAAAGTTTATCAACTTTAAATAAGAAGCTCTTTTCTAGTGACGAATGACAAGTAAACGAAATGAAACTTCTCAGATTGGGAGTGTATGTGATGTAGGTGATGTTAAGTCATGATTAAAAATCGAGTCATATTTACAGAGAACTTGTCGGTATGAGCTCACTTAACAGACTGACGTCATACTCCCTCTGGCCCGGAAGCATGCGCTGATTCTCTTGGTAGGGTCGTCGTTTGTTCCTGGCCTGAGGCAGTTTGGCCAGCAACTGTTGCCACCAATCCTTGATATCTTGTGTGCTGGCACTCGAATGGTGTTGACGTCCGAGCTGGATCCATGCGCCGGCACGTGATGGACTTGACCGCTGCCGTGTCGAGCTGGCGGGACGCGCGGATGGCGATAATCTCTCAGCTGGAGCGACTGGAACTAAAAGCATCTTCTGAAGCCGGCGACGTCGCGGCGTTGGGAGCATAGGACAAGCCTGTGGCGAGTTGCCTGGGGACATTTCGGCGCAGCGACCTAAATAGTGTCGGTAATGGCAGGCAGCGCCTGAAGTTGGTGATGCTGGTCAGTTGTCTGAGTGACAAGGACACAGATCTGGGCGGAGACAAGGCCTCAAGAAGCTAACCTGCGTTACAGTTACGGGACGTTTCGACAGTCAGTGTTTGAGGGCTGTCCTGTGGACAAATATCTGGTGGAGTGGTGCCGTCTTTTATGACCAGACCCAAAGCAAACCAAGTGGAAGCGAACGGCTTCTGCGTATCTTAAGGAGCACTATCTGAGTGCTTTCACACCTCATGGCGGCGTTCTGGTGTCATTGTGATTAAGGTGGTGCACACTATTATGTGTGAACCGTGCAATGAAGTAGCCAGTTGCAAACAAGTTTCTGCATGAATATCTGTGGCTGCTGTGAAAGTATTATTTTCTTTTTTATGGTACGTGGGGAGCGCAACACTATGTGCGCTACGAGACAGATATAATTGGCGTGATTTAGTGTATTAAGTAGAGATTGATTCTTCATCACTGTGAGTCTATGTCACTTGACTCCTCCAGTGGTTTTACGAGGTTAAATTTGTTGGATGTGAGGTCCGCCAGTTATGCAAAACACCGTTTTCTTTCAGTACCCAAACATGTTTCTGCACCACTGTGCCATCATCAGTGGTTTTTCGTTTTTATTTATTCTGCAATGTGAACATTTTTGTTAAATTATTATAAAATTATGTGAATCTTTAGTTCAAACAGCAGGTCGTTTCTTTTTGTAAATACCTTTACATTTGGTGTGCATGAATTTTCTGGATCACTTTTGTATTAATTAGTATAGGTAACTTGTCATCTGCATAACTGGCGGACCTCACATCCAACAATTTTAACTGCAAACACGACCAATACAAGGAGCTGCAAATCAAAATGATGAATATTTTACGAGTTTACTATGGCAGTGAGCCTGTGTCCCACTGTCGTTGCATTAAGATTTAGTTGTTATTCTCTACCCTCTTAACTGAGTGGTCAGTGGATCTGACAGCCATGCTCTGAGACCAGGTTCGATTCCTGGCCGGCTAAGAGATTTTCTTCCTTTATTGACTGGGAGAACACCCTAGTCAGCCACTGTGAAGTCAACTGAAAGATTTGCAACTCGGCAGCCGATTTTCCCTTGATGGAGACTCCCAGCCATTAATACCCTACGATCATTTCATTTGTTGTAATTGCCTTTACGTGAAAGAGCTGCTACATCCGTTACTGTATACGAAGTTATTCAGACATAAGCGTGGGTATTGGGTAGGTAGTGTTTTAGTTGTCCGTGATGGTAGTAATGATGAATCAAAGTGTAATTAGGGCTTATATTTATTGAGCCTAGATAAGGTTAAGTATCCTTTAGCATCAAAAGCTGTACATGTATTACTTCTGACGGCCAGGCATTGTCTGCTACGGCAACCAGTTTTCACTACTATAGTCTCGACTGGAAAGCTACTTTTCTTATAAATAACAGTTTTCACCTGGTTAAGGCTTCCCCAGATTTTTGAAAGTCTATCAAAGCTATATCAGCGGCTGGCAGCTAACGACTCTGCTACGTTGGTAACCCCACATCCCACGAAATCATCGAAGGTAAAGAATGTTGGGCCCAGCCAGTACTACGATGGGTGACCGTTCAGGGAAAACTGGGTATAGTTAGTTTTAAGGACAGACACGTCATGGAAGAGGCATCCAACTGAACGACTTCTACCAGGTCGTTATGTGGCAAGATGGTTATCTGTTTACTGGCCGGTCAGGCAGTTAGAAAAATGGTAACAATCATCTGAACAAACAACTGTCGAATAAGACACGCTCGAAAGAGTCATAGCCACCAGACCAATTACAGCGTTAGAACCACATGTACACTGAATGAAGCGGGAAAGGAAGTGAGTAAGCAGTCTAATAGAAGGCTACATTGAGCATAGATTCACCTGGTAACTATAACGATTTTAAGTGCATCTTGTTCTAAGTTATTTAGATTGTTGTTACGATAATTCAAATTGCCCTACAAGCTGGTGGCATGCATTGCTTTGATAGCCTTTAAAAAGTAAGAGAAAGGCTTAACTAAGCGAAACGCTTTCTTTAAAACAAAAATAACTTTACAACCGAGACTGTTCCTGCACATAACTGTAAATTGTCTTTGCATGGTTTTCCACATAGAGCATGGTGGTATCGATACCACCATATCGGCGTCATAGCAATGAAATTGCAAATTTCCATAAGACACCGATAGTGGCTGTGCAGAATCTGGCGGACCCAATGAAGCACACCTGCAGAGCCACGCCTGGTCTCTGAGTGCCCTCTGCCACTGCGACACAGGACGGTCGGCGGCAGCCGATCAGTTCACTCACGCCCTGAGCCACATCGTGATGTGTAACTATGCAGACACCGCCTATTCATGACTCTGTCACCGTCTTTGTTGCTGTTGTAACAGCTGGACTCTTATTTCTTGTCGTATCATTTGCAATGCGTCTTAGTATGTTCGGAGAAACACACGTTAAGTAACTCTTCTGTTTACTGTGTTAACCACTTCGCTAATCATTTCTGTTCCTGTTCAGTTTTCCTACGACGACAGTGGCTGCACTTCTCTGTAGACCACCTCACTTACCTTTGTGTACAAAATCGTACGCTAGAGGACAAGACTGAATCTGTTCTGAAATGTCGAATCAAAACTCATTCAGCCTTATAAATTTCCAATTGTTTTATTTGAGCAACCAGATTCCGCACTACATTACACAATCTTCATGCCCCCTGACCGACATGTGGTAAAAATACACTTATGATCCAGCCGAAATAAAGGCCAAGCATTCAATTACTGTTATCCATGGATTTATCCTTAAAACAGCAATTATTATTAGCCCGATGTGGCATAATGCAGCTCTAAAACCTGTTGTTCAAATAAAATAACACCCGGAAATTCAGACGGTTGAAGGTATTTTGATTAGACGTTTCATATTGAACAGCCGATCCCCCGCAACCATCTGTATAAAGATGGATTTACAGAGACCTGATTTCAATCCGGATTGCATGCTGAAATCACTGGCTGAGTGCCAGACATGATTCTACCTCTGCACCGTCACTCCTCCTTATAGTCACCTCTACTAATTGTCAGAGCGAATAATGCCAACTAGTATCGTGGTTTCGTTTCCACTTTAATCTGTAGGTCCCCCTGTAACTGGCTAGGTAAACCAATTCAGAGGTTGGAGGAAGGCAACGGTATATCGCCCCCGTTAGAGCCATGCACCTGATGTTCAAACCAACCTTCGGCTTAACTACAGCTTTACCTTTTAGATCTCCTCCAGTAAATCACAATTATATCATTTTCCTTTTGGTAGGTTTGTGTGGCCCTAACGCCTCCAATCACTCTGGATAGACACTTGCTGAAATATCACGGTAACGACTACTTCCAGGGTCACAGCGCTGGCAGCATAGTCGATGTTAAACATTTGTTTACGTTGAGTATCAACTGCCAACAAGGAACTAGGCGCTGGTAAGCTGAAGTGCCTACACATTTCGACAGTTTCCTAACGGCACGACTATCACAATACTATTGCAGACATCTGTCAGTTCATTTACATTTATCGTTACCTGCAGCTGCCCTATAACACTGTCTTGAAGCACACCGCGACATTTTTTGTACTGACGATGCCTGCCTCTTGCACTTTAAGAACGAAGGCGTTTTCTTTCACACCAATCGAAAGTTTACTCAGATACTGCGGACGTATGTATTGCGTGTGTAGTAGGCTACTGAGCAGCAGTGGTTGGTAATAAATGTTGGGAGTAATGTCGATGTTTACATCAGTCAAAGTTACCTCCGGGTTTATTGATTACACTGTTTTTTATTTCTTATTTTTCTTTACCTGTACTAATGACATTGGCTACTCTTACACCTCTCCGAGTGAACATCAATGAAACCGACTGACTGTAGGGGCGGATTTCTGACTGGAAATGGAGGAGAAAATGACCTATGAACATGTTTCTGGAAATGTACTGCAGACATTGTAGATGCCACTGGCGAATGACAGTTCCTCTGACCACATTCCGTGTGTTACTTGCGTTTTGCAGGCTGTGTGATTGACGTATCGTACTGCAAGCAGCAAAATGGTCTGGTATCCATGTCGGGAAGAAGACGAAATGGTCTTTGCGTACCGCCAAGCCGATTGAGACATTCGAGAGGCAATACCGCTATATCAAACCAAGTACTACCACGGGCACCAACCACATCACACAATATTTCAAGCCTTGTTTGGGCATTTGTGTGACCTTAGGTACTTTCAGACAGGCAAATGTGGAGGGAGTTGGCGAAATGTGAGCACACCATATTTGGAGCTTGTACTTGTCCTCCAAATCTGATATACGTAGAGTCCGCTGCTTACAGTACGTTGCATCGATCGCACAGTTTGCAACACACAAGAAATACACGGCACTTGGAGGAACTGTCATTCGTCAGCGCCATTTTACCGTGGGAGTTAGCATTTCCGGACTCACTTTTTCCTCCATTTCCAATCAGGAATTCGTCCATACGGTTTGACGGTTTTACTAACGTTCACCCTGTAATGTCACAGTAATTTGTTACGCTTTTAACCTATAATTTACTTCAGTTCAGTACTGCACTTCATCTTACTGAACTGGTAAGACACCTTTCCTATGCACGAATAACTGAATCCTTTCCTTTCATTAATTGCAAAACTTTTTATTACAAATTATTTTCGTTATAATGGTGGCGTTGATTTTGTGTGAATTTTCTGCTGTCACAGATTTTCTTGGCCTGGTAAGAGATTACAACAGCATACCGTAGTATCACTGTTTTCATACTGTCCCATCATTGCTTATTTCTCTTTTCGGCACGATATTCGCAGTAAAACAGCGCGCCTTCTGTGCCAAGAAATGCTAGGAAATCAAATGACATGATATCTGTGTAATATTCTCTACTTCAGATAAAACACAGATGATAATGACGATGTCGAATGATGACTGGAGTATCCAGTCGAAAGTGTTGCAGTTCAATTCAGCAAAGCATATGTGAAAAGCAAATAGAGTAGGTTACTTCAAATTCGATCCCCGACGGGTTCACACGTAGCTTGTCGATTATCCATCCTTTAAATACATAATCAGAGATGAGAAATACCCTGACCTCGCTGAAACACCGTATCCTGTTGGAAGGAGGCATACTCTGGGAGTTTTACAAACACACTTGAGGTGAATATATAATACGGTGAAAGGTGTTGCTAAGGTAAGGTACCGCTCTCTGGTCTCCGTTGGTCACTGCTGCATGGTCACTGTTGGATCTACCCTGGCATGTTCTTATTGCGGACAGACACATGAACAGTAGAAACGGAGAAGTTTCTAAGTACCAAATCCAGAATTTGTCAGGAGTATCGAAAATCGACGTAACTCATCTTTTCTTGTACTTACCTTATATGTGTCAAAAATAATGAGATGTTATTACAAGACCACGAAATTTTGCTGCTCACTTCATCATATAAAGACAAATTAGAAAATCAGTAATCTGTTGAGAGCGTTTTAATTGCAATACCAGGATATTGACTGGTGCTAAATGCCAAAATGAAAGATTTTGTTTCAAGAGCATTTAATACATAGACACTACGTGTAATTTTCATTTAGAAATACATCGGTAATATTTTAAGTAGTAGGACCATAATCAACAAAAACCATCTCACCTGACTTTCAATAACAACATTAATTTCAAGGAAAAAATCTCTCAGTAATGACTTCTGTCTCTTATGTGAGTAAATTCTTGGATCCGATATTGTCATGTTCACTGAAAACTCGCTCTGATGTTGAGGAACAGATAACTTCATCACCAGCAGGTCACTCTCTTTTGCAGCTCATTAACATGGCAGCTCTCTCAAGTGAAGTACGGGATGGCATACATCTGCCACGGTGTTTCCTGTTTTGAATGCGTCGACATTTTTCGACTGGTCTCTTGCAAAGTAAGAATGTTTAGTTGCTAATTGAGATGGACGCGTATGACACGCTGATCTTTCTGCGTTTGGAGACCTTACACACCTGCATTAAAAACAATATTTTAACAACAGCTTTAAAATCAAATAAGTCAACTGTATACTTTGGAATTATATGGAATGGGTTCATATCAATAGCTGACTCAACAATCATGTGTAAATCTTGCAGAAGAAAGGCCTTGATTACCTCTCCTCGTTTCTCTATAATTACAAAATCTTTACGAAACTGCAGTGCCTGTGTCTTTCTGAATTACGATGCGATGTTCCTTCTGAAGGAATACTGCATCGTAATTCTGAATAACGCAGGCATTGCAATATCGTATTTACCTGCCGATACCGAGAACGTGACTTTCAAGTAACATGTCTCTCGTGCACGAGAATATTCATAATGGATGTACGAGTACACGCTGTAGACATATAAGCGAGAAGTCCAGCTCGGGTCACGGCGCGGCACAAAATTTCATCGTCGTCGTTCCATTGTACAGCTGATGGTTGCTAACACATTTCATGTTAAAAATATCTGTATGGCAGGTCAAAAAGCTATGCCCATTCTCTAAAAACTTGATTGTTATCTCTTTTACTGTGGTAATTTAAACTAACTTACGCTAAGAACAACACACACACACCCATGACCGAGGGGGGACTCGAACCTGCGACGGGGGAGGAGCCGCGCGACCCGTGACAAGATGCCTGAGACCGCGCGGCTACCCGGCGTGTCTGTTATCTCTTCAACCAGTCCCAGGCTTAATGGAGGAGTCCTTGCAACATGGCACCTGGAACACCACTGGGAAGCATTGCATGGCACAAAGAATGAATATTCGAAAAATTTTCTCCACAATTTCCAGAATGAAATTTTCTATCTGCAGCGGAGTGTGCACTGTTATAAAACTTCCTGGCATATTAAAACTGTGTGCCGCACCGAAACTCGAACTCGGGACCTTTGCCTTTCGTCTGCAAAAGTTCTAACACTTGAGCTACCCAATTACGACTCACCACGCGTCCTCACAGCTCCACAATTTGTCTCTTGAAACAAGTCTAGGGACATGCGACCGAGTACCGAGGACACAATATCACTGAAAACGCGTTTTGTAAGGAAAATAGCACTTAGAAAGATTTCTTTTCTATTATTCCTATTAATATTTCATCAGCGTGCTATGTAATCTTCCTGTCCGTTCACTTGAGACAAAGTAGAAAATTACTACGCCAGTTGCTAAAGTCCTGGCATCACTCGAAACCGCCACTGTTAGGTTATTATTCTCTGCGTTGGGTAATAATATGAGAGCTGGGACCTTCCTCTTTATTTAAAGTAATTTTCATTGCTGTTATTCCCAAATCGAAATAGTTTCATTTTGTATTTAATAAGTAGATTTAAGTCTGTCATTACCTTACAATACATACATACTTTTTTACGATGCATATGTTTACAGGCAGGCTAACTCTTATTAAGTTAACCGATACTTGTATCTTTGTCTACGTTTGTAGATGTGTGTCCATGTTTAAACATTAAATTTTATTTATTTAACACGATTGTATCCTGTGTGTTGGAGCTCGCTTTATTTTAAAGGAATAATTTTCGATTCATCTCCAGTTTATAAATTTACCGATTTAATGACAGTTTATTTAGAATTTTTATTCATAATATTTCGTTGTCTACACAATAAGAGTAAACTAAATTTCTCTTGTAAGGAGGCATCCTTGATGGCTTTCTTTACGTTTAAAACTGCTACATGCACCGTACAATAGTTACACATAAATAAGTTTTTATTAACACCGTATTCACTTCATTTTCCACAACATATCGTTTCTGTCATATGGCAGAAGTGATATACCAAAAGGAAGTCATTGCAGCAGCGTCTAAAAAAATTAAGTCTAGAGATTATTGTTTCATGATGGAACGTGGCATAGTAGGGATAAGTTTGAAAATAAGACAATGAAAGGAAGAGCCATCTAGGTTAAAGCAAAAAGGTACAGATCGATAGAGACCAAGAAAGCAGGGAGTAGTCAATGTGAAAAAGACGTTTGTTTACTTCTGCATAGAAAGACGACAGCTTATGATAGTTACAGGCACAACTAGGGCGATGAAGAAAGGAAAAATATAGTCTCCCTTTGAATGCAGCATAGTCGTTGGTCAGACGTAGGCAGTAGTTTGTTCCTCAGACATACAAGTCGAAAGGAGAAGGAAGTAAAGCATGGCTTTGTGTTATATGCAGGTACAAATAAGATTCTGGACATAAAACCTCTTCTTGCAGTTGGGGGATGTTGCCTTATTAGTATTGTTGTCGTCAGTTCATAAACTGCCTTGATGCAGCACTACACGATAGTGAATCCTGTGCAAGTCTCTTCATTTCCACGTAACTTTTGCAACTTACATACTGTGAACTTGCTGTAGTAGGCAAACTGCTGCCGTCCTACGAATGTCTTCCCTCTCAAGTTCAGTTCAGTACCGCTTCATTAGTTCCCCTGTATACACAACGAAACCACAGTATTATTCTGCAGCCTCACATCTTTTAATTTATAACCTTCGTACTGCTTTTGGAACAAGTTTTACTTCAGTACCAGTTTACACTCCAGATACAAATAAATAAGACTTCATCGACGATAAAATCCGCTACTGTTGTTAAAATAATTTATTTCTAAAAAGAAAAACACAACCCCGTTTCAGGACCTGTATCCATCTTGAGGTGCCTCTGCAAAATCTACAGGCGTACACTCTATACAATCCCGTTCTTGGACGTTTCAGTGTTCGAAAGACCACCTGTCAACCTTCATGTGGATACATTTATGGCACGCCGTTAAACTCGGACTATTGTAAGTCTAGTAATGGGATTCGAGATGTTGGCCGTTAATATTTTATATTTGATTCAATGGTGGTTTCCGTTCTTTTAATTGGAGACTTTTGTCCTTTTATGTAGGACCACCTCTGCGAGAGGGTTTCTAGCAATCCTACGATCGAAGATGATATTCTGTTTAATGGCATGTAGCAGAGATGCAATATTTTATCACATTGCACTTATGCATCATTTATGGACTCAAATTTTAATGTACGTATAGCGTTTTTTTTCTAATGAATTCCTGTTGGTTCTGTTTAGCTGTTCTTACGTTAACAATGTGTTTAGATGCTGTTATTGATTTAAAATTTTGTAGATGCACCTGAAGATGGGGCACAAGTCCTACAATCAGATGGTGCTTTTCTTTTCAGAAGCAAATAAGTCTTACAACTGTAGCAGATTTTATCATTGATGATGATTAACCGCTGTGGATGTCCCGTCAAGAGAAAAATATAAGACTTGCTAACATTCAAATTTATATTCAAGGACAACAAATTTCTTTTTTTCATCCAGGCTTTTCAAGTTGTAGCAATTCTTCGTTTTGCATCTTCACTATTTCTGGCACCGTTAGTTCTTTTTCTGTCGCAATATGGGACTAATGTACTACCTTCAGTATCCCAGCATTTATAGTATAGTTTCCTCAGCATCACCTGATTCAGTACGACTACATTTCATTACCCTTCATTTATTTTGTTGATGTTCGATACAAAACCACTGTTCAATACATTATAAGTTTCGTTTTTACTGATTTAAAAGACCTGTGCCATCCCTGACAGAGTTAAAATGTCACCGACAAACTTCAAAATTTTTGTTACTTCCCACTAAACTCTTTGTGCATTTTGCGACGTACGTGCTTCGTTCGTATAAAACAGCTGAATGAAATCGTTGTAATGCAATCATTGCAGTAAGAATTAGTTTTCAGTGTTTTATGTGCTACAGAAAAATTGCAGTGGCTTCAGACAGATGGGTGTGTACGAAAATTGGTACGTAACTTTCCGATTCCTTTCAGCACTAAGTGTTCGACAGTAATCGAAATCACCCTGTATATTATGTCACCAAAGGGGATACTGCTGCTCACAATACGAGAAATACAGTCTCCCCCCTTGTGTCGATAGACGGAAGGAGTTATATTAGAATGTCTTCCACGAGGAAATTGTGTTTAATTGAAAGCAGTAGATTCTCTTTACTGCGACACAGGCTTTAGACAGGACTGCAGACCAGGCAGAGGTGGGGTTGGGAGCCCTGCAGAAACATCACTGCAGCACACTGTGCCGCTAAAGCGCAATGGCCCCACAAATTGGCGGCAGATACCGCGCTGCGGGGAATTTGCTTCTGATCCCGGTCGCTCGTCCTTCAGCGGCACTATCGCACCGCCACGCCACATATTTACTGCTCGATCGCCACGTGTTTCCGTTCAAGCGTTATTGGGTTGCAAAGGATGAACGACCACTCGTGGACACATTTCCTGCTATCGCCTGTCGAGAAAGACCTTATCACTACACATTTAAATTTACATGGCTCCTGTATTACTGTTCATCTCAAATACGCTACTGAAACACTTTACCAATTAGTGTAGAGATTGCAATGAGGAAAACGTATTGCAGGTGATACTTTCAGATTTATTTTGTCAAAGGCCAAAGGTACGGTGGCACATAAAAGCTTTATTAAATCCCCTGTGTTGTCAACAGTTTTGCTGTCAGGAATTTTTAGCACACTGTAGATCACAAAATAAATAATAAACATTCAGTCACACTTGTAGAACAGAATAATGATTCTCGTAACAAATTTTTTGCTTTAGAAAGTAACCTTCAGAAATTCAAAGTGCATAGCGTTCCGATGATAAATCAAAATTTTAAAACGGAAGAAAGAAACCATATATAGGGTGTCCCACTCAAACCTCCCTGATTTGAAGCACCCAGGAGAGAAAAATCACAGTAGATACGACAGTGAAAAATGCATCACACTGTAGAGCATGTCAAAGAATTTATATTCCCGCGTCAGAAGTGCCAAGTATCGTCGCCAGAGTGCAGCATGGTCGCATGAAGTGAACATGGCGACTCCACAGCAGCGCGCGCAATCAGTAGAGTGGTTTGCAGAAACAAAATTGCCGATTACTTTGCCAAGAAATTATTGTCATGTGTATGAGTGTGATCCATCTGATGACAATTAAGGAATGGTATAGGAAGTTTGTGCAACAGGAAGTGTTCTGAAACATTGTGGCAGTGTACATTACAGAGTTTCAGAAGAGATAGTGGAAGCCATCAGACAAACGTTTCTCGGAAGCCCACGCTAGTCAAGCATTTATGCAACTTGACGCACCTTGATCAACATTGCATCGTGTAGTTCGCCAATGTCTTCGTATGTGGTTTTTTTTTTTTTTCATCAGTCTACTGACTGGTTTGATGCGGCCCGCCACGAATTCCTTTCCTGTGCTAACCTCTTCATCTCAGAGTAGCACTTGCAACCTACGTCCTCAATTATTTGCTTGATGTATTCCAATCTCTGTCTTCCTCTACAGTTTTTGCCCTCTACAGCTCCCTCTAGTACCATGGAAGTCATTCCCTCATGTCTTAGCAGATGTCCTATCATCCTATCCATTCTCCTTATCAGTGTTTTCCACATATTCCTTTCCTCTCCGATTCTGCGTAGAACCTCCTCATTCCTTACCTTATCAGTCCAATTAATTTTCAACATTCGTCTATAGCACCACATCTCAAATGCTTCGATTTGTGTGTTTACGAAGTGCAAATTCTGCAACATCTGACGCCAAACGACAAACCACGCCGACAACAATTTGCTGCGGATAAGCTGCAGCGTATTGATATGGGTGCCGGCGTCCTGGAAAGAGGTTTTATTCTCAGATGAGGCAACCTTTCATGTATCAGGAAGGGTTAATTGGCATAATGTTCGGATTTGGGGTTCGCAAAATCCGCACGTTGTCATTGAACATGTTTGTGATAGCACTAAACCAAACATCTGGTGCGGGCTAATTGCACGACAGGATTGTTGGACCATGCTTCTTTGCGGAACAAACAGTGAATGGGTCATTGTATCTGGACATGTTGGAGCAGTTTGTGTACCCTCAGATACAAGATTTGTAACCCAACTTCATTTTTCAACAAAATGGTGCTCCGCCCCATTGATCAACGGCTGTTCGAAAGTTCCTGGATGGGTAATATCCCAGTCGTTGGATCTGACGCGGAGGACCCATTGCCTGGCCACCACGTTCACCCTACATTACGCCGCTTGATTTCTTCATGTGGGGATTCGTGAAGGCCCGCATGTAAGCGACCAAAGCGGACGATATCCCTACGTTGCGACATCGTATCACTAATGCGATTTCAACAATAACAGAGGAAATGTTACAAATAACTTGGCAAGAAATTGAACATAGACCCCATATTATTCGTGCGGTAAGTGGTTCACATGTAGAGGTGTATTGATGATAAATAAATAAATAATTTGAGATACTCCACAATGTGGTGCATTTTTCATTGTCATATCTACTGTGTTTTGTTTTCCTGGGTCTTTGAAATCAGGGAGGTTTTAGTGATACACCCTGTACCTACAACTTTTTGTGACAAATGCTGTTAACACTTCGCTATATAGCCATTTCGTGCCACTGCAACAACGCATCTTTTACGGATTCCTTCAATCACACATACTACAGTCACGTGATAAATTGTTTACCATTCAGGCTTTCCTTGAAATCAGCTTTAGCTCGGTAATCTCTTCATCCAATACCTCACACACGAGCTCCATTTCATCGTCATCTTCACTTAAAGCATTAGGCCCTTTTTTCGTTCTGCCTGTTACAGTAAGTATCGTTTCCTGTGTCTTTTCACTACCGACTTAAATCTTCTTGTATGAGGTGGCAATAACTCTTTACTCATTCTTTCGAGATGTTCGTTCACGTTTCTCGTATTTTTTTTTTGTATCGTACTCGGGATGTTAAAGATATAAGTTGTTCCCCAATTTCCGAACTTAGAAATCAGTCCGTTCTTGTGCATCCCTTTACTACCCTTACCTGTATTTGACTTCCTTGGCGTTTGACTATAGCCGCCGATTCGTTTAGGTAGGCAAGTACTGGAACTGCATTATCTTATAAAATTACAAACTTGTTTCTTTCATTGTTTCAGTTTTTAGACTTCTGTTTATTGTTCCACATACATTCCAAAACCTAGCTAATTTCTTCTCTATATCTTTGTCCTACTCATGTGTCTCATCTAAACCTAAACAGTTAAAATATTTGATATTTTCTGTTGTCTGATACAATTTTCGTCCTTATATAATATTCCCCGCTGAAAGACATTGGTTTTGTGGTCCTTCGTGAAATAGTCAAATGTTACTCTTTACAGACATTACCTAACAAATGTATTCCGCTTTGTAGGTCTTCTTCATATTTGCCAGCGTTTTTTGCATATAAAAGACAATTCAAGCGGGAATAACTGTTAATCTTAATTCCCTCTTAAAAATCTCCTTCCATTTCCGAATTGCGTCATCTAAATGAACTTCAAAAAGCGGGTTTAAATGCAGCACTCTTCTGGTACTCCTTTGTTTTTGCTATAGACTGTATTATAGAGCCATTGGTATCTGAAGTCACACTGTGTCATAGTACAGACACTTTGAAACGTTTGTTAGGTGTTAAGGGTATTCTCTTTTCCTCATCATTATCCACAGTTTCTTTCTGCCAGCATTATCGAATGTCTTAATAAAATCAATGAAACGGTAAACGGGTTTCCCTATCATACTTTCTCTGTTTTCAGATTATTCATTTTGCTATAAATACTGCATCTACTATTGATCTGCTCATCAAAAATACCATTTTTGCTTTGGCTAATAAACTCTCATCTGTAACATTTAACTTCTTGTTTAATATTCTAGAACAAATTTTGTGTGCTGTGTCAAGTAAGCTGATCCCTCTACATTTCTCGCAGCTAGTGCTGCATCCTTTTTTAACCGGGTCACTTGTGACCATCCTGCTGGAACAGCTCCTTTTCTCCGACACATATTAAATAAATCTCCTTTGCAGCAAGGTACTTCCATATTATTGCAGTTCAACGTTTCTCCCAGCCATACCAATAGCTTTTCTGTTTTTTTTTCTTTCTTTTTGTGGAGTTGGGGGCGTCTCTTAATTTAAGCATACATAATTCGTCCACATATCCTATTTCAGTTTCATCTTCTAGCAGACTAGCGCTGTCAAAAAGGGCATTCCTGGCGAAGAGAAGTCTACTACTATCAAACATAGGTCTCAATTTGAGGAAGAAGTTTCTGAGAATGTTCGTTTCTAGCACAGAATTGTATGGTAGTGGAATATGGACTGTGGGAAAACCGGGACGGAAACGAATTGAAGCACTTGAGACGTAGTGCTACCGACGAATGTTGAAAATGAGTTAGAGTGATAAGGCAAGGAATGAGGAGGATCTGCGCTGAATCAGAGAGGAAAGGAGTGTGTGGAAAACATTGAAAAGCAGAAGGGACAGGGTGATAAGACATCTGTTAAGATATGAGGGAATGACGTCCATGGTACTATAGGGAGCTGTAGAGGGCAAAATCTATAGAGGAAGGCAGAGATCAGAATACATCCAAAAAATAACTGAGGACGTAGGTGCTACTCGGAGTTGAAGAGGCTGGCACAGGAGAGGAATTCATGGCGAGACGTATCGAATCAGTCGTAAGACTGATGACCCAAAAAAAAAAAAAAAAAAAAAAAAGAATTCTCTATGGAGCACGTTTCTTTATACCATAACTTCTTTTAATGTTCTATTCAGTTTGCTTGTTATATGTTATTTGTTTGAGCAGCTTCTGTTTGATTAGCGTTTTCATTGATCCCAGAATGAAATTTTCACCGTACAGTGGAAGTAAAGCTGTGAGGACGGGTCCTGAGTCGTGCTTGGTAGAGCACTTGCCCGCGAAATACAAAGGTCCCGAGTTCGAGTCTCAGTCCAGCACACGGTTTTAATCTGCTAGGAAGCTTCATTTTCATTGTTGTATAAGCTATCATTTACCTTCTGTGAACATCGTTTTCTATTACAATTACTAAACTGTACCAAGATTCTTGACGTGCTCGTTGCTGCAATTCTCTCTTATTGGTAGATTTGGTGATTCTCCGCGGTTTGTCCATTGCGATGCTTACCCGGTAAGCGTCTTTTTCTTCCAATACGACTTATAGACTTCAGTTGTCCAAATATTCAACCCTTTTTCCCTCCTTTTTCTTTTTTCTTAAGACTTCCTCAGCAGCTATCTTAATTACTGTTTCTATATTTTTCCATTCTTTCTCTATTACTTACGCTTCTTCTTGCTTCTCTACTTCGTGTGCTACAGATTTCATATTCTTTGATCAGTTATTAGATATACTTTGTAGATTTCCTTACTTCATTTTTTCTCCTGGATACTTTTTGTTCTTTCTCTACTTCGTGTTCGTATCTAAAATATGACCAAGAAGTGGTCAGAACCTGTATCATGTCCCCTGTACACTCTTCTGCTTCTTACTTTGCCTTCAAATTTTTCATTAAATATTATGCATTTAATAAGAGACGTAAATCCTCGAGCTGACTACATATATTTATGGATACATATTTGGCGGATAAAGGTACTGGTTGCTTTTAGTTTGTTAAAAGAAATAAAATCTCTAAGCATTCTCCCAGTGTTATGATTTTTCCCCCCATCGTTCTCACAAGCTTTTCGACAGGTTTATTCCCTACCCTAACGTTTAAATCTCCAGTCAGTATCATTTGATGCCTACTGTTAAACATGTCCAAAACTGATTGCAGTTTGTTATAGAAATCTATGGGCTCCTGTTTTTTTCCCTTCATCGGGTGTGTGAACTGCAGCGATAGTCAAGTTTTGTCTCTCTTCTTTGATAGTTCTAACTATAATTCTGTCATTTATATAACTGTACCCTATAATTCTCTTTTCCCATCTGTTATGATTGCAAATGACAATCTTTTTGCTTGCTCTCTCCTGTTTTCATGCTCCTCTACATGGCATCAAATATTCTCGTATATACTGGTTACCCCGTAGCTTTTTCTTTATTTCTGTTATGGAAGCAATTTCTGCGTACCTAGACCTTTTTTAAAATTTTCTGTCAACACTTTTTTTGTTTTTTTTTTTCAACTTCTGGCATTCCATGTCGTTACCTTAATTGTACAAGCAATCCATTTTTTCTTAACCTTTTTCTTCGCCGGATGCGTAATCGGTATATTTGACATTGGTCAAAGGCTGGTTTTGGTAGTAGTAGTAATTGGGACTGGAGTTGGCAGGAAAATGGACGTGGGAAGGCCGGGCTTAGGATAAGAGAAAGGTACTAACAGCCGTTGTGGGAGACACTTTTTAGCTCCTCCCCTTCACCCTGACCACGTGTGACTCTTCAGGCAGCTAAGCTATCGCTGGCGTACTCCTCCGGATTCAGTCACGCAAACCACCTCGCCCGTAGGGACTGCTATTTTAATGTGATGTCCTCTGAGGAGAACACGGACAACACGTAAGCCCCATCGGATTAAAATCCTTATTTAGACTTGCCCATGAGAAAACCTTCACCTTTTTCTTTGCGGAGTGTGCTTGGACACACCCCGAAAGATACATTGGTCGTTTTGAAAAATCCTGGCTCTGGAAGATGCTTACTAGCATATGGTAGCATGCTTGTCCAAAATATGTCTGTAGTCAAGCCCGCTTACGAAATTATCCTATGCGCACTAAAGCATTCACAGTTTTGGCGTAGAAACATCCTCGTACTGTAATATTTACTCTTCCATCCTTCATAACTGGAACTGCATCTTTCACGTGTAGAACTGCGAAAGTAACGAATCAAATTAAACTTGTTCTCGAAGCTCCATAGTAACTTGGACGAAGCTATTGCTATCCACTTCCAGTGTTCTTTAGAAAAGATAATTCTCTTCTTCATATCTGCCGAAATGACAAAAGGATTATCGCAAAGACGGGCACCCTCATCTCGAAGTCGACGTTGTACTACAAAAACGTGAACTCGCATAATGCTTGCTACTATTATTAACAATTTGTCGAACAGTCTTCCGAAGCTTTGCGTCTAACTATTCTGTTGACTTCGTTCTTACTTTTTCATGGCGGAACCTATCTTGAACTGTCGCTAATATGACAACGAAATCTATAAATTTTAATCCACAACGAACATTAACTATATAGATACTCGAAAAGTATGATAAAATTCACTTGTGTTTTATCTTAAAAAGCATATATTATTGCCGTCTACAGATCTGTGGGATATTCTTCAAGCGGTACAATTCTGGATGAATAACTTTGAATTTTTCTGGAAAAGATAATAGTTACAATTAAGGAAAAGAGGCTATAAAATGTTTTATCAAAGAGCTATTCACCCACAGTTATTATGCTTTCGTCTTGTGCTGCGTGTACTTTCCTGCCTTGTTGACTCAGCTGTGGCACAGAATAACCATTGATTCCTGCGTTCCATTTTATTCTCAGCTAGTTTACTTATACGCTTCAACTTCATTGTGCAAAACCATTTCTCAACACAATTTTTGCACCACTGTTGGTGTGACCTAAACGCTGGTATAATGTGCACCATATTACTTGCTCAAACATCTAAAGTGGTATTGGCTTCTAATGGCTCTGAGCACTATGGAACTTAACATCCGTGGTCATCAGTCCCCTAGAACCTAACTAACCTAAGGACATCACACACATCCATGCCCGAGGCATGATTCGAATCTGCGACCGTAGCAGTCGCGCGGTTCCGGACTGAGCGCCTTAACCGCGAGACCACCGCGGCCGGCTAAAGTGGTATTGATGCAGGTAGTATATACATGAGAAGAACTGTGCAATGTCAAACAATGTATGTGCATGAATTTTTAAATAATTATTAGTCCACATTCCCTTACATCTTATCAGTGTAAAAGCACTGCTGCTTCCTTTCAAAGTATCAAACGTTCTACGACATCCACAGCACTGTAACTGCGAAACTTAAAACTTATGTGACTGTTATTCAAGAAGCATCGTACACGTTATGCAACTTTTTGGTCGACTGTATGTCAAGAGCCAACAGCCTTGCCGCAGATCACCGAAGTTAAGCGCTGCCGGGCTGAGCTAGCACTTTCATGGGTGAACATCCTGTCTGAGGAGCTACTTGACTGAGAAGTAGCGGCTCCGGTCTCGTAAACTGACGTGCGGCTGGGAGAGCGGTGTGCTGACCAAATGCCCCTCCATATCCGCATCCAGTGACGCCTGTGGGCTGAGGATGTCTCGGCGGCCGGTCAGTACCGTTAGGCCTTCCAAGGTCTGTTCGGACGGAGTATGTCAAGGTGAGCAGCGCACTGAAATGACTTTTCCAATGTACAAATTACATACCTGTATTTTGCACATTAAGCAAATCTTTCATAATGTTGGCCCTCCATCTTTTTTTATCATTACATATCTATTTTCCACTTTAATCTTGTATTTTCTTCCCCTTCCCCCGTCCCCCGCTGCTTATTTTTCCTTGCACGATCTCGTCTAAGACATTTGTTTGTTCCTTTCTGCCTTTACAATATCGAGCGGTTCCAGACGCTTCAGTCTGGAACCGCGCGACCGCTGCGGTCGCAGGTTCGAATCCTGCTTCGTGCATGGATGTGTGTGATGTCCTTAGGTTAGTTAGGTTTAAGTAGTTCTAAGTTCTAGGGGACTGATGACCTCAGATGTTAAGTCCCATAGTGCTCGGAGCCATTTGAACCATTTTTTTTACAATATCCTGCAAAATTCGTTTTTTCCCAACAACCCTTCTTTTCACCAATTAGTTCTTTCTCTTTAAGAGCATCATATCTCCTCTATCCTCCTAAACATTCACATCTCAATGATCTCCAACATTTTTCTCATATTCCTTACCAGTTTGACCCTTTAAAAACGGTACGTCAGATATAGTCTTAGTAACAGATTACCGATACCCGTCCGACCATCCAGATTTGGTTTTCCATCCCTTGATTAAATTCTTTCGTCGAACTTTGAAAACACACTTCCCTCTCCTTCTGCACTGGAAATTTGTGCATCGTCTCTTCTCCAGGGACATATACACACATCGAAAAATGTTTTCAATCACCTCGGTTTCAAGAGTTCCGGAACATGTACAGAAAATTGGAATAGAGATTAACATAAACATCATTTGCACCCTTTTTATTACTCATGAACCTGACGAAATGCATGCCAAATCTTCAGAGGTTGTGGTCCAGATAGCTGTACACACCGGTACCTCTAATACCCAGTAGCACGTCCTCTTCCATTGATTGCATGCCTGTATTCGTCGTGGCATACTACCCACAAGTTCATCAAGGCAGTGTTGTTTCAGATTCGGTGTAGATCCCTCAAAGTTGGTGGGTCACGTCGTCCGTAAATAGTCCTTTTCAATCTATCCCAAGCATGTTCGATAGGGTCCATGTCTGGAGAACATGAGGCCACTCTAGTCGAGCGATGTCGTTATCCTACAGGAAGTCATTCACAAGATGTGCATGATGGGGGCGCGAATTATCGTCCATGAAGACGAATACTTCGCCAATAAGCTGCCGATATGGTTGCAGTATCAGTCCGGGGATGGCATTCACGTATCGTACAGCCGTTACGGTTCCTTCCATGACCACCAGCGGCGTACGTCGGCTCCACATAATGCAACCCAACACAGCAGGAAACCTCTACCTTGCTGCACTCGTTGGATAGTGTGTCTAAGGCTTTCAGCCTGACCAGATTGCCTCCAAACCCGTCTCCGACGATTTTCTGGTTGAGGAAATATGCGACACTCATAGGTGAAGAGAACGTGATGCCAATCCTGTGTAGCCCATTCGGAATGTTGTTGGGCCCATCTGAACCGTGCTACATGATGTCGTGGTAGCAAAGATGGACCTCGCCACGGACGTCCGGAGTGAAGTTGCGCATGATGCAGACTATTGCGCACAGTTTGAGTCATAACCCGACATCCGGTGGCTGCACGAAAAGCATTATTCAACATGGTGGCGTTGCTGTCAGGGTTCCTCCGAGCCATAATCCGAAGGTAGCGGTCATCCACTGCACTAGTAGCCCTTGGTCGGTCTGAGCGAGGCATGTCATCGACAGTTCCTGTCTGTATTTCCTCCATGTCCATGTCGCTTTGGTTCACTCTGAGACGCCTGGACACTTACCTTTTTGAGAGATCTTCCTGGCACAAAGTAACAAGGCGGACGCGATCGAATCGCGGTATTGATCATCTATGCATGGTTGAACCACAGACACCACGAGCCGTGTACCTCCTTGTTGATGGAATGACTGGAACTTTGTCGGCTGTCGGACCCCCTCCGTCTAATAGGCGCTGCTCATGCGTGGTTGTTTACATCTTTGGGTGGGTGTAGTGACATCTCAGAACAGTCAAAGAGATTGTGTCTGTGATACAATATCCACTGTCAACGTCTTCCTTCATGAGTTCTGGGAACGGGGGTGATGCAGAACATTTTTTGATGTGTGTGAATAGGATTACATTAGTAATTAACTATGCTTAAGAGTGATTTTACGCGCAATAAGAGTAGTGTGATGTATCATGCTACTTGTAGAGACGAACATGAATATCAACGGGACTTTCGGATGACGTATGTAGTCGAGCGTGTTCTGGGGAAGCAGTTTTCTCCTTGTAACATTACTTTGGCGTCCAATTACGCTTTTCCGGTAAGCCAACGTTTCATGCACTGTTCAACGTGCTGGTAAAGACCATAAGCACTTACAGGAGCAACAGCGATATCTGTAGCAACACTACGTCATGGTTGCATGTCCGGTACGTTCTACCGAAGATGAAAACGGCCGTGGAAGCTTGTGCTTGCACATTGGACTGATGAATTAAACCCTCTACTCAGGAAGCTTGAAAAGGCTGTGGATATCTGCTAGAGTTTTAGCCCACCACTTTCCTAACAAATGTTCAGGGTTTCTCCGCAACCTGACAAAAATTTTCCTTAGACATTATCTTGCACAATAAGTGATAAGAATTTCTGTCGGGAGGCGACCGCCGAATATGCAATTCAGTTTAGTGCTGAATCATTGAGACAGCCTTTGTTTGAAATTTTTGTTCCTCTGCAGCCGCAGCAGTAACCAGCTAAACAGTCTTAAGTATTCGACAAATTTAGAGAGTCAATAATGGCATCTTGTGGAAGGTAGATGGCAGGCATGTGGTCAAAGTTGTGGAATGTAATCGGCAGTTCCGATTCATCTTACCGGAGGCTCGCGTGATTTTACGGTGACGTTTTGCCACTGTAGGTACCGAGCGACAACCACAATTTTCAAAACTCCGTCAATCGAACCGGAATGGATGTCGATTTTGGTAGCAGCCTTGATCGTGGGAGATGCACGTCTAAGACACCGTCGGCCAGATTGATTTAAGAGGGAATAGGTTGTGTTGTTTCCAGGAAAATTGTAGTTAATTTATTGGTATTACTTTATAAGCTATATATCTTTGAAGCCATATCCAAGACAGTGGTTTCCCGAGATTCCTGTCTTGCAGGAAGCTAGTATGGGGTTTACGGAACGAGGAAGCGCTACATGTTTACTGCCCAGTGTAAGGACCATAGAATTTCTCTTAGTGTGGTCTGATTGATACAGGGCAGTGGTCTTTATTGCCAGAGTGTCAATCCCTTTTCAATTTGATTCGCAGATCAAATTGGCTATGTCAACACACCAGAAAATACTCGTCTCTAGCCTTGATAAAGACATCAGTACGGTGCAGAGGAGACTTTGCAAATCCCTTCAGATATGCCTCATCCTACTGAAGAGCGCTGCTGCCCTAACCTTTCCAGAAACCAAACTGATCGTCATCTAACAGATCCATAACTTTCTTTTCCATTCTTCTGTTTATTATACTTGTCATCAGCTTGGGTGCCAGAGCTGTTATGCTGAGTCAGTCCATCCGACGATCATTTTCTTCTCGGTTTCTTCATATCTCCCCGCAGCCATTTAGCCCCGGCATCCCTTCCACATTCTCTTTTCTTCAGTCCTAAGGGATTTACATTGTAACATTCAGATCTTTCCCCGAGAATTTTTGTACTTCTTTCTTACTTCAATTAGTTGAAGCATTTCTTCTGTTACACAAGAGTTCTTCGCATTTAACTTAATTGTTTGTGTGCCCTCTTAATAGACGTCCACTCCTCTTCAACTGAACTGCCAGCTGTGGTATTCTTTATCACAGTTTCCACACCCTTAGCGAACTTCGAAAGTGTCTCATCATTCCTCAGTGTTTAGTATCCTACTTACTTCCACACTGTTTCTGCGGAATAAAACTCTGAAATTTCAGGTTACTCTTGATCATTACTAAATCGTGATCTTCAACCGGTTCCGGGTAAGCCTGACAGTTTAATATCTGATTTGGAAATTTTCCCATGTGTCTGGCTGTTCTTCAGGCACACCACATCCTCTCTGATTTTTTAACACGTTTAGAAAACTAATACATGTCTCTGGAGAGATCATCAATCGGAATTACTAACCCACGTTACAGTAGCTTAGTATGAGCACCGTTTTTGATGCAACGAACGTCAGTAAGGGCGGAAGAGCACGTTGATGCAATTCACTGACGTCACTGCGATAACCAGTGAGGCGTAACGATGGCAGCCCGCTTTGCACATGTGTTCATATGGTTGCCTACCTGCAAGTACGTCACAGCGCGTTATTACCCACCGAACTTGGAGAGATTTTCTATACACTGATATTTGGAACTTTTCTCTGTGCCTTATAGCTTTCACTTAGTCGAGTTGCCAAACCTCAGGGGTACTTATGTATAATCTCGTACGTGTTCTGTTGGTATAGCCTGACGTAAGTGTACTGCATAATTAAGCTACTAATAATACGATAATTTGTGGTTCTCTTTTAATACAAATCATGTTAATAAGGTAATAATATTACTGCTGTGGCCATTTTTGTGCTAAAACATTTTTAAAAGTGTAATATTGATCAGATGGAGTGCTTACTGAATAGAGATATTCCAACTTTCTGTTTAGAATGAAGAAGCAAAATTATCTCAAAAACCTTTTCATAAACATACATTAAATCTATGTGGTGTCTTGCTCTCCTATCAGGCCTTGTAAGATTAGCTCAGGGAGGCTCCAACCACAACGTTACTATATCACTATTATCCAATGTCAGTCGTTGGATTTTTATCTATCACCAATTCTTTGACCTTTGGAAGTGTTTGTTAATGTGAAAAATGGCGAAGCTGCGTTGTGATGCGCTGTCCATATTATAACTGGCTGGATGAATTACCCCTAACGTCGGAGGAAGGCAATGATATACCACTTCCAACAGGAATCTGATAAGTAAAGCACATTGTTCAAACTTCAGTTTTATGAGAGTTTTACTTTTTTCAATTTATATTTGCTACGAAAAAGTGAAAACTTTAATCATGCTCATATGTTAATGTACACTGAGGTGACAAAAGTCACGGGAAACATGGTTATATCGTGTCGGACCTCCTTTTGCCCGGCGTAGTGCAGCAACTCGACGTGGCATGGACTCAACCAGTCGTCGGAAGTCCCCTGCAGAGATACTGAGCCATACTGTTTCCATAGGCGTCCATAACTGCGAAAGTGCTGCCGGTTCAGGATGTTGTGCTCGAACTGGCATCTCTACTGTGTGCGGTTAATGTTCGATAGGATTCATGTCGGGCGACCTGGGCGGCCAAATCATTCGCTGGAACTGTTCAGAAAGTTCTTCAAACCAATCGCAACAATTGTGGTCCGATGAGTGGCGCATTGTTATCCACAAAATCCCATCGTTGAATGGCTGCAGATGGCCTCCAGGTAACCGAACCATAACCATTTCCAGTCAATCATCGGTTCACTTATACCAGAATTCCCATTTCAATCCACGTAAACACAGCCGCCACCATTATAGAGTAACCACCAGCCTGCATAGTGCTTTATTGAAAAATCCAAAGAGATTCTGGTCGTATGTTAGCGGCAAGATAGCAATGAAGATACTATCGAAGACAGTGCTGCCAAAGCAGAGTTACTAAACACAGCCTTCGGAAATGATTTCACAGAAGAAGACGAAGTAAATATTCCAGAATTCGAATCGAGAACAGCTGTCAACATGAGTAACGTAGAAGTAAACATCCTCGCAGTCATCAGAAGATCAAAACTCACTCCAAAACGTTTTAGAACAGATATCTGAATGGTGCGAAAAGTGGCTGATGACGATGACCCTAAATAACGAAACGTTTGAGGTCATCCACATGAGTGCTAAAAGGAACTCGTTAAACTTCGGTTACACGATAAATCAGTGTAATCTAAAAGCTGTAAATTTAACTAAATACCTAGGTATTACAATTACGAACAACTTAAATTGGAAGGAACACACAGAAAATGTTGTGAGGGAAGCTAACCAAAGACGGCTTTTTGTTGACAGGACACTTAGAAAATGTAACAGACCTACTAAGGAAACTGCCTACACTACGCTTGTCCGTCCTCCTTTAGAATACTGCTGCGAGGTGTGGGATCCTTACCAGATAGGACTGACGGAGTACATCGAAAAAGTTCAAAGAAAGGCAGCACGTTTTGTTTTATTGCGAAATATGGGAGAGTGTGTCACAGAAATGATACACGATTTGGGCTGGAAATCATTAAAAGGAAGGCGTTTCTCGTTGCGACGGAATCTTCTCACGAAATTCCAATCACCAACTTTCTCCTCCGAATGCGAAAATATTTTGTTGACGTCGACCTACATAGGGAGGAACGATTACCACGATAAAATAAGGGAAATCAAAGCTGGTACGGAAAGATAGAGGTGTACATTCTTTCCGAACGCTATACGAAATTGGTATAATAGAGAACTGTGAATGCGGTTCGATGAAGCCTCTGCCAGGCATTTCATTGTGATTTGCAGAGTATCCATGTAGATGTAGATGTAGATGACGTCGTGGAGTCTGGCCCCAATCAATCCCTATCGTCAGCTCTTACTAGCTGAAATCGCTACTCATCTGATTAGGTCACGGTTTTCCAGTCATCTGGGGTCCAACCGATATGGTCGCGAGCGCAGGAATGGCACTGCAGGCGATGTCGTGATGTTAGCGTTTCTGAAGAAAAGAAATTTGTTAACATCGAGTATAGGTACTTCCGTCGGCCGTCTGCTAATACGTTCGTCGTACGTACCGCATTGGCTTCTGTGGTTATTTTCACGCAGCGTTGTTTGTCTTTTAGCATTAACAAGTCTACGCAAACGCGGGTGCTCTCGGTTGTTAAGTGAATGCCGTCGGCCACTGCATTGTCCGTAGTGAGAGGTAAGGCATGAAATTTGGCACTATCGACACACTCTTGACACTGTGGATCTCGATATATTGAATTCCCTAACGATTTCTGAAACGGAATGTCCCATGCAACTAATTCCAACTACCACTCCGCAATAAAGGTCTGTTAATTGCCGTCGTGTGGTCATGATCACGTCAGCAACCTTCTCACAAGAATCACCTGAGTACAAGTGACAGCTCCGTCAATGCTACGTCCTTTCAGGCCTTGTGTATACGATACTATCGCCATACGTATATTTGCACATCACTGTCCCGTGTATTCCGTCAACTCAGTGTACGGTGGGGTAAATAAATGTAAAATGCCTGGTACTAAAAGAAACAGTAACTCACAAATATTATTGATTGGCGACTCCATGGAGTGTCCTGTGCACCACGACCAGATAACGGATATACTTGGAAGGAGGGACAGCATTGGTCGTCTTTTTTTGTTTTATTAATCGCAAAATCGATTTTCGGTCACTTAGTGACCATCCTCAGTGCTGTAATATACAATGTAAATTGGTAGGCACTGGTGTCAACAAGCTTAGAGCGATCACATAAACTGAGCTCAGTTTATGTGATCGCTCTAAGCTTCTTCACACCAGTGCCTAACAATTTACATTGTATATTACAGCACTAAAGATAGTCACTAAGTGACCGAAAATCAATTTTGCGGTTGTTGTTGTTCTGGTCTTCAGTCCTGAGACTGGTTTGATGCAGCTCTCCATGCTACTCTATCCTGTGCAAGCTTCTTCATCTCCCAGTACCTACTGCAACCTACATCCTTCTGAATCTGTTTAGTGTATTCATCTCTTGGTCTCCCTCTACGATTTTTACCCTCCACGCTGCCCTCCAATACTAAATTGGTGACCCCTCGATGTCTCAGAACATGTCCTACCAACCGATCCCTTCTTCTTGTCAAGTTGTTCCACAAGCTGCTCTTCTCCCCAATTCTATTCAATACCTCCTCATTAGTTATGTGATCAACTCATCTAATCTTCAGCATTCTTCTGTAGCACCACATTTCGAAAGCTTCTATTCTCTTCTTGTCTAAGCTATTTATCGTCCACGTTTCACTTCCATACATGGCTACACTCCATACAAATACTTTGAGAAACGACTTCCTGACACATAAATCTATGCTCGATGTTAACAAACGCTTTCCTTGCCATTGCCAGTCTACATTTTATATCCTCTCTACTTCGACCATCATCAGTTATTTTGCTCCCCAAATAGCAAAACTCCTTTACTACTTTAAGTGTCTCATTTCCTAATTTAATTCCCTCAGCATCACCCGACTTAATTCGACTACATTCCATTGTCCTCGTTTTGCTTTTGTTGATGCTCATCTTATACCCTCCTTTCAAGACACCATCCATTCCGTTCAACTGCTCTTCCAAGTCCTTTGCTGTTTCTGACAGGATTACAATGTCATCGGCGAACCTCAAAGTTTTTATTTCTTCTCCATGGATTTTAATACCTACTCCGTAGGTATACCTACTCCGAAATTTTCTTTTGTTTCCTTTATTGCTTGCTCAATATACAGATTTAATAACATCGGGGATAGGCTACAACCCTGTCTCACTCCCTTCCCAACCACTGCTTCCCTTTCATACCCCTCGACTCTTATAACTGCCATCTGCTTACCGTCTTCACAGAGAGACTGAAATGTGTCACTGTCTCTGCATTTAAAGCTGATATAAGCTGATTTTGCGGTTAATAAAACAAAAGAATACGACCAATGCTGTCTCTCCTTCCAACTTACAAATAGTCATACGTTGCAATAAAAAGTAGAAATTATATTGCATCAGACAATCTTTTTAAGTTTTACATGTTTAGTTTTCAAAGTAAAAGACCTATTAGCCTTTAGGAGTCCGTGCGTTATAGATTTAATTTCTTTTATCGACATTTAATCATACAAACTGTCAGAATTGTATTAAAAGTTCTACTCAACGTTCGATGCCTGTAATAAAGTTTTTTTACTGCTTCTTTAAATAAGTATGATATAACTATGCCCTGTTGGACGTAGGCGTCGATCTGCACACATGATAGATGGGAGTAGAAGCCTGCCAGTCAAACATCATGCCAACAAGATTACGGTAGACTGTACCAATCACTGGATTTTTCCGTGACTTGAAGGAAACAAGAAAATAGCATGGGCAGGTACAAAGGATTGGTACAGGCAACATTCCTAAGGTGTTTGCTGGGATAGAAGCTATACTTTACGATTTGTGTGGAAATGAAACATTGCTTACAGTCTTCACAGAGAGACTGAAATGTGTCACTGTCTCTGCATTTCAAGCTGATACAACGAAATGCACTGAATGTCCAAAAGTAATTGGAAGACACTGGATGCGATTTCGGTCACTGCTGATAAGGTGTATTTGTCTCTGGGTAGAAATGTACCTTTAACGCGCCACATGTAGCTCCTTGGCGAAGTACCTAACAGTAACCCGTCGAGCTCTACGAACGGCTCCGCGCAGATGACGTGACGTCGGATCGTCATACACCGGGCGGTGTCCTGTTAAGATGCTACCGCTCCTAGCCTACACGCTTTGGTGGCATTGGGTGTCGTGAAACGTTATGATCTGCAACGATAACTTGGACCTACTTTCTTTCTTAGCTTCGACCACTCGCATACGTAATATTTTATCTCTAAAACTAAAGTATTACTTTTTTTTTAAATTCAGCAGTGGATGGACCAAGTTTTTCGGGTGAAAATGAAATCTTGTAATTAACTTTAATGAAAAATTCCACGTTTTAAAATGTTTATCTTCAATTCCTTGTATCATTAAACTTTAGTGGTGTGAGGCACTGTGCTTTCAGCTATTCGACATCGCCTAAACTGAATACATATCCGCCTAGTAAACTTTTCATAACTGGGATTCAGAGTCATGTGAAATTTTTAGAAGGACATCATGTTTACGCCAGTGACTGTTAAACTTTTTATTTCCACTACTTCAATTTCGGCCTTAGGCCATTATCACGTGCAGATGTTTTGGCTTCGGCTTAAGCCAAAACATCTGCACTTAATAATATCCTAAGACCGAAACTGCAATAGTGGAAATAAAAAGTTTAACAGTCACTGGCGTAAACATGATGTCCTTCAAAAAATATCCGCCTAGCATCGAATAAAAATATATATTTCAAAATGATGAAACACAGCAATCAGTCGTCATTTCCTTTCCAGCTAGTGCATAGCAATTATCAATACACTTTTTCATAGCGTGAATACTTGTCTTTTTCGCCAGTCCGCAATGAAATAGTGCACTGATAATGGCTAGGCAATAACCAACCTAGATTTGCTTAAATAAATCCTTAAAGGAAAATACGACTGATTTCTATGCTCCATCATTTTCAAAGTCATATCACAGTCGTTGATTGCATTGCACGTTCCTAATGGCAGATAACTTGATAAAAAAATATAACCCAAGAACAGTTTCCTTGCTGTACTGTCCTGTCAGTTCATTGAAGTTTGATACATGGACAGCACAATAATGATCCACATAAACATCCTAATGGATGTACATTATCTCTGCGAACTATTTGAAATTGAATTCAAACTAGAAAAACGTGTAATTATTATATACATTTTATTCTGAAGGACTATAACTTATGAATCCCCCATCTAAGCTTTTTCCAGAGTTTCGCGGTCTGAAACTTTTGAAATACTACGGTTTTTCTGTCCCTCGCTCTGTGGCATTAATCAATGCGCTTGACGGATACATTATGAGAGCCTACGCCAGCTACAGCCGTTATAAATAACCTTCGAAAATGCGGACAAAGGAAAGAAGCAATCTCTGATGCATTTACGGGGAGTCTGCTTCTTCCTGCAACATTCTCTTTACTGACTCTTGTAGAGAATCTCTGAAAACTAACCAAATGAGCAGTATATTCTAGTATCTCACATTTCTGCTTCGTTTCTATTCGCAGCCCAGAAGAGTATCAAGAAAAGTAATTTAATTTGCATTTCCTGTTATTATTCATATTTAATCCTTGTAAATGTTAATTTAATTCATTCTTATTTGACTTCTGCTTAATTTGCTTTCACTTACTGATTGCTGGTGTGTTGCAGAGTAGTAATGTAACAAATCGGCGTTTAAATACAATACTGACAACATTTTCTCGACTGCAACGCTTTTAAATATAGATAGAATACTTTTTCCTATGTACATTATAATGTTCTCCTAGTTTGCTTTTGTTCTGCAGTATTACTTTTATTGAGTTAACTGGTTTTCAGCTTACAAGGCCATCTTCAGACACTTACTGCGTCTTGTCACCAAAAAGTTACAAAGTTTGTAACAAACATTGGAAAGAGCCTCCCGTATAGCGTGAGATATATGACAAGACAAATGACAAGTTTCGCGATTTTATTCTGAGGACCTAGCAACCTGCGGCCGCTTTAGACTTCATAATACTTACGTTATATCTTGTATGCACAACAGATTCTTGAGAATGCCTGCGCACCTGGAACTACGTAGTAATTGACAATATAAAGTAAAATGGTCTTTTAATCCTAACAATTTCAGCCAGTTAATTACAATGATACCATTAAACAAATTTAACATGGTTTGGACCCCATTGAAAGAAAAAAAAATTAGAAAAAGTTTTCTGTTTTGTGAGTAACGCATCATAGTTTTGAAACAGAGGACGTAAGTTTCAGTAATTTGGAGCTTCCCTGATTAACGACCGCATATAGCCACGTACCCTTGACTAAACAGACCATGGAAACAAAGACATTAGCTTAGCCTCTGGTCTCGTCGCCAATGAGCAGGACATTTATCTGAGCCCCAGCTGTCGCAGGCCCCACTCGTGTTCCCATCACGCGTTCTGACGGTGGCCCCAGAGTACCGGACCCAAATGTCAGAGCTTTTTAATAGCGTGACACGAGACAGCGCCGACCTCTGAAAAGCTGACGCTCGCGTGGGAATAGCAACAGCGTCAAAATTTCGCTTGCTCGCTGGTCGGCCCTCACATCGTAGACTGGTTGAAGGTAACAAGCACAAAGTATGATGCAGGACATCCTAACTTTAATGTAATCGTGCCGCTGTTTCTGTTAAGATTAAGAATATTTTGATTCAAAACATCCTAATTTCGAGTAGCATACTTGCTATAACTTTAAAATGTTGCAATTGGCGACCGTAATGACTTCATTTTGTCACATGAGCTGTAACAAGGTATGATACTCTGTAGATAGACAATTTCATAGTTCTGAAGACTGCCTGAATTAAGTGAAACTTAATTCTACTCCTTTGATTAACAGGACAACAACTGCAGTTTCTACTCCTACTAATAGTAGTTTCATCTGTAGTTTACACTCATCCTCCTATTCGGAGTATTCTGTCTGGCCAAATCAAAAAATAAAAAAAATTTCACTTCATTTTGCAAAAAGCAGAAGTCAACTGGCAACTACGAATTTCAAAACAAGAAGTACAACTGAAACAAGCAGAAAGAATTATATATTCAGCAAACGAGAAAGAAACAATAATGTTGCCTCATCATAGCGTGTAGCCTTTCACGGCCGGCGTCTTCAGTAATTAAAACTCCGGGCTAAGAGGCCGTGGTCCAATAGTAGAAATACTTCTCCCTGAGGTTTCGTTGCCAGCTGCGGGCAACATCATCTGAGGTGAGTCTACGACTGGCTGCTAGGCCGTGGAGGTCCTGTTTATATAGAGCGCCTAGAGGGCGCCACCACTCGTCACATGTTGTCAACAGTAAAAATATCTCTGGCTGGCGTCATTACTCTCGATCGAAGGTAATCGATTGTCACATCTTTCGTACAGAGTCGATCGCCATATCTTATCTAGCTTCAAGCCTTCTTCTTTCCTGTTAAAATTATTGTGGTGTTTAAAAATCTCTACAGCCTCTCTATACATACGTGTATAATAATGCGATGTCTTAGCTAGCACGCTCGTCTCACTAAATTTTATTTCATGGTCACCCGTTTCAAAAACATGTTCCGCTACAGCCGATTTGCCGTGTGTCCCAGTCGACAGTTCCTTTTATGTTCAGTTAGGCGAGTATTGATACTTCTTTTTGTGGTTCTAATGTAAACCTTCCCACAACTACACGGAATCTTATAGACACCAGGAGTAGCTAGAGGGTGTCCTGCATCTTTCGCCGATCTTAAGCATTCACTTATGTTCTTGGTGGGTTTGAAGATTGTTTCAACTCTGAACTTGGCCAGCACTTTCCCCATACGGTCCGTAATATTGTGGATGAATGGAAGAAAAACTTTCCCCGCCGATGGTTGTTGTTGTTGCACGTTTTCGGACATTTTTCTTCTGGGATGGAGTGCTCTATCTATCTCCTTGCCAGCGTACCCATTTTTCTGGAAAGCGGTTCGCAAGTGGTTTAGTCCCTCTTGCAAATAAGCTGGCTCACAGATTTTATTAGCCCTGTCCACCAATGTCTTGATAATACCTCTCTTCTGCCTGGGATGATGGTTTGAATCCTTATGAAGATAACGATCGGTATGCGTATCTTTTCTGTAGACTTTGTGACCCAGAGTCTCATCTGCTCGTTTAATTACTGAGACGTCCAAAAAATTTATCTGTCCATTACTTTCTGTCTCCATAGTGAATTGTATTTTTGAATTAATGCTATTCAAATGCTTCAAAAAACGGTTCAGTTCTTCTTCACCGTGATTCCACATGACAAAAGTGTCGTCCACATACCGATACCACTACAAAGGCCATTTTCTGGCTGACTGCAGTGCTTGCTGTTCAAAAAATTCCATAAAAATATTAGCAATGGCTGGACTTAGAGGGCTACCCATTGCCACTCCATTAATTTGTTCATAGAACTCATTATTATACTGAAAATAAGTCGTGGAAAGGCAATGTCTAAACAAAGCTACTATATCAGTATAAGAAACTTCTGTTCTCTCGAAAGGTGGAAATTTTGCAATTACTCCATTGAAGATTCCAACGGAGGATATTGTAGCTAATACAGAGGCGGTGATTCGGCTGTTACCGTCACACACTGCTGATGAAGTTAGGATGGAAACAGCCAGGATACTGCGTAAAGCTAAGCCACCTAGCAGTAATCTGTCTCAAGGAGAAAAGAAAGCATTACGGGAGATTAATGCGGACAAGAGTATTACTGTACTTTGTGCTGACAAGGGAAATGCTACCGTGGTGATGAAGAGTGAAGACTACCACAAGATGATCAGTGACCTTTTGGATCTTACCACTTATAAAAAGTTGAAAAAGGATCCTACAACGAAAGTATTGACAGATACCAATCAATTAATAAAAAAGTCTTCTATTCCTTCAGAGGATAAAAATGATCTTTGCAAAACGGAAGCTTATCCTCCTATATTATATGGGCTAACTAAGGTGCATAAACCTAATGTCCCACTGAGACCGATAGTAAGTGCTATTGGATCCCCCCCTCAAGAGCTGGCTAGACATCTTGCCACCTTGTTACAACCGTTTATTGGAAAAACTGATCATCATATTAAAAACTGTATGCACTTCATCGAAAGATTGGAGGAGATTACCGTCAGCCCCAGTGATATTCTTGTCAGCTTTGATGTGGTGTCTCTGTTCACGATGGTTCTTGTCACCGAAGCTCTTGCTTGCATATCTGACATATTTCCTACTGATATAGTAGCTTTGTTTAGACATTGCCTTTCCACGACTTATTTTCAGTATAATAATGAGTTCTATGAACAAATTAATGGAGTGGCAATGGGTGGCCCTCTATGTCCAGCCGTTGCTAATATTTTTATGGAATTTTTTGAACAGTCAGCCACTGCAGTCAGCCAGAAAAATGCCTTTGAAGTGGTATCGGTATGTGGACGACACTTTTGTCATATGGAATCACGGTGAAGAAGAACTGAACCGTTTTTTGAAGCATTTGAATAGCATCAGTTCAAAAATACAATTCACTATGGAGACAGAAAGTAATGGACAGATAAATTTTTTGGACGTCTCAGTAATTAAACGAGCAGATGAGACTCTGGGTCACAAAGTCTACAGAAAAGATACGCATACCGTTCGTTGTCTTCATAAGGATTCAAACCATCATCCCAGGCAGAAGAGAGGTATTATCAAGACATTGGTGGACAGGGCTAATAAAATCTGTGAGCCAGCTTAATTGCAAGAGGGACTAAACCACTTGCGAACCGCTTTCCAGAAAAATGGGTACGCTGGCAAGGAGATAGATAGAGCACTCCATCCCAGAAGAAAAATGTCCGAAAACGTGCAACAACAACAACCATCGGCGGGGAAAGTATTTCTTCCATTCATCCACAATATTACGGACCGTATGGGGAAAGTGCTGGCCAAGTTCAGAGTTGAAACAATCTTCAAACCCACCAAGAACATTAGTGAATGCTTAAGATCGGCGAAAGATGCAGGACACCCTCTAGCTACTCCTGGTGTCTATAAGATTCCGTGTAGTTGTGGGAAGGTTTACATTGGAACCACAAAAAGAAGTATCAATACTCGCCTAACTGAACATAAAAGGAACTGTCGACTGGGACACACGGCAAATCGGCTGTAGCGGAACATGTTTTTGAAACGGGTGACCATGAAATAAAATTTAGTGAGACGAGCGTGCTAGCTAAGACATCGCATTATTATACACGTATGTATAGAGAGGCTGTAGAGATTTTTAAACACCACAATAATTTTAACAGGAAAGAAGAAGGCTTGAAGCTAGATAAGATATGGCGATCGACTCTGTACCAAAGATGTGACAATCGATTACCTTCGATCGAGAGTAATGACGCCAGCCAGAGATAGTTTTACTGTTGACAACACGTGACGAGTGGTGGCGCCCTCTAGGCGCTCTATATAAACAGGACCTCCACGGCCTAGCAGCCAGTCTTAGACTCACCTCAGATGATGTTGCCCGCAGCTGGCAACGAAACGTCAGGGAGAAGTATTTCTACTATTGGACCACGGCCTCTTAGCCCGGAAGTTTTAATTACTGGATGTTGCCTCAGTTAGGGACCTTCAAATTGTAGCTCAGGAGAAGAGCATGTAGAAAAACTAAGTTATATGGTGGGGCACTGGACAGATATTTACCCAGTAAAAGTAAGGGTAAAGATCGTTCACGGCGTACACTCACTCTAGTGAAACCCCTAAAGAAACAGAAACAACTGTATAATAGGTGTAAAATATATCACAGAGCTATAGATAGAAGAATGCTGAATGAAACTCGTTTGGCGGTCAAGAAAGCATTACGTGAAGTTTTTACCGTAGTATAATGATCTATCACAAAACCCAGAGAAATTTTAGTCGTATGTAAAGGCCGTTAGCGGCGCCAAAGTTAGTGTCTAGTTAGTCAAGGACGAAACTGGAACTTAAATTCAGAGTAGCAAAACAAAAGCAGAAATGCTTAATTCTGTTCTCAAATGTTCCTTTACAAAGCGAAACCGAGAAGTATTGCTTCAATTTATTTCTCGTACCATAAAAAGATGAGTGTAACAGATATTAGTATCCGTGGCGTTGAAATCGCTAAAACTGAACGAAGTCCCAGAACCCAATGGAACCCCTTTCAGATTCTATACCCATTTTGCAACTGAGTTAACCCACCTGTTAACTACGATCTATCGTAGTCCATCCAACAAAAACAGTACCCGTAGTTGGAAGAAGGCACAAGCCACACGTGACTATAAGAAGGGCAGTAGAAGTGATCCACAAAAGTATTGTCCAATATCCTTGACATTGATTCCTTGTAAAAGCTTAGAATATGTTCTGAGCTCAAACATAATGAGGTATCTGGAACAGAGCGACCTCTTCCGGGCCAACCGTCATGCATATCAAATACAAGATCATGTGAAATCCAACTTGCACTTCCCTCACATGACATCTTGAAAGCAATGGATCAAGGCAGTCAGGTAGATGCAGTAGTTCTCCATTTCGGAAAAGCATTTAACTCAGCACAACACCTTCGCTTATAATCAAAATTGCGATCTCACGGGTTATCAGACAAAATATGTGACTGGTGTGAGGATATCTTGGTAGGGACGACGCTGGATGTTACTTTGGATATAGAGACAGCGACATCTCTAGAAGCAACTTATGATGTACCCCACGGAAGTGTGTTGCGTCTCTTCCTATTCATGTTGTATATTAACAGTAACCTCACACTTTTTTCAGATGAAGTTTTCTACAACGAAGTGCACTCTGGGATTGAGTTAGACATCGATAAGATTTGAAAATGACGCAGTGTTTGGTAGCTTGCTTTAGACGTTCAAATATGTGAAATTGTGCACCTCAAGATATAAAATATACAGTATCCCATTTATATAGTAATAGTGAGCCACAGCTGATATCTGTAAATTCATAGAAACACTTGAGTGTAACACTTAGTAGGGACATGAGGTGGAACGACCACTTCGGTCCAGTCCTGGGTAATTTCGGTTTGCTGGTAGAGTACCAGGGACATGCAGTCAATATGCAAAGGAGATCGCTTCCAAATCACTCGTGTGGCTCATCCTAGAATATTACTCAAGTTTGTGGGACCCGTAGCAGATAAGACTAACACCGGATATCGAATGTACAAAGAGAGTGCAGCACGGATAGTTACAATTTTCTTTGACCCTCGGGGAAGTGTCACTGAGATGTTCCAAGAACTGAACTGGTAGCCTCTTGAAGATAGACTGAAACTATACCGAGAAAGTCTACGAACAAAGGTTCAAGAACCGGCTTTAAGTGATGACTCCAGAAATGTACTAAAACCTTCGACATATCGATACCATAGGGATCGTGAGGATGAGATTAGATTAATTACATCACCCACACAGGCATTTAAACAATAACTTTTCCCAGGCTCCATACGTGAATGGAAAAAGCCCTAATAACAGCCGGCCGGAGTGGCCGAGCGGTTCTAGGCACTACAGTCTGGAACCGCATGACCGCTACGGTCGCAGGTTCGAATCCTGGCTTGGGCATGGATGTGTGTTATGTTCTTAGGTTTGTTAGGTTTAAGTAGTTCTAAGTTCTAGGGGACTTATGACCTCATAAGTTGAGTCTCATAGTGCTCAGAGCCATTTGAACCATTTGAGCCATAATAACAGGTACAGCTGGACGAGTCCTCTGCCGTACAGTTCACCGTGGTTCGCAGAGTATAGTTGCAGATGCGGAAGTAGCGACTGGACGTGTTGGAATTAACGCAAACCAATAGGAATGATAAGTAATAAAACTCATTGCAAGTGGCAATATTTTTGATATGTTTTCACAAAATTTGTTTCTTCTTGTGCCTTATACTGTCTACGAGTTCATCTACATTTTTCGTTCATCTTGTAGCGACTTGATGTAATGAACAAAATTATGAATAGTGACAGTTAATTTTCGGCAAAATGGAGTTGGCACGAATGGGTGCACACTTTTTATTGAAATAGATCAGAATATTCTTGCTTGTCTTACACATCTGCATCAGTAACTAGCTTACACATACAACAGCAAAAAAAGTAATAAAATTACCGGTCGTTCTTATTTTATCACGCTGTGTATTATTTATCAGCATACAAAAAGAGTAAGAATATTTTGTAAAATCCAGATTGACGCCTTTGAAGATGTTTGTTTCATTGCGAAATTTCTTAAGATAACCGATCATATGAATTTTGGAGTTACGATAATCTACATGTTCGTTCTGTAAATGTGCCCATGTGATGTCATTAGAAATAATGATGTTCGAAAAGTGAATGTCACTCAAAATTAAAAAAAAAAAGATAAGATGAATTAATTGAGGCTTTCTTGTAAAAATAAATTCACCAATTTAACTAGGAGCTAATTCCCTATCAATCTTTTGCCGTAAGAAGCAAATGACTTTGGAGGATTTGAACAGCACCCAATAAATTTCTGCATCATCTAGAGTGGTGCCGAAACAGGAATCGCACAACTCCGTTCCGCGGCACATTTCAAATAACGGCAAGAAACTGTACAGTGGCCCATTAGAAACGACGTCTTTAGCATGAATCAGGTAGAAACGTAAATTTACGGTGGATAAGAGGAAATCAGGCATTTCACTCAGGATACGTAAGAAAACGGTACTGATGGCCTTGCTACTTCGTACAACCTAGAACACATTACTACTACCGATAAGAAAGTTCACTGAAGCAATAATTTTTTGGCACTCTACGGTAGCTAGTAGCATTACTACGCTTTTTTTATCGGCGTATGTAGAATTCGTGCACTGCAGATGCTGACTTCATGACGCATGGAATTATACTTTGGCTTATAGGATTTTGCTAGTGTCCGTGACATTCTCTAGATGGAAAAATGAACTTCAGCTTACCCCTTCACATTACCAACTGGTCATACTGTGATGCAGTCTACATTATCGAATTACTCCATAATGAGTAACACTTGCACACATACTGTTCTTGGAGTCAGGACTGCTACTGTATGCAGTCATAACAATGTCAGTTATGAACCGATTCTGATACTTTCTAGACAGCGAAATGGTTTGGTAAGATCTACAATTATCAACGATTAATGTAGTAACAGATCATCTACACATACTAACATAATCGAAATCCACCGTAACATTGGCACTGTACTGCGAACCTAGCGATGCGGTTTGGAAGTTTCCCTCTTCCTATTCCATTCACTGATAATGTCCTCTTCTTTGAGGCACTTACATTTCTTCCATCAGTATAACGTGATGAAGTATGGCAGACTAACAAACAACAATCAAGAATTAACCGAATAAGGGAACTGAGTTTAGCTGAAGTAACTTGGGTGATACTGAAGGAAATATCTTAGGAAATTAAGTATTAAAACTAAGCCCTGAAGAAAGACATTCCTGACCATCGATTTGCTTCAGACGAAGAGTTGCACTCCTGTGTTCAGTCATGGTTCCTTAGGCAACAGTAATTTTTTTTCCATGGAGGTCTTGACCCGTCTTTTCACAGCGTACATTCATTAACAGTTATGGCGACTGATTTCGAAATAAGCGGCTAACTTATATTTTTCAATCTGCCTGGATTTCATTTGAATGTCCTGGTTGGTTTCTGATGTTATTTAGTAATGACAAAGAAAACGACATACAAATAACTATGTAAGGGTTGCCGCTATTTACTCCCTTTTAAACAAAAATTTATGTGTTAGTAGGTACGTCTTTCCTCGAGTTAAGAAAGCCTATTATTCTGAAATATTCGGGCCACGTGTTAACTTGTTTTTGCAGTTCGAAGTAGCGTGGGGAGTTTTACATCCACTACGAATTTTGCTTTTCTCATTAACAAACTATACTGTCATCACTAGTTCATTAATTCTGTTACTATATCATGACATTTAATAAAACTGTCTGCCTCTCACAGTCTTGTATCGTCGTTCAGTACTGACAGAACGCATGCTTTTTAGCCGCTGACGTGTTAAAACAAAAAACCACTAATGATATCAGACCTTCAATACAGACATAATTTGCCTAGGCGCTACAGTACACACACTAGCCACGAGTAGTCTATTGAAACAAAAAGATCTTTCTTTTAAAAGGTACATAAAATCATTTCATCTTAAGAATGTGAATTTAAAAAAAAAAATACGTAACCGTGAGAGCTGTTTGTATCAGCTGCTGTTTGTAGCTGCTGTAAAATGATGTATTTCGACACTTTTCGCACAATAAACTCAGTACCGATTTCCAGCTGTGTAACTATGCAAGCATTTCTTTCCTTTCAAGAGACTGGTTCGAGAACTGCCAAGTTGTTAATTTATTTCCTTTGCATTAGAGTGCCGAATATCTATATGCGACTGTTATCGCGTCAGGCTAGCAACGGCACAGTAAGTTCTTCTTAGAAATCCGCATATTCTTTCACATGCTCCCACGGTAGAAGCATATGAATAAATACGAGGAACTCAAACTTCTGTAGTTGTTCCGTTTCAGTCTATATTTTTCCACTGTAAATTACGTTTCAGTTTACACTACCTTACCAGCAAACGCTTAATTAATGAAAAATTCTCGGAGCAGTGGGTTTTTCGCAACCATTTTTGCACGGTTGTGTTATTCATATTCGTTTTTACAACCGCGGCTGCGCCAGTAAACGAGTTTTTAACACGTGTCGTAACACAAGTTTTGAGGTCGCATGAAAAAGAAAATGTCCGCCAGCAATTTAGGTCAAAGTCATAGCGAAAGAGAAAACTCCAAGCCGCCACAGTGAAATACTGGCAGGACTTCCCGGTTCTTTGATGTCAATTTTCGAGAAAGCTTCACGTGCCGGTACGTCGTTCATAAAGAGGGACGTAGCTAGTATTGCAGCAGAGTAGTTTGTCCTTTGTGCGCCCTATCCCTAAAAGTTAAGAGAGGAAAAATAAATCTTTCGTCCAGACTCTCGCTAGTGAATAAGCGAGTGTAGCACCAGTTTCTGTTTGACGCGTTACAGAAAATTCTTGCAGTGGCGCCATTACTGACCGGAATCTCACGGCTAATAATGTCCATCACGCAAATGAAAGTACATAAGAGGTCTAGGGAGCTACATATTTAAGAGTGTCACGCTGATGTAGACAGAGATGAACGACAAGCATAACTGTTACCTACAACACGATAACAGTTTATATGCGCTCAGTTTGTCATAATTTGAACTGAATAATTAGAGATGCACAATGACCGCAAAAATCAAGAGAAAATGCTTGGAGTTCTTTCACTGAATGAAATCGTTTCAGAATCAGTAGGTGCACCTAGGCCTTTATATTATATATATATATATATATATATATATATATATATATATATATATAAACAAAGATGTGGTGACTTACCGAACAAAAGCGCTGGCAGGTCGATAGACACACAAACAAACACAAACATACACACAAAATTCAAGCTTTCGCAACAAACTGTTGCCTCATCAGGAAAGAGGGAAGGAGAGGGGAAGACGAAAGCAAGTGGGTTTTAAAGGAGAGGGTAAGGAGTCATTCCAATCCCGGGAGCGGAAAGACTTACCTTAGGGGGAAAAAAGGACAGGTATACACTCGCACACAAGCACATATCCATCCACACATACAGACACAAGCAGACATGTTTAAATATGTCTGCTTGTGTCTGTATGTGTGGATGCATATGTGCGTGTGTGCGAGTGTATACCTGTCCTTTTTTCCCCCTAAGGTAAGTCTTTCCGCTCCCGGGATTGGAATGACTCCTTACCCTCTCCTTTAAAACCCACTTCCTTTCGTCTTCCCCTCTCCTTCCCTCTTTCCTGATGAGGCAACAGTTTGTTGCGAAAGCTTGAATTTTGTGTGTATGTTTGTGTTTGTTTGTGTGTCTATCGACCTGCCAGCGCTTTTGTTCGGTAAGTCACCACATCTTTGTTTTTATATATAATTTTTCCCACGTGGAATGTATCCTTCCATTATATTGATATATATATATATATATATATATATATATATATATATATATATATATATATATGACGGCCGTCGTTAGTCGTATACTATCAATATCTTTCATCAGCAGCCAGAATAACATGGATGTCCTGATTTCCTCTAACTGTGATTTACATTCCTATTGAAATTTGTAAAATCTCCTCAGGACCTTCTACTTCGAACTTCACATTTATGACCAAACAATACTTTTCTTTTGTTAGGACGATGTAGATGATACCAATTATCGACAAGGATCGGAACAGAACCGCATATTCAGTGGAGTGAGCGAGCTCTTTTCCATGATTCACAACTCGACATTCACTTACTAAAATAAATAAAGGAAGGAACCTTGCCAATTTAATTCTAGGTCTTTCTGTCTTTATTTTTACCATGTTTTTATGTTTCCAAAGAATATGTATAGAGGATTAATGAATATATATTTTTAAGATGTTCTAGAAGCCCTACATTTCGTCTTCAGTTAAAAATTAGATATATGACAAGAAAATTCTAAATACTTTTATCGTTACGAAATTATAAGAATTAATTTCGTGCTTGTTATTTTTCACTATGTTACTGGAAACAAAATCTAATACAAAAACTACAATATAATTCAAGTTAATTTTCTAAATTCTGATGGTCGTTCAGTAAATAATGCCCCCAAATTTTTTTACAGCTGTTAACATATTTAGGAAAATGTGCTTTTAGGTGCATCTGTTTTAATGTTTCTTCTGTACGTTTGAGTTGTTTCGAACAACTCCTACAGACAGGGTACTCTTAGTAAACCATCCAAATCGCCTCTAGAGACACTCGTTGCAAGCAAATTGTTGTCACTCTTGTTTGCGGAAAAAGAAATCGTAGTGAACATCCATAAACATTTGCGTGCAGTTTATGGTCATGATGCGCTCAATAGGGTTGCTGTTGGGCGATGGATAACCATGATCGGCCACTGTTGGAGCGTCCTGTCAGCCTCAGCCATCATATAGCCTCGACCGGCCGCGATTTTATTTCCATCTGCTTTGACCACTTAGGGATTCTCTTCGTGACACACACCTTTAAGACGAGGAGAGCGTAAGTCGTCTGGTGAAAACATGGCTATGAACAATGGTGAAGACCTTTCATCAACAGGGAATACATATTCTTACACAATTCTGGTGTAGTGCCATAGTGCCATGGAATATGAGGGAAACTGTGTAGAAAAACAGTAAAGTACATGTAAAAGGAATACTGAATCATATTACCATCAAATTATGATTCTTAATATGAAATATGTTCCGATACAAAAATTGTGGGACAGTATTTTTTGAACGATCATGATAAAACTGACCTTTACATTCAATTTGACAATACATGTCTAGTTCACCAATCGCTTCAGATCATGTGTCGTGGCTTTCTTGGAGCTGAATGATAGTATCATCTTATTCTTCCCAAACTTAAGAATATCCACACGTAATGGCACCAACAGATTGCCGATTTTTTTTTAGATTTTCTTGTATTTGAGGATGTTTGCTTAAGGAAAATCGACTGTAGTAAATAGTCTTCACGGGTTTACCGCCGGATGATTGTCAACTCTTGCAGTCTTCGGAATTGTGTGGATGACATTTTTCCGGAAGTAAGACGGTATGTCGCAAGTCTCGTACATTCTACACACCAACGGGGATAGTTGTTTTGTTGCCACCTCCCTCAATGAATTTAGAAATTCTGATAGGATTTTATCTATCTCTTGTGCGGTCCTCCAAAGGTCTATACTACGATTCTACAATTGGATCTCCTGTCTCTTCCAGATACGTAGATTGATGTTTCTTCTTCTATTGGACCAGAGAAATCTTCCCCCTCATAGAGGCCTTTAATGTACTCTTTCCATCTATCCGTTCTACTATTTCCACCTATCCGCTCTCTTGTCACCACCCTTACTTTTAATTGCACCGAAGGTTGTTTTGATTTTCCTGTATGCTGAGTCAGTTCTTCCGACAATTTTTTTGTTTTTCGATTTCTTCACACTTTTCATGCAGCCATGCACTTCCTGTTTATTTCATTCGTCAAAAACTTGTATTACTGTGTTCCTGAATGTCTCTGAACATTTTTGTACTTCCTTCTTTCATTGATCAGCAGATGGATTTCTTCTGTTACCCATGGTGTCTTCGCAGTTACCTTCTTTGTACGTATCTTTTTCTTTCCAACATCTGTGATTGCCTTTTTTACAAACGTCCATTGCTCTTCATCTGTACTGCCCATTGAGCTATTCCTTATTGCTGTATATATATCCTTTGAGATCTTCAAACGTATCTCGTCTTTCCTTAGTACTTCCGTATCCAAATTCTTTACATACTGGTTCTTCGTGACTAATCTCTTACACTTCAGCCCACTCTTCATCACTACTATTCACAACAAATTCTACTTCTGTTACACCATCAGCTCCTGGGTAAGCCTTACAATCCAGTATCTGATTTTGGAATCTCTGTATGATCATGATGTGGTATAACTGTAATCTTCTCGTACCACACGGCCTTTTCTAAGTATACATCCTCCTCTTGAACAGAGTATTCGCTATTACTAGCTGAAATTTATTACAGAACTCAGTTAACCTTTCTACTCTCTCATTCGTTGTCCCAAGCCCATATTATACTGTAACTATTTCTTCTGATCATTGTCCTACGAATGCATTCCAGTCCCGATGTCTATTAGATTTTCATCTCCCTTTCCATACTGTATTACCCTTTCAGTATCCTCATACTTCCTCTCTCTCTTCATCTTCAGCTTGCGATGTCTGCATGTATACCTGAACTATTGTTGTCTGTGTTGGTTTGCTTTCCATTCTGTTAACAACCTCATCACTGAATTGTTCAGAGTTCCTACCTCCTATTCACAACAAATTCTACTTCTGTTACACCATTTACTGCTGCTATGGATATTACCCTATACCCATCTGACCGGAAATCATTGTTTTCTTTCCATTTCACTTCACTGACACCTGCCATATCTACATTGAGCCTTTCCATTTCCCTTTTTAGATTTTCTAGCTTCACTACCACATTCAAGCTTCTGATATTCCACGCCCCGAATCGTAGAATGTTATCGTTTCGTTGATTATTCAAGCTTTTCCTCATGATCACCTCTCCCTTGGCAGCCCCTCCTAGAGATTGTTCCGGAATCTGGAGAGATCATCGTGACACTTTTTCAATTACAGGCCACATGTTCCATGGATACACGTTATGTGTCTTTCATGCAGTGGTTTCCACTGCCGTGTGCATCCCCATGCCGTTGATCATCGCTGATTCTTCCGACTTTAGGGGCAATTTCCGAACACAAGGACAGGAGAGAGCCCTGAAAATCTGTCCGCTCCTCCGTTCTCTTTTACTGACTGACAGTATAATCAAAACAAAAGTTCTTAAAGGGCGCTGACAGAAATACAGTCGCATTATCACAAACTAGGATTTTAGGTGGACCGACACTGGATAAAATGCAAGTAATGCGGTTAAAGTTTGCTCTACTACGAACAAGTCACGGAAAGGGACTAAACGCACAAACTACTACAAAGATGTATCGATAACAGGCTATAGTACTGGGTGAAGAACCAATATAGGGTGTTCGAGTTTTCGTCTTACACAACGCGCTTTCCACCATCAACTTCCTAACGCCCTTTACCAAACCCTTCCAAGTAACATGCTGTTTAATCCAACGAAGTGTTTTAGCTAAGCACAAAGCGCACCTCACAGGGAAGCATGAACCAGTCTCTTAGAAAGACATATCTTCCGTTTCTCACCATGGTGGGTGTTGTAGCAAAGAAGGCCTCGAGACAGCAAGTATGGCTTCACTCTTAGGGATCCTTTCCCAGACCTGGACCCAAAAACAGTTCTGACGCTGCTGTTCCTTCAGAGTGCCAAACAACCGGGTGCAACTCGTTGGAACTGCCGCAACCCTCTCTTCAGCCACCTCACACTCTGCAGCCTTATGGTATTCTTCATCTTCGTCCTCTGGAACTTTCTACTCAGCGCGTCCGCCATGCGATTTTCGGTGTCGCGTATATGTTTGACCATGAACGTAAAGACAGAACTCCAGATAGCGCAGCATGCGGAACACCTGGTATTTCGTGGTCTTGCTAGCAGCCAATTCAGCCCTTGACGTTCTTTGTCGAAGCTGAAAGGCTTATGCTCCAGATAAAAGCGAAATTTTTCAAGCGGAAAAGTAACAGCCAGCGCTTCCAATTCATAAACAGACAACCTGCACGACGCGAATGCGAGGGGTTTCCACTCACCCTGTTCCACCTGAAGAAACACCATAGCCACTCGTAAAAGGTGAGCATCGGTGTGCACAACTAATTCTCGATTAATGTCAGGAATCCCCAATACCGGTGCACTAGCAAGATGTTTCGTCAAGGCACTGGGCCGACGAACTATGGAAACGCTCATTTTTCTTTCAGAGACGGTTAAGCGGGGCAGCTATTAGGTCAGAGTTAGGAATATTCTTCCTTAAAAGATTACAATTCTAATAAAATTCTGCACTCCGTTCTTATCTTTGGGAGATTTGATGTCATAAGTGGCTGGGATTCAGGACTGATCAATCGCCTCATAAGCACATGAGACAACGTGCCCCAAAAATGAAATCCAAACATGGACAATGTTCACCTTGGATGGCTTAACTGTGAGTGCAGCCTCCTTAACCCTACTTAAAACGTGAGACAAGTGATGCAGGTGATCCTCAAAGCTCTGACCATACATTTCCACACCATGTAAGTAATTATAAACACAACGAAACGTGAGGTCCCCCAGCACCGAATCACGTAGTTGCGACAATCCTGCTGACCCAGTAGTGAGGCCAGAACGCACACAAACTCATATAAGTTGTAATTGGTGCGAAGTGCGGTGACACTTTTGGATTACTCGCGTAACGGAATCTGATGGTATGCCTGACTGAGATCTATCACACTAAGAAAATTAGTGCACAAAAATCAAGAAAAACAGTTATGTGAATCGAGCATGGGGACTGATTGAGGTGAAACTTTCTGATTAAGAGTCCTGCAATCAACAATTGGCCTGTACCCTGATCCCCAACCTTGGGCACCAGAAAAATCAGCGAAGCATAAGGTGACACTGATGACCTAATAATGTCATTCTCCAACACTTCATCAACAATTCAATGAACCTCTTTCAGTGCTGAGAACCTATGTGGGGTCCGCCTCACAGGTACAGAATCAGTTCATTGAATCTGATATTTAATGTGGCTGGTAACACGTAGTCAGTAAGGGCTACAGGAAACTAATGTAGAATGTCCAAACACTATCTTTCTGAGGAGGAATTACACGACTCTAATGAAAGGGCCCCTCTTCTCCACCAACCATATGAGCGCCATGCTGCACTTTAAGGTATAAAATGGAATCTTAATATTTGCATTAAATTTTAAAAAACATTGGCGTCAACATAATTAATAACACAATGGGTATTAAGCAAAAAATCACAATTAAAGTGACTAACATAGTAAGTCCCTTAACAGTCAAAAATTAAAATGGCCAGGAACGTTTCCTATTTCAAGTTTCAGACGACATCGGTTCAGGACAGGCAAGGCACTACCTTTACCTCCGGTAAATTTATATGGCCCGGGTCATTGGGACAAACCCTCCCATGCTACGGGAGTGATGATAAAATTTGCTATTTGCCAATGACACTGAACAGCCAGAATCCAATTGTGCACACGCTGGTTTCGAATTCAGACTCTCGTAAATGTAAGGCAGAGGATTAGCCTGAGTGCTACATATGTTATACAAGAGATGCAACAGTGCGTGCTTAGGCTTCCTACGCATTCTGCAACCTGGCTACATTGGTCGCCCCTTGTCTGCCTCCGATCCCTAACCAAATTCCCTGTTTGATGACACTGAACACATGCCTTCTCCTGTCAGCCCTAATAATCAGTCCGAGGGGACGGCCACACTCCACGTCATGCCTGTCGCTCATATAGTACGAAATTCTCACGTATTAGTCACAAATTTAACACCGTCTTTTGTTGAAACTGTAGAACACAAACTACCGTAAGACTTTGGTCTTTCAAAGATCAGTAAACAAATACGATCCTGTGGTCGTATTCCTTTCAAAATTACGTGACCCACATCACTTTCGGGTAAATGCAGTTCGAGGGCAGCACAAGAAGTGGACAGATTTTTCAAAATAAAAACTCAAATCTTCATGTACCTCTTGAACATTGAAACAATAATCACTAACCAGTTCCTCTCCCGTACTCATCCCTATGCTCTCTCTGATAATTAATTTACGAGTCTCAGACAGTAAATTATGTTTCTGAATAGACTCTGCTAATACTCTATGCAACAGGCCACTCATCAGAGGGAATATAATCTGCAATGTACATGTTTGTGACAGGTGCATGAGCAGAGCCTGGTTTTTACTCTCTCTGTTATCTCCAAAAAGGCCATCACAGCTGGACTACTTTCCACAGACAAATTCTCTTAAAATAGGTAACAAATAATCCGGTAATTTACCAAACCCCTGCAAAAAATCAGTTTTGTTAGCACCTATACGTACACTCATCCCTCAGACTCACCATCAGCAGCCAATTTAAAAAACTGACATACTTTGAAAGGTGCCTAAGTTTGTTTGAATTTGTAAAATCTGTGAACGACGGACAGCCTCTGTAAATACTGAGAAGAGGTCAGTAATGCTATCAAACAAATCCTGGGAATATGGCTGCACACGGACAATTTGCGAATATGACGCTCACAGTTGTTCTAAAACCTCAACACTGTGTCGCGCAACAGCAAGCAGTTCATCACAAGAGGCAGACGCAGCTCTTACTTCACCCAATGTGTCCGTCGCCAAATGTTCCGACCGACCTAACAGACCCCTCAACTTCCGCGAGGTCTACAACTCTTCCTTCAACCGGAGCTCTGAGGATTTACAATGAGGCGTGCTTTCTTTTAGTAGCTGATACTCGTGACAGGTCTGAGTGTAGTTTCTATCTCTGCAACCAGCAACCACTTTCAACAGTGCCAGTTCTTACAGATCTATGTCTTATGGCCCCTAGGATTTGTATTTACTCAGCTACCAGTGGAAGCTTGCAGGGCCCAAAATCCATAAGTCCATGGATCAAAACTATGCTCAGCTACAATTGAAGTCCCCCCTCCCCTCTCCTGCTATGTTTCCTAAGAAATAAAGTAAAATAAAGTAAAAGAATCCCTAAAACTTAAACCATACAGGTATAATTAATTAATAACTGCCTAACATTTTAAAGACATGTGAGCAAACTTAAAGAAAGAGAAGGACAAATCGTTCAAATCGAGGGGTGCCAGGACCGCAACCCAGAGGCCATAAATTTAACAAATTACGCTCTTCATTACAAAGTTATAATGTAGTTAATAATCAGTCCACATTCACATGTAGTAAGAACTAAATTTCAGCTTCATATATTTCTTTTCTTACAAAAGGGCGCAACATGCCGCAGTGCCAACATAACGCTAACAGCGGTTGCTCTCACGTAAATAACACTGAAAAAACTAACCAGCTGACTATCTAATGGAGAATAAACATAAGTTTAACAGCCAAACAATTATAAAACACTTACACCAAACACAAGCAATGCGCGAGCTAACTTAAAAACTTACTTAAAAAAGAAAAAACTTCGAAACCTTAACAAATTTTCAGCAACATCAGTAAGATAGCTGTAAGATCAATTAAATCACTGAATGTTTCATGTTTATGATTGTACAACAGAAATCAAATTTACTCAGTTCCACAAACTGCAGATTAGATTTAGATGACAGCAATTCAATTGAGACCTGCAAAGGCCCACCAAATTTAAACACTGGATGCTCAGTTAAATTAATTCATGTTTCATATTTATAATCGTGTAACAGAAATGAGATTTACGAAGTAGCACAAACTGGAGATCAGAGTCATATAGCACGTAATCACTTAACAATTGCACCGACCCATCAAAATCAAGCCCTCTGAGGTAAAAATTTGAAAACACTTACAAGCCTTAAAACACCAACGTTAACAGCATTAGCTACCACTTAATATGAGTACTCAAACAGCAGCCACCAAAACATTTCCGGCGCCAACAAACCTGAATTCTATCAATATGTAAGGACAGTGTCCACCATTACCAGTCCTATTGTGATGCACAACTCAAATGACTCCACAATCTCCGCCATAACCTCCGCAGAACAGCACCTTTTCAGCAGCACAGAGTCAAGTCCGCCTCAATTAAGCATAATGCGATGATTACTTCCGTACAAATATATGGAATCCAGATGGGGGTGAACCAGCGGCCATGGTCTCTTGTTGCAAAAGGTACACTGCAACAGGTTCAACGTAACATCACTAGCACGGTTAATTACATCTCCTATTCCATATAGAGTTGTCCACAGTTCGTATCACCATGCACGAAAACTCTGCCAGAAAAAAACTCTTCTTCAGGTCGCTTGGCGACACAACTCGTCGAGACGGTCTGCGAGTGCTGTAGTCCCATCCCGCCCTATATCAGCTAGTAAACCTCGCGTGAAGGACCGCCTCACATATCGTACGTTTCTTTACATGCAGTTAAAGATAAAAAGTCACGTAACTGGCACTACAGTCACAAATATTAATAAAATGAATGGAAACACACTTTTTGATGTCTGTTGCTCACAGTTACAAAATATGTTCTCTCTGGACTTGGGGTAAACAAACAGAGAGAAGACACAAATGCTTCCCGAGACTGAGCCAAAACACAAGCTATACATCAACTGGAGCTATACATTAAAATTGGTGTCAGCAGATTCACAGAATTCAAGCACTCAACAAATCCGAGAGATTTGTAGTAGTTTAGCTATGATTCACACTGAAAGCTTAGACCAGGTGAAATTTTTAATTTACAATATTTTTAAACTAATTAAGTGTGGACTAATGTAAATACATTACTGAAAAGGAGATAAATAGTCTTTAATTTGAAAGTAGTCTTTCCTCCTGAATATTCCTCTTAGTGTATAAGATTTTCCCTATGCCTCAATGTACTAAATTTTATGATTACAGGAAATTTTCATTGCCATCATTCCTGACGAAATTAGTTAAATCATTGCAACCAGAACAACAAACTGAACTGAATAATGAAGTTTTGTGATGAGACTTGATTCCATAGCCTTGATCATTTTCGTAATATGTGTTTAATGTAGGAACTTTAAAATCGAATTTTCAAAAGAAAGCAAAAATTTTGTATAGATCTTAATATGTGAAATAGGGGTGCATTCAGTGTAGGACGGTGGGAGCCAACCTGCTTTGTCACAGATGTGTGCAAACATGAGTGAGGCCCATTGATAAGAAACAATCTCTTGAAATTCTGCAGAAGAATCGTTGGGTGATTGCAACCTTGACTACGTTCCTGACTGACACCATCCCAGGGTTCCAGGGATAGTGCTGGTTACTTGTACTTGAGACATCCCTTTAGATCTGATGAGGAACCAGAGAAAAATCGTTGTCCGCTGACATGACATTTTCCTTTTCTTCCATAAAGTTTGATAAAATTATACACATATCTTTTGAATTTCTTCTAGGTCAAGGATACTTGGTTGACTTACGATCTGCAGGATTCAAAAGTATGTTTTATGAAAAAATCAAAATTCTTACTGTCGTTATGCACTTTTTAAGTACTGAAAAATTAAAAATAATAATAAAAGTACATGCACTACATTGTATACACTAGTAATGCACTTATTTATAAAATTTAATAATATAACATACACACCATTGTTATTACAAGGGACCATATCCATGGTGAGATGAAGTCGAATGGAGAGTGCTAAGTCAAGAAAGTACCATGTCAAATATGAGCTGAATCAGTGAGTGAACGAAGAGTGCTGTTAGCTGGACCGGTGACTGAGTTGGGAGCAGTGAGCAGTCGCAGACCAGTGAATGGTGAGCGCAAGGGAGCAGAGTGCAGTGAGGGGAAGGGGAGAGCAGTGATGGGTAGTGGAGCAGCAATTGATGAGTGGCTGCTGGGAACTGAAGCAGTAAGACTGCCGAGGGTGAGGTGACTCCTGTGAAGAATGGCGAGTTATTTCCTCCCAACTCACTCAGCCACAAGTGAGCTGCGACATGCTTCTACTATGTCTGTCTCTACCCATGAGCCATTAATGAGCCAGTGTGGTAGCTTTTTGTGAAGTTTTATTTCAGTCAAGAGCAGAAATAAGGGATCAGGAAGTCTTTTCTACAGTAATGCAGCAATCTAAGGAACTGAACTTTCTTTGCTTTTTATTCTTTTCAAGTCTAATAAAAGTTGCTAACAACAATAAGATATTTAAATATAGACATATAAATTGTCTGTAGCGTATTTTTCTGCATTAGTATCCGTATCATAGTAACTAATTCAGTATGTTGCACAGAAATCTCTGGCGTCAGCTTATCCCAGAATCCTTTTTCCTCTTGATGACGTAGTTACAGAGATATCGAATATCCAAAGAGTTACTGCTCCTTTTTTCTGTGACACCAGTCATCCACTGCACAGAAGTATCCAGCTGTCTGCATCATTTCAGGAGCCAATCCTTCTTCTATAGTTAATGATTTTAAATGAACCTTTGAAGAGAGCAAATTGTAAGTCAATATGAAGGATGTGACAAGCATAACGAGCATAACAAGCATAACGAAAACGTAGAGTCAGAGTAGTACAAACAACTGGATATTAAAGATTTTTGTTGCGTTGATGATTTAAAATACTGACGAGGACTTTCTATGACGAGGTGTCATTCTGTGCATCCCAAAAATATCTTTTCTTGTTTATATTATTTTTATCTGTTTCAAGGAGAATTGCCATTTTGCCAACAGTTTGTGTAACAGAGGAATGACGCACTGTATTAATGTTGTTCATATTAATTCAACCTTGGAAACGAGTTATGGGGCAGGGTGTAGATGGAAAGGAGTTTGGGAGCTTTGCAAGTGTGTGCATGCAATATGTTTCAACACCAGAGAACATATGGATATTAGGCCTTTACACTCAGTTTCAGTTTCAACAGTAATAATTCCACTAATACAGTAAATCAAGAGACTAAAGCAATATGTTTCTCCAACAGAAATACAATAAACTTATCTTACAATGAGAAGCAGTAATATGTTACAAAACATACACTAAAATACATCTGTGCATTATACAAATAAAATAATTTTCCTTTAGGCCAGAATAACTATACTGCAGGGATGCAAAGGAAAATGACAAATTGTTTCTGCCTGTTATTAACTTTACAAGACGGCACCAGTTTAAAGAACACATTAACTTTTGCCAGTTAATAACTTAGAAAAGTGCACCGAAGTAAGCCAGAAAAACAAACAGTCTCTTTATAATTATCTGCAATGTACTATTACCACCACCTCGCCATTACAGTCAACACAACCACACATAGCTAAAATTACTGTGTCGGCTACAAGAAAAACGAGACAAGCAAAGATGGACTAACAGAAAATGGAGGTAAGCTAAGGACGTAACAAACTTTCGTCAATACACTGGTATCAGACAATGGCCTCACCACACTCATCATTTCACAGGAATGTTACGCTGTAGGCCCTCACCGTCTCGCCTTCCAAAACGATTGAGAGTAGCTTTAGAACAACCTAATTCCTTGTGGAATTGACATACACTCCTGGAAATTGAAATAAGAACACCGTAAATTCATTGTCCCAGGAAGGGGAAACTTTATTGACACATTCCTGGGGTCAGATACATCACATCATCACACTGACAGAACCACAGGCACATAGACACAGGCAACACAGCATGCACAATGTCGGCACTAGTACAGTGTATATCCACCTTTCGCAGCAATGCAGGCTGCTATTCTCCCATGGAGACGATCGTAGAGATGCTGGATGTAGTCCTGTGGAACGGCTTGCCATGCCATTTCCACCTGGCGCCTCAGTTGGACCAGCGTTCGTGCTGGACGTGCAGACCGCGTGAGACGACGCTTCATCCAGTCCCAAACATGCTCAATGGGGGACAGATCCGGAGATCTTGCTGGCCAGGGTAGTTGACTTACACCTTCTAGAGCACGTTGGGTGGCACGGGATACATGGGGAGTAGTATCCCTTGCCGGTCTAGGAATGGTAGAACGATGGGTTCGATGACGGTTTGGATGTACCGTGCACTATTCAGTGTCCCATCGACGATCACCAGTGGTGTACGGCCAGTGTAGGAGATCGCTCCCCACACCATGATGCCGGGTGTTGGCCCTGTGTGCCTCGGTCGTATGCAGTCCTGATTGTGGCGCTCACCTGCACGGCGCCAAACACGCATACGACCATCATTGGCACCAAGGCAGAAGCGACTCTCATCGCTGAAGACGACACGTCTCCATTCATCCCTCCATTCACGCTTGTCGCGACACCACTGGAGGCGGGCTGCACGATGTTGGGGCGTGAGCGGAAGACGGCCTAAAGGTGTGCGGGACCGTAGCCCAGCTTCATGGAGACGGTTGCGAATGGTCCTCGCCGATACCCGAGGAGCAACAGTGTCCCTAATTTGCTGGGAAGTGGCGGTGCGGTCCCCTACGGCACTGCGTAGGATCCTACGGTCTTGGCGTGCATCCGTGCGTCGCTGCGGTCCGGTCCCAGGTCGACGGGCACGTGCACCTTCCGCCGACCACTGGCGACAACATCGATGTACTGTGGAGACCTCACGCCCCACGTGTTGAGCAATTCGGCGGTACGTCCACCCGGCCTCCCGCATGCCCACTATACGCCCTCGCTCAAAGTCCGTCAACTGCACATACGGTTCACGTCCACGCTGTCGCGGCATGCTACCAGTGTTAAAGACTGCGATGGAGCTCCGTATGCCACGGCAAACCGGCTGACACTGACGGCGGCGGTGCACAACTGATGCGCAGCTAGCGCCATTCGACGGCCAACACCGCGGTTCCTGGTGTGTGCGTGTGATCATTGCTTGTACAGCCCTCTCGCAGTGTCCGGAGCAAGTATGGTGGGTCTGACACACCGGTGTCAATGTGTTCTTTTTTCCATTTCCAGGAGTGTATTTTCATACAAGAATTTGAGTCACCCAGTTTTACCTCTCCTGGCACACATCAACACACTGTGATCTAGCTGGCCCAGCTATGAGAGCTACCACTGTTTCTCAGCAGAAAATATGGCCCACAAAAGGGCACACCACTTTGTGCTCGGCACTGACTTGCAGAAACCAGTTTCTCTGCAGTTCCTCCTCACTGGCTGTAATCAATTTTTTCCTCCTGGACACTGACAAGAAGGCACTGTCTGTCACGCTAGCACGACGCTGTCTGTGTTACAACTGGTCACGCCCTATGTGACAACTGTGGTACACTGCTGCTGTTTCCATGCCGCTCACGGTTCCATGGTGCTTCCTGTCCCCAGTTTGTCTTCTTTTGTGGCTATCCACAAACTTGAATTGTATGAATTTGTGGTGTCTTCCCTTTCACCACGCCGAATCTGCAACAAACACCACGCCGAATCTGCAGCTGTTAAACTTATGATTTAAATTGAAGGGGGAAGGTGAGAAAGGAACGGAAAGTGAAGGAAATATTGATATCAGGACTTCGTGAGGCATCACCAGCGACGAGTGAAAATGTATGCCAGACCGGGATTCGAACCCAGAATCTCACGTTTACTAGGAAGTTGTGTTAATCACTGCACCACCTGGACCCAGTCTGCGCAGTTGTGATAAACACTATCTCCTCACGCCTCACGGACGATCTACATTACCTCTGAGTACCATTCATCCATAGACCTGTCCACGTCCTCCATGCTCGCTGCTCTCCCACAGGAGGTCCGACGTAACTGTGCTTCCGCAATAAAGGTGGTAGATTAATAGACCCAAAGGCGACTCAATTATATGAATGTGTGGTGTCTGTTCTTTTAGACGTGCCCGAAAGGACAGAGGCAACACATTCATGTAATTGTTCTTCCTAGATGGGCCATGAGTCCACCTTCTTCACTGTGGGTAACCACGTACGACAGACTTCCTGCGGGAATCGCAGTGTAGCGAGCATGGATGACATGGAGGGGGACTGTGGATAGCTGCCGCTCGATGCGAGCGTGGGTCGGCCATGAGGCGTGACGAGATAATTCGTGCAGTTGCAACGAGCACTGTATTCAGGTGGTACAGTGGTTAACACAAATGCCTAGTAAGCAGGAGATCCCCAGATAGAATCTTGGTTCGGCACATAATTTCACTCGTCACCAGTGATGCTGCACAATCTCTTGATGTCACTGGTATCAACACTCCCTTCCCTTTCCGTTTGTTTCTCCCCCTACTCCTGCCATTTCTCTGTGCCACGCCTCTGGATATTGGCCAGAGGGGTGCTTCTGTTGGTGCCCAAGATCTGTGACCTAGGGAGGCGTGCACCACTTCAAAATACCAGAGACCGGGAAATGTGCCGCAATAAGGGACACAGAGTACGAAAACCGTTTCTCAGCTCGGCAAATGAGCCGATGTCTTAATGGTAATGTGTGCTCCATAGGGGCGTGTGCATAAAGAATATCGAATGAGATGCTGAGAAGATCTTTTGACGAATACGTTAAGAAGTGGCAGACAGATTCTAGGTAGTGAGACAGCTCGTTATATATCTCATCAAAAGTATCCGGACACACCTGTGTTATGTCAGACGACCACTAGATATGGAGAGCGTGCCGTGCTGAGACCGGTGCTGAATGATCCACGAGCCCAGACAACCGAGCAACGCAAAGCCAGCGGGCAGATGGACAGCGCGCGCCGACCGCCCTAATTGGCTGGCCTGCATCTTGCATCCCGAGCCGTGCAGACACCTGCCACCGCTCGCTGCAGTCTGGAACCGCAAGACCGCTACGGTCGCAGGTTCGAATCCTGCCTCGGGCATGGATGTTTGTGATGTCCTTAGGTTAGTTAGGTTTAACTAGTTCTAAGTTCTAGGGGACTAATGACCTCAGCAGTTGAGTCCCATAGTGCTCAGAGCCATTTGAACCATTTTGAACCTGCCACCGCTGCCCGCACAAACTCTGTCCGGTCTCCAGAACGAGGAAGTTCGTAGACATACCTACCACAAAGAAAAATAGCCAACACTCATTCGGCATGTCCAGGAAAAGTACCACATCACAAAAACTACTGACCATCTACAGCCCCGAAAAGAAGCAGCTCATAGTTCTGTCCTCCAAAGACTACACATAGTACCATTTGACAAACGCAAATATAATGAGATATAATAGTTCAGACACAAAAAGAAAACAACAAAAAAACCGGATATCAAGGATCTCTAGTTACAAAATCGGGTAAGAAACTCAGGAAAACATAAGAAAGAATAAAAACCAAAACATCCCACAAATGTAGATAACTTTAACGCCCACCCACCACACACACACAACACCATCACTACACAACAAGGGTACAACACAGAAACTCAACAGACAAGCTGGTACATACACACATACAAAAGCAAAGTTACAGAATTGGGAACATCTTCAACGAACAAGGACTAAAAACAACATTCCTAAACAATAACTCAGTTCAGAAATGCCTAAACGAGTAAGATAACATTGACATACACTAAAAATCAACCATTTACCAACGTCGGTGTAACAACTGTTACGTTCTACACTTAAGGCAAATCAGCAGAACTTTTGAAATAAAATATAAAGAACATAAAAGAGCATGGAGAAATGACAACCGTCATTCAACATTTACAGAACAACCCCAATGAGAAAGCCACCAACCTACTGCCATACATACAGATGTGATAATAGTCAGATACAATAATAACAAAAGTCTCCAAATTATACGTAAGAATTTTCGATCTAAAAATCAATAACAGTAAAGAAACACATGATAAAAGACCAAACAAACATCAGCAACCACACGTTATTCAAACAACGCAAAATGCAGTAGATAAAGGAGAACCCCCATAGACAACACAAGACGACATCCCCACCGTAGTTCGTGGTTAGACACTGGACTCGCATTCGGGAGGACGACGGTTCAATCCCGCGTACGGCCATCCTGATTTAGGTTTTCCGTGATTTCCCTAAATCACTCCAGGCAAATGCCGGGATGGTTCCTCTGAAAGGGCACGGCCGACATCCTTCCCCATCCTTCCCTAATCCGATGAGACCAATGACCACGCTGTCTGGTCTCCTTCCCCAAACAACCAAACCAACCAACCCACCGTAGTTCACACACTGCTGTAACATAGTAAAGAAATAACTTTCCAGTACAGAAGATGGAAAGTTAGCTCCAATTACACACACATGCATGCACACACACACACACACACACACACACACACACATACACACACACACACACACACACACACACACACACACACACACACACACCAGTCGAAAAATATAAAGATCTACACACAGTGCAACAGCAAACGCTCTCGCTAACACCTAGAGCAGACAAAAGATAAAGGCATTTCACACATTAAAACAAAGTGCATGAATTGGCTAGATGCCAGGCGAGGTCCTTCACAACACAAAAGTATCAATATATTTAGTGTTACAGAAACTGCTGTGTGGTAAAATCTACTGCCTATGTGTAGAAGGACGTGAAGAATTACGTAAGACACAAAAAGAAAAGCCTTGTTTAAAGATAATAATTAATGGTGTTTATACTATTAACTTAAAGCATTGTACTATCATACCAAAATAGTAAGAACAATATCGTTACAGCGACCACTGAAGAGGATTTAAAAAAAAAAGGACTTGTTTGGTCTAAATGAGAATTTATTATACAGGGTGGAGAAAAATTGCGACACGAAATTTTAAGCCTGAATAGCTGATGCCAGTAGGAACCAAAATTACTAATGTTGTGTAGGTCGACAACGCATAATTTTTAAACTATGGTAACCTGGCGCCATGCGCTCCGATTGGCCGTGGATTGCGTTGTTGCCGTTCGTCGGTTGACGGGCAGTACTATGGTTGTCGGTCACGCATACAAACGTCCCTCGCCCCGTCACTTCCCCAACGTGTTACGTACACGTGTCGAATATGTCTTGCTCTTTGTCTCCACCTCACGTCAGAGGTATTCACACGTAAGCTTCGCAACGGATCACACTCACATCCCCAGCGATTTAGTTATACAGTAAAAACGGTGGCACAGTATTCGTTTGAAGAACAACAAGATATGGATTTTGTTTATGGACTAGGCGACGGTAACGCGCATGAAGTTCGATGGTTGCATGAGGAACGGTACCCGGCAAGACGCCACCCAAACCTGCAAACGTATAAAGCAATTCACAGGCGACTTGGCGAAACAGGATTGGGTACATCGCGATCTCCGGCAGGCAAATCGTTCGCGATCATACCTTGTCCACAGCATCCGGCAACAGGGAAATTGCCGGCCTGGGCTGCCGAGTGGTTCTAGGCGCTACAGTCTGGAACCGCGCTACCGCTACGGTCGCAGGTTCGAATCCTGCCTCGGGCATGGATGTGTGTGATGTCCTTAGGTTAGTTAGGTGTAAGTAGTTCTAAGTTCTAGGGGACTTATGACCTCAGAAGTTAAGTCCCATAGTGCTCAGAGCCATTTGAACCATTTTTGAACAGGCAATCCCGTGGCCAATTGGACCTCGTGGCGCCAAGTTTCCGTAGTTTAAAAATTGTGCGTTGTTGCACTACACAACATTAGTAATTTTGATTCCTACTGGCATCAGCTATCCAGGGTTAAAATTTCGTGACACAATTTTTCTCCACCCTGTAGTCGCAGAATACGGTGTCTGACCTATATAATATTCCTAAGATCTACTGAGCCGGCCGGTGTGGCCGAGCGGTTCTAGACGCTTCAGTCTGGAACCGAGCGATCGCTACGGTCGTAGGTTCGAATCCTGCCTCGGGCATGGATGTGTGTGATGTCCTTAGTTTAGTTAGGTTTAAGTAGTTCTAAGTTCTAGGGGACTGATGACCTGAGATGTGAAGTCCCATAGTGCTCAGAGCCATTTGAACCAACATCTACTGACCATCCTGGAGTCCTGATCTCAACCCAATGGAACACATTTAGGTTAGGCGTCTAGTCTACCGCGGCCAATGTCGATTTCAATGAAATCATTCTGGTTGTTGGTCTTCGTCATTATGAAACTGAAATGTCGCAGTTTTTACAGACATTGCATCTGTAGCACTGAAAAAGATCGCTGCAAGATGGGTGGAAACGTCGGCACTTTAATGTTTAATAATGACACGGGATAATAGTCAAAATGATTTTATTCAAATATTTGGGACGAGCTAGAACGCTGACTTCACTTCAGCCCCCCGTGTCAGATCTTATCTGTTTTCGGATTTTGAGAAAGAATGGGCTGCCATTCCCCCACATTCAGGCACCCCATTGAAAGTATCCCGTGCATGGTTTAATTCCTCATAAAGACGAAAACGTGACACCTACTTTGTTAATATACACTAATGTGTCCAGATACTTTTGACGAGATGTTATCTGTACTGGTAAGGAGGTTACACTCGTTTGCTAATTTTTTCATCATCTGCACATGTCTTCTTTCGAAATGTGATGACAAATCTTTTGTGGAAATCTGATGGGATCTCCGTTCTCTGGTGCCAAATATATTCCAGTTACTGGTACGAATGGCGCAGAATGATACGGCAGCCGCGTTCGCAGATGGAACAGTGCATTGTTATCCCTGCGCCAGCCACCTGCCGCCTGCGGGAACGTTACGGAGGTGGCGATCTGGGAGCCGCGCGCCGGTTTCCAGTGTATCCAATCTCCGCAACAGCGGTCGACTCTTAGCGATCATCCATATTCATGGGCCGCTGCTTTTGGCAACGGGCTTCCCATCGACTGCGACTCGCGAAGCTCTGGTAACGGACGCGTACAGTTTCAAAGCGGGCGGTTTCCACCCGAAACCTAAATCAAGTGTCACTGTAAAGCTCTCTAAAGGGTAAATGTAGAGGATTTTCCTTCATTGTTTATCGAGAAGCCACTTTATAAGCTGCCCATAAGGCAGTTTTGACGATGCCATTGATAGTGGAAACGCAAGTTTCGAAAACTTAAGGCGTGTTCATAAGATCTGTCGACCCTGGAAACACCTTCGACTTTGTAAGGTGGTGCAATTTATTAGGACATCTCGGACAAGTAAGTGTAAGCTGCAGGAAGAGACGCCTATTATAAACTACGTGGGACTTTTCCAAACTAGGTTTCATAGGCAAAGGTCCCGAGTTCGTGTCTCGGTCCGGCACACGGTTTTAATCTGCCAGGAAGTTTCATATCAGCGCATACTCCGCTGCAGAGTGAAAATATCATTCTGGAAACATTCCCCAGGCTGTGGCTAAGCCATGTATCCGCAATATCCTTTCTTTCAGCAGTGATAGTTCTGCAAAGTTCGCAGGAGAGGTTCTGTAAAGTTTAGAAGGTAGGAGACAAGGTACTGGCAGAAGTAAAGTTGTGAGGACGGGGCGTGAGTCGTGCTTGGATAGCTCAGTTGGTAGAGTACTTGCCCGCGATAGGCAAAGATCCCGAGTTCGAGTCTCGGTCCGGCACACAGTTTTAATCTGCCGGGAAGTTTCAGGTTTCGTAGTTGTTTTTGGCAGGTTGTGAGACAATTCCTTGCATCGCTGGGCACCGAGTTTTACCAGGGTGGTTTTTTCAAACTGATTGAACATTACGACAAGATTCTGAAGGTAGGTGACGAATATGTCGCAAAATGGTCAAACGCCTATAGCTCATGATGTGCCATGGTGTATGTGTTTTTGGCACTGAAGTAAACGTGTGGAAAACAATGACAGAACTTAGCTTCGCAAGGCCCCTCGTATGTATAAGAACCAAGAATATGAAAGAAACGTTCGTCATTCGTTATGATTAAGGAGAAGGATTAAAATTCAGAGACAGAGTGATCAGAGACGTCGGTGACATTGGTATCCTCAATGTATCTGTGTTAAAACTGTAGGAAATTTTGAACAGAACAGTCCATTGACCACAGAATATGGATTGATGGTGAACTGAAGAAAGACGAAAGTAATGAGAACAGTGATAAAGTTAACAGCGAAATTGGTGCCTACCGAAGTAGATGTAGAGAACGAATTCTTATACCTTGGAAGCAAATAAACGTATATGATGGACGAAGCAGCAAGGGCATAAAAAGAAGACTAACGTATGCAAGAAGAACATTCTGTCGAAAGACGACTACTTGTTCTCAGCAGCCCTGGAGGCAGTTTTCAGTTCCATGCACAGAGAAACAGAAGGAATACAAGTTAACAATAGACACCTAAATCATCTTTGGCTTACAGTATCATTACATCGTTTGCCCTAGTGGACACTTTCTTTCACAAATACCGGAGGAAATTAATAGAAAAAACTGGAAGCATGCTTAGAAATTTATTTTAAAAACACTGAGGCATATGTGATCAACAGGTTGGAAAGGGATTACAATAAATTAACAATAATGTCATAAAACCAAATTATGATTTGTTAATACTGTTGAAGACAACGACTGGTAGGACAGGAGGGTAAATGAGTGGAAGAGCAAAAATGGTCTGATGTTCACTTGGTAAATTAAGCTCAGAACTATCTAAACAGGAAAAGATTACATCGTTTATTAGCAGTTCTGCGCTACTGCTGTCAGAGAGCCACCGTTAATGTGAAACTGACCATTGGACACCGAGCTCTTGAATGGTGCACAACGTGTGTTACTGGAAAAGACAAGGAAACGAATAAGTGAGGAAAGGAACAAGTCGAAGACGCTATAACTGCTGTAGTTAATGTGGCTGTGTGAAGGTAGGGATAAATTAGTCAGAAGAATGGATGGTAGATGGATGAAGATAGTTCTGTGCTGAGTTATAAGGGATAAATATAGATAGAGGGAACAAAATAATAGAATATACCGGGTGGTTATAATTAAATTTTCCCTACGGAACTAATTACTGTACAAGTACCAGACTTGGTAGCATTAATGTCCAGAGTATGGGGTACCTGATTTCCATGCGTCACAGCGCCATCGTCCAGTTCCAACTCTGACCACCAGGTGCCGTGATCAGTCATCGTGATTCATAGTCTCACACACCTGACCAGTCGCAGTGCTCTTGTTGAGGTGTCCAGTTTCTAACACGCAGTTCAACGAAACCCGACTTTCTAATTACAAGGAATGGCCATATGGTTAGTGAGACTGAATGGTTCAAATTTTTAGGTGTTCAGATTGATAGCAAACTGTTGTGGAAAACCTATGTTCACGATTTTGTTCGAAGACTTAATGCTGCCAATTTTCTATTAGAACAGTATCTGAAGTAAGTGACAGTTCGACACGAAAAGCAGCCTACTTTGCTTAGTTTGATTGGCTTTTGACGTACAGTTTTATACTTTTGGGTCACTCTTCTCAGTCTCAAAGATTACCTTTGGCTCAGAAAAGGGCGGTTCGGGCACTAATTAGTGTAAGTTCGCGAACATTTTTCGACCCCTGTTCATTAGTTTCTTGTTAACGATATCAGATTATTCCCAATAATTAGCAGCGTTCATTCAGTTAATCAAATCCAGTCTGTATTTGGATCGCACCCCCTCGGCTACTGTGCTGACAGGCGTGCAATATTCTGCTGCATCCATTTTCAGTAAGCTACCACAAGAACTAAAAAATTTTATCAGTTATCCACGTGCTTTCGCTTAGACAATCTATGAGTTTCTTGAAAAATTAAGGTAACTGCTGAGTTACATTTCTGATTGCGTTTATACTGTATAAACTTATAGCTTATTGTTTTTTCAGGATTCACAAACGTTTTACTTTATCTATTATTACTTTTGTGTTGTAATTTCATGTCCTAACACGTTCCATTACCATGGAGATTTGCTCCTGAAATTGTACTTATGGAACTAGACGAGTAAAATAAAATAAATAAATAAATAATGGTGTCTGATTTACAATTTCATCGTACCAATCACGTTGAAGGTTAGCGCGTCTCCTGAAGAGGTATTTCACTTTAACAATGTCAGTTTTAAGGTCAAAAGAAAATAATGCATAACAGCGCTGTTGACAATCAAATAAATTTACGCTACTCTTTCAATGACACACTCATTCGTTACTTTGATTTGAACTGAATTTTTTAATCTCGATTAAAGTCGTTCAGAGCAAAATCATCTCTGGCACCATCTGCAGATTAGCAACGTCGCACTTTGACACAGTTACATGAATCATTTACTACACTGCGCCGTGTTTCACACCCAGGTACTTAGCAGATACTCTGAGGAGGAGCGAGTGGCAAACGGTGGACGCGCATATGAAATAGCTGCACGTAGTCGCAACTGCGTACGATCACAATTCTGGCCCAAAGTTTCGAGATGGATCGACCAGTGTGATTGATATCATGTAAGTGTGCTTCTCTCTTAAGTGTGCTTCTCTCTCCTTAATATATGAGGTCAAGTTGGAGAAGTTACCTCGTCAGCCACGCAGACAGCAGGAGCTGGGTATTTCACGTATTGTTCCGGTATCACATATATCTAATGGTCTTTTCTCATCGCTGTGGAGGGCGGTTTGAGGGTTTTGAAGTATGGTGACATGATTTTCCAGCCGATTGTCTAGCCCCACGGTCAACATTTCGCTAATGATAAGTGTTTCACGAGGTGAAGACGGCGTGCTCCTTCGAGGAGACAATCATCCGAATGAAATTACTTTCGTTAACTGATAACATCGGCTGGGCATGGTTGGAGCCAGCAGAAGCTTGCGTTTCATCATCTCATTACACCTTCCAACACCCTGGTGACCTCAGGAGCGCTGTCATCGAAAGCAGCAATGGTTCCATCCTTATAGGCAGCATACCGAAGAATATCGAAGCATGTTAAAATGCATGGAATAAATGAACGATACCATACAGCAGAGAATTTTTTCTTCCTCGAAATAGTAATTCCACATCTACAATCTATATCTGAAATTTTTGTTTGCTCCTATGGTACTTCTTTCGGCTTCATGTCCCATTTCCAGACATACATTCTCGTTTAAATGAGCGAAACCGTCAAGCTGCAGCCTATAAGTGACAGTCGTATGTGGGCAGTTATTGTACTAGCTCTTAATGTGACAGCCTGGCTGTTTTAAAAGAAAATATGGGCTTGAAACAGGGTCTTCATCTCGGATCTTGTAGCAATGGAACAAATACATGTAAAAATGGAGTTTAGCTGGGTACTGTTTTTCCCAGGGCAATAATTTTGCATGCCCTCACACAAAACGTTCTCCTCCTAAGATAATGAAGAAAATCATGAAATATTTTATGTGCAAAGTTTTCCACTTTCCAAGAAAGTCCAGTTTCTTTGGATATTTGATTTTATGTCTGAAATATCACTGCCTTATACGCTGTAAGACAAAAGATAAACTACGCACGACGAGGGACACATTCGAATGCGATGGAAATCCTTAAATCAGATGAACATGTTGAGAGGAACAAATAATTACAGTTTCAGAAAAAAAAATATTCAGTACAAAGAGCTTTACAAATTCAACAAATCAATGACGCGTTGGTCCACCACTGACCTTTAACCCAAGCAGTTTACTGGTGTCTTGGTACTGACTGATAGAGAATCTAGATGTCCTCCTGAGCGATATCGTGGCCAATTGGCATGTTAGATCGTCAATATTCCGAGCTAGTTGGGCCCTACCCATAATGCCGTAGTGATTTTCAATTGGGGAGAGACACAGCGACCTTAATGGCCAAAGCAAGGTTTGGGAAGCGCGAAGGCAAGCAGTAGAAACTCTCGCCATGTGCGTGGGGAAATTAACTTGCTGAAATGATGTAAGTCCAGTTTTGCTTGCCATGAAGAACAACAAAAGGAGTGTGGAATATCGTCGACGTACTACTGTGCTGTAAGGGTGCAGCGAGTAGCAAACAAAGGAGTCATGCTGTGAAATGAAATGACACCTCAGACCATCGATCCTGGTTGTCGGCCCTTAGGTGACCAACATTCAAGTTGGTATCCCAGTGCTGTCCGGCGCATCTCCAGATACGTCTTCGGCCTGTATTTTTTTTAACTGGAGTAGAATCGTCTTCAGTGATGAGTCCCACTTTCAATTGAGTCACGGTGACTATCAAAGACATGTCTGGAATCCAAGTCCGGCACAGATCTTATACTTTCCCCATTTATTAACTTCAATGGTCATTAGCAGTTAATGTCATCATCCCTTTGATTAACTGCCATACAAATTCCGCAGAATCAACGATGTTGTCTGTTCTGTCAGACATGTCCAGAAGAAAAGACACTACATGCACAGGATGTCTATCCTAAGAGCTGTCAGCTTCTCAACTGCTTCGGCAGACATTTGCAATTTAGTTTTCACATTGTGTATCACAAATGGTGGTCCTCAAATCTTTCATGCGACTTCCAGCGCCGACGGAAAACCTCGGTCCGATTCCCGTTACAGCAATTATCTGCGCTGACACCAGCTTCACACTGCTGAGAAAATGCGCTTGACAATTGTTAAGAGGGCGAAATATCTCACGAAATAAGCATCACACGAAAAAACTAGAAAGAACGAAACTCGTCTAGCTTGAAGGGGGAAACCAGATGGCGCTATGGTTGGCCCGCTAGATAGCGCTGCCATAGGTCAAACGGATATCAACTGCGTTTTTTTTTTTTAAATAGGAACCCCCATTTTATTACATATTCATGTAGTACGTAAAGAAATATGAATGTTTTAGTTGGAACACTTTTTTCGCTTTGTGATAGATAGCGCTGTAATAGTCACAGACGTATAAGTACGTGGTATCACGTAACTTTCCGCCAGTGCGGACAGCATTCGCTTCGTGATACATTACCCGTGTTAAAATAGACCGTTTACCAATTGCGGAAAAGGTCGATATCGTGTTGATGTATAGCTATTGTGATCAAAATGCCCAACGGGCGAGTGCTATTTACGCTATCCTGGACGACATCATCCAAGTGTCCGGACCGTTCGCTGGATAGTTACGTTATTTAAGCAAACAGGAAGTGTTCAGCCACCTGTGAGACGTCAACCACGACCGTCAACAAATGATGATGCCCAAGTAGGTGCTTTAGCTGCTGTCGCGGCTAATCCGCACATCAGTAGTAGACAAATTGCGTGAGAATCGGGAATCTCAAAAACGTCGGTGTTGAGAATGCTACATCAACATCGATTGTACCCGTACCATATTTCTGTGCACCAGGAATTGCATGGCGACGACTTTGAGCATCGTGTACAGTTCTGTCACTGGGCCCAAGAGAAATTAAGGGGCGATGACCGATTTTTTGCACGCGTTCTTTTTAGCGACGAAGCATTAGCCGGTATAAAAATAAAATGGAAATGTCGTGTGGCTAGGGCCTCCCGTTGGGTAGGCACTATTGGGCAACGGAAAATCCACGATGGCTGCGACAAATGGAACATTAGCGCCCTTGGCGGGTTAATGTATGGTGCGGCATTATGGGAGGAAGGATAATTGGCCCCCATTTTGTCGATGGCAATTTAAATGGCGCAGTGTATGCTGATTTCCTACATAATATTCTACCGATGTTACTACAAGATGTTTCACTGCATGACAGAATGGCGATGTACTTCCAGCATGATGGATGTCCGGCACATAGCTCACATGCGGTTGAAGCGGTATTGAATAGCATGTTTTATGACAGGTGGATGGTCGTCGAAGCACCATACTATGGCCCGCACGTTCACCGGATCTGACGTCCCCGGATTTCTTTCTGTGGGGAAAGTTAAAGGATATTTGCTATCGTGATCCACCGACAACGCCTGACAACATGCGTCAGCGCATTGTCAATTCATGTGCGAACATTACTGAAGGCGAACTACTCTCTGTTGAGAGGAATGTCGTTACATGTATTGCCAAATGCATTGAGGTTGACGGACATCATTTTGAGCATTTATTGCATTAATGTGGTATTTACAGGTAATCACGCTGTAACAGCATGCGTTATCAGAGATGATAAGTTCACAAAGGTACATTTATCACATTAAAACAACCGAAATAAAATGTTCAAACGTATCTACGTTCTGTATTTTAATTTAAAAAACCTACCTGTTACAAACTGTTCGCCTAAAATTGTGAGCCATATGTTTGTGACTATTACAGTGCCATCTATCACAAAGCGAAAAAAGTGGTCCAACTAAAACATTCATATTTCTTTACGTACTACACGAATATGTAATAAAAATGGGGGTTCCTATTTTAAAAAATGCAGTTGATATCCGTTTGACCTATGGGAGCGCCATCTAGCGGGCCAACCATAGCGCCATCTGGTTTCCCCCTTCAAGCTAGACAAGTTTCGTTATTTGTAGTTTTTTTCATTTGACGCTTATTTCGTGAGATATTTTTCCCGGTCACGATCAATGGACCACCCTGTATATGAAAGACCACTTTTAAGTTGGACAGGAGCAGAGGAAAACCATGAATATCTAGTAATTAAAAAGGGAAAGACAAATAGTGGAATGATTACTCCTTGAAGCTTTTTGAAAGCGAAACAAGAAAGCTTTAAGTAAAGAATCCCACAGTGAAACACATTGTAAGTGGTACCACAAAAGACTGTTAGATTTCCTGGTTGCTTAAAAGCAGTATTTTGAGCGCGTGCTCTCAATGAATGTGTACAGGTTCTGCCTTCTACATACATTCATTATAAATTCAACATGTGGCTAAGAGGCATATATTTGGTTGAGCCCCAGGTTTTGATTGTGCTGAAGCATACTTGACTGAACCATAATGTCAGCTTCTCGAAGCAGTGAAGTTCCAGTTATGATATTGCGTATGAAAAAGAAGGGGAAAACCAAACACAAACTTCATGAAAAGCTGTATAAAAATATTGTGCACCGAAGTTACTAGAAATTAAATGTATTGAGAGAAGTAAATTGCTACTTTGTGAAAATATAAGCTTTAATAATGGATGACATACTGTCATGAGAGCCGCTGCTACTGTATATTTTGAATGATACTTTTGTAGTAGCCTAACTTACAATTGTTTTAATTTGTGACAGCTTGCAGATTATACTACAAGTAACATTTTTGGACATTAGAATTATCTGTTGCTTACGTTACATCTATAGCTCCGTGTTCTTTTGCTTATTCTTTAATAAATAATTCCGAAGACGTTACATTTCAAAAAAACATGAACTATTGAAGGTAGTTATACTTCAGAATTGTTTTAAAATCCGTAACCACGAAAGAGTATACCAACTCTTGTTTAAAGAAATTATCCCCTTCTTAATCCCGACACATACAGCGTGATTTTTCTAAGTGGGGACAAACTGCAGGAAACAGCTCTTGACAGATATTTTTTCCATCATTCTTCTGACTGGTTTGATATAGACCGCCACGAATTTCTCTCCCGTTGCCATTTTTCCGGTTGCACTCAGCCTCGTGATGCCAATTGAGGAGCTACTCGACCGAATAGTAGCGCCTTCGGTCAAGAATACCATCTTACGGCCGGGAGAGCGGTGTGCTGACCCCACGCCCCTACTATCCGCATTCTCCACCGAGGATTACACGGCGGTCGGATGGTCCCGGCAGGCCACTCGTGAGTAACATTTGCAACTATCTTCCTCAGTTATTTGCTGGATGTATTCCAATATCTGTCTTCCTCTAAAGTTTTTACCCTTTACAGCTCTCTCTACTACCGTGCAAGTATTTCCATGATGTCTTACTAGATGTCCTATCATCCTGTACGTTCTTATTGTGAGTGTTTTCCATATATTCCTTTTCCTCATCGATTCTAAAGAGAACTTTCTCATTTCTTACATTACCAGTGTATCAAATTTTTTACATTCTTCAGTAGCCCAACTTCCAAGGGACTGTGTTATAGAGGCTATTGAAATACGAGCGCCTGACAGGCTGATAAATAGAGGGACTGGGTTCACTTCCTCAAGCTTGGCACCAGGCACTCTGTGAACTAAAATCATAACGTCGGCCAAGAGAAATTTCCGCACCCGACGTAGGCCGCAGGACTACTGAAGGAACAGGGTTCGATCCTAGCATCCGTCGTCGCCGTCCCTCCCCCGCAATCCCCCCCCCCCCCCAGACACACCCTTCACACGCAGCGGTAGATGGGGTCGGGGGACGATCAGATTATAAATGAGGAGGGATGTAGCAAAGATCCTCATTCTACAAGTATCACCTGAAGATGAAATTAAGGTACTCTGTCGAAATATCGTGTTGCGAGAACGACTGCAAGCGCCTGAGCACTCAACAGCAGTACAGGAAAGGGCGAGAATACGCGTCGTTTTGCGTCTGGGATCAGTATGGTTGATTCAGGTGTCATTATCATCATCCGGGAGCCGGATGGTGCATTATCTGAAGATGGGGTACTACAGAGGCCGAAACAGGTCATATTTCTTATAAATGACTATGCGATCGAGATTGTTTTTTTGCTAATTTTACTTAAGTAACAGATAGCTGTTTCCGAATAATATTATTTAAAACTGATCTGTGTTCCTGAAACCCCCCCCCCCCCCCCACCTTGAACTACAGAGTCATACACATACATATTTGAAAAAGAATACTATTTTCTCTCTGATGTTGGGTATTGTGTCAGCTGTCATCTCAACTAATATAATATCATATTTACACCTCAAATGTTTCCGTTTTTTATGCTTATACATTTACTGTCCTCTTGCTAAGCTCACATTCAGTATTCTCACATCCTCTTGATGACGCTGTCTAATAATTCTGATTAATTTACCAAGTCTTATCAAATCGATTATATTTCGTCCAACAAAAGAGAAATTCTACAAGATGAGACGGTGCTAAATTAGTTTCTGGTGGCTAGTAATCATAGACTTGTAGGATGTGAACTGCGAACATACGAGACACAACCTGTAAACTAGAAATATTGGTTATTAGAGTTTTGGAAGTATAGGAGCAACGTCAAATTATATTAAGGTCAGAATGTTATAAAATGAAAATTATACAGCCGTAGATGAAACAGGAAATGATTTAACATACCCTCTCAAGCAATCAGGAAATACGAAGAATAAATTTAAAGATACGTAAAATAACACAGGACTGGTATTAAAGAGAAGGTAAAATTATTCAAGCAAACGATAATAATCGTTTTGTTGTAACAGAAACATGCATCGTCATATTCTTAATTAGCTTAATACAGCTTAGTCAGGCACTACAATTTTATATCGCTTATTGTTATAACACACACTATTAAATCGAGCTCCGTAAATAAGTTTATTGTGAATTTCTGCTTCTGTGATTTCGTTCGTATTTAACGCAAATAGAGGATTTGGCACGCGCGTTGCTAACAGATAATCGAACTGAACGAATTTCATATGTGCATTGCAGCGAATTTGCACTTGGCAACGGCAGTGAAATTCGTTTGTGTACCGGGCCGGACTAATCCATGTAAAGTGCATATAAGCGAACACACAAGCGAACACCAAAAGGGGCCTGTGCAACTGGCGTGCAGATGTGCTGCTAACCGATTTATCTAACAGGGGAACTGAGTGGATAGTACCTAAAATTAATGTTTTTGTCCAAACCACTAAATGTTTTTTGTACTTGTTTTCTATGTTTGCTTCAAACGCCATACTCTTCGTTTTAATTATTTTTTACGCTCAACAGTCTTCATGTGGATATTTACAAAACACTGAGGTCTCCGGCCTTCTTTCTTTCTTCGTATAGGAACCGTCGAAGAAAGAGGTAACAATTACACTACTGGCCATTAAAACTGCTACACCACAAAGATGACGTGCTACAGACACGAAATTTAACCGATAGGAAGAAGATGCTGTGATATGCAAATGATTACTTTTTCAGAACATTCACACAAGGTTGGCGCCGGTGGTGACACCTACAACGTGCTGACACGAGGATAGTTTCCAACCGATTTCTCATACAAAAACAGCAGTTGACCGACGTTGCTTGGTGAAACGTTGTTGTGATGCCTCGTGTAAGGAGGAGAAATGCGTACCATCACGTTTCCGACTTTGATAACGGTTAGATTGTAGCCTATCGCGATTGCGTTTTATCGTATCGCGACATTGCTGCTCGTGCTGGTCGAGATCTAATGACTGTTAGCAGAATACGGAATCGGTGGTTTCAGGAGGGTAATACGTAACGCCGTGCTGGATCCCAACGGCCTCGTATCATTAGCAGTCGACATTACAGGCATGTTATCCGCATGGCTGTAACGGATCGTGCAGCCACGTCTCGATCCCTGAGTCAACAGATGGGGACGTTTGCAAGACAACAACCATCTGCACCAACAGTTCGACGACGTTTGCAGCAGCATGGACTATCTGCTCGGAGACTATGGCTGCGGTTACTCTCGACGCTGCATCACAGACAGGAGCGCCTGCAATGGTGTACTCAGCGACGAACCTGTGTGCACGAATGGCAAGACGTCACTTTTTCGGATGAATCCGGGTTCTGTTTACAGCATCATGATGGTTGCATCCGTGTTTGGCGACATCGCTGTGAACAGACATTGGAAGCGTGTATTCGTCATCGCCATACTGGCGTTTCACCCGACGTGATGGTATGGGGTGCCATTGGTTACACGTCTCGGTCACCTCTTGTTCGCATTGACGACACTTTGAACAGTTTCACATTTCATATGTGTTACGACCCGTGGCTCTACCCTTCATTCTATCCCAGCGAAACCCTACATTTCAGCAGGATAATGGACCACCGCATGTCGCAGGTCCTCTACGGGCCTTTCTGGATACAGAAAATGTTCGACTGCTGCCATGTCCAGCATATTCTCCAGATCTCTGATCAATTGAAAACGTCTGGTCAATGGTGGCCGAGCAACTGGCTCGTCACAATACGCCAGTCACTACTCTTGATGACCTGTGGTATCGTGTTGAAGCTGCATGGGCAGCTGTACCTGTACACGCCATCCAAGCTCTGTTTGACTCAATGCCCAGGCGTATCAAGGCCGTTATTGCGGCCAGATGTGGTTGTTCTGGGTACTAATTTCTCAGGATCTATGCACCCAAATTGCGTGAAAATGTAATCACATGTCAGTTGTAGTGTAATATATTTGTCCAATGAATACCTGTTTATCATCTGCATTTCTTCTTGGTGTAGCAATTTTAATGGCTAGTAGTGTAGTTTGAACCACGACATGCACTAAACAATCTTCCCTTATGGCGATATCTTCAAATACAGAAATACAGCAGTCACAGCGGTTTAACTTCTGATCTTGAGTGAATGACCTGAGGATCAGTTGTTCGTGACTGTGGTAAATGGCATGATTACGTGGCGTCAATAGCCGTGAGTTCCCAGGCGGGAAGTTCGGCCGCCAAGTGGAAGCCTTATTTAATGCGACGCCACATTGGACGACTTTCACTTCGATAATGGGGATGAAATAATGATGAGGACAGCACAACAACCAGTCCCTGAGGGGAGAAAATCTTCCACCCCAGCCGGGAATCCAACCCGGGCCCCCGCTCATGGCATTCCAACGCGCTGTCCGTTCAGTTATTGGGGCGGACACTGTGGTGAAATACGACCATCAGATATGCGCTCATTAAGATAAAACTGTCCCCAAAGAAATGTAAAACATAATACGTCGATGGGCTAACTTTGTAGTGTTCCTCACCAAAATTAACACTTGCTCTTGAATTACTGCGATCAGAATGGAAAAATAGAGAATTCTATCAAACTGGCATTGTACCTTGAGAAGCTTAAAAGAAACGTGAAGACAACTCTTTTTTATAGGAAACGAGAATCGTAATCTTGCTTGCAGATTAGACACCAACAAAAAACAACAGAGACATTACTGCTTGCGCGAGTAACGGGATGCAGAGTATGAATTACCAAGTTCTTGATGCTTAACCGGAATTATCTACGTCGTTAAGGAAGTTAACTTTCCGCTAGTCTGCACTTGGATAACTGCTGAAATTTTTCCGTGTAATAAAAGAAGAGATTAAGACGGAGCTGTGGCTTATCTCTTTCGTTCTTAAAGCTGACATAAAGGTAACATCAGGTATCCGGTACAGCACCAATGTGGCAACGTTGAAAGAGATTGAGATTACATGACTGTGGCATCTCTGTTAAACTTCGTTTAGCCTCCCACATTAGCTTATTGTTGACTACAATGCTCTGCAATAAAAAATGAATTATCTGTGCATTATGAGAACATTCAAAATGTGTTATTACAGGAACATTTCAGAATGTGTGAACTCATAAGAAGATCTTGCTTAATTATTAGCAAGCCTATGCACAAATTTCTCTGAGACATGATTTAATATTTGCGTGCCGGAAATATCTACGCAGATCGTGGAATATACGTACGGAGAATAAAACTGTATGAACTGAGAGAAAAACTGGAACTGTGAATTCATTGGAATTGGAGATGCAAGTTCTCTGCAGGATCGCCGAGCAGATGAACACGACTAGCACAGACCATGGTATGACAGAGCCTGTGCTGACACATCGGGAAATAATGGTACTGGCAGAGGGATAAACCCATAGGGAAAGAAAAAAATTGGAACACGTCCAAGAAATAACCGAGATATATACTTGATAGTCTTCACTACGGAGGCGATCTAGATCAATACGAAGTTAGATGAAAGAACTTCTGATTATTAAGACCGTTACAATACATAATTTATTTTGATTACTGGTTTCAGCAGGCTATATTTCCACCTTGTGTAATGCATCAGATCCGAAGATGGCAACATAGTTTATTGAAAATGGTAACCAAAGCATTGTTCGCAGTTTAAAGCTTAACTTCTAGTTTCAAAACGACTGAGGAATGCTCGATGTAAGTTCTACTCTGTATGAAAGGATAGGTATGCGAGAGGCACTGTGGCGAGCCACATAAAAAAAAAAAATCAGAAGACTAGTCGGAAAGTGAATTTTTCGGTACCACTAATGCATTCGTACATGTCGGCATCTTGCAGCTTCACGTCTTGCACTGTAGTGTTTTTATGATCCTGAACTTCTGGTTGGGACGTTGTTCTGGAAGCTATTCCCGCTGTTCGACAGCGACCCCATCATCCAGTATGTGCGAAAGACAGAAAGGTTCAACTAGATTCAAGTGGGACCAGTAAGGTTTAGCAGGTTTATCCATTCGGTTGAATACTGACTCATGGAGGACGATATCCTCGAGATCTCGGTGTCATCTAACTGCGCAACTTGAAAAGCAAAAGCATCGCATAAACTTGATTCTATGATTGGAGTATCTTGGTGCAATACTTCATTGCCCTCAAATTATACCGAATAGCTACGTTTTGATGATGATGATGATGCCGAACTACATTTTTCAATGTGATACAGCCCACTCTTCTATGCTGCGTCTGTTTAAGCTACACTGATAAGCCAAAACACGACGACCACTGCCCAACACGTGTTTCAAAGGGACCAGGTAGAGTTTTAACACGTGACGCCGTAAGGAAGGTAGGCCTACATGCGGGGGCGTGCTGAAAAATAATGTGTCCGAATTTTTTATGTGAATACTCTTAAAACTTTCTAAATAAAACAAACGTTATTAACTTTCTACACCCTTATTCGTCGCTTCTACAGATTTACAACCCTCCGCTGATAGAGGGCTCCGAATTGTAGCTTGTAGCACGACGGTATGTGAGGTAACTACGTTGGTGCGTGAGAAACAGCGTGTTGTAATTGAGTATGGAATTCGACGAGATCATCCACAGACGGCGCCCGCTCTTCTCCAGACTGATAGTGGCAGGTCATATAGGAGTGCTGCGGCATCAGCAACAGCCCGACGCCCTGGGCTCACTGTCAACGATCATCCTCGCGATGAAGCAATGCAAGAAGAGGTGGGGCTGTGGCTCCGTGAACAAGCATTCCACGGGGACGGTATCAATAAACCTGTCGGTCGTTGCGAGTAATGGCGTTCGTCGTCAGGGTGACTACGTTGAGAAATAAGTATGAAGTTTTAGTTATTAATGAAGTTTTATTTACTCTGAAGAGTCAAAGAAATTGGTATAACTGCCTAATATCGTGTAGATACCCGGCGAGCTCGCAGAAGTGCCGTAGTGCAACATGGCATGGACTCTACTAATGTCTGAAGTAGTGTTGGTGGGAACTAAGACCATGAATCCGCAGGGCTGTCCATAAATACGTAAGATTACAAAGGAGTGGGGACCTCTTCTGAACATCACGTTGCAAGGCATTGTAGATATGCTCAATAATGTTCATGTCTGGGTAGTTTGGTGACCAGCGGAAGTGTTTAAACTCAGAAAAGTGTTCCTGGAGCTACTCTGTAGCAATTCTGGATGTTTGGGGTTTCGCATTGTCCTGCAGGAATTGCTCACGTCCGTCGGAATGCACGTTGGTGATGAATGGATGCAGGTGATGAGACAGGGCGCTTACGTAAGTGTCACCTGTCAGAGTCGTATGTACATTATCTAGGGTCCCATAGCACTTCAACTGCAAACCCCCCGCACCATTACAGAGCCTCCACCATCTTGAACAGTACCCTGATGACGTGCACGGTCCTTGAATTCATGAGGTTGTCTCCAAATCCGTACACGTCCATCCGCTCGATACAATTTGAAACGAGACTTTCCTACCAGGCAACATGTTTCCAGTCATCAACAGTCCAACGTCGGTGTTGACGGGCGCATGTGAAGCCTAAAGTCATGTGTCCTGCAGTCATCAAGGCTACACGAGTGGGCCATCAGCTCCGAAAGCCCATATCGGTGATGTTCCGTTGAATGGTTCACACGCTGACACTTCTTGATGGCCCAGCACTGCAATATGCAGCAATTTGCGGAAGGGTTGCACTTCTATCACGTTCAACAATTCTCTTCAATCGCCGTTGGTCTCGTTCTTGCAGGATCTTTTCCCGGCCACAGCGATGTCGGATGACTGATGTTTTACCAGATTCCTGATACCCACGGTACACTCGTGAAATGGTCGTACCAAAAAATCGCAACTTCATCGCTACCTTGAAGATGCCGTGTCCCATCGCTCGTGCGCCGATTATATCACCACGTTCAAACTCACTTAAATCGTGATAATCCGCCACTGTAGCAGCAGTAACAACTGCGCCATGAACTTGTTGTCTTATACAGGATTTTCCGACCGCAGCACCGTATTGTACCTGTTTACATATCTCTGTATTTGAATACGCGTGTCTATACCAGTTTCTCTGGAGCTTTAGTGTACTTAGAAAGCTGTAAGAGTTTTCACATAACGAATTCGGAGGCATTGCTTATCATGGTGCACTTGGAAGTGAGGCAGAAACGAGTGGAGACTCATTCTAGTGACAATGCAGGCCGCGAACGGAGAAATCTACTGATATATGCCATTTCCACGAAGTTTTATGCAATTTCCACGAAGTTTGTGGAGTCTGGGATAGAGAACCTTGAGAAAGGTGAAGCTGATTGGCTGTTCGCATGCTACTCTCGTGTGTATATTTGGGAAGCGGCTGAGGGATTGTGGAACAAGGAATAGGCGACAAGATGTTGGATATCCACGCCTCATCTCGAAAGTGGAGTTTGGTGGCTTACCAACTACATCTACATCTACATTTATACTCCGCAAGCCACCCAACGGTGTGTGCCGGAGGACACTTTACGTGCCACTGTCATTACCTCCCTTTTCTGTTCCAGTCGCGTATGGTACGCGGGAAGAACGACTGTCTGAAAGCCTCCGTGCGCGCTCGAATCTCTTTAATTTTACATTCGTGATCTCCTCGGGAGGTATAAGTAGGGGGAAGCAAAATATTCGATACCTCATCCAGAAACGCACCGTCTTCGAAACCTGGCGAGCAAGCTACACCGCGATGCAGAGCGCCTCTCTTGCAGAGTCTGCCACTTGAGTTTGCTAAACATCTCCGTAACGCTATCATGGTTACCAAATAACCCTGTGACGAAACGCGTCGCTCTTCTTTGGATCTCCTCTATCTCGTCCGTCAACCCAATCTGGTACGGATCCCACACTGATGAACAATACTCAAGTATAGGTCGAACGAGTGTTTTGTAAGCCACCTCCTTTGTTGATGGACTACATTTTCTAAGGACTCTCCCAATGAATCTCAACCTGGTACCCGCCTTACCAACAATTAATTTTATATGATCAATCCACTTCAAATCTTTCCGCACGCATACTCCCAGATATTTTACACAAGTAACTGCTACCAGTGTCTGTTCCGCTATCATATAATCATACAGTAAAAGATCCTTCTATCTATGTATTCGCAATACATTACATTTGTCTATGTTACGGGTCAGTTGCCACTCCCTGCACCAAGGGCCTATCCGCTGAAGATCTTCCTGCATTTCGCAACAATTTTCTAATGCTTCAACTTCACTGTATACTACAGCATCATCCGCGAAAAGCCGCATGGAACTTCCGACACTGTCTACTAGGTCATTTATATATATTGTGAAAAGCAATGGTCCCATAACAATCCCCTGTGGCACGCCAGAGGTTACTTTAACGTCTGTAGACGTCTCTCTGTTGAGAACAACATGCTGTGTTCTGTTTGCTAAAAACTCTTCAATCCAGCCACACAGCTGGTCTGATATTCCGTAGGCTCTTACTTTGTTTATCAGGCGACAGTGCGGAACTGTATCGAAAGTCTTCGGGAAGTCAAGGAAAATAGCATCTACCTGGGAGCCTGTATCTAATATTTTCTGCGTCTCATGAACAAATAAAGCGAGTTGGGCCTCACACGATCGCTGTTTCCGGAATCCATGTTGATTCCTGCGGAATAGATTCTGGGTTTCCAAAACCGACATGATACGCGAGCAAAAACATGTTCTAAAATCCTACAACACATCGACGTCAGAGATATAGGTCTATAGATTTGCGCACCTGCTCGACGACCCTTCTTGAAGACTGGGACTACCTGTGCTCTTTTCCAATCATTTGGAACCTTCCGTTCCTCTAGAGAGTTGCGGTACACGGCTGTTAGAAGGGGGGCAAGTTCTTTCACGTACTCTGTGTAGAATCGAATTGGTATCCCGTCACGTCCAGTGGACTTTCCTCTGTTGAGTGATTCCAGTTGCTTTTCTATTCCTTGGACACTTATTTCGATGTCAGCCATTTTTTCGTTTGTGCGTGGATTTTGAGAAGGAACTGCAGTGCGGTCTTCCTCTGAGAAACAGCTTTGGAAAAAGGTGTTTAGTATTTCAGCTTTATGCGTGTCATCCTCTGTTTCAATGCCATCATCATCCCGGAGTTTCTGGATATAGCCACTTACTGATTTAACGTAAGACCAGAACTTCCTATGATTTTCTGTCAAGTCGGTACATAGAATTTTACTTTGGAATTCACTGAACGCTTCACGCATAGCCCTCCTTGCGCTAACTTTGACATCGTTTAGCTTCTTTTTGTCTGAGAGGTTTTGGCTGCGTTTGAACTTGCAGTGGAGCTATCTTTGCTTTCGCAGTAGTTTCCTAACTTTGTTGTTGAACCACGGTGGGTTTTTCCCGTCCCTCACAGTTTTACTCGGCACGCACCTGTCTATAGCGCATTTTACGATTGCCTTGAACTTTTTCCATAATATGTGTCGGAACAGAAATTTTCGTTTTGATCTGTTAGGTAGTCTGAAATCTGCCTTCTATTACTCTTGCTAAACAGATAAACCTTCCTCCCTTTTCTTATATTCCTATTAACTTCCATATTCAGGGACGCTGCAACGGCCTTATGATCACTGATTCCCTGTTCTGCACATACAGAGTCGAAAAGTTCGGGTCTGTTTGTTATCAGTAGGTCCAAAATGTTATCTCCACGGGTCGGTTCTCTGTTTAATTGCTCGAGGTAATTTTCGGATAGTGCACACAGTATAATGTCACTCGATGCTCTGTCCCTACCACCCGTCCTAAACATCTGAGTGTCCCAGTCTATAACTGGTAAATTGAAATCTCCACCTAATACTATAACATGCTGAGAAAATTTATGTGAAATATATTCCAAATTTTCTCTCAGTTGTTCTGCCACTAATGCTGCTGAATCGGGAGGTCGGTAAAAGGAGCCAACTATTAACCTAGCTCGGCTGTTGAATGTAACGTCCACCCATAATAATTCACAGGAACCATCCACTTCTACTTCAATACAGGATAAACTACTACTAACAGCGACGAACACTCCACCACCGGTTGCATGCAATCTATCCTTTCTAAAAACCGTCTGAGCCTTTGTAAAAATTTCGGCAGAATTTACCTCTGGCTTCAGCCAGCTTTCTGTACCTATAACGATTTCAGCTTCGGTGCTTTCTATCATCGCTTGAAGTTCCCGTACTTTACCAATGCAGCTTCGACAGTTTACAATTACAATACCGATTGCTGCTTGGTCCCCTCATGTCCTGACTTTGCCCGCACCCTTTGAGGCTGTTGCCATTTCTGTACTTGCCCAAGGCCATCTAACCTAAAAAACCGCCCAGTCCACGCCACACAACCCCTGCTACCCGTATAGCCACTTGCTGCGTGTAGTGGACTCCTGACCTATCCAGCGGAACCCGAAACCCCACCACCCTATTGCGCAAGTCGAGGAATCTGCAGCCCACACGGTCGCAGAAAAGTCTCAGCCTCTGATTCAGACCCTCCACTCGGCTCTGTACCAAAGGTCCGCAACAAAGCTGAAAGGCAGCGATCTTTGACAGGTCTGGCAACAGACAAAAATGCTGGTGCTGACATGATAGTGACAAGTGTTTTGGTGGCCAAAGTTCAATTCACGTCTTTGACCATGGAGCTCCTTAGCAGAGACCCCCCACCTCTCTAAGGTATTCTGCAATAATATGCTGTGAATTTTCAATTCGGGGTACAACTTTTCCCTCCACGCCTAATGGTGGTGCCAGTGCGAATCTTCTTCCTCCTCTCAGCTTGAGAAGGCACATATAGGTAAGTTTGACGGACGTAGCACCACGCCAAGGTTAGTTGTGGTGGTACGACACAGCAGCCGGATTCGGCCACATCGACAGATCTGGGAGCAAGCGACTGCGGACCGTGGGCATTGACAGACAAGTGTCCGGTGCGCCCGGGGATCAGGCGTGGCATGTCTATACAGGGGGTTACAAAAAGGTACGGCCAAACTTTCAGGAAACATTCCTCACACACAAAGAAAGTAAATATGTTATGTGGACATGTGTCCGGAAACGCTTCCTTCCCATGTTAGAGCTCATTTTATTACTTCTCTTCAAATCACATTAATCATGGAATGGAAACACACAGCAACAGAAGGTACCAGCGTGACTTCAAACACTTTGTTACAGGAAATGTTCAAAATATCCTCCGTTAGCGAGGATACGTGCATCCACTCTCCGTCGCATGGAATCCCTGATGCGCTGATGCAGCCCTGGAGAATGGCGTATTGTATCACAGCCGTCCACAATACGAGCACGAAGAGTCTCTACATTTGGTACCGGGGTTGCATAGACAAGAGCTTTCAAATGCCCCCATAAATGAAAGTCAAGAGGGTTGAGGTCAGGAAAGCGTAGAGGCCATGGAATTGGTCCGCCTCTACCGATCCATCGGTCACCGTATCTGTTGTTGAGGAGCGTACGAACACTTCGACTGAAATGTGCAGGATCTCCATCGTGCATGAACCACATGTTGTGTAGTACTTGTAAAGGCACATGTTCTAGCAGCAGAGTTAGAGTATCCCGTATGAAATCATGATAACGTGCTCCATTGAGCGTAAGTGGAAGAACATGGAGTCCAATCAAGACATCACCAACAATGCCTGCCCAAACGTTCACAGAAAATTTGTGCTGATGACGTGATTGCACAATTGCGTGCGGATTCTCGTCAGCCCACACATGTTGATTGTGAAAATTTACCATTTGATCACGTTAGAATGAAGCCTCATCCGTAAAGAGAACATTTGTACTGAAGTGAGGATTGACACATTGTTGGATGAACCATTCACAGAAGTGTACCCGTGGAGGCCAATCAGCTGCTGATAGTGCTTGCACACGCTGTACATGGTACGGAAACAGCTGGTTCTCCCGTAGCACTCTCCATACAGTGACGTGGTCAACGTTACCTTGTACAGCAGCAACTTCTCTGACGCTGACATTAGGGTTATCGTCAACTGCACGAAGAATTGTCTCGTCCATTGCAGGTATCCTCGTCGTTCTAGGTCTTCCACAGTCGCGAGTCATAGGCTGGAATGTTCCGTGTTCCCTAAGACGCCGATCAATTCCTTCGAACGTCTTCCTGACGGGACACCTTCGTTCTGGAAATCTGTCTCGATACAAACGTACCCCGCCCCGGCTAGTGCTCAGTGCTAATCCATACATCAAATGGGCATCTGCCAACCCCGCATTTGTAAACATTGCACTGACTGCAAAACCACGTTCGTGATGAACACTAACCTGTTGATGCTACGTATTTATGTGCTTGATGCTAGTACTGTAGAGCAATGAGTCGCATGTCAACACAAGCACCAAAGTCAACATTACCTTCCTTCAATTGGGCCAACCGGCGGTGAATCGAGTAAGTACAGTACATACTGACGAAACTAAAATGAGCTCTAACATGGAAATTAAGCGTTTCCGGACACATGTCAACATAACATCTTTTCTTTATTTGTGTGTGAGGAATGTTTCCTGAAAGTTTGGCCGTACCTTTGCAACACCCTGTATAATTGATGGAAGTCGTTAGTCTGGTTCATGTGTCACCGCAGACTGTGAATGTTGCCCGTACTGTCCGTCCGTGTAGGCCTAAGGTATTGGTCACAGTGTGTTATTCTTGTGCTTCCTTGCTGACCAGTGTGTTTTCCAGGTTTCCTAAAGCACCCTTAGTTTTTTAGTTTAAATCTTCCATAGATCATCTAAAAGAGTCTTTTACCGAAATGATATGGAACGAGTCACTTTACAAGATATATGTACATAATTAATATGAACATATATGAACACTTCATTATTTTACTACCACTCATGCACCGAGCAAGGGCCGGCCCGTATGGCCGAGCTGTTCTAGGCGTGTCGGTCTGGAACCGCGCGACCGCTACGGTCGCAGGTTCGAATCCTGCCTTGGGCATGGATGTGTGTGATGTCCTTAGGTTAGTTAGCTTTAAGTAGTTCTAAGTTATAGGGGACAGATGACCTCAGATGTTAACTCCCATAGTACTCACAGCCATTTCAACCATTTTGATCCGAGCAAGATGGAGCAGTGGTTACAACACTGGACTCGCATTCGGGAGGACGACAGTTCAAACCACGATAGTTCAAACCCTGCGTCCGGCCATCCAGATTTGGGTTTTCCGTGATTTTACTGAATCGCTCCAGGCAAATGTCGGGATGGTTCCTTTGGTTTCTTTGAACAGGCACGGCTGGTTTCCTTCCCTATCCTTGACACAAACCGAGCTTTTCCTCCGTCTCTAATGACGTCGATGTGGACGATACCTTAAATCCGATCTTCCTTCCTTCCTACTCATGCACCTGTACTTAAAGCACAGTTTTCTTATTGACTACCAGTTCTTATGTAGAAATTCGTCAGTGGAATAGAAGGAGCTGTTCAGGAAAAATGATTTACAGTTGGATTTAAAAGTTCCTTCTGTCACACATTTTATTTTTTTGGTAAAAGATCAAAAGTTTTGTTCCCGGGCACTGAATTCCTTTTTGAGCCACTGGCAGCTATAATAATAAGTAATAAAGGTCATTTTTCGATTTAGCATTGTAGCTATGGGCATCTATTCAAATTCTGATGGATTGTGACGAATTTCGCTAGCAAATATATATACACCTGCCTCCTTGAAGAGGCACGTACTTGACGCCCGTGGGTGAACACCAGATATTATTCCTACTGCTCGCTTTTGTGTAATCAATACTTTGTTTCTAGGTAATAGGTTACCCCAGAAAATTATTGCACGTGATATTACGCAGTGAAAATACGCAAAGTATGTCAAGAGTCTGATTCCCTTGTTTCCAAGTCTAGCAATTATACGAAGAGGAGAATTAGCTGAATTTGATTGTTCGAGGTGCTCAGTAATATGCTTCTTCCAGTTAAGGTTTTCATCATTGTGTCTACAGAAAAATTTTAAGCGTATTACTCTGCTCATACGCTACATCAATTGTTGGTATAATTTCTTTGTACAGATTTGAATATAGTGGGTTTTTAGCAGGTACAATGACAGCCAACCAGCTGAAAAAATTGTGGTTTTTTAAATAACCTTAATCATTGCTTCGACCGCTTTCAACCCCTCTTCTTCAGGAGCACAAACAAACTTCACATTAGCAGTTCATTCAGCTGTCTCCACATACCATGTATCGGCAACGGTCTGTATGTTCGTATGTAAAAATTGAGGCCCCTAGAATCAAGCGCTTGTCACATCAGTAAAACCAATCACTTAAAATAACAAATCTTCGTACATCCATATTTAAGGTGGATGATGATGGAACACAGCTTCTAACAACCTTACCACAACAAAGGTCAAAAAATTAATTATGATTGTAGTGTTGCTCCCGCTGCTAAATATTGCATTTTCTGGGAACAACAAGGTTATATTATGTGGCAGGCGTCCTTAGAGCACAGTAAATAAAGTCATTTCTTGAAATAATGTATAAAGTAGGCACTCATCTTTTCGTGTTTCCCACGCTGGTCTCGTTGTGAACTCATGGCTCAATCGTCGAAAATCTAGGTAGTGATGATTCCAAGCTCGGATGCAAAGAGGCCTAGGTGTTATTCTAAGATATTCAAAAGTTTTATAGATGTGTTTCATAAACCATTCTTGAAGATTAAACTTTTGCAAGTTAGGACAATGGTGATGTAAAAAAGTAATCAGCACTCCGAATTTAAGTTACACTTCTTTTTTATTACTTTTGTTGCAATATCACGTAACTCGTTCCAAAACATCACTTCACAATATAAAACATACTTGGAAATATCTTCCTCGCTGTTAAAGTTCACATTTCTTAAACTGACTACAATTTGCGTCTTTTAACATGACGACCAAAACTTGACTCTCTAATAACCGCTTACGCGCCCAAAAATCAGAGTTACAAGTACGTCAATGATCATAGTGACAAAAGAAAGAATACACATAAGAACAATATCATTGCAATATATACATATCGATGTATCGAAGTACCTCTACATTAATGAAATCAAATCTGAATATTGTCACAGAAATATGTTAACTATTTTACAGAAACACGGTAGAATATTGCTGGTATCGAGAGGTTGAGGTGAGGTGCCATAATGGTTACGTAATTCAAGTACCATTACAAGCTGGTATAATTTTTATTAAAAATTAAACTCCTCCAGCTGTACTTAAGATTTTATATTTATTTGGCTAATACTTTCGACGTTGCGTCCCATCTTCAGACCCGTACACTTTGACGAAATCAATTGTGTGTGACTGAGTACTAGAAGTCCAGGGTGAGACCGATACGTGCTGCACATGGATGGCGGGCTGTTACTGCCCACCATCACATGATGCCTGGCAGTACATGACAGCGAGCAAAAGATAGCCTCCAGTGCTGCCAGAGCTCGGCACGAAGTGTCTCAGCGGTGGCACGTTGATGACTCCATACACAGCATGGAGGTTCCCAAACGTGGTCCAGCGAACATTGTATTGATTTCCTTATCTGTGGGAAGACTGTAACTGAAGCCGCGCTCTCGCCGACACTCCTCCACTTCCACTTGGACCATAGATAACACTCTCCACGCGGAAGTAAAGGCAAGCGCCTCTGACATCGACAGCACAGACGTCCCTGGAATGGTTCAGATTGCTCTGGAATCTCCGTTTTCCCAGGCTGAAACATGCCTCGTCAATGTAGTGTGTGATCTGATGAATTGATATGACAGATAAAGTAGTTATGAACAACCATCATACGTAACATTTCCAGCTAGTTGTGAGCTTAGAAGAATAACTTTGCGGAATGTGACGGGTGCAGTACAATGCGTAGACGGACATGGGGAGCAGTGTGTGTGGGTGGACGAGGAAGCAGGAACTGAAGTTTCAGGTGGTCATCTGTGACAAATAATACGTATGGGTTGTGTTTACATATGATGTAAGAGGTCCATGACTAAGGAATTTATTGCTAGCGCACTCGAGCAGAGGTAACTTCGATGGATTGCTCACGCACTGCCTGCGATATGTAGGCTACAATAGAATCGCAGACCAGGGAGCAGTGTCGGCAGCAGCAGCAGCAGTAGTAGTAGTAGTAGCTCGCAGTCGGGCGGTTGGGTCAGGTCGCCCGTAGAGAGCAGTTGTCGAGTTGTATAGCTCACAGAGAGCACTTGTGTCCTGCACGGAATTACCAAGGCCGGTCGTGGAGAACGATGGCCGTGCCAGAGCGATGTAGTATAAGGTAAAAGCAAAATATTATTGTCCTTTATTGCCGCGTGCGTATGTTAATCGCTATAACTGATTTTTGTACCATTGTTATATCAAAGTCCAATGTAAATTTTTTCAAACATCTTTCAATAATTATCTTTCTTATAAAGATAACTTTTGACAGTTATTCATCTGAATTTTTACTAATTTCTCCTATGCATAACCATGCCGACTATCGTAAAGAAAATCAGTTGTTTTTCATACATAACAAAATCTAGCGGCCAGCATTGCACTTGGCTGTGCCAGAAATATTCTTACAGCAGCAGATATATACGCGTTATCCGGCGACATCATTGAGGTAAGAATTTTCCGTTTATTCAGAATCATTTTTCAGGGCCATGACGCAGCACTGCAGACGTCCAGATTTACCAGTTTAGATTCACAGTCAGTTAATTATTGAAAGGTTACATTACGAGATTTCTTTTGAATGGTTATATATGAGTTACATTTTTATTGGGAGGTTAGTCACTTTTATATTGCGAGTTTACGGAATTTAACTGTTGGGAGGTTACAATGAACAATGGAACTAATAAATCACTGAGAATTTAACTACTGTGAAAATAATTTAAACTATCAACTCTTTCTCCTTGTGCGAGCTCTCAATCCACAGCTGCGTTTTAGTGATGACGCTGAGCGGCAGAAATGCCAGACAGTAAATAACACTGACTGTTCAGCTTGTGAGTGACGTGGTACCGGAACCTACATGTAAATGCGTCTGAGAATCGAATGGACCGTTTGCAGAGAGTTTTGAATCTTACTAATAGGATAGAACCAAGATACATGTAGTGAATAAAGATCAAACTTAAGCTTGTCACTACAGTCAAATGAGAAAACGAATGAACTCTTCAGTGGCACAACTTTCGCTTGCATATTAAAACAAGCTCCTATTTTCCACCTTTGCTGTATTACGGTGAAAGTCATTTATTTCACACTGTGAGCTGTTTCCGCCGATGAGGCATTTTCAGCAACGTACTCATAACCTTGTAATTTTACACAGTCACTGATGGTGTGTGTGTGTGTGTGTGTGTGTGTGTGTGTGTGTGTGTGTGTGTGTGTGTGTGTGAGTGCGTTTGTGTGTGTACATACAGTGTACTTTTGTGAACTGAATATATAATTGCTCGCGTAGTAGGCTCGAACAAGAACAATGTTCCATATTCGTTACCAATTGAAGTAAAACTTCTGTCATGCGTATATGAACGTAGGAGGTCATGGAATATTACATAGAATGTTGCTCTCCATGGAATTATTTGACATTGTGAGAGTTTTTCAGTATAAGTGGTTAGAATTAGGCAAACAAAGGTACAAAACTATGGAATAGCGATGCTGTGTATTTAAGTTTCTAATTTGCCTACGTTCGTATTATTACCAACAGAATATTCTGTAAATTGACAAATTGCTTACCAAATACTGAAGAATACAGTTCAACAATAGTTGAATAATCCAGTAATTACTATACCTAAGAAAAATGGGAACGGGCAAGGTATACGGGCTGTATCGTATTTAATACCGGAAACTGACACGAGAGGAAATAGACGAAAAAGCGTTTCAGTGAAACTGAATTTTGAACGCCCTAGAATTAATGACGTCCTTTTACAGCTTAAAATATGTTTCTGAGTTAACATTTAACAATTTTTGTGAGTGAAATTCAACACCATGTGTGTGTAACAACGGTCTTTGGACTGTAGAACCATCGATGTCGTGATTACTTTGTACAGCAGTTTCCTCTGGCGCAAGCACTCTGCGTTTGGCCGGCGGAAACATACAGAGCCAATGTTGGACTTTGTGGAATGGAAAGGCTTCAGAGTTGGGCAGAAGGGAAATAAGTGATTGGCGTGCCGCAAAACCTCGGGCCTGAATATTTATACCTCTCCCTGTAAGCTTGTGAATATTCATGCCGGACTACGTGCTCACAGGGGGTAGTTGCAACCTCAGAGAACGCTCGAGGCAAAATAAATAATGGGTATTAGTTGTCAGGTGTGTACTCTCGCACTGAGAGAGCTAAGGGAAAGTTGCTATCTGGAAATCATGCTGCTGCACAAAGAATACAGTGCTATTCGCGCACATTTCAACAAGATTTCATATGACAATGGATTCTGAGAGCACATTACAATCATCAATTACTGACGTAACTATGGCAGAGGGCAGGCATATGAAGGTTTTTATGATCGAAACTTTGTCATATACGGCAGTATAACACTTCAAAGCGCTCCTCTGAGATTTGCGTTATTTTTTTAAGTGCTCCACCATGCCTTACAGAAATATGCTGTTGCGATAATATTGAAAGACGGGTGTTCTAAAAGTCACAATTAGCTGTTTTGTTTAAAATCCGCCACTTGATGACTGCTATTTTCATGAGAGGCTGTACCAAGACTTCTGGGGTTGTCTTGGATTGTACTCGCATACGTCTGCATCACATTCACAGCCATGTATGCCTATCAAATTAATTAGGTTCGAGTTAGACAACCGGGACAATAGTTAAAGTTATTCTATTATTATTACGCGCAACGTATAAATAAGATGAAAATGGTTTACTCTCGGATACGCATGTGAAGGAGGACGAAGGTGACATTACAGACGATACGTGACTCTCAGTCCCTAAACTGCTCTTTTATCGCTGGCTCCCCCTCAACGTTAGAATCACAATTAGGCGTCGTGTACATCAATACTTTCGGATATCATAGAGGCGGGGACGCACTAGGAAGTGAGGAAGTGTAACATAGGATACGCCTTGAAAACAGGGAGGTTCTATAGTCACAATATGAGCTTATTATTATTTTTTTTTTCTTTTTCTTTTGGGGGTCATCAGTATTCCGACTGGTTTGATGTGTGGCCGCAACGAATCCCTCTCCTGTGCTACGCTCTTCATGTCATATAGCACTTGCAACATAAGATCTCGATTATTTGCTGGATGTATTCCAATCTCTCTCGTCTACAGCTTTTGCCCCCTACAGCTCCCTCTGATACCATGGAAGTCATTCCCTCATGTCTTAAAAGTTGTACTGTCATCCCGTCCTTTCTCTTTGTCAGTATTTTCCACATATTCCTTTCCTCTCCGATTCTTCGCAGAACCTCCTCATTTCTTACTTTAACAGCCCACTTAACATCAGACATACGCCTGTAACACCAAGTCTCAAATGCTTCGATTCTGTGCTGTTCCTGTTTTCCCACAGTCCATGTTTCACTACGACACAATGCTGTACTCCAAACGTACAACCTCACAGATTTCTTCCTCAAATTAAGGCATATGTTTGAACTAGCAGACTTCTCTTGGCCGGAAATGCCCTTTTCCCTAGTGCTTGTCTGCTTTTGATGTCCTTCTTGTTCCATCTTTCACTCGTTATTTTGCTGCGTAGGTAATAGAATTCCTTAATTTCATCTACTTCGTGACCATCAGTCCTGATGTTAAGTTTCTCGCTGTTATCATTTTTGGTACTTCTTATTACTTTCGGCTTTCTTCGTTTTTTTCTCAGTCAATATGACGTACTCATTAGACTGGTCACTCCATTCAACAGAACCTGAAGTTTTTCTTCACTTTCACAAAGCATAGCAATGTCATTAGCGAATCGTATCATTGATATTCTTTCACTTTAACGTTAATTCCACTCCTAAATTTTTCTTTTATCTCCATCATTCCTTCTGCGATGCACAGATTGAGCAGTAGGGGTGAAAGACAACATCCCTGTCTTACACCGTTTTTAATCTGAGCACTTCATTCTTGTTCTTTCACTCTTATTACTACTCTCTTGGCTCTTGTACATATCGTATATTACCCGTCTCTCCCTACAGCTTCCCCTACTTTCCTCAGAATTTCGACCATCTTGCACTATTTTACATTGTCGAACGCTTTTTCCAGATTGACATATTCTATAAATGTGTCTTTATTTTTCTTTAGTCTTACTTCCATTATCAATCGCAACGTCAGAATTCACTCTTTCGTGCCTTTAACTTTCATAAAGCCAAACTGATCGTCATCTGGCACATCCTCAACTTCCTTTGTCTTTCTTCTGCGTATAATTCTTGTAAGCAACTTGGATGCATGGGCTGTCAAGTTGATTATGCGGTAATTCTCACAGTTGTCAGCTCTTGCTGTCTTCGCTCTTGTGTGGATGATATTTTTCCGAATGTCAGATCGTATGTCGCCAGACACATACATTATACGCAGCAATATAAATAGTCGTTTTGTTGTCACTTACCACAATGATTGTAGAAACTCTGATGGAATGTTATCCACCCCCTCTGCCTTACTTGATCTCAAGTCCTCCAAAGCTCTTTTAAATTCTGAATCTAATACTGGTTCCCGTATCTCTTCTAAATCGACTACTGTTTCTTCCTGTATCACATCAGACAAATATTTCCCCTCATAGAGACTGTCAGTGTATTCTTACCACCTGACTTATTTATTTGATATGTTGTTGTTGTTGTGGTCTTCAGTCCCGAGACTGGTTTGATGCAGCTCTCCATGCTACTGTATCCTGTGCAAGCTGCTTCATCTCCCAGTATCTACGGCAACCTACATCCTTCTTAATCTGCTTAGTGTATTCATCTCTTGGTCTCCCTCTACGATTTTTAACCTCCACGCTGCCCTCCAGTACTAAATTGGTGATCCCTTGATGCCTCAGAACATGCCCTACCAACCGATCCCTTCTTCTAGTCAAGTTGTACCACAAACTCCTCTTCTCCCCAGTTCTATTCAATACCTCCTCATTAGTTATGTGATCTACCCATCTAATCTTTAGCATTCTTCTGTAGCACCACATTTCGAAAGCTTCTATTCTCTTCTTGTCTAAACTACTTATCGTCCATGTTTTGCTTCCATACCTGGCTACACTCCATACAAATACTTTCAGAAACGACTTCCTGACGCTTAAATCTATACTCGATGTTAACACATTTATCTTCTTCAGAAACGATTTCCTTGCCATTTCCAGTCTACATTTTATATCCCCTCTACTTCGACCATCATCAGTTATTTTGCTCCCCAAATAGCAAAACTCCTTTACTACTTTAAGTGTCCCATTTCCTAATCTAACTCCCTCAGCATCAACCGACTTAATTTGACTACATTCCATTATCCTCGTTTTGCTTTTGTTGATGTTCATCTTATACCCTCCTTTCAAGACACTGTCGATTCTGTTCAACTGCTCGTCCAAGTCCTTTGCTGTCTCTGACAGAATTACAGTGTCATCGGCAAACCTCATAGTTTTTATTTCTTCTCCATGGATTTTAATACCTACTCCGAACTTATCTTTTGTTTCCTTTACTGCTTGCTCAATATACATATTGAATAGCATCCGGCCGGCCGAAGTGGCCGTGCGGTTAAAGGCGCTGCAGTATGGAACCGCAAGACCGCTACGGTCGCAGGTTCGAATCCTGCCTCGGGCATGGATGTTTGTGATGTCCTTAGGTTAGTTAGGTTTAACTAGTTCTAAGTTCTAGGGGACTAATGACCTCAGCAGTTGAGTCCCATTGTGCTCAGAGCCATTTGAACCATTTGAATAGCATCGGGGAGAGGCTACAACCCTGTCTCACTCCCTTCCCAACCACTGCTTCCCTTTCATGTCCCTCGACTCTTATAACTGCCATCTGGTTTCTGTACAAATTGTAAAATGCCTTTCGGTCCCTGTATTTTACCCCTCCCACCTTCAGAATTTGAAAGAGAGTACTCCAGTCAACATTGTCAAAAGCTTTCTCTAAGTCTACAAATGTTAGAAACGTAGGTTTGCCTTTCCTTAATCTTTCTTGTAAGGTAAGTCGTAGGGTCAGTATTGTCTCACGTGTTCCCACATTTCTACGGAATCCAAACTGATCTTCCCCGAGATCGGCTTCTATCAGATTTTCCATTCGTCTGTAAAGAATTCGCGTTAGTATTTTGCCGCTGTGACTTATTAAACTGATAGTTGGGTGATTTTCACATCTGTCAACACCTGCTTTCTTTGGGATTGGAATTATTACATTCTTCTTGAAGTCTGAGGGAATTTCGCCTGTCTCATACATCTTGCTTACCAGACGGTAGAGTTTTGTCAGAACTGGCTCTCCCAAGGCTGTCAGTAGTTCTAATGGAATGTTGTCTACTCCGGGGCCTCGTTTCGACGTAGGTCTTTCAGTGCTCTGTCAAACTTTTCACGCAGTATCATATCTCCCATTTCATCTTCATCTACATCCTCTTCCATTTCCATAATATTGTCCTCAAGAACATCGCCCCTGTATAGACCCTCTATGTACTCGTTTCACCTTTCTCCTTTCCCTTCTTTGCTTAGAACTGGGTTTCCATCTGAGCTCTTGATATTCATGCAAGTGGTCTCTTTTCTCCAAAGGTCTCTTTAATTTTCCTGTAGGCAGTATCTGTCTTACCCCTCATGAGATAACCCTTTACATCCTTACATTTGTCCTCTATCCATCCCTGCTTAGCCATCTTGCACTTCCTGTCGATTTCATTTTTGAGACGTTGGTATTCCTTTTTGCCTGCTTCACTTACTGCATTTTTGTATTTCCTCCTTTCATCAATTAAATTCATATCTCTTCTGTTACCCAAGGATTTCTACTACCCCTCGTCTTTTTACCTACTTGATCCTCTGCTGCCTTCACTATTTCATTCCTCAAAGCTACCCATTCTTCTTCTACTGTATTTCTTTCTCCCATTCCTGTCAATTGTTCCCTTATGCTGTCCCTGAAACTCTGTACATCCTCTGGTTCTTTCAGTTTATCCAGGTACCATCTCCTTAAATTCCCACCTTTTTGCAGTTTCTTCAATTTTAATCTACAGTTCATAACCAATAGATTCTGGTCAGAGTCCACATCTGCTCCTGGAAATGTCTTACAATTTAAAACTTGGTTCCTAAATCTCTGTCTTATCATTATATACTCTATCTGAAACCTTCTAGCATCTCCAGGGTTGTTGCATTTATACAACCTTCTTTCATGATTCTTGAACCAAGTGTTAGCTATGATTAAGTTATGCTCTGTGTAAAATTCTACCAGACGGCTTCCTCTTTCATTTCTTAGCCCCAATCGATATTCAGTTACTACGTTTCCTTCTCTTCCTTTTCCTAGTCAGCCATGACTATTAAATTTTCGTCTCCCTTCACTGCCTGAATAATTTCTTTTATCTCATCATGCATTTCATCAATGTCTTCATCATCTGCAGAGCTAGTTAGCATATAAACTTGTACTACTGTAGTACGCTTGGGCTTCGTGTCTATCTTGGCCACAATAATGCGTTCACTATGCTGTTTGTAGTAGCTTACCCGCATTCCTATACTCCTATTCATTATTAACCCTACTCCTGCATTACCCCTATTTGATTTTGTATTTATAGCCCTGTATTCACCTGACCAAAAGACTTGTTCCTCCTGCCACCTAACTTCACTAATTCCCACTATGTCTAACTTTAACCTATCCATTTCCCTTTTTAAATTTTCTAACCTACCTGCCCGATTAAGGGATTTGAGGATGAGGTACAGTATAAAATGGTCAGGAACACGGATCTCAAATGTCGGAACTTAACATGTTGTGAGCCGTAGGCCGAGATTCACACTATCTCTAAATTCAAAACTGAGGAAATTAAAAGATATTAATTTCGTTCATATGTGTTTATTTGAATTTATGTTTTACAATTTGATCAATGCAACCAACTTTTGGAGACGTGGTGAAGTTATCGGTCAAATGATAACCCACCACACACGAAGACAAGCACTTCGAATTATTCGAAAACCACGACTCATAAATCAACACGCAGATAATGAAAAAATGAAATCCTATTAATAACCAATACACTGGAGATGCTTTAACGTTATAGGGCATGAGTACGTGTCCGGTGGCTCAACTATTGGAGCAAACGGTCGGATTCCACATACACACGCTATTTTCGTGAAAATACGCAAATGAAACGGAATCATGAAACACTTACCTAATCGCTATAACTGAAATAAATGAAATGATCCATAATCTAAGATTTATCTCAGTAGCACCAATGCTATTGTACCTTTACCAGTGTGAATAAAGTATCACCTTCACAGAACACGAAAAATAAATAAGTTTCAGTTATTACATGAAATACTGAACGCCCAAAGATAGTTTCCAACCACGATGAACAACATAATTTCACCATTTAATTGGGTGGCCTGGCTGCAACAGGCGCAATATTCAGGCGGAGTACCTCTGCAGCGGCTACACACAAGAAAGTGTGTCGTCAGATACCTAGGTGATCCTTTCGGACACTGGACTTGTGCACTTGCCAGTGCAACCCTCTCAGAGACCCAGGCATGGACGCTTGATGCAAGTACGTATGTTAAAAACTGGAATGAGAGGCAGACCTAGGATACAAAAACTTATTGGTCGACATAAAAGACGGAAAACGTGATTAACTGTACAGAGGGGTAGGCCAAATTGGAACTACAGTATGAATACTAAACTTTCTTTAGCAAAATATTGCACCAGGTCTGCACTCTTGAGAATGTCACAAATTTTGCAGTCGCCTTGCCATCGTGAATCCTCAGTATCGTGAACAAGGTTACAAACACGATAAAATGCAATTAACCGGATGATTAGACACCGTAAGAAATTTACGGAAATCTTAAGGACATAATTTGCAATAAAATATTAGCTAGTTCACACATTTACATGAGCAATACTGGCAGTGCTGCGCAGCACTCTACACGAAAAATTTCACAAATTAAAATAAGGCAAATTAAGCTTCAATAACTTACATTCCACAACAGTTGCAGCAATGAGCCAACGAGTAAATGGAAGGTCATATATACACAGATGAACAAAGATCCACTGACGAAATCATGGGTTAAACGTAGCAGTCAATGTAGACAGTACTAGAACAAACCAAGATTTTCATCAATTTTCAGTAAAAAGAAACGCATGAATTTAGAACAAATCTCTCACATGCAAACTTAAACAATAACACATTACGCAGTACAGTAGCCATAGAAGTTGAAGGTAGTCATTTAAAAACATAATCTCAAGCCAGCTCTCTGCCACGCTGCCAATAAAAATGCAGGAGGAAGAATTTACAATGCTTGGGTCCAGAGTTAGGAACAGTAACACCTTCACTTCCAGATGATCAGTTTCATTCTTCGCAATTTCTGGTCTAGAGGACAAATGGAAGGTCCCAAAAATCGGTTCCGTCCATCGGCGAAGGTGTAACCAAAGAATGGCACGACCATCAGGATAGTGACCAGTGCAAAAATTGGTGCCAGCACCAACAACCCAGGGAGCGACCACTGGCGTGCAACACGCCCAATAATAAAAACTTCCTTGTAAACGATCTTGCCAGGCTCGGTGCTCTTGCCTCAATGCTGCTAAGCCAACTCTCCCTCGCTACTTGCCTATAGCTCAACCTCTTCCACCAAAACCAGAAATTCCCCCCCCCCACCCCTCCTCTTTACAGAAGAGCATCGGACACGAGAGCCTTATTCACTCACCTTTACGTGATTAATGTAGAATCTGGACTTCTTCTCCTTAGCCAAGTTACGAGCTGGAGGACTGACAGTACGGAAAAAGCTTAATGTCTCACACGGGCCTCAAAAGCGAACGATCAATTTGGTAGAGACACCAGCCCTGCCTTTCGTCCCGATGTTGAAGGTGGAAACAAAAACATGATCACCAACTTTGGTCTTAATTTGCATTTCCCTTGATTTTCATTTACCAATCTGCCTGCAATGCACCAACTCACTGTTGCATCTGCCCCTTCTCCACTTACACACAGCAGCTTGTTGAGATGTCAGGAAGGATCTCATTTACTAACCGTAAAGTGACCATTGAAGAATTGAATGGTTTATCAAACACTGACGACCTAAGCATTGCCTTAAGCGCTTCATGCTGAGTGGAATTAAGTGTGAAGTCGATCCCAAGAATTGAACTGACATGTCCCATTCTATGAAATATAATTAATGTAGACTTAAGATTGCAGTTCACCCTCGCCACGAAGGATGGCTGAGAATAAGGGACGGCAATCTCAAAAGAAAATATGAGACTCGTTATAAACAAAGGCGAGAGCATTGTCTTCATCTAGCAATGGGCAGACCAAATAAATATATTCTGGAGAAGAGAAAAAAAGACAAGATAGCAGCTACCCTTTGGCTCGGACTTAAACAAATGAACTTAGAGAAGGCATCCATGATGACAAATGTTTAACGATCCACAGCCTAAGTACCAAGAACGAAGGAGGGGCTCCACATAATCAATTAATAGCTTATACACAGGACAGCTCTTCCAGGCTGTCTGTTAGATGTCCATAAGTGAGATGGAGTTGGGTTTGACATATTTACATAATTCACACTCCTGCACCAAAAGTCTAATATCGTTATACATGGAAAGCCAAGATGCATGCTCTCTAATCTTGGTAAGTGTTTTGTGAACATCCAAGAGCACATCAAGCAAGGAATTTTGGAATTAATGGAACACGAGAGGTATCAACTCCTTAGGTAAACAAGTCTTAAAATTCTTTCACCCAGGTTCTTACAACAGACAACACCCTTGTTTAAGATATACTCAGAAACCTGCTCCTTTGCTAACTTATCCTTAGTATACCTAATCAAGCGGTCCCCTTCCTGTTTGTTCTCAAAGTCATCAAACAATTCTGGCACCTCCAACAAGATGCCAGCACCCACTCAACCTGTTGGGCTCTGTCGTCATAATACCCATAGTTATCTTCTTAAAACGTGAGGCCTGATATTTCTGTGATCCTGTTCTCTGGACCTTAAATACGTTTAACCATAAACTCCAAGGTGGTAATGCAGACAGCCCTCTACGCCAGCCTGCCTGTTTTCCTGAGGAAGGCGAAAGCACATTTAAATGCATGGTTGTCTATTGTGAAATCTCTCTCTCTCTCTGTTCCGGGTGAAACCTAACTTCTCCAAAGCGAAATGGCTTGACAGAGCGTTCTATTCACACACTAAATAATTATGTTTAGGTGGTGCTATTCGCCTCGACATGTAAGTGAAAGGCACTCACTCTGAGGATACTGCAAGAGAACAGTCACATCTCCCGAATTAGAGGCATCCAATTGAACTACAAACGGATGTTCAAAGTTGGGAACTGCCAAAACCAGAGGGTTGCTGAGGGCCGCCTTCATGGCTTCAAGGAATGCTTGCTGGTTTTTACACCATACAAGACCTTGACCCTTCTTGTGTAGTTAGTTGTGAGGACCCACTAATTGGGCCAGATTTGGCCTAAATCTGCGAATGAAGTTGACCATATCTATGAATTTGGCCACGTTCTTCTTATCTTTGGGAGGGGGGAGCTTCCACAAATCATGGGATTGCTCTTGGTCAATACTAACCAGATAAGCCGAAACTAAATGCCCCAGAAAGGAAATTTCTGAATGGGTCAAGGTAATTTTCGACAGTTTAACAGTGGACCCATTCCGTCTAAGGTGGATCAATACCTTCTCCAAATGCTGAAGCTGCTCAGAACATGTAGCACTATAGTGCTAGAATAGTTGTAAACTGATCTGAATTTGAAGTGGCCCAATACATTGTCTAAGAGATATGACAATGCAGCATCCCTACCTTAGAAGAGCCCGAAAGGAACCTGGTTAAATTCATATAGATTCCTCTCTGTACAGAAGGCAGTCATGTGCTTAGGGCGTCAGTTAATGGGATCTGATAATAGGTTTCGTTAAGACAGAGGACAGTAAAGAAGCACACACCACTGAATCAGGTAAAAAATTATGGAGATTAGGGAGTGAAACACATTCCAAAACAACTTTATGATTTAATTCCCCGAAATCCAAGATGGCCCGATAGTCGCCATCGTACCCCTTAGGAACGAGAACTGTGAGGGAAACATATTGTGATGTGAAAGGTCGAATGACCCCAATCACTAACCTCCAAAAAATTTTCATCTTTAGAGGAGAAAGTCCACAGAGAACCTCAACAATTATTCGGATTTTGTACTTAACTTTATTAGTAACCCCCAGTTTGTTAGTGAGGACATCAGGGAAATGATCAATAACTCGCAAATGTCGGGTAGCCTGAAGTGGCACCAAAAGACCAGCCTCAAAATCAAAGAGTTCAGGCTGAACACTGTTCACCCTCTGATTGGTTGGTTGGTTGATTTGAGGGAGAGGACCAAACAGCGAGGTCATCGGTCCCATGAGATGACAGAAGGATGGGGAAAGAAATGCCCTTTAAAAAGGAACCGTCCTGAAATTTGCCTGAAGAGATTTATTGAAATCTCAGTAAACTTAAATCAAGATTGCCAGAGGCGGGCTTAAACCATCCTCGTCTCGAATGCGAGTACAGTGTGCTAACCACTGCGGCACCTCGCTCTGGAAGACTTGACAAGAAAATAAGGCTATCTTTTCACAAGGATGAGTTCAAAAAATCAAAAAAAAAATCGTAAGAAAGCTCTCCACCAGTGTAATACAGAACCAAGCCAATCCACTGCGTAAAATCACATCTCAAAAAAGGTTAATGAGCAAATTCTTGTTCAAAAACACATCAAAAAGTCAAGAAATATCGCATGTAATATGCTTGCCCCACAACTCCCCTCACTAGAGGCAACATTTGTCTATTGGCAGTCCGAGGTTTCTGACAGGAAATGAGCAAGGAAGGAAGCTTACAAATGGTCGTAAACTCAAGGTAGCAATTATGGTCCAATAGGGAAATAGTGTTACCAGAATCGAGCAATGCGCAGACTGGTTTGCTATTAAGCTGAGCACAAATATATAGGAGCATCTGGCCAATATCTATCCTAATATGGTTGCAGTGCCTCAGTGGCACAGGGGCACACCAATTTCTTCGTTGTTGAAGGTATCAGCTGTCCGGATGTGGGTCAAGCCTTACTGGGCAGTCACGAACAAATTGATCCCTCTCCTTCAGCTTGGATTTGTGTGAAGCGATACTCATAGAACTCCCCCGCTTCACCTGGAGATGAAGGGGAGATCCACTACCATACCATCGCTGCTCATCCTTAAACCTAAGGCCTTTGATGTAAGAGACCAAAGCATTAAGCTCCACAAATGGGTTCCGATGAGAAGGTTACAAGAAAACGATCATCAGGAATCATGCCTTCAAATAGTACGTTAATAATTTCCCTATCAGTAACAATTAATTCTACAGAAGAGGCCACCATGAGAATCCCTTCAATTTATCTTGCCAGTGTTTCACTTGGGGATTGCACTCACCAAAAATGTCTGTATTCAGGTTCACTTCCGACGTGGGGATATAATTTTAACTCAATAATACGCTTTCCGAAATTGTTCAAGAGCCCTTACAGTGTTAGACCTCCGAAAATATCCTATTTCATAGCCCTTGGGTTGATGGGTACAATATCTGGAGAATTGCATGATGTGATATTCCCAAGGCGTCAGTATGGAATCCAAAACGAAGGGTCATATCATACGATAGTCTCAATAGGAGCAACCTGTTCAACAGAAAGGTCAGCTTTTCCCTGAAGCAAATGAACAATGGGATTAGGCAATTAAGCGAAAGATTCATTACTTGATCTACTTCCTGCTACCTCCCTTTCATCACGTCTACGTTGCGCTGATTGACCCACGGCCGAAGCACTTTTCTTACTACTTCCCACAAAAAACACTGACACACTTCTGTAATTCTCTAAACAGATCGAGCAATTGATCAATAAAAGTAGTCTATTTGACATTCACTCGCCGTTTCTTTAGATCAACAAGGCGATTAGCTCAATAAGTGAGTTTGAACCTGAATCATATACAGCTGATTTTCAGGTAGGTTGGCTAACCACTAGGGACATGATATTAGGGCGTAGCACGGGAAGAGACGTTGAACAATCACTGCACCTACCTCACGAGTGCTCTCAGGGATGAGCCTCAATGGCTCATCCAAGGTAGTACGAGATGGGCAGCTAACACTACAGTATTATCGGCCACCTGCAGACGACTTTTGAGTTCATACAGCAACTGCTCTTGCTGAGCTACCACCACACCCATACTTCTTCCCAGAGTAATCACGCTCTGAGACAACCATTTGAAATGAGCAAATTACGCCCCAAGGAATTTATAGGAAAACTCTAGCATTGAGGATCTTGACATCAAGGTTGTTCAACAGCATGCATCGTTCAATTTAAAACCATTCAGAAAATAAAATTTAATTAAACACTTCATAAGTTAGAAGAAGGTTACTTAAAACAACAGGTAATCCAAAATCTACATTACCAATCTCAATATTACTTAATGAGACTAATAAATAAAACCAAATTCAAGATTCGCAGCTTGGCTTATGCTCAGAATAAAACTGTACAAAATTTGTTTTGAAATAAATTAATTTACCGTGGGTAATCAAGCCCTTAAGCACAACTACTTGAATAATGAAATGCCCATGTTAACAAAATTAACTGGATCAAAATAACAATAATAATTATCATTTTAAGAATAATATTGCCTCAGAGCAATAAGAGTCAGAATAGTAAATAATTAAGGAAAGACGAGGCCTGTAAAACTTTTAATCAACAAAATAAAACACCAGATAGAAGAACATTAAACAGCAACATAAGCATCTTCTCGGAACATGGAAAAAAGTTTCAGGTATTACATGAAATATTAAAAGCCGAAGGCCAGTATCTAACCACATTTAACAACATAAGTATTGTCGTTTACTTGCGTGGACTAGTTGCAGCAGGCAATACACATACTGACTCCCTCTGGAATGGATAAACTCGACAGAATGTGTCACCCGGTGGCTATATGTCCCTTCCGGACCGCACCAGACCACCTCAGCGTACCACGTATGGACAATTAACGCAAGTATATTAACAACTAAAATGGGAGGCAGACTTAGGATACAAAACTTATTAATTGGGATACCAGAGGAAAATTCACATTAACTGCTCAGAGGGGTAGGTCAAATTGGAACTTTACTACGAAAAATTACCTTTAGCAAAATATTTCACCAGCCCACTACACTTGGGACTGACACACATTTAAGCAATCACCCACATTACCTGGCCCTAAGTACCGTACCTTGAACCCTCACAAACCTTCAGCAGGAAAAAGTGCACTAAATCGGATGACTAGACAGTGCAAGAAATTTACAGAAATCTTAGCGATATAATTTGCAATAAAATATTAGTAGTTGACAACTTTATAGCTGCAATACCCGTAATGTCGCGCAGCAAGCTACACGAAGAGTTGCAGAACATAGAACAACGCAAATTAAGCTTCGTTAACTTAAAGTTTACAACAGTTCTAGCAGTGGCCCCACGAGTAAACAAAAGGTCATATACTCAAACACTCCCAATTGACCTAGCGAGGTGGCGTAGTGGTTAGCACACGGGACTCACATCCGGCAGGACGACGGTTCAAACCTGCTTCCAGCCATCCTGATTTAAGTTTTTCGTGATTACCCTAAATCGCTTCAGGAAAATGCCGAGATAGTTCCTCTGAAAAGGTACGGCCGACTCAATCCCCTATCCTTCCATAACCCGATGGAACCGATGACCTCGCTGTTTGGTTCCTTGCCCCGAATTAACCAACCAACACCCAGCTGAATAAACTTCCAGGGACGTTACTGAGGTTTAAACTTAGCAGTCCATGTGGACAATACTACAACACACAGTTTTTAGTACAAATAAGTGCACGGATTTAAAACAAATCGCTCATGTGCAAACTTAAACAATGTCACATTACACATAACTGTATCGACGGCGGGTGAAAGCAGCCATTTAAAATATAGTCTCAAGCCAGGTCTCGGCCACGCCGCCAAAACAAATGCTGAAAAAAACACAGATCTGAATTGTAATACCGACGCTTCCAGAACATCGGTTTCATTCACCGCAAATATGGGTTTAATGGTCAAATGGAAGGCGCCAAAAACCAGTTCTGCCCGTCGGCCACATGCAACCAAAGTACAGCATGATCACCGGGATAGCGACCACTGCGAAAATACTGCCAGCCCCCACGATCCGCGGAGCTATCACAGGTGTACAGCACGCCTAGTAGCGCACAGTTCCTCGTAAATGGGCTTCTCCAGCTCGGTTCACTTGCGTCACTGTTGCTAAGCTAACTCTCTCTCGCTTAGCTTGCCTCCCAGCCCATAGCGCCCCCTAGCCAACGGCGCAACAGCGAACCAAAGATACGCAAGCAACGGTAGATCGACTAGAAACGAGCTGCCGCAGTCTTACACCCTAATAGTTACATGGCCCGGCGAAACAAGTGCCAGATAGCATTTGAGTTCGGACCATCCACTGTGCGGTCAGTTGTGTGGGAGGTTACCGTTAGCATCGGCGGAGTACAAAAAGCGTTTCTGTGGTGTTTTAGCCTGTCTCTCGCCCTGTCACCGATTGAAAGAGTCTCTTGTTTCTACGCTCCCCCACCTATCAAGTTAGGTTGTAAATAAAAGTCTATGAACTCTGGCTATACTGAAATCATCTTCAAAATATTCTCATGTTCGCATTCAGCCGCACACGCGTAAAACAGGCAAGAATGGGAATAAACCAAGCTGTGCAGAGGTGAATAAACAAACAAGGCTGCTCCTCCTTTTTCCAGACGCTACATGTAGCAGCGTTCATGAAGGGAATCAAATTGACATGGTTCAGGATCTACAGACAGTTCGACTTTCTTTTCGGCACCCATTTTCTTCGAAAAGGTTATTAAATAGCCAGTAGAAACCAAACTCTAATATACGTAATGACTGCATCAGAAGAACAATAAGCGCTCTCGCACATGTTATACAGGGTGGTCAGAAACGGTCTGAAAAGCCTGGAATGGTGATGCAGGATAGTCTGCGATGAGAATTAATCATTAAGAAAAAATTCGGTATGTTGCACCGTCACCAAGTTAACTAGAATTGTTGTTAGACAATCTAGCCGTTCCGCTAGCAAATTCAAGGTGATCGTCAGTGACGATGTCGCCAAACATGTTCTTCGCCTGGTTTCCTCAAAAAGAACAACACAGTGATACAAATATTCTACATGTGACGTTAGTAAGGAACGTTCATATGGTTCAAATGGTTCTAAGGTCTATGCGACTTAACATCTGAAGTCATCAGTCCCCTAGACTTAGAACTACTTAACCTTAACTGACCTAAGGACATCACACACATCCATGCTCGAGGCTGGATTCGAACCTGCAACCGTACCAGCAGCGCGGTTCCGGACTGAAGCGCCTAGAACAGCTCGGCCACAGCGACAGGCCTAGTAACGATGGAGCGTGACCCAAAGGCTGCTTAGTCTATGAGAACAACTGACACTAATTTTATCTGGAGGGCCGCTAGAATTTGCGAGCCTAACGGCCTGATTGGCTAATTTCAATAATAATTATTTCTCAGCACAATATACCCGTCAACACCATTACAAACTTATTAGACTGTTTGTGTCTACCCTCAATATTTCCTACAGCTCAGGCTGACCACTATTTCTTAAAACTGAATAATGACCTGTAGTTGGGAGAGTTACTAAAGTAGTGAAATGAGCTGAATTGACTGATGTTTCGAATTTCTCATCTCCACAGCTTCATCGTTTTACACTACGAAGCTCTCTAGTTAGACTTTTCCGTGGCGTTCTTATTACTTTATGTAATAAACCTGGTGGCCATTTTAAATTATTTGTAGCAGTCTTAAATTGCCTGAGCTACTGTTGCTGTTCGAATGCAACAAAATACTCGTACCTCTTCTGCTCATCTCCTCATCAGCTGGGCATTATATCCTTAATGTTGGAATTTAGATGTAAATAGGTGTTATTTTTTCTTTATAAATAGCACCAACGCGAATTTCTCCATCACTGGAAGCAACAGTCCCTCATATTTTGAAGAAATCCGCAAGAGTTAAGAGTCTAGGTTCGTGTTTGAATCCAGTTACACTTTTTAATCTTGTTATAAGTTTTCCTTCTTTCCCTGACTACGTTTTGCTACTGCAATACATTTTTTAAAAATATTTCCAGTGGGAAAACGTAGGAAGAGGAAGAAGGGAAAATTACAACAAGGTTAAAACAACTAATTGGACTCAGACACGAATCTAGACCGTTAACTTTTGTGGATAGTGTTGTTAAGGATTGATTTTACAAGTTAATCCATGTCGATATTTCAATTTGAAGGCAAATCTCTCGTCACACCCGCTACACTCTCATCTCTGGAGAAGCTGCGTTACAAGCCATGATCCATTTGTTAATGGTGCAGTTCTGCTGAGATGTAGCAAAGCTGGTTTGTAGGTGGCTTTTCAAGAGCGAATCTTTCATTCTGTCCTCTACTCTGTCCCTTGTGATATCCATGTCAAATCCTTTCAGGCATGATACCACGAGACAGGGAAACATAAGTACGCAAAAACATAACAACCTTCGTTTCACACTTATTTAGTTACCAGTAACTACAGCCGATTCCAGTTTCTTTCGGCCCACACTGTGACCAAATCCTCTAGCTGTACGTGATCCACACTGTGTTCCTATAACAGCACCTTCTGATGATGAGCCTACAAAGGTTCTAAAACTAATGTTACAGAAAATAAGTTGCACATGATAAAAAATATATATAAAAGAAAAGAAAACTAGTAGCAAATTTTACCGATATAAATCTCCAGCTTTAATCATAGTTGTAGGTCACCAGCCGCAACGGATGACCATGCCTTCCTTCAGCCTATGATAAATCATTTCCTTGGACACATGCTGACCTTTCCCAGATCGCCTTTTACCAATTTTTCCATTTTTCTGTTAGTAAATCATATATCTACTTTGCATGCAGGACTTCATAAACTGATGAGTGGGTGATATTCACGCTTGTCAGCATCAAATTCTACGCTCCGTAAGCCACCCTGTGACGTGTGACGGAGGGCACTACGTGTACCACAGTCATTTCCCACCTTTCCCGCTCCAGTCCGGAAGTCTGATGGTATGTCGCCAGACTCGACTCAAGCATTCTGCACACCAAAGTGAATAATCGTTTTTTTGGCACTTCCCCCAGTGACTTTAGAAATTCGGCCTTATTTGATCATAAGTCCTCCAAAGTTCTCATAGTTCTGATTCATACTGGAGCTCTCGTCTCTTCTAAAACGACTCCTGTCTCTTCTTCTATCACATCAGACAAATCCTCCCCCTATTAGAGCCTTCAATGTACTCTTTCCACCCATCAGCTCTATCCCCTGCATTTAACAGCGAAGTTCCCATTGCCCTCTTAATGTTAACACCGTTGCTTTTAATTTCACCGAAGGTTATTTTGACTTTTCCATATGCTGATTCAGTCCTTCCGACAATCATTTCTTCAGATTTTTCATGCAACCATTTCGTCTTGGCTTCCCTGCACTTCTTCTTTACTTCATTCCTCAGTGACTTGTATTTCTGTATTCCTTCTTTAATCGTTCAACTGAAGTCTTTCGTCTATAACCCATGGCTTCTTCGCAGTCACCATCTTTGTACTTACGTTTCCCCTTCAGCTTCGGTGATATCCCTTTTTAGAGATGTCCATACCTCTTGAACAGTACTGTCTATTAAGCTATTCGTACTGTTGTCTATGTAGCTTTAGAGAATTTCATGAGTATCTTGTCATTCTTTAATACTTCCGTATCCCACTTCTTTGTATATCGATTCTTCCTAACCAATCTCTTAAACTCAGCTTCCTCTTCATTACTACCACATTTGTGATCTGAGCCTGTATCTGCTCCTGGGTACAGTGCACATCCACAGAGACTTGATTTATCTAGTTGATAGGCAAGACGGTTTCAGTCACATTCAACTTGGATACGATTGTTTCATTTATTACCGAAGACTAGGGCCCAAATCTGGTGGGCGGGTGGTGACCGCCGAGCTCACGATCCTCAGTGCCCGAAGATATCAGTCAAGAAGGTGCCGCACATGCTATGCTCAGTGTGGCTGAGCGGCAGGAAGGCCTTGCGTGGCAAGAATTCTTCAGTGGTGGTGTGGGCTGTGTCAGTTCAGGTATCGTGGTCTCACCCCGCTACAGTGCTAGCAAGACATATGGGAGACTTGCCCAGCCTTGGAAAGTGACAGAAGAGTAATCTGGGGTGAGATCACTAGCCGTAACCTCTAGGTTTTAGCATCTGGTGTAGGCAGAGATCCAATGGATCAGTGGCTGGGAAGCTTCAGTTCGACATTCAGACAATCGATTTTATGGCGGGCCCTCAGAAAGGTGATCCTGTAGAATGGCGAGCGCAGAAAGCTTCTCCAGCTGATGGTGAGTGAAGACGAACATCTCATACAAGTAGTCGTCTCTACATACAGCGGTCGCCGATTCGATGGGACGTGCCGACTGTTAGCCAGTATTTACATGGCAGGGTAGGACTGTTGACAGGAAGACGCCCCAGGTGTCACGTACTCCACTTGCTGTAATGGTGTCGACGCATCACAAGTTTCAGTTTTATTTAGATCCAATTTCTTTTCTATAATACTCTGTTCGTGTCATTAGCCGTGCGGTTATGCCGGCATGCTGAGACGACAGTGATGGAGTAAATGCTGAGCTGGCTGATAAACTCAGGCAGTGCTCTTACGGAAATGGGCACCTGCACACGCAAGCACCGTAACACCAGTGGGTCGAGGGTCGAACTGAGGCCCGCCAAGCTGCAGATTGCGACGCCTCCTGTTGCTACCTACTGGCACTTCCAAAATCAGCGAAGCTACGAGGGATATCCGGAAAGTAAGTTCCGATCGGTCAAGGCATGGAAACCACTGTGCCAATCTATAAAGTTTTGCACATATGTGTTCGACAGTGTCTCTAGTATGCCTGTCGCTTACATTACTTCGCTCTTGTGAGTGTATGGTGAGAACATAAAGACGGTTAGAAAATAGTGTCTCCCGCCACGTATGAGGGTCAGTTGAGAGATTTCTCCTGATGTTATGCAGCCCATGTTACAGAACTGTCATACGGTTCCTACTTTGTTACAATTCTCAGTCGCAATCAGCAGCGGCAATGAAAATGCTCCTTCAGCGTTTTAGATGGGAAGTGTTTGATCACCCACACTACAGCCCGTGATTGGCTCCCTCTTTGTTTCATCTCTGCTCACATTAACTACTGGCTATGAAGACAACATTTTCGCACAGACAACGAGCTATAGATGAGCGTAGAGAATTGGCGGGAAGCACAGGCGGCTGCCTTCTATGACGAGGGTATTGGAAAGTTGTTGCAACGCTAGGACAAATGTCTAAGTACGAGTGGTGTCTATGTAGAGCAGTAGCTGGAAGCTGATAAAATATTTCTGATTTTCAAGATAGTTTGCATTTCGCGATCAGTCGGAACTTACTTTCCGAACAGCCCTAGTATAATGTCCTTTTCTATGCCCAGACAATATTCTTCCCTTCGTTGAGATCCGTGAAAGCGAGGCGACACAACACTACCTGTCATTGCGGTCAATATTTATTGATCAACAAGTTTAAATTCAAATTATTACGATCAGCTAGCGGCGTTTTTTAGCGACTGCCGCCGAAGATGCTCATTGACAGTTACTAGGTGGCCGATTCGTGTTTCAAAATGATTTGATATCTTTGAATTTACATAGCATATGTACACCGAATTAATTCTTTCAAAAGTCACAGGTTTCATTTAACACAGTTTATTTGATATGACAGTTGAATACATGTACCGGTTATTGTGTTGCGAAGAATGTAGGGTTGCTAACTTTCAGAGGTGGTAGTATGGACGAAGACAAGAAAAAATTTCCAGTAAACGTGGGCTCAAAAATGCATACCTGTGGAGCTATGACCGTTCGTTGATTTTGACTAACGTGAAACACATCTTCCCTATTGAGCAAGTGTTCATAGCAGTTAACGTACGCACTTTAGAGCCCACGTTTATAGGATATTTTTTCTTTTTTTTGTCCATACTACCACCCCTGAAAGTTACCAAACCTACATTCTTCGCAACACAAGAACCGGTACATGTATTCAACTGTCAGACGTATAAGAACGGTTTTCGTTTATGACGTTTGACTAGTTCGTTTCCGGTACAGGGATCCTTGCGTTATTCATCATCCTAGAAAGTCTGTAACATCATCACGGAATCACCCCGTGTATACGTACATCTGCTGACGCCAGCGCCTATAACTTTCACACTCTGCCGGCCAGGGTGCCCGAGCGGTTCTAGGCGCTACAGCGTGGAGCCGCACGGCCGCTACGGTCGCAGGTTCGAATCCTGCCTCGGGCATGGATGTGTGTGATGTCCTTGTGTTATTTAGGTTTAAGTAGTTCCAAGATTTAGGGGACTGATGACCTCAGAAGTTAAGTCCCATAGTGCTCAGAGCCATTTGAACCATTTGACGCTCTATTGCCTCGTTTGATGACGTTTCCGGACATGGGTACCTACTCAAAATAGGATGTACTCACTCGTCTTACAAGCCCTAGAAGTCTGTAACGGGAATTTCCGACCAGCCTGTATATACTAGGAACCTCTGGTACCACCTGACGCTCTACCAACTCACCTACCACATATATAGAAATTTGTAGCTCACAGTTGCACTTTTGCGATTCTCCGTAGGTCTGGTGTTATTTTCAATTACCATTTACACATGTTCTACGGGACGACAGCACACAGCACGAACTGAAAGGGAGTTTTGGTTGATACTCTATCGACACACAACATTCGGTACCGATCTGAGTGTCTTACATCTGGAGCTTTTGGTGTAGGGTACGGCGCATCTGTATTGGACGAGAATTGCAAGCCACCATCCAACTGCCGTATCAGTGGAGCGAGTCATAAAAGTACTAAACCGAAGGAGAAAGAGCCGAGAAACAGTGACTGTATTTTTTTTTAATCCATGGTGCGTGAGGCCATCACGGCAGCATTATGGCGAGGATACCTCAATTTAAGTCGGGCAGGTGGCGCAAAACGCCGCAGAGTTTCGCGCTGCGGCCGTGGGATTGTGGCTGTCGCACCGGCGCGTCAGGAATAATGCAGAGGGCGAGGTGTGGCGCCGAGGCCGGCGCTGAATGATCCACGAGCCGGCCACGCCGCGCCGCGGGGCTGATGGACGCCACGCGCCGCCCACGCTAATTGGCTGGCCTGCATCTTGCATGCCACGCCGGGTCGCGCACGCACCTGCTAGGCCGCCGCTGCCCTGCTCTGGCCGCGACGTGGACAAACTGGGCCATATCTGGCCGGTCACCACGACCCAGCCACTGTCTCACTGTGCCCTGCTCTCTGAACATCCAGCATGGTCGTCAGTTGGGTGGGTGGGTGTAAGAATGTGGCACTCGACACCGTGGTATCAGTGCCCTTAATGTAATACCAGGCCTATCTAAACGGGTTAAACAAAAATTCGAAAACACCGTGAGCAATGCTTCTTGAACACAAACGTAGATGCTAGCCAAACCTGAGGGCTGTGATGTGTATTTGACCACAAGTGGCAACCCTGCAATGTCCTCAATACTGTAAGCTTTGTGTGTAACTTACTTAGGTGTGAGATACGGAATATTTCTTTTTTCAAAAACTTAATTTTCGTGTAACGTATGCTTTAGATATTTAGGTACCATATTTTACTGCTTAGCAGTACTGAGTGTTGGTTGGCCCTGTGTTCCGCATGTGAACAGTTTCGTCAAACGAGACTTACATCTTAATCAGGTACTGAATCTAATTAAATCAGAAAAGGAACTAATTCTGTTCAACTGACACTCGACACAGAAGTGCATTACGAAAGTTACCTAACATGAAGTGCAATGTCTGGCTTGAAATGTCCACAAAATAAAATACTGCTCAATACGGAAGAAAATAACTGTTTAATACAACCTACACCGTTCATTGTAAACTAAGCTGCTTATACAGTACAATACCTGAAAATTCTGACGACTTACTATTTGCTCACAAAAATGCAAAATGAGAGCTTCCGTGAAAGAAAAGAAACGTACCTCTTACTCAGATTGCTGTGTCTGGTGTACTGACGTTTTCGAAAGTAAACTGGAATTAGCAAGTACGGCAGCTAAAGAAAAATAATCTACTCTATATTTTTCTTTGCTTGTCAGAAACGATCCGTGGCTGCGTTCCGCGTAAGGTGCAATACACAAACAGAAATTTATATTTTAAACTTTACCGAGAATAATACAGGAGGGTTTTACTTTAAAGAAAAGCGTTTTTAAAAAATTAAACTCCGATTATTTTCAAAAAGATTATACAGCATATGAAGACTTTACAGTTACGAAATCTCTCATTGCGTAATTTGTGATTTAATGAAAACAAGAGGTAAAATTATTCTAAATCAAGAATATTGTTCTACATCTACATCTACATTGATACTCCGCAAGCCACCCAACGGTGTGTGGCGGAGGGCACTTTACGTGCCACTGTCATTACCTCCCTTTCCTGTTCCAGTCGCGTATGGTTCGCGGGAAGAACGACTGTCTGAAAGCCTCCGTGCGCGCTCTAATCTCTCTAATTTTACATTCGTGATCTCCTCGGGAGGTATAAGTAGGGGGAAGCAATATATTTGATACCTCATCCAGAAACGCACCCTCTCGAAACCTGGCGAGCAAGCTACACCGCGATGCAGAGCGCCTCTCTTGCAGAGTCTGCCACTTGAGTTTATTAAACATCTCCGTAACGCTATCACGGTTACCAAATAACCCAGTGACGAATCGCGCCGCTCTTCTTTGGATCTTCTCTATCTCCTCCGTCAACCCGACCTGGTACGGATCCCACACTGATGAGCAATACTCAAGTATAGGTCGAACGAGTGTTTTGTAAGCCACCTCCTTTGTTGATGGACTACATTTTCTAAGCACTCTCCCAATGAATCTCAACCTGGTACCCGCCTTACCAACAATTAGTTTTATATGATCATTCCACTTCAAATCGTTCCGTACGCATACTCCCAGATATTTTACAGAAGTAACTGCTACCAGTGTTTGTTCCGCTATCATATAATCATACAATAAAGGATCCTTCTTTCTATGTATTCGCAATACATTTACATTTGTCTATGTTAAGGGTCAGTTGCCACTCCCTGCACCAAGTGCCTATCCGCTGCAGATCTTCCTGTATTTCGCTACAATTTTCTAATGCAGCAACTTCTCTGTATACTACAGCATCATCCGCGAAAAGCCGCATGGAACTTCCGACACTATCTACTAAGTCATTTATATATATTGTGAAAAGCAATGGTCCCATAACACTCCCCTGTGGCACGCCAGAGGTTACTTTAACGTCTGTAGACGTCTCTCCATTGATAACAACATGCTGTGTTCTGTTTGCTAAAAACTCTTCAATCCAGCCACACAGCTGGTCTGATATTCCGTAGGCTCTTACTTTGTTTATCAGGCGACAGTGCGGAACTGTATCGAACGCCTTCCGGAAGTCAAGAAAAATAGCATCTACCTGGGAGCCTGTATCTAATATTTTCTGGGTCTCATGAACAAATAAAGCGAGTTGGGTCTCACACGATCGCTGTTTCCGGAATCCATGTTGATTCCCACATAGTAGATTCTGGGTTTCCAGAAATGACATGATACGCGAGCAAAAAACATGTTCTAAAATTCTACAAGAGATCGACGTAAGAGATATAGGTCTATAGTTTTGCGCATCTGCCCGACGACCCTTCTTGAAGACTGGGACTATCTGTGCTCTTTTCCAATCATTTGGAACCCTCCGTTCCTCTAGAGACTTGCGGTACACGGCTGTTAGAAGGGGGGCAAGTTCTTTCGCGTACTCTGTGTAGAATCGAATTGGTATCCCGTCAGGTCCAGTGGACTTTCCTCTATTGAGTGATTCCAGTTGCTTTTCTATTCCTTGGACACTTATTTCGATGTCAGCCATTTTTTCGATTGTGCGAGGATTTAGAGAAGGAACTGCAGTGCGGTCTTCCTCTGTGAAACAGCTTTGGAAAAAGGTGTTTAGTATTTCAGCTTTACGCGTGTCATCCTCTGTTTCAATGCCATCATCATCCCGTAGTGTCTGGATATGCTGTTTCGAGCCACTTACTGATTTAACGTAAGACCAGAACTTCCTAGGATTTTCTGTCAAGTCGGTACATAGAATTTTACTTTCGAATTCAATGAACGCTTCACGCATAGCCCTCCTTACGCTAACTTTGACATCGTTTAGCTTCTGTTTGTCTGAGAGGTTTTGGCTGCGTTTAAACTTGGAGTGGAGCTCTCTTTGCTTTCGCAGTAGTTTCCTAACTTTGTTGTTGTACCACGGTGGGTTTTTCCCGTCCCTCACAGTTTTACTCGGCACGTACCTGTCCAAAACGCATTTTACGATTGCCTTGAACTTTTTCCATAAACACTCAACATTGTCAGTGTCGGAACAGAAATTTTCGTTTTGATCTGTTAGGTAGTCTGAAATCTGCCTTCTATTACTCTTGCTAAACAGATAAACCTTCCTCCCTTTTTTTATATTCCTATTAACTTCCATATTCAGGGATGCTGCAACGGCCTTATGATCACTGATTCCCTGTTCTGTACATACAGATTCGAAAAGTTCGGGTCTGTTTGTTATCAGTAGGTCCAATATGTTATCTCCACGAGTCGGTTCTCTGTTTAATTGCTCGAGGTAATTTTCGGATAGTGCACTCAGTATAATATCACTCGATGCTCTGTCCCTACCACCCGTCCTAAACATCTGAGTGTCCCAGTATATATCTGGTAAATTGAAATCTCCACCTAAGACTATAACATGCTGAGAAAATTTATGTGAAATGTATTCCAAATTTTCTCTCAGTTGTTCTGCCACTAATGCTGCTGAGTCGGGAGGTCGGTAAAAGGAGCCAATTATTAACCTAGTTCGGTTGTTTAGTGTAACCTCCACCCATAATAATTCACAGGAACTATCCACTTCTACTTCACTACAGGATAAACTACTACTAACAGCGATGAACACTCCACCACCGGTTGCATGCAATCTATCCTTTCTAAACACCGTCTGTACCTTTGTAAAAATTTCGGCAGAATTTATCTCTGGCTTAAGCCAGCTTTCTGTACCTATAACGATTTCAGCTTCGGTGCTTTCTATCAGCGCTTGAAGTTCCGGTACTTTACCAACGCAGCTTCGACAGTTGACAATTACAATACCGATTGCTGCTTGGTCCCCGCATGTCCTGACTTTGCCCCGCACCCGTTGAGGCTGTTGCCCTTTCTGTACTTGCCCAAGGCCATCTAACCTAAAAAACCGCCCAGCCCACGCCACACAACCCCTGCTACCCGTGTAGCCGCTTGTTGCGTGTAGTGGACTCCTGACCTATCCAGCGGAACCCGAAACCCCACCACCCTATGGCGCAAGTCGAGGAATCTGCAGCCCACATGGTCGCAGAACCGTCTCAGCCTCTGATTCAGACCCTCCACTCGGCTCTGTACCAAAGGTCCGCAGTCAGTCCTGTCGACGATGCTGCAGATGGTGAGCTCTGCTTTCATCCCGCTAGCGAGACTGGCAGTCTTCACCAAATCAGATAGCCGCCGGAAGCCAGAGAGGATTTCCTCCGATCCATAGCGACACACATCATTGGTGCCGACATGAGCGACCACCTGCAGATGGGTGCACCCTGTACCCTTCATGGCATCCGGAAGGACCCTTTCCACATCTGGAATGACTCCCCCCGGTATGCACACGGAGTGCACATTGGTTTTCTTCCCCTCTCTTGCTGCCATTTCCCTAAGGGGCCCCATTACGCGCCTGACGTTGGAGCTCCCAACTACCAGTAAGCCCACCCTCTGCGACTGCCCGGATCTTGCAGACTGAGGGGCAACCTCTGGAACGGGACAAGCAGCCATGTCAGGCCGAAGATCAGTATCAGCCTGAGACAGAGCCTGAAACCGGTTCGTCAGACAAACTGGAGAGGCTTTCCGTTCAGCCCTCCGGAATGTCTTTCGCCCCCTACCACACCTTGAAACGACCTCCCACTCTACCACAGGTGAGGGATCAGCCTCAATGCGGGCAGTATCCCGGGCAACCACAGTCGTAGTCCGATCGGGGGATGCGTGGGACGAGCTGGCCGTCCCCGACAAACCCCCATCCCGACCCCCACAGTGATGCCCATTGGCAACAGCCTCAAGCTGTGTGACCGAAGCCAACACTGCCTGAAGCTGGGAGCGAAGGGATGCCAACTCAGCCTGCATCCGAACACAGCAGTTGCAGTCCCTATCCATGCTAAAAACTGTTTTGCTAAGAACGTCTGAACTAATCTACAGAGAGCGCAAACAAATCGACAAAATTTAAACGGTTATTAAAATACAAGATTGCCTAGTAAATGCAGTAATGCTGCTACTTGCGCACTGCTGACACTGCTCGGCGGCGGAAGGAGACTAAGCGAAATTACACTATTCAGGTACTAAAACACGATGCTACACTCTCAAATACTATAATACGCCCGAAATTTATGAATTAAACAATGAAAGAACCAAAAACACGCAAAGAAATTAAGAATTAAACTATGTAACAAATGAGTGAGCTAGGAGTATACGACTTGCTGCTCAGCTGCTTATCCAACGGCGGCAGGGAGCACACTGACTGCGACCAACCGACACTGGCCGTTCAAAACAAAACAGTAGACAAACGACTACGCGAATTTACACTATTCAGGTACTAAAACGCGATGCTACAACTCTCAAATACTATAATCTAAGGGACAAAAATTTGCTTTGGTTGATAGTCCTGACAAACAAACATTTCATTCACGCAAGTTCTTGGGTTACCTTGAAATACCCTCCCAGAAATCTTCTCCATCAATACAATCTATAAAATAGATCTATAACCAAGTTTTCATCTCCCTAATGAAGTATTCCAGATAATGTCTTTCAGATTCCCGAATATTCCTTCTCTATAACTCAAGTGCTCGCTACTATGTCTCTAATAAGAATCCCCTAACGCTGCATAACTGACGAGCGTCTAAGGGCACCAAGAGTATATTAAAGAAAGAGTCAAGGGTCTTATCTGGCCGAGCGGTTCTAGGCGCTTCAGTCCGGAATCGCGCGACTGCTACGGTCACAGGTTCGAATTCTGCCTCGGACATGGATGTGTGTGATGTCCTTAGGTTAGTTAGGTTTAAGTAGTTCTAAGTTCTACCCCTAGAACTGATGACCTGAAATGTTGAGTCCCATAGTCGTCAGAGCCATTTCAACCATTTAAAGGATCGTATCCACTACTTCTGGATCTCGCCATCATCTTTATTCCAGCACACTATAGGTGAATTATTGATAATTTCACTAAACATACGAAAACCTTACAATAAGTCGAAAGTGTCACTCGAGCCCAGAACAGTGTTCCGTGTAGTTGTGCATTGTGTCGGAGATAAGAGAACTGCGGGTGCTCGTATTGTGGATACTTACGCTACCAAAGTAGCAGAAGTGTTTGGCTTCTCAAGAGGCACCGTATCGAAGATTTATACTGTATACAGCGAAAGCGGAAAAGCATCATCCGCATCATGAAGCAGACTAAAATGTGTGTTGATCGTTTCGGACGGTCACAAAAAGACGAATGTCACGAGAACTAGGAGAGCGACAGCTGTAAAAGTGGCTCCAGAACGTTATGTCACACTCGAGAATCCTATCAGTTCCAAGAGAACGAGAAGGGAATTACAGAGAAAGCTACAACTCCAAAACCACTCATCAGCAATGCAAATGTCAATAACAAAAACCATGGTGCCGAAGCCGTAAAATCTCCACTGTGGAGCAATGCAAGAACGCCATTTGGTCGGATGAGTCTTGTCTCACACTGTTCACAACTTCTGGGCGAATTTATTTCCCAAGAGTGAAACATGGAGGAGGTACGGTGATGATCTGGGAAGCCATATTCCATGGGTCTCGTAGGCACTCTGCAATGTCGAGTTACCACCAAGGCTTACGTGACCATTTTGGCTGCCAGGCCCATCCCATGATACAATGCTTGTTTCCCAAAGATTATGCTTCGTTCCAAGGGGACAGGGCCCTCTGTTCAAACAGCTCGGAGCGTCAGGGCCTGATTTTGTGAGCGCCAGTATTAATAATCGCATCATCCCAGGACACCAAAGTTACCGTATGTCATTATTATAGAGCCTTTGTAGTCTACTTTACAGAGAACGCTGCGAGATCTCCAGCCACCTCCATCATCGTTACTAGAACTTGCCATTATTTTTCAAGAAAAGATGATGTAAGATCGAGAGAGTTGGAAATTGTTTTGAATACGGGTGGTTTTCCTACACTGAGCTATACATGGTAATGTGTTTTTGGTGTTTCCATATTTTTCTTCACCCCATTTACGTGCATTGCAAAGCGCGCTGAAGTACATGGTAGAGAGGGTTTCACATTGCACCACATGATATTCTTTCCATAGTTGTTGTTATACAGCTACTGTCAACTACAAAACAAACGGCTGATTTGGGCTGTTTGCCATTTTCAAGTGGGTAGTCCAATAGTCGTAAGATTACATAGCTACCTATCGCGATTGTATACAAATGACCAGCTGTCATTTTAACACGTATAAGCTGTCTTAGTGAAGAAGAGCGAAAATAGCGCTCTATATTCGTCCACGCTCGTCTTTACTACGGTAGCGGTTACGTTTGAAAATGACGTCTGTCCATTTGTATACACCTGCAAAAGGATGACAGTATTAATTCACTAGAAGAGTACGTGATTGAAAATGGCAAACAGTCGAGATCAGCTGATAGTGATATAAATAACACTGACTGTGTAACAAGCCTAGTGGAAAGTGGAATTTTTTTTAATAAACTTGTGAACGCGGTGCTCTAATTGAAAAGAAACAGCGATTTTTCCTGTTCATTTCTCTTGCGGAGGGCTTCAAGAGAGATTGATAAATACAACTGTGATCGCTGTGAATAGTTTAACCTCGTGTTTCCGGTCCTACAAAAGCCATTCGTAAGGAAATGTATTCTTAGATTTATCACATAATACTAGCACTGACATACTGTCAGTGGGTTTTTTCGAGGTAGTTTACGTCTAATTGCATGCCACTGCGCCATTTAAAGGTATTCAGAACTCCGTGAGGACCCGTAGAGAACCAAACAAACCTGAGTCCAATCGTGCTGTTCTTCGTTGTATACAAGAAGTATCCATGTTTATCTTGTGTGTTATGTGTCTCGCAAAGTTCAGCTATATTCTAGGATAGAGTTTTGTAACCAATTTCCTTTTCTGACTTATTACATTTTTCTTAATCCCATCAATGAGATGACGTATACTACCTGCTTTAATCGAGAATAAGCCATCGTTGTCACTACGTTTTTACAGGCAGTTACATTTATGAGTTGACTGGCTAAAATTGTGATTCACTGTCGTTTATTGTCACGTAGCGCCCTCTTAAAATTCGTAGAATACTCGACGTTTAGATCTGTCAGTTCTCAGTTTTTCAGGATTCATTGTCTGCGGATGGCAGATCAGCCAGGAACACCAGAAGACCCCTGAATATGACTCCAATAAAGAGTTCAATACGTTGAGTATTCTTGAGGTTTGATGAAAAACACGACGTGGCTTAACAACGCAGAAGATTTTACCAATAACTATTAACGATTTCTGTCCAGTTGTTAATACACCGTATGGATAAAAAGGACTCTCATACATTTCTCTGAGGCACACCTCAAATTACTTCTATATCTATCAAAGATAACATGCTGCTTGCTCCATAATAAAAAATCCTCAATGAAGTCAATTTTGTTTGATATGATCGAACTTTCATTAATACTAGTAAACTTTGATGCGACACAGAGTCAAACGCATATAGCACGGGAAAATTCATGCACTATGTGACATTCTGAATGTCTCCTTCCTACTATATTACTTTAGTCATTTTGTTGTTTATCTCTGAGTTATATTCCATCCTACGTATGCTGTCCATCCTTATACTCCAAACTACGTATGCTGTCCATCCCTTTCAGTAGATACACGTCTTCCCTGCTTGCTTACATCCATCCACAAGGGCTATGTTATCTACAGATCGTAGAATTGGTATCAGCTCTGCTCGCTCTTTTACACTTCTTCCGAAATTTTCGTTCTCATTCTTCATTGCATCGTCAGTGGCGGTCCAAGTTGCATTCCCACTTTACACCTGTCATATCACGAATAATTATAGTTCTTTGTTAGTCTTCCACTTTTTTTACAACCACTTGGATTCTATATATGCTGTAAATTACTCATTTGGCTCTATACTTTAGCCCTAGTTTTGTAACGAGAAATATTGTAAAATGTAAACTTTGGCAGCCGGAAACGTCTCACTTATTCAACATTAAATAATATTATGCCGTACTCAGAGGAATTTCGTAATGAAACCCAACGTTTCGTCTCCATCTGCAGTTTTCAAGGGATTTTTTTCAGCCTTATTGAAAGTCCGATGCACACCCTTGCTTGCTCTTGATCAAAGTAAATTTTCGTTTCCACGTGCTTCAATGCAGAGCCGTTACACGTTTTGAATACTCGGACGCAGTTGGCCATTGACGATTGATCCGCTGTTGTTACCACCACATCGAGATAGGCTTAAGTTTCACCCCGTACTCCTTTCGATTAAAATTTCTCATTCTTTACCTTATCAGTCCACCTAACTTTCAACATACGTCTGTAGCACCATATCTCAAATGCTTCGATTCTCTTCTGTTCCGGTTGTCTCACAGTCCATGTTTCACTACCATACAATACTGTGCTCAAAATGTACATTCTTGGAAGTTTCTTTCCCAAATTAAGGCCTATGTTTGATGGTAGTAGACTTCTCTTGGCGAGGAATGCCCTTTTTGCCAGTGCTAGTCAGCTTTTGATGCCCTCCTTGCTACCTAGGTAGCCGAGTTCCTTAACTTCATGTACTTCGTGACCGTTAATACTGACACTAAGTTTCTCGCTGTTCTCATTTCTGCAACTTCTCATTACTTTCGACATTCTTCGATTTACTCTCACTCCATATTCTGTACACATTAGACAGTTCATTCCATTCAGCAGGTCATGTAACATATCATTGCTTTCGCTCAGGATAGAAATGTCATCAGTGAATCGTGTCATTGACATCATTTAACCCAGCAGGTCATGTAATATATCATTGCTTTCGCTCAGGATAGAAATGTCATCAGTGAATCGTATCATTGACATCATTTAACCTTAAGTTTTAATCCCACTTGAACTTTCTTTTACTTCCGTCACTCTTGTTCGATATACAGATTGAACAGTAAGGGCGAAAGACTATATCCCTGTCTTACGCCCTTACTAAACTGAGCATTTCGTTCTTGGGTGTCAGATCTTAGTATTCCCTATTTTTCTCACAATTTTGATCACCTTGCACCATTTTACATCGTCGAAAGCTTTTTTTCAGGTTGACAAATCCTATGAACGTCTCCTGACTGTTCTTTGGGCTTTCTTCCATTATCAACCGCAAAGTCAGAATTGTCTTTCTGGTGCCTTTACCTTTCTTAAAGCCAAACTGATCTTCATCTCACACATCTTCAATTTTTTTCTATCCTTCTGCATATTATTCTTGTCAGCCGTTAAGCTGAATGTGCGATAATTCTCGCACTTTTCAGCTCTTGCGGTCTTCGAAATTGTGTGGATGACGTTTTTCCGAAAGTCTGATGGTGTATCGTCAGACATGAATAATCGTTTTGTTGCCACTTCCCACAACGATTTCAGAAATGCTGAAGAAATTACATCTATCCCTTCCGCCTAATCTGATTTTAAGTCTTCCAAACCTATTTTAAATTCTGATTCTAATACTGGATCAGCTATCTCCTCTAAATCAACTCTAGTCTCCTTTCTCATCAGACAAACCTTCCGCCTCATAGAAGCCTTTAAAGTACTCTTCCCACTTATCCTCTCAGCATTTAATAGTGGAATTCCCATTGCACTCTTTACATCACCACCCCTGCTTTCAATTTCATTGAAGGCTGTTTTGATTTCTCTTTATTCTGAGTCAATCTTTCCGACCATCATCTTTTTTTTGCGATTTATTCACGTTTTTGAGCAGCCATTCAGTTTTAGCTTTCCTACACTTTCTGTTTATTTCGCTCCTACGCGACTTTTATTTCTGTATTCGTGAATTTCTCTAAATATTTTTGTACTTTCTTCTTCCACAAATCAATTGAAGTATTCCTTCTGTGACCCATGATTCATTTGTAGTTATGTTCTTTGTACCCATGTTTTTCTTCCCAGCTTCAGTGATGGCCCTTTATAGAAATTCCCTATCCTTCTCAACTGAAATACCTACTGTGCTATTCCTTATTGCAGTTTCTATAGCCTCAGAGGACATCAAGGGTAAATCTTCTGTGCTTATTACTTCCGTGTCCAAATTCTTTGCGTGTTGATTCTTCCTGACATGTCCGTTGAACTTTAACTTACTCTTGATCAACAATAAATTGTGACCTGTGACTATATGTGCTCCTGTGTACGCCTTACAATCTAAAATCTGATTTAGGAATCTCTGCCTGACCATTATGTAACCTGACTGAAATCATAAAGTATCTCCCTGCCTTTCTCAAGTACACCTCGTGCTCTTGTGATTATTGAACAGAGTATTGCTATTACTAGCTGAAATTTACTGCAGGTATCATTTAGTCTATCTCCTCTCTCATTCATACTAGCAAGCCCATTTTCTACTGCAACCCTTTCTTCTACGCCTTCCCCTGGAACTACATTTCAATCCCACATTACTATTGAATTTACATCTCCCTTGACGTACTGGATTACCCGCTCCAAATCCTCATACACTTTCCCTATCTCTTGATCTTGTGCTTGCAATGTCGGTATGTATTCCTGAACTGTCGTTGTCGGTGTTGGTTTGTCGTCGAATCTGATGAGAAGAACCCTATCACTGAACTGCTCATAATATCTGCCTCTCTGCAGTACCTCTGTAATCATAACGAACCCCACTCACGTTATACTATTTTCTACTGCTATCGATACTACATGACACTCATGTGACCAGAAATCCTTGTCTTCTTTCCATTTCACTTCACTTACGCCCACTGCGTCTATATCAAGCATTACCATTTTCCTTTTCAGATTTTGTAGCTTGCCTACCACCTTCAAACTTCTGACATTCCACGCTCCGACGCGTAGAACGTTATCCCTTCGTTGTTTATTCGATCTTTTCCTCACGATCACCTTCCTTCTCCTCGCGGGGATCCAAAAGGGAGACTAGTCTGAAATCATTTGCCAATGAAGAGATCAGCATGACACTTCTTAAATAACAGACCAACGACGCTACAGAGACTGGAAGTTATAGGTGCTGGCGCCTGGAAATATATGTACGAGGCCTGTTCAGAAAGTAAGCTCCGATTGATTGCCAAATTCAAACCACAGTGAACATCAGAAATGTTTTACTTGTAACAATTAGCTACACCTTTCAGCTACTTCTCTACGTAGTCGCCGTTCTGACTTAGACTTTTGTCATAGCGTTGTACCAACTTTTCAACAGCCTCATCATAGAAGGCAGCCGCCAGTGCTTTCCGCCAATTCTCAACGCTGGCCTACACCTCGTTGTCTGTGTCAAAATGTTGTCTTCAAAGACAGCGGTTCATGTGACCAGAGATGAAACTCAGGGGGAGACAATTGCGGACTGTATTGTGGGTAATCTAACATTTCCATTTGAAAACGATGCAGGAGCATCTTCATTGCCCCTGAAGAATGCGGCTGAGAATTGTCGAGAAGACGAAACAGCACGACAGTTATTTAATGTTAGCTGCATAGCTTCAGGCGAAATTTCTCACCAGGCCCTCGTACTTAGCGGCAGACACTATTTTCTAGACATCTTTACGCACTCACTGCGAGCTCAGAAATGAGAAGAGCGACGTGATGCTAACTGGGGTTATACTAGAGACACTACCCAACACATCTGTGCAAAGCTTTATCGGATATTCATAGTCGTTTCCATTTCGCGACCGATCGGAGCTTACTTTCTGAACGCCCCTCGTATATACAGGATGATTCCATGTCGGTGTCGGGAACTTTCAAGGGCGATGAATAAGTGTGGCACAGGGTACGGCCGCATCGAACCAGTCAGAAGACTAAAAACAAGAGCGTCGTTGGATGACGTTTCCGCATATAGATCCCTATTTAAAATATTATATAAACACTCCGCTTAACAAGTACTAGTATCTGGTAACGGGAATTTTGGATCAAACCGTATATGGTGTGCTTCGTGAAATGAGTGTATTAGTAATGAGAAGGAAATTGTGAAAATATATTTACTCTAGTTCCGAAAACTTTTGTTTTATGTAATGACAAATAAGGGATGGTACATGTACCTTGCTACCGTGAAGGTCTGAAGGAAAGGGGCGCGGAGATATAACTAAGCTTATTTGAAAGCAAGTGTAATTGTATTACAATATTTCTTGAAGAATTTATCGATGCATGGTCTCGTGACACTATGCATTAATAATCTCTTCTCTTACTTCCAGCTTCGTCAAGTGCTAAAACTTCAGAATAGTGCCAACAAATGCTTAGCCGTCAATGGGTCGTTATCATGTAGCTGTCCACAATAATTCACCCAATTTTACATTATAACCAGCATTTCTATCTGTATCATGTATATAGATCAGTACAAGCACTTTTCAGTTACACACTCTTTTTTTCTTCAAAGCAGTAATCTACAAGATTATAAAGAGATCCGTGAACCAATGAAGAAGTCCTCAGATCGAAAGCGAATAAGACAGGCTAGCAGTTTTTTCTTCAACTGTTCATCCTACAAATCGAAACAGGCAATGAAGGAATTTTTTAACAAATGATGCAGAACTAGGATTAAATCAGGGAAAAGGATACGGGTTAGAGGTTTCGCTAATAAACCTGCTAACTTTATTGAAAGTGAGAAAGACTTACAGGCATTCTTGACCGGATAGTCTACCGAGAGCTTAGTCAACAAACTGAATAATTACAAAGCTTATGACACAGCAGAGGCTTTACAGCCATTTGACAAATGTCTGTCACTCTTATTTATTTCTGTCCTACTGTGACGTCTGAGAAGCCACTTAACTAGTTCCCACAGGGGAGAATCTTTCGGAATTCTTCACGAAATTATTTTACCCTTACGCTAAATCTCTATAAACACATTGTTCGTGCGGGTAGTATTTCTTTTCCCTGACTTCAGGACCTGAGATGGGTCCAGCTGCTCGTTGCTAATGGGGGTATCTGCACACGCAAACTGCCTGTAACCTTTCATTCCTTCCCTGCGTCAGACTTCCAGAAACTTCGTGAGGCCTCGCCATGGTTACTTGCTTGTTACTGGACATTTGTCTGTCCACCACGTGACAGTGGTCGCTTTCGGCTCACTACACGAAATTGTGATTCCAGCACTCAGTTATAATCTGAAGACTTCATGATCCAATAGGCGGATGCGATGCGGTTTAAACAAATCAGTCTTAATTCAAAGTAAGCACACTTACATGTTGTATTGCACTCTTCTTTATAATCTTAGTCGAATGACTTATTTACTGAACATAAGAAATCGGAAATGAGAGTGGTCAATGAGATATCATGTCACTATCACGTGTCAATGTAGTGTTACAGGGGCCACGAAATGCACGGTAGGCTGACAAAATATGAGATATATGTCGTACCGGTTCTCTACACATTTCGAATTTGCCTCTGGGCCGATATTATGAGGGAAGTGTGCACCACGCCATCTGACGCGCGGGATTAGCCGAGGGGTCTGAGGCGCTGCAGTCGTGGACTGTGCAGCTGGTTCCGGCGGAGGTTCGAGTCCTCCCTCGGGCGTGGGTATGTGTGTTTGTCCTTAGGATAATTTAGGTTAAGTAGTGCGTACGCTTAGGGACTGATGACCTTAGCAGTTCAGTCCCATAAGATTTCACACACATTTGAACATTTTTGAACCACGCCATCTGCCAAGAACTGTGTGCACAGGCCGCATACTGCAGCGGCGCGCAGGCTAGGCGAGTACAAGACTAGAGGTCTCGGCAGTTTACTGTGGACGGAGGTTGTGTCACATTATATTACTGTGGCTGTTTTCTTATGGACTGTGGGGCACGTTGTGTGCCTGATACCCATAAATTTCAAGGTACTGGACTGTGACTGTTCTCTGCTTCCCTTAAATGAAATCTATGTTTGAATGTTTATTCCGGGTTACGGGTGCTGATGGAAGTTAAAAGTTTTATGATTCATGCCGTTGTCAGTGAAACGTATTACAGAGTTGCTCTGTTTTGCAGTGTGTTATCCGAGCTTTTGTGGTTGCCTTCCCCTCCGCATTTTGAGCCGCAGGAGCTGTTTGCTGCATACTTACTTTGCATAGCATGTCCTGTTTGGACCGTTATTGCACCCTCACTATCTACGTAGCGAAATAGACGGTATGTGTGACGCCGGTAACCTGTCATGTTAAGGCGCTCCGGAACGCCGTATACTTGCAATGTTAAAATAACGCTTATAAATTACATCTTTCCTCACAAAGAAGTTTTTACAAATTATTTATTGGAATATGGGCTACAACTTAACACAGGGATTTTACAAAATTTTAGTTCAGTTATTAAAGATGATTTTTTTCAATTGTAATGAAAATTCACAACATTTTTTTGCAATTTCTTATTTATATATTCAAAAATATACAGTTTTTTAGAAAAAGGCTGGGTTAAATTATTCAGAAGGTACTGTGTAACATTTACTGAAAGTATGAAACAAATATGTTTGGAAGATCCTTAGAAAACATGTAATTAGTATGAGAAAATAAAAGTTTTGGGAATCGAGCGACAAAGCTTGGATTAACTTTTTAGTGCATTCCAGGTCCATAGGATGGATTATCTTCATCCTCTGCAAACTCCTCCTCCAGCTTCCTCTTGTTCCTCCTCCTGTTTACTCTTGCTAGTATTTCTAGACTCTTTACAGCCCTGTCTGCAGCCCGAAGGCGTTCCTTGTCTAAAGCAAGCATCGCTCGTTGTTGTGTTCGTAGATTTTGCTACCATTTTCTTCAGTTGCAGTTACTGCAACACTGTTCCAAAAGGTGGTCATGTATGAACACTTATCACATTTCAGTTGTATTTCACTAGCAAGTCCTACGTGCTTTATTATGGAGAGTTCCAGACCAACTTCACTACAATGAATACATCTTACACAGTTTGGAAAAATTCCTTTGAGAACCGACATATCAAATATTTCATTCACATCCGATTCGCCAATAAAACATTTATAGTTTTCACTCATTGAACCAAACTTCTTCTGTGAAGTATTTTCTTTCCCACTTTGACTGCTATGGGCAGGTGTACTTGAGAGGTTAGGTTCACTCACTTGGTTATCGTCTTTATTGTTTACAGTAATAACACATACCTTTGGCTTTCCAACATTTCTCCTTTTCTTAAAAGCCTTCAGAGGATTTCTAATAGCTTTACTTTTACTCATTATTATACTTCAACAAAACAGAGACTCAAGAAACAGAATTAATTACGAGTATTTTCGAGATAACGACAGAGTAAATAAACATGAAACAATCGACAATCACACCAGCGATATATATTGGACCATCACAGGTTAGCCACAACACATACTTTACCTAACATCACTAAAATGCACCTGATGAACACGGACGTTATTAATAACACCATTTGACAGCAGTTTAACAGCGCCACAGTGGGTCACGCCCATGTAGAACACATTTCAAAAAAAATTTAAAAATAGTTGTAGTCTTCGGAATTGAATAAATTATATAGCTATTAAAAGGTAATTGTCTGCAGATTCAGAAAACGCAAAAAAGTTAAAATTGAACTTTTCATGAATTTGAGCCTTTCCGGAGCCCCTTAAGTGGGATACAACCGATAAGGTTTTAAATGTTAATCAGTTAATTTTCAGGTTGGCACGACATTAATAAGTATCAGGTTACCTTCCATTCAGATAGCTGTTGCAATTAGCGACTGTTATATTGACTTGCAAATAATAGATTTCAGCTATCAGTCGTCCTTTTTAAATTTTATTGGCAGATCTAGATTTCAGCTAGAAACGAGCCATTCTCAATGCACTACAATTTTTGATCAATGCATGTAATGTCTGTAGGTCGGGCTTCATTGAACTGTGGACGAAGCCCGACCAATAGGCATTACATGCATTGATCAAAAATTGTAGTGCATTGAGAATGACTAGTTTTTAGCTGAAATCTTGATCTACCAATAAAATTTTAAAAGGATGACTGATAGCTGAAATGTAGCATTTCCAAATTAATAAGTATGATCAACTGGGTACTATAGAGAATTACTAATTCTTGTGATAAAAGTACATGCTCTTATTAAGTTTAATTGGGTTGTTTTTCTATAATTGTTTCTTGATTGGGATCGGACTGTAATTCTGGAGGTCGTTTACCACTTGAATTTTGGCGTTGTAATAATATTCAGAAATAAATGGGTAATGAAAAGTGCAACTTGTACGTAAATTAGCCCTGCCAATCTTACCATCTGCGCCTACTAAGTCTGAAACTTTGAGTTGGTGTTTTGCTGCCCCACTCTTGGCGAGGAACGATTTCAATACCCAGGGAATCACTGAGGAGCGAGACATATGGAATGTAGAAGATGGGACAAGAGATAACACGGGATCCCTGCAGACTCGGCGAGAAAAGGAGTATCTGGAGAACACCAAATAGAACAAGAATATAATGATGGGGCATGTGTTCAAGGTACTAGCTGAACCATTGGAAGGTAACAATTATAGAGAAAGACAAATATTTCAATTTACTTAAAAATACTTGTAGTTATTTGGCATAACCGCTACTCTGAATTGAAGAGTTAGGCGCATGAGAAACGGTGGTAGTCCGCATTAAACCATAAGAAATCTGATGACTCATAATTCACGTGCTATGAACAATTACCATATACTGTTATTACCATTTACTGTTAAAAATTCGTGAGTATTGAGGTATCAGGGGTTCCAAAGATAATATGCACCGTTTCCTACGAACAGCAGACGTGACTCTCGTTTCGTAGGTGATCCTTGAAACTTTGTAGCACAGCCAATGCAGCGACTCTCCAGACACTCTACTGATAATAGCAATCCACTCGAAACTTGTAACGCGACAATATATTGCGTGTTATTGATATTTCTAGCTCTGATATTCGAAAACGACTTCCATTTGCTATCCTACAAGTTAACACAATTCAGATACTTATTGATACTATGATAGAGGGTCATGGGGTAGCGATATGCATATATACAGATGGCAGTACTATCGCGTACACAAGGTATGAAAGGCACTGGATTGGCATTTGTACCTAGGTGATTCGTGTGAAAAGGTTTCTGACGTGATTATGGCTGCATGAAGGGATTTAACAGACTCTGAACGCGGAATGGTAGTTGGAGCTAGACGCATTTTACATTCCATTTCGGAAATCGTTAGGGAAATCAATATTTCGAGCTCCACAACGTCAAGAACGTTCCGAGAAAATCAATTTTCAGGCATTACCTCTCACCACGGGCAACGCATTGGTCGATGGTCATCACTTGACGCCCGAGAGCAGTGGCGATTGCATAGAATTGTCACTGCTAACAGATAAACAAACAACACTGCCTGAAATAACCACAGACATCAATGTGGGACGTGCGACGAACGTATCCGTTGGGACAGTGCTGGGAAATTTGTCGTTGATGGGCTGTGGCAGAAGACGACCAACGCGGTTGCCTTTGCTGACAGTACTACATCGCCTGCAACACCTCTCCTGCACTCGTGGCCATATCGGTTGGACCTTAGACGACTGGAAAACAGTGGCCTGCTCAGATGAGTCCAGATTTCTGTTGGTGAAATTTAATAGTAGGATTCGAATGGTTCAGATGGCTCTAAGCACAATGAGACTTGACATCTGAGGAAATCAGTCCACAAGATTTAGAACTACTTAAACCTAACTAACCGAAGAACATCACACACACCCATGCCCGATGCAGGATTCGAACCTGCGACCGTAGCAGCAGCGCGGTTCCGGACTGAAGCGCATAGAACCGCTCGGCCACAGCGGCCGGCTAGTAGGATTCGAGTGTGGCGTAAGCTCCACGAAGCTATGGAACCAGGTTGCACTGCGCAAGCTGGTGGTGGATCCGTAATGGTGTCGCCTGTGTGTACATGGAACTGAATGTGGTCCAACTGAAACGAACATTGACTCGAAATGGTTATGTTCGGCTACTTGGAGACCATTTTTAGCCATTCATCAGCTTCATGTTCCCATACAACGTTGGAATTTTTATGGTAGCATGCGCCATGTCACCGGCCAACAGTTGTTTGCGATTGGTTTGAAGAAAATTTTGCACAATTAGAGCGAATGATTTAGCCACCTAGATTGCTCGACATGAGTAACATCGGACATTCATGGGACATAATCGAGAGTTCAGTTCGTCCACAACAAGCTGCACTGACACTTTCTCAGTTATGGACAGCTACAGAGTCAACATGGCTCAGTATTTCTGCAGGGGACTTCCAACGAGGTGATTCAAAAAATGGTTCAAATGGCTCTGAGCACCATGGGACTTAACTTCTGTGGTCATCAGTCCCCTGGAACTTAGAACCACTTGAACCTAACTAACCTAAGGACATCATACACATCCAGGCCTGAGGCAGGATTCGAACCTGCGACCGTAGCGGTCACGCGGTTCCAGACTGTAGCGCCTAGAACCGCTCGGCCACCCCGGCCGACCGAGTTGAGTCCACGCCACGTCCGGTTGCTCCATTACGCCAGGCAAAACGTGGTCCCACACTCAAGTTTCCTTAATCACAAAGCAATTAACCACTTAAGTGCCAAAGTGAAAATGAACGAGCATTAATACCATTGATTAACATTTTAAAACTTATCGCTTAAACCCCATTTAACATGACAGGTTGAAAATACATTGCAAAACACTTTTTCTTAAAATTACATGGAAAGTTTTCCTTACAAAAGAAAATTAACGACATCATTAAATGCTGGATGGAATACAATTATCCAACAAATGTACTTTGCTAATGACAAACACCCAGACTGATAATGTAGGGAATGGAGTTTACTGCTACCGCACAGGTCATCCACATTTTCAGTATTTCAAAATTTTCAGTCTCTCTAATGTTTCTTCCTGACGGTTGTAAATCGGAGAACTCGAATTTAACCTGACACAAGAAATTAAAAGCAAATATGTTGGTAAATAAATTATTAATCCATGTATAAATTTGTTAGTTACATGCAACTATTCTTTTATATATGCATAGTACTATCCTTATCATACACACTTAGGAGTGTAAATTGAATACAACCTTTGTACAAAGGGAGTAATGTTGTTTCACTTTAGGCCGCTATCTTCCACAGACTTTGAAACAGACATTGTATCAAATGTAATACATCGTAATGAAATTTGGGGACTAAACTTGTCCCGGTAAACTAGTGACTAACACTGCAAGATCGAAGGTTCGTGTAAGCGCGAGCTGTTGTCCAAGGATGTTCTAATCGGTCCTTGATTGGAGACAGATCTGGTGATCGTGCAGGCCAAAGCAGCAGGCAGACATTCCGCAGAGCATGTTGGGTTACAACATGTGTGCGAGCTTTATCCTATTGGAAAACACTGCTGTTCATGAATGGCAGCACAACAGAGGGAATCATCAAACTGACGTACACATTTTTAATCAGGGTGGATGAGATAACCATGAGAGTGCTCTTACTGTCACACTTAATCGGACGCCAAACCATAACTCCACATGCAGGTCCAATGTGTCTAGCACGTAGACAGGTTGGTCGTAAACCATTTGCTGTCCTCCTCCGAACGAACGCAAGGCAATCATTAGTACCGAGGTACAACAAGTTTAACAGCACTACTAGCGCCACTCAACGCGACTGGTGCAGAACTTGAGTAGACTTCATCTTTCAGAAGTAGAAACACGCCTACAAACTTTCATTCATGTCGCACAACTTCTTCTTGGTGTTCTATTTTTTCCGTCAGTGTATTTACTGATCACGATAAAAGGTATGACTTCCAACAATATGGTAGTAGCTGCTCGGAAGATCCTCGAATCGTGTTGTGTTAATAATTGCAGGAAGGTAAACATAGCGTTGGTCTCCTCTTGCATTCATCGGAAATGTCTTCATCAAACTGGAATAAAATTTATGAAAATAAATAAGTACCATCGCACCATCGACAAAAAAAAAGCAATGGCAAAGTACAACATTTCTTGTCATGCATTAAGAGTTTCGATTTCGGCTTTGCAATTCTGATCATTTCCAACATCTCGTTACCCCCTTCGATTAAGAGTATACGACACATTTAACGATGCAGAGGAACGTGAAGTTGTATCTGTCCTAATGGTGTTTTCTTCAAATGTTTTATTCGCCACTGGTGCAATCTAAGTGTGCCCACAAGTGTGAAAATCGTCGGGAGGGCTAGAATGGAGGCGTCTTCTATTCACCAGCATGTCCTAACTTTTTGTGACGTTTTAAGACAAAAAATAAACGTAAACGTAAAAGTTGACACCTTGGAGAGGCATTTCTTCGTTGATACTGACATAAACTTGCATGAGGTGCGTCATTAAATCTATAGCAAGAACAGAAAATCTCAATTTAAAATTTATTTATGCTTCGCAGTTTCTAGCTGGATGTATAACATAATGGTAGCGTTCAAAGTGTGCCTCTCCCTAGCTATTTGTAACGTCATTATTTACGGATTCAGTTTTTATGACATTAATTTTTATAACTTACATTAAGCAGCCAACAAAGAAAGAATAATTATGAGATAAATCTCATACAACAAAATATTACTTCTGCAGACACAAGGTATATCTTGTGTTTTCTTTTTGCGAAAAGTAGTAGAAGTCTTGGTGTAGTTATCATAGTGAAGTCTTGGTGTAATTATCATTTTTCACCACAACTTATTCGAAAAATCGGTTACGTTGTTAATACAACAGTCAGCTGAAGCTTCTGCAGGATCAAAGAGTTTGTTATGAAATTTTAATTCTCACTGCGGCTTCTATGTACTATCTAACTTTTACTAAATAAATAAAGGTTTATATCTGCTTTCTTCCTGTTTTATCTGAAGAAGTGTCCGTTGCAAAGAACTGTGAGGATTTTTATGTATCTCAGGAATTAAAATATAATACTTATAACTGTGCAACAGGTTAGAGATTACCCCCTCGTTACATCGTAACAGTAATCATATGGGCACCCATACTATTTCTGAATTTGGCCAGCTATGGACCACATACAACTTAAGACATAGGGTGTTTCTTTTCTTCCATTTTTCCCATTACTTCTTCATTTCCTCTCCAACTGCTCGTCTCTGCTCATCTGTCCACACTCTCTTGGGTCGAGGTATTGGCTTATCTTCTTTATAAGTTTCGTTTTCTATCAGCAGCCTGAAGTGATTCCTGTCACGTATTATTTTTTTCGTAACACGCATTTTGTTGGCATCTTTCTCTATTGCTTCTATCCATCCTACAGTTTTTTCAGCTTATTAACGCAATTAAAATTTTCTTTTTAATCCGTGTTTCTTCCATTCTTTTTATTGTGCATAAAATTTTAGCCATGTCTTCCTCATTGTATCTGTGATCTTCCTTGTATTTTTGTACAAATCTTCATTTCTCCTTTCATCCCACTTATTTTCACTGTTTTTCTCATGATCTAGAGTTTTTCTTAATATTTTTCTCTCCATTTTTTGTAGTTCTCTTAATTCGCCTTTCTTACCCGATGTTAGGCAGTCTGATCCACATGTTGCTTGTGTCCTAATAACTGAATTAAATGTCTAATCTTCCCTTTTATGAATATTGATTTCTTATTGCATTAGTTATGTGTTAATTTATATGCAGATTTTAACTTTTATATTCTTTATTTATTTTTAGTGTTATCCAATCGATTGGCTTGACTCCACTCCCCAAGGTATTTGAATTTATTAACTCTTTTAATATTTCCGCACTTTGCTTTCATGCATTGTGTTTGTGTTCTACATACTCGGTTTTTTCATAGGATATTTTTAACCCAGTCTTTTAAGCAATCTCGTGTAACAGATCAAGCATAACGGCTGCGTCTGCTCGTTTTTGAGTTATCAATGCCATATCATCTGCAAGGCCTAATTGTTTTTTTTCCCGTGGCCTATTCTTATACCCTTTGTGCCTCTGTTTCTAAATGTGCTTTCCCATATTTTTACTATTTTATCTAAAACCAAGTTAAAGAGAATTGGCGACAGTCCATTGCTTTGTCGAACTCCTGTTTTGATTTCGAATGGTTCAAAAATTTCTACTTGAAACCTAATCCTTGATGTTGTATCTGTGAGCGTTTGTTCAACAAGTCTTGTGGTGGTTTCGTCTATCCCTGATTCATAAAGTATCTGAAATAGTGTTTGTCTGTCAACTGAATCGTAGGCCTTTTGATGTCTACGAAAGTAACTAATCTATTTTTATTTTGTGTAGCTCTCACTGTCAAAATTGTTTTCAAGTTAAGAATATGTTCTGCACATGATCTACCTTTTCTAAATTGTGCTTGATAATCTCCTGTATTAGATCATGCTTTTTCCTCTATTCTATTAAAAAGTGCTTTAGACAGTATTTTGTATGTTCCTGGTAACAATGATATACCCCTGTAGTTGTTGGTGGCTGTTTTATCTACTTTTTCATGGAGAGGATGCATCAATGTTTGTTTCCAGTCACTGGGTATAATTCCTTTTATACAAATGTCTTTAATTACTTTATGAATTTTCCACCATGCGGATAAACCCCTAGTTTCCATATTTCTGCTACTATCCCATCCTCTCCTGGTACTTTGTTATTCTTCAACGCTTTGATAATCTTTTATATTTCTTCTACTGTAGGTGGTTCAGAAGGTGGATTTTCATTTTGTGGTTTTTGAAATTGTAATCTGTCGTCAGGCTCCACAAATTAATAGATCTTTCAAAGAATGCAGCTAAATTTGGCAGTTTTCTTTATTGCTTAAAACCAATTTCAATTTTTATCCTCAAAATGTAAACTTCGTGACTGGAATCCTATTACAACTTCTTTGAAAGTCTTATAGAAGTCTCTAGTGTTGTTCCTTTTAAAGTCTGAATCCATTTCTTGTAATCTGTCTTTCTCACACTTTCTTTTCATTGATCTGACGAGTTTTGCTGTATTTTTTCTTCCTTCATTAAACTCATCCCAGTATTCATGTTTCTTATTACAGTTCTATTTTTTCTATGCCTTTAGTCGGTTGTCAGTTGCTTTCATCACACAGATCGTTCCACCATCTGCGTCTTAGTAATCTTCATGGTTCTCCCATTTCTTTAACTGACTCTAGAATTGTTTCTGTAATTTCTTCCCAATCATCCATTTTTCTTATGTTTAATATATCACAGAGTTTGTCCTACTTTTGCATAGGAAACTTAGTGTTTACTCTTGAAAATTTTTTTTTGTTTTGGTTTAGGTTCGTTCAGTTGGAACATGGTGTGCATTTCAGTCAGGTAATGGTCTGAGTCTATGTTTAGGCCCATCCTCATTCTGACATTCAAAATTTCTTTGTAGTTACGAGTCGTTATTGCCACATGGTCTAATTCATATTCAACTTAATTTGGATTAGATAATACCCACGGTTTTTTTATTTCTTGCAAGTTTCCTGAAAAATGTCGACATTAGTTTCAAGTTAAATTGTTTACAAAAGTCTGTGAGTCTTTCCCCATTTCTGTTGATTCTTTCATCTACTGCATAATCTCCAACTACTGGTTTAAATGTTATTTCTGGGCCAACTTGTGCATTAAAGTCACCCACTAAAATTTTGATGTGTTCTTTTGGTAATTTGGATGTTTCGTATTCCAGCATTTCCCAAAAATCTTCCGCCTTTTCAACATTTCTTCTGTTATGTTGGTTGATAGTTGCATGTGCATTTATAATGGTGTAACGTTTATTGCCTGACTTGAACGTCAGACATGAAATACGTTCTGATGGGGAGCTAAAATTAGTTATTGATTCTGTAGGTTGCTGTTTGACTGTAAATGATGTCCCTAATATATTATTATTATAGGAAGTCTTAATGGCTGGTTTTCCTTTGTAGATCCTGTTTCCATCTAACTGAGTGGCATTTTCATACAGATACCTTGTTTCTTGAAGCGCTAATATAAGTATGTTGCGTTGATTGAGTGTGTCCATTAGGTGTTTTAGTTTTCCAACATTCATTAGTGTGTTGATTTCACAGTCCCTAGTAGGTGATTTTTCTTGGATCTTATCTTTGAAGAAGTTCTAGGAAGCTCCGACTCTTTCTTCCATGATGTTCTTGGCTCTCCAGAATCCAAAGACCTAGTTGCAATACCATGAATGGCGATGGAAGATTGGTTACTTCCTGGAGTACTTTTCCTTTTGAAATTCACCATCATGTCTTAGGTTAAAGTTTAGTTTGGGAAAAAGTAGTTGAACCTTCCCAAGATACAAATTCAAGCATTTAGCTTAGAATTATAAGTGAGGCTACGACTAACATGGGGAACAGACGCCTTTTTTAGCTGCCTACTGTGGGAACAGACACTTCTGCTTTTATACAAAAGCCTGCCTCTTCCGACAGTTCCGCTGTTCTGATAATCTACATCGCCGCCTTCATTGCCGTTGAAGTCTTTGCCGTTTCCCTGGCAAGGGACCCATCAGGTACTATTACCCGGGCCAGGTGAACAAAGATTTTTTAACGAAGTCTTACTCCTCCTTTTTGAACTGGGCTTGGGACAGGCTTTGGCGGGGTCATATATATAGAATGTACATATGGCCACCTTGGTTGCTTAAAATTGTTGTCAAATTGACCATGGTTTCGATAGCTCTACGACGGTCTTCATCAGAATAAAAATTACATAGGATTACCTAGAAAATATAATGACATGGCTCAAAAAATACAATATAATTAATAGGATTGCTTCCATATACTGTACAAGGAGTGTACTTTCATGTAGTCACACCATAGGTGAAAAACATCTGAGCAAAAAGGCTCTTATCAAAATGAAATATTGTCAAGAATAAAAATTAAAATGTAGAAATATAACATTTTTGTCAACTGGAATAAAATGTTCCATCGAAATACAATGGCAGACCGCCTTAGAGCTGTCGAAACCATGGCCAATTTGACAACAATTTTATGCAACTGAGGTGGCTATATGTACATTCTGTAATTAAGTTAATGCACGGTTGCTGGTCTTTAGCCTATAACAATGTTTAAAATTTCAATATATATACCACATTTGCGAGAAAACTTTTATCATCGTATGCCTAGATTTGTCCAGTAGATGTAAATGTTAAGATTAGTTAGTTTAGTTCACGATTGTAACATCAGAGAAACAAATTATCTGGTATTCGATGTACGAGAATGATTTTAATACAGACAGGCGTTGGGAAGTGATTGAGATGTGTGCCTATTAAAGGTACTATGTAAGGTGGCTTCTGTTACCCCCCCGAGAGCGTCACAGCAAAATTCATTATCAATAATTTAGTGCGATTCACTGCCGCGGAGATAACTGTTTCTAATCCACGTGAGTAACGAATTTGTATCACAGGTGTTGGTCTATCAGCAGTCCTAAAGTTTGGGGAAGCACTTATTACTCAGATTATTACACAGATTATTATTGTTGACTAGGTAATAAGTTAATCTCATGGCTTTTAATTACTGAATCCATACACAATCTCAGATCGTCCCTGTGATGTACACTTTTCCACAACGGACTGCGTTACAGAGAACAAAACTTGTAAAAACACATGTAATGGGAGTAGTAATTTACTTTTTCAGTGTGAAACAAAGGATCGATAACACTTTCCACTGCATATTAGTCAAGTGTTCATTGTCCTATATTTCTGTACTCTTTTCTTCTTAAGGCATGTAATACAAGACCAGGTAATGGTTAGACGGAAGAGACCACGGTAGCACAGTGGAGAGCAAATCAAAGGATAAGAATGGAGACCTGGCATTGACTTTGTGCAGAAGAAGGAAAGGTTGTTAGTGTGGCATGAGAGGAATGTGGTCATGGAAGGGGCCTGGGGTGCTGAGGGGTTGGATGAGCAGCCCAATGTTGAATGGAAGTTTATTAGGCAAGGGTGTTTACACGGGAAAAGATGTGGGATTGACTTTTAGAATATGTACTAGTGCCATGTAAATGAAATACAGAATGGGCTGCCAGGGTGACCTGAGAGACGATATGTGGACCCTCAAATAGGAGGATGCTTTGAAAGATAGTAGCGATGAATTGTCTTCATCAGTAGGGTTACAACATAGGGAATTGCTGCAGGGAAGTGGTGTATCGATATTGCGGATTGGGACAGTCAGGTAGGTGAGGGTTTGGCTGTACACTTACAGTAGTAAGTGGGGTGGGACTTATCACACGTGTTGCAACTGGTTGGGGGTTCTTGACTGGATCAAAGTTGGTAGAGGTGGTTGGCTTTACAGTGGGGTCAGGTATGAGGGTTTTTACCGCCTGGACTTAAATGATCATTGTATAAGAAGGCAGAGTTCGTATTACAACCAGCAAATAATTGAGGACATAAGCTGCAATTGCTACTCTGGAATAAGTAGGTTGGCACAGGAGATGAATTCGTGGCTGGCTGCATTAGAGAAATCAGGAAACTGATAACCCAAGAACTCAAGAAAGGCATTTATGTCAACATTGGGCTAGAGCTTGGGATTGGGAAGGCTCTACTTTGTGGTTTATGGTGGTAGATGACATCTCCATTCTGAAAGAGGTGACTTATAGTTAAGGGACCTTCAGAAAATGTTTGAATGAGGAATGTATGACCAGAGTGATGGTGAACGTGAAGGGCTTTACAGATGTGAGATTTGGGATTGGAACTTACCTCCCAGTCAACTTCCCCTACAGTGATCTGATGATCTGATGGTCAACTCCCTTGACCACAGCAGTAAGAGGGTTGTGGTGGGCTGAGTGGGAGTGTGTTGGTATGTGGAGAGTTACAGGGACCAAAAGGTGATGAAAGATAGTCGTTGCTGTAGGTGAGTGAGGTAGTAGGGATCAGAGGACTGATCATCATGGAGTCTTGTTGGGAACAAGTTCTGATATGCTGAGGTTCAGAAGGTACTTTTTTATTTTGACAGAAAGTATTTTAGGATTATGGTATTTGACATGGGATCTGTGGATTGAGACACGATTTTGTCGGCTCTTCTTATTTTCCTTTCCTAGAGTTGGTGGGGTTCAAGGTGATGCAAGTATGGCTGTGTGGTAACAGCTTCAGCGTATGTTGATGATGTAGGTGTGGTCCTTTGTAGAACAGGTGTGTCTCACCTTCTTCTGGACCCTGATGCAATGATTATGGCAGTGGCAATGGAGCAGTAATGAGAGATGATGGCACTGCTATCTTGCGCAGTTCTGATACTGGGGGCAGGGAAGGCGGTGGTGGCGTTAGTGGCGACAGAGGAGGTGGCAATTGAACTGCAAGCCACACTAGTGTGTTGTCATCTGCAAATGAGGAAGCAGTCCAATATAAGGATGTACAGTGCATGTAAGTGGAAAGGCGGGTGGAGTCGTCCGAGTAGAAGGGAAGGAGAGAAAGTAGGTAAGAATAGAAGGGGAAGGAGTAGGCTGTAGGTGAGTAAGTAGATATGGAAGTGGAGTGCAGGTGCGAGTAGATGACAGCGGACATTTTAGTTGTCGGTTGATACATCGTTCAAAGGTGTCAGCGGCGACGATGAGGAGCACGTGATGGAGGCGAAGACTGTCAGCGAATATGTAGGCTGGTGATCACTGGCGATGACCTGCGGCGAGGGCAAGCTCTGATGGCGAATATGATAACTGGCAGCGAGGACTGGCATCAGAAGCGCAGACAATGACGGACATTGATGATTGATAGCGGAAGAGATGACTATGACGCCAGCGAGACCTAACAACATTTAATGACGTAGACGGTGGCGGCTGGAAACTTTTTCCTATCTAAATTCCAACTCTGAGGACGCCCAGACAGCCTTTATTCTCGAGGGGGAGAGCGATTACAGTCCTCGATTTGTCGGCTGTCGTCGGGTCGTGTAGCCTACTAAACAGGTGGCGGGAGGAAAGACCGTGAGTTCGATCTAATTTAGCCACGTGACTGGCACTGTAAAATAGAATACGTCCGACACCTAGTGCGGTGTCGTCTCAACGCTTACGCTTGTAGCTTAGGTATAGCTCCTGACTTGGCTGTACCGCGTAGTGCCTCTGTGCCACATGGGTAAAGCTGAAATTACCCAAACTTTCAAGGAAAGAAATCCAGATGACTGTTCATGAACTGAATCATCAGATAGATTGACCTCTTGACTGTACCCATCATGTTTGCTGAAACAGGAATATAATGATTCTTCTTGAAACGTCCCCTTAGAAAAATTGTACAAGACTGCGCTTAAACTGACACACAATATTTTTAGCGCAACGCAATCTGACTTTCAAAAATCCCTACAAAAGAATGGCCCTGACTAACATTAACCTATACCTTTCACAAATCACTTACCTCACCAAAAATCTTCGTTACTCGAACTACTGCAATACAGCGAGCGCCACTACTGCCAGCTAAATAAAAGATTCTAACTACTGAAGGCACTAACTACTAATAGGCATAGTAAGAAAATGAAAGATTTTAATAAAGAACAAACAATGTATTTACCTTAATAGTGTTGAAAAATCATAATGTATATAGCAGTTCATGACATCCAGACTTACAAATTTCAAAACTCCGCCATTTCTCTCCCCACATCCACCACTCCTGACGGCTCACCTCCAACTGCGCAACGCTACGCGCTGTTAACAGCCAACTGCCCAACACTACAATAGCCAACAACAATGCAAACCAGCCACAGACTGCACGCAGCACAGTCAGTGATTTTCATACAGAGCGCTACGTGGCGTTACCAATAAAAAAACCTAAACAGCCTACTTACATAGCCCCCATGCTTTCCACAAAAAATTTTACAAATTGTTTTAGGCAGTGGCCAATACAGATTTGAAAAAATTTTTCATAATTACAATAACAAAGAAATCAAATGAACACACTTATTGATACAATGTTGGTCAAAAGCTAAAATTTTCTCACAGTCCATAAAGACAGTCCTGATCGTTCATCACAGTAAAATTGCAGTGCTTTTCTCCAAGTCTGAGCAGTAAAAGAAAATGTACATTGAAATAGTGGAATTCCATGCAGTCTTGAAGAAGTAGTGTTGTCCTTCCAACGGAAAGACAGTGCTGACTCTCGACATGCAGACAGGTAATGGGCCACAACAGAGCAAACCCACAGCAGAGTCAGTCAAAGTTTTGAAGAATATTGGTAGGTAGGTCATCACAGAGCAGACCAGCTGTAGTCCTGGTAGAGATTACGGTATTGGTGGGCCACCAGAGGTGCAGATCCACTGCAGGTGCACAGTCACCATTGAAGAGTCTTGCGGAGAATATAGCAAGTCCATAAACCACCACTTGCGCACTCACAAAGTTTTTGGAATTGTCCTTAGAACCAGCAATGCTGTTAATCAGTCCCTTGCTGAATTATTAACACACGTCCAAACATTAACAGTCCCAACTTCTCACATATTTTACATATACTATGGCCATCAGAACTTTGATGAACTGGTGTCCATTACAATTTTATAACATGAGAATGCAATAACAAAGGTACAAAATACATTATTAAAGAACATAACAATACACATAAATGTGTAGTAGTACAGGCTTTACAAAAGAATAGAAATAAACAGATACATCAGTGTTACAGGAATTATGACATAAGTGAATACGTAAAGTAATGAGAATAGTTTTTGAAACATTAATTTCACACATGAGCTTTAAAACAGAACAGAATTAATAATGTCTAAACATCTTTACAAAGAAAATAACATAGTATTTGAAAATTTCTACAACATATATCTTATTAGCTAAACACATAAAGACAGGAAAAAGACAAATACACAAGGATACACAAACACATAGTGGAATAATACGAAAGGAAAGACAGGGTTCGTTTCCAGGGTAACATTTGGTACTGCAGTCCAACCCAAAACTTCATCCCATAAATCTTTCGTTTTATTTCAACATTTGTTTCCACCAAAAAAATCCTATGCAAGCATGCTTTCTGTATTTACATGTTCACATTTTCTTACCTCATTATTTATTTTCCATTATCTTACCTCATCATTTATTTCCAAGAGAATTCTACCTATACCTGCTTTCTGTACATTTTTCGTATAACTTCTCAATGCATTTCTTCCAATTCATTGCAAATTGTTCTCTTATACAGTCTACCTCCTCTTAAGCTAACTTAAATCTACTGACCTCAGATGCTAAACTAAGGGACGAGGCAATGCAGCAGCACAAAACAATTAATACAAACAGCAATGAAAAAAAATGGAAATTGTCAAAGAAAGCATCAACAAATCTAAAGTAGCAGAGCAAATGCAACATTACAACTAATATGAGCCAATGTGCAGCAACAAGAAAAATAAATCAGTTGTAAAACTGGCTTAACAGAGTAATACAAAGTGACATTCAGTAGCACTATGCATGGCAAACAGCAGCAGCAAATGCTATAACTTCTACCTAAACATGACAAAGCTCAAGTAGAAAAAATGTTACACTAAAGACAACAATGCCGATAAGGGAAATGTCTATTCACATCTTAATATCTATGTAATTAAAGTTGTGCACCACAACTTATTCTATGAGAAATATTAGCAAATAGTTGAAAAGAAAATTATGTATGCAAGTCCTGTGAAGAGAAATGTCTTTTTGTGCTCCATTTTTTTTAAGTAGATCAGAAAGTTATTATTTACTGGATCTGTAGGCATAAAATATGTATATTAGTACATCTATAAAATTTTATTTTAACCAATGCTGCAGCACAGCTAGAAACTAGATATTAAACAAAATGAGCAAACTCTCATTTAGAAAAACAATAGATGTAAAATGTTTCTCATCATGTCATTAGGCATTTTAGTAAATATCATAAATTAAGATCTCCAAAGTATAATCATATGTTTTCAAGTTTGAGTGTGTCATATTTGCGATGCTTTCTACAAAGAAATGTCAATAGCGAGGATAATGGCCTCTCTTTTTTTCTCCACCTGTGCCTCTGAAAGGCACACACTAATGGTTTTTTTCTAGGCGACTCACGCAGCTGGGTGCTTACAGTGACCTACTTCCTTACCGAAATATTTAAGACATCAGTTTCTGCTACAGTGATAGTTCGATACAAATAAAATTTTACAGGTCGAAATATTGTGTAGAAACAAAATGCTGTAAATATAACAGTGTCCAAAAAATTTTCGTCGTCATTGTGGTACATTCACCCATTTACACACAATTCATAACTCTTAAAGTACGATTCTTGGTTTCCAACATCCTTTTTCACAAGTCAGAGTCCCTAACTACTACTCATTATTCCTTACCTTATTACACATATAAATATTGGTCGACACTTCTTGAATATTTCATCATAATAAATACATATCATAATAAACATTCCTCAAAAGCATAATACACATCGTCATCGTAATATTAACATCATAAAAACTCAGCCAAATCTCAAAAACGTTGTAGCTTTCTGCAATAATTTCGAACCCTAAAAAAATATTCTCTGCTCATTTCAATAGTGTCATCTACCTCAAACCTACTTCAAAAATCATGATCCCATACCACATACATCATTCAAAGCTCTCGTAGTATCACTATGGTTCCGAAAAAATATGAACAGCTCACAAAGAACAGACAAAATACAGTTTCATAAGTGTTGTAAGTAGGCTGTTTAGGGTCTTATATTGGTAACGCCACCGCCACGTAGCGCTCTCTGTATGAAAATCACTGGCTGTGCTGTGTGCAGTCTGTGGCTAGTTTGCATTGTTGTCTGCCATTGTAGTGTTGGGCAGCGGCAGCTGGATGTGAACAACGCATAGCATTGCGCAGTTGGAGGTGAGCCACCAGCAGTGGTGGATGTGGGGAGAGAGATGGCGAAGTTTTGAAATTTGTCATGAACTGCTATATATATTATGACTATTAAGGTAACTACATTGTTTGTTCTCTATTAAAATCTTTCATTTGCTAACTATGCCTATCAGTAGTTAGTGCCTTCCGTAGTTTGAATCTTTTATTTAGCTGGCTGTAGTGGCGCTCACTGTATTGCAGTAGTTCCAGTAACGAAGATTTTTGTGAGGTAAGTGATTTGTGAAAGGTATAGGTTAATGTTAGTCAGGGCCATTCTTTTGTAGGGATTATTGGAAGTCAGATTGCGTTGCGCTAAAAATATTGTGTCAGGTTATGCACAGTCTTGTATAATTTTTCATAGGGGACGTTTCAGTGTGAAGTTATTCAACTGTGTAATTACATAAAAATCTGTCACTGATGTAAAATAAATGTTTGTCTCTCCCAGTTAAATGATCATATAGTTGTGTAATTTATGTGTTAGAGAAATATGGTACCGATGTGTTAAGTTGTATAAGCAAATACCATATTAGCTGGGGCTCCTTGTGCTTGCCAAACGCATGGTACACAAAGTAAGCGTGTACCCCCCTGAGGATTAATGAACAATACCCTCAGGTGTTACGGATTGCAGCAATGGAATGAAATGTATCACGGAAGATTATACAAGACTGTGCTTAAACTGACACACAATATTTTTAGCGCAACGCAATCTGAATTTCAAAAATCCCTACAAAAGAATGGCCCTGACTAACATTAACCTATACCTTTCACAAATCACTTACCTCACCAAAAATCTTCGTTACTCGAACTACTGCAATACAGCGAGCGCCACTACTGCCAGCTAAATAAAAGATTGAAACTACTGAAGGCACTAACTACTAATAGGCATAGTTAGCAAATGAAAGATTTTAATAGAGAACAAGCAATGTATTTACCTTAATAGTGTTGAAAAATCATAATATACATAGCAGTTCATGACATCCAGTCTTACAAATTTCAAAACTCCGCCATTTCTCTCCCCACATCCACCACTCCTGACGGCTCACCTCCAACTGCGCAACGCTACGCGCTGTTAACAGCCAACTGCCCAACACTACAATAACGAATTCCACGACAATGTTAACCAGCCACAGACTGCACACAGCACAGCCAGTGATTTTCATACAGAGCGCTACGTGGCGTAACCAATAAAAAAACCTAAACAGCCTACTTACATTCTTTCCTATGAACTTAGTTACAACCCCCTTGAATCACACTCAAGATTCTTTTTCAGGCACAGCCATATTTTATTCACAGCTTTCCTAAAGTATTGATACAAGATAGAATTTCCTCCTTTTGGGTGAGGTTTTCTGAAATGCAGTATCTCCAACTTATTCTGCAGTCGCGAAATGTGTTCGCATTTGCGAATACAGGCAACCATCAGTTGTACAATGGAGTGACAACAATAAAAATTTGTGACGGACCTGGACTTGAACCCGCATTTGCCGCTTATCGCAAGTGGTCGCCTTATCATGAAGCTATCTGAGTGTTGCCCAGGGGTAGACTGAAACTTCCACGTGTCGTGAACTGTGTGTCTACAGCGTGCACTGCTACGTTCGTTGTGTGTATTCCCGTACACGGCAGATGTTTTAGTTGAAATTCACTTGCCCGGTGTCCGCGGACGAGTACAATATTGCAGTGCCTGTGTTGTTCAGAAGTACGATGCAAAGATCCTTCTGACATCGTGCATATCTGATGGAACCTTACAGCGTACTTTTGAACAACACAGGTATTGCAATATCATATTATGTGGATGTGACAATAGAGCTTGCTCCGGATCCTTGAGGTTGTTGCGCAAGAGGAAGAAGAGAAAAAGTGCTTGTCATAGTACTTTCGATACACACTGAAAAGTGCACTCACTACCACGGTAATTTATGCTTCATATTATTAAAATAACATATAATATACTAAAATAACAACAACAATCTATTTTTATACAAAATGTTGATTGTTCGTTGGCCTGTGTTATGTACCGCCAGTCCAATAGAGACAGTAGATTTGGCTGTTGTTTTGCTGTTACCAACAATGAATGAATTTTATGTCTCTTTTGAACGGCTGATACCGACAACTACACACTGAATATTCGAAGAGATCTCAAAATGTGCACGTTAAGGAGACTAGTGCGGCTGTGTTTATCTGCTGATGTATATATGACACTGAAAATTGCGTGCGGGTGAAACTCAATGTCTACCAAGTGGCTGTAGAATATCAGTTACAGTCAGTTCCAAATGCCAGACGCTGTTGCAGTACGAGTATTACATGCAGGTCGTAATCCGTGACATGTGATCTGTAACGCCTCAATAACTATTTTCTGATCTGTAGCGGTGTGTCTGTTTCACTTTACGGTTTCAGATGTCTATATGTGATACAAATACTGCAACTCCCAGTAAGGTGCACCGAGGAAGAAGAATTTTTGAATTTAGAGAAAGAAAATTTGTTTTCCACTATCATAGCTTTGGCAGTGAGATAATTACAGAGTTTATCAGAGGTCGCAGTAATACGTTTACACTATAACGCTTCTAGGTGGCGCAGCTAATAACGTCCATTAATTTTCAGCTTCAGTTATGTCGTGTTTTATCCAATGAGCATTGTAATTTATAAATGTACGAGGCTCAATAACAAATACAAATAAAGCAATAAAGCCATAACAAATAACTAATAAATAAACGAAAACTACTACCAAACACTGCTGCTATTATTTTATACGATATTACGCGGAATTCGACGAACCGATGTTGGGTGCTAGTGAATAGTTGTTTTCCGCCTATGGTTTCTGCCAGCTGGTTGATATCCTGAAATGCCAAGTATATTGACGGAGTAGGTGAAACATTAACTAGTAATTTCAGAAAAGCATTAATTAGCTAACAAATATATATTAGTGGCAGCGTAGAGTTTAGCATTCTAAAACCTCACTCACAAAAAGGCAAATATTCGATCTCCATAGTTAACAAGAAAGGTTATTTCCAATAAAATGATTAACAGACAGGACGAGAGAATCTTCTTGAAAGTGCAGTTACTGTCCCATATAAACTACAGGTCACACGTTCGCGAAACAGTCAAGGGAAAGACTGGTCTTCTGGTCTGCACGTCAATTGCTTTTGACATCTTAAAAGAGAGCTGGTGACTACTTCACGAGGCACAAGGATTGGTGTTTGCTAGCCTTCCGTACATAATGATGTCATAACATTTTGTAACAAGAAGCCATCACTCACAATTTTCGTCATGAAAACCAAATGAACATGGCGCAGTCGGTAGTAATAGAACGAACATGACACTGATGCTCACCCATAGAAAATGTGTCTAATAGTGTAAGTTAAATATGACAGTATGCCATTTTAGGCACTGTGTAACAATTAAAACACTTCATAATTGTATTTTGAAGCCGACTCATGATCGTGTAAATGTAACACTGCAAATAATAAACAGTCTAATGGCGGTACTGACTTCAAAGAAATATATTATGACTGTGGAACCGCATTGTGAAAAAATTATTTATTAAGGTCGATCTGCAAAAAACTCCGACTACATCGCCTATCCTATTCGCCACAATCACGCAACGGCTTCGAGGAAGTGTACCTTCACCATCAGAAGCCGTGACTGAGTTGCTCCAATGAGACGCCTCACACCCGAATCGGAAGTGGACGTACTGCATCACGTTGAAGAGAATCCGTCATCGAGTATATGAGCAATTTCTTTGGTTATTAATGAGCAGAACTGTAAATAAGTGATATACTGGGTCAGAACTGATAAGTTACTTGTAAAGGTGGTCGCGTTACGAACATGTTTTCAAATTGTTTTAGCATGGAAACAGTACGTTTTCGGATACGGATTCCAGATCAGAATGTTATCTAATCTCTTCCCTCGACAAGCCCTAAACGTCTGTAAAGGGAATATCCAAACACCCTCTACATAACATTAAACATGAAACAAACCAGCAGTGCTGGCTACTTACTGTTTTGTTACTCTTATACGAACATGGAAATGCACATAAATCATATCACTGTAGGCTACTGCCCTCATTGTCCTCCGTCACGGCGGTCAGTGAATATTCCGACTAGTCGACCACTTGGATGAAGCAAAAAAAAAAAAAAAAAAAAAGAAAAAAAATCTATCAGGTGGCACGTCTGGATTCATCCATGGTCCAGGTTCGATTTTCCCGTGCCGACCGCAATCGTACTTGACGACGCTGCTGGGCAAACGTAGTGCCACCTTCCCAGCTTCACAACCTGCAGCCAAGCGAACAGCGTTCAAAATTCCGCTGCCAGAGCCATAAAGATGCTGAGCAGACACGGCAAGAGCCTCTGGTCTGGCACCGTGGCGTTACCACACCCTGGACCCGGATACTTGCTGCCTGGAGCCCATACGTGACGTAACGCAGTGCCTTTTGAAGACAGCACCATGGCGAGCAACTATAAATGGTATCCACCTAGACAGTCAATTGCTGCTTACACTGAAACTGCCTTCATACCAACAGCCAACGGAAAGTGGGTCATCCAGTCTCAGCCACAACCAACCGCTACCTCAGCTAGCCGCGCCAAGTCCTGATGCTACCGGGCCTTCAACTGGTGTCTTCCAGTTAGGCCAGGATGACTCGACCGGCTCCTAGGTGACCATAATGTATTTACAATGCACATTTCTCACCTGAATGCTTCCTGCAGCTGACCCAATGCGAGCTGCTAACTGGTCGCTGTCTTTACACCTAAAGGCATGGCCGATCCGCACATGAGAATGCTGCCACTGCGCGCCTGAGATCTGTAGGCCTTTTTTAGCTGCGCTCTCGGAGAGGTGTTGACGCGTTCCTTTACGGAAGCCGTCTTTCAGATCTGGCGTCCTTGTAGCTGTCCTATGTTGTCGCCTGCTTTGCTGGGCCTGGGCGAGTGCCGCCGCACAGTTGGCCAACTCGCTTCAAACCCTGGGCAGAAATAAAAGGAAGCGCGTCCCGACTTTAGTCCCGCGAAATCTATGCAAATTTCACTGCTCGATACTTGCATAGTGCTGCGTAACCTTGCAGTCTGAAGTCGACATCATAGCTATCCTAACAGGTAACTGTAATCAGTGTATTGGACATCGACACATTTTTCACATACTGTTTGTGGCGTTTTTAATATATGACTGCGATCCCGCATCGTTGTGAGGACAAAATGAGTGATATCTTTATGTGATTATTAACCGGTGTAATGACGTATATCAGCGTTAAACTACTACCGTTATTATCCGGAATTATCGGCTACAAAAGGGTTAGCAGGTACAAAATTATCTGGATCCCCTAGGAGGTAAGGATTAATCAAGAACAATATAATTAATAATGATGTTATTAATACAAATGTAATAGAATCCTTGAAAGTAAAGTATGGGTGAAATGGAATTTTTTCAATATCTCCATTTAGGCCTAAGGGGTTTTTTCACAGCGTGGCTTCACTTCTGTGTATGTATTTCCTAGATAGTTCAAATGTATGTTGTTCGTGGACGATCATTTTTCTATCATGCGGTAGTGCCACATAGATATAAACGGTTCCCTCATTATCGCAATTATCTCATAAACTATCATCTGCACAAAAATTTTCATTCGGATTTTCTATAGAATTCTTCACGAACAATTAGGATCCGAGATCCTTACTTTTTCACAAAATGGCAAATAATTTTATTTTGTAGGGTTAAAATTTCTCTGAGTAGTACTGTTTCTTTTTTCTCGCAAAATGCTGCAGAGCCATTCAGAGAACCCTATAACTCGAACATATCTACGAACGAGTTTGAAAAAATATGTAAGTAGGTATTTCTCGAAAGTCTGTGCCAACTTCACCAGAATCACAATATTCTGCAATAACACCCGGTGCCGACATCAGTCTACATGCAGGGTGACAAAAATAGAAGTGGCCTGGAAGTGTTGATACGACTGAACGTGAATGTATGCATATAACCACAAATCGTGATGCACAAACCTCGTGTACATCCGCCACGTAATCCACACCTGGTCCCTGGAACGCATTCACACAATCTTCACGCGTCTTCCAGAACAATTAACAAATTATGATGTGGAGTTATATGGCATTCTAATTGCACTGAAGAGGGTTCACAGGGATCACCGTACGAGTTTCCTTGTCTGTTTCGACTCTCTTGGTGCACTGCAAGTGTTTCACCAAATGTACCCGGTAGACCCGCTGATTCAGCTCATCCGCGACTGCTTATAGCGGCTCCAACGCCGTGGCAAGGTGATGAGCTTTTGCTGCGTACCTGGCCACGTTGGGATACAGGTTAACGACGTAGCTGATAAAGCTGCCAAGGAAGCATATTGGGATGGTGCTGTCCATCAATGTCCCATCCCGTTGCATACCATTATCTCATTTTCTGACAGGCGTATCATGCGTCAGTGGGAGACTGAATGGTTGCAGGTGTCGGACAATAAACTGTGGTCACTCAAACCGACCACAAAGGCTTGGCGGACTTCGTGTCAGCATCACCGCTGGAAGGAGGTTTTGCTTACCAGACTGCGCATCGAGCAACATAGCTTCCTGCTCTGGGGGGAGGATCCACCTTTCTGTGAAGTTTGCGGCGTGCCGTTTTCAGTTCAGCATATTGTGGCTACGTGTGTCCTACATACTGATAATAGGGCAGCCCTTGGTCTCGCTGGTGATCTGCCCATCGTCCTCGCAGATACCGATACCAGTGTTAACAGAGTGATGAAATTTTGTGAACTATCAGGCCTCGTCCCTAAACTAGTGGGAAAGGGTGGCAGACTTCAGTACGTTATAAACTGCTCTACATGTGGGGACAGCCTTCGTCCCCACCCATGAGATTTCCTGTTGATTTTCCGTCACGGCGCTGATGACTGTGATGTCGAGCGCCCCCTCAACCCAACTCATCATCACAGTCTTCACGCCTGTCAGAGTTGTTGGTAGAGGTCTGTCTAGATGCGGCCCTAGCTGGCCACCCAGTTCACCCAATGTGTCAGTGTGCGGTTGCTTTGTGCGGGGAGCTCTGTAGTCTAAGGCGTATCGCAACAATCCTAATAGTCTTCAAGAACTGCAGTTCAGCTTCGATCTGCCATCAGCAACTACCTGGCCATAGTCCAGAAGTGCCAAGAGATGAAAGTTGGTCACTTGCAACATCTACTATAGTCCAAGGTCGACACAGTGTTTCCTTTGCTGTGTTTCTTTGTATCCTGGAACTCTGTTCTCTGGGCCACTTTTATTTCTCCACCCTGTATCTTTGGTGCATTGATGTGCCATAATTGAAACTGCTCCATTGCCGATCGGTCGGCTATGTGCTCGGGGTAACGATACCCGGAGTTATCGATAACATTTTACACGCAAATATTCCCGTTAGATAACGATGCGCACCGTATTCCATCGGCTTCTGCCATCGTCGGATTCATCCATCTCGGGTGTCCATAAGACGATAATTGAAAAACATAAATAGATGCCACCTGAGCTAAAGGAATTTCTTTTCGAACCATATCCCCTTGGACAACCCGACAACAACTGATCTGAAAGCAATAATAACAGAGGCGACGGATGTGACTACGATATCTATTTAAAAATGTAAAATATGTAATAAAACATTTCAATATGACAATAATGACGTCTAATTCGTTATCAGCTACTCGAATCCGCTACATTTATAATTTCTGTTCCATCAAATTGGATCCGCGATTTTGAATTTTGAGATTCCTACATTCCTAATCAATGACCCAAAGAATATAAAAACATAGTTTTTTTGGTTTTTATATCCATTGTTCTGTTATATCCAGATTTTGAAGTTATAAGTAGGCTGTTTAGGTTTTTATGTTGGTAACGTCACGTAGCGCTCTATATGAAAATCACTGACTGTAATCTGTGAAGTCATTGGCTGGTTGGCATTGTTGGAATAGTCGCAATTGTAGTGTTGGGCAGTTGGATGTTATCAGCGCATAGCGTTGCGCAGTTGGAGGCGAGCCGCCAGCAGTTGTGGATGTAGGGAGAGAGATGGCAGAATTTTGAGAGCGGACGATATGGACGTGTGTCCATCAGAAAGAGTAAATTTGTAAGACTGGATGTCATGAACTGTTATATATATATATATATATATATATATATATATATATATATATATATATATATATATATAATGACTTTTGAGCACTATTAAGGTAAATACATTGTTTGTTCTTTACCAAAATCTTTCATTTGCTAACTACGCGTATCAGTAGTTAGTGACTTCAGTAATTACAATCTTTTAATTAGCTGGCAGTATTGGCGCTCGCTGTATTGCAGTAGTTCGAGTAACGAAGATTTTTATGAGGTAAGTGATTCATGAAAGGTATAGGTTATTGTTAGTGAGGGCCATTCTTTTGTAGGTATTATTGAAAATCAGATTGCGTTACGCTAAAAATATTGTGTGTCAGTTTAGCGATGGTTCAAATAAGTAAAGAGAGCTATGTCTGAGTACGTTCAGTTTTGCTCAGCTGTTTGAAAATCAAATAACGTAAGGGGTTTGTCAGCACAATCATTCATTAATTTTTCTAAGGGGACGTTTCAAAGTGAGTTGACCGACTCTTCGCCGCCGAGGTTCGTCACACGCCACTGGGACAGTGAGTACATCTACTGTAATAGTTTTGCTGAATAGCCACGTTTTGAAACCGAAGGTAAAATCTTATAGGTTGTTAGGACACGTCATGTTTCTTCTACACCATGAGACTCATATAAAACGTGTTGTAGTTACCACTTCATTTATGATTCCGCGACAACCGGAAAACTGTTTCTTCATGAATGTTACCGAGCCAACCATCCTACAAAGTCATCTTGACGTTTAGCGTGAGCAGACATAGCCTGCAGTGGGGAACAGCGACCGTTAGCAGTTGAAATTGTTGGGCAGCCACAAGCCAAATATAACTTTCCATTATTGACATGAAAATCAAATACTCCATTTTGCGTATCATGGCGGTGTATACACAGCCAGATACACATATATGTCAAGAGGAATGATCGGCATTCAGCGATATTACAAGAACAATTACTCGAAGCAAAAACCTGGTAAACATGGTCCCTAAAATGAATACCTTAATATCTAATAGCTATGACCACTTCTTCATATTTTATATTCTGAAACAAATCTGTTCTACTGTGAGCTCTTTGCTTTCCGTTTTCTGAAAGGTGGTAGTATGGACCAAACCAAGAAAAAAAGTCGAGTAAACATGACCTCGAAAGTGCATACCTTAAGAGCTATGATCCCTTGCTCATCTTCTCCAATCTGAAACAGATCTCGCCTACTGAACAACATAACTCTTAAAGTATGCATTTTGGAGCCTATGTTTACAACACTTCTTACTTCGAATGATCGTTCCTGTTATGCCCCAGAATATTGACCAACCCTCCTGCGGAACACTGCTCCCAAATTTCTAAAGATGCTCTTGTCTATCGAGTGAAACATGTAAAGAAAGGAAAGTTACATGCGACTTGTGGATAGTCTACAATTTTAATTCACTTTGAGGTGGTGCACAGCCAATAAAACTCCCTCCACCATCCATAAGAACAGAAACAGGCAGGATTCGACTGAAACGGAACCCCATGTTTAACTATTTGCGCTGAACAGTACGCCCCGAAACGTGTCTGCGTCAGCATTGTACTCTGTAGTAAGATCTATCGGGATCGCCACCTATCCTGCTTTACAAAGTTATCAAAGTTCCGACTTCCACATTCTTTCATGAGACGTGGACGTACAACACTTCGTCGCTCACTCCTCGTTTCACTGTCAAACCAATTAGTACAGATGCTCACGGCAGTAGCATGCTAACAGCTGACGGTCTTCGAAGTTCATCAGATGGTCGTCTCCGAGCATCGGGGCATAAGATTGAGACTTTTCTGAAAAATCCCTTATGTCAATGGATTTCACCACTTTTATAATTTCCTTATCGCGCTACGTGGCTTCCTCGCTACCAGGTGACATTTAATATCGCGATGGCCAGAGGTAATAATGCTTCGTCTCATCATACTCAGTACTCTGTCAGAAAATTCCATTTTTTTTAGTTAAAGTTTTCGTGATAACTTACATTGAGATTAGCAGATTCTGAAACGATTGATAACAGTTTTCTATTCCATGGAAACTTATTTTGGATAAAATTTATTAACAACCTTTGTATCTTAAGCTATCTGAAGAATGTGTCCTGTCACACTTAAGAATAGCATTTTACTCGTTAAAATCGTTTAAGGTGTAAAAGGAATAAGCAACCAAAACAAATGTCTAAACAGATATAAGACATTTTTTGAACATAAATCCACAATTAATAGTAACAACGAGTGCAACAAATTAAACTTTAAATTGTGCAACCTACAAAAATGTTGTACACAAAGCCAACCACCAATTTCATTTTACTGTTGCTGATCGTGCGATGAAGAATGACAGTAATTTGGTAACTGTGTGTATTTGTAGCTGTTAACATTTTGTCGTTAACTATTCTATGTTTACGAGAGCATCATGTTCCTATGAGTAGACCAATGCGAATAAAATTTCGAGCTACTGCATTTATATGTTAGAAACGGCTTCCCACGGTGTTAAGTACGCCACAAATTATGTAGGGACACAGATATTGTTGATAAAATCAGAATTTTTGCTGTTGGAATGTCGTCACCAATACCTTGCCTCCTCAGTAATTGAGCTATCAATTGAGTGTTAAAAGTTAGAAATTTACATTCTAATATACATACATAAAAAAAGTTTGGCGTCTCCTCGGTTCCGAGAGTTCCGGCACCTGTACAGAAAACTGGAATAGAAATCAACATAAACATCATTTCCGCCCTTCTTATTGCTCATGAAAACCACACATTGCGTTTAGTACCACCATACAGCGAGACCTTCACAGGTGGTGGTCCACATTGCTGTACACAACGGCATCTCTAATACCCAGTAGCACGTCCTCTTGCATCCTTTACGCAGGAGAATGTACAAACATACCGTCATCTGACCATCGGACAGACGGCCGTATAGGAGACATAATGCACACATTAAAAAAAGTTTTGCATCACCTCGGTTCCGAGAATTCTGGAACATGTAAAGAAAATTGGAATAGAGATCAACATAAACATCATTTCCGCCCTTTTCATTGCTCATGAAAACCAAGCATTGCATGTTCTACCACCATACAGCAATATCTTCAGATGTGGTGGTCCAGACTGCTCTACACACCTGTACCTTTAATATCCAATAGCACGTCCTCTTGCATTGATGCATGCCTGTATTCGTCGTGGCATACTATACACTGTGCACAAGTTCATCAAGGCACTGTTGGTCCAGATTGTCCCACTCCTCAACGGCGATGCGGCGTAGATCCCTCAAAGTAGTTGGTGGGTCACGTAGTGCATAAAGAGCCCTTTACAGTCTATCACTGGCATGTTCGATAGGGTTCATCTCTGGAGAGCATGCTGGCTACTCTAGTCGAGCGATATCGCTATCCTGAATGAAGCCATTCACAAGACGTGCACGATGGGTGCGCAAATTGTCGTCCATGAAGACGATTGCCCCGCCAGTATGCAGCCGATATGGTTGCACTATCGGTCGGCGGATGGCATTCACGTATAGTACAGCTGTTACAGCGCCTTCCATGACCACCAACGGCATACGTCGGCCCCACATAACGCCAACCCCAAAATAGCAGGTAACCTCCATCGTGCTGCACTCTCTGGACAGTGTGTCTAAGCAAAGAAGGGAAAGCAGAAACGTGGAAGGAGTATCTAGAGGGTCTATACAAGGGCGATGTACTTGAGGACAATATTATGGAAGTGCAAGAGGACGTAGATAATGATGAAATGGGAGATATGATACTGAGTGAAGAATTTGACACGGCACTGAAAGACCTAAGTTGAAACAAGGCCCCGGGAGTAGACACCATTCCATTGGAACTACTGATAGTCTTGGAAGAGTCAGCACTGACAAAATTCTACCATCTGGTGAGCAAGATGTATGAGACAGGCGAAATACCCTCAGACTTCATGAAGAATATAATAATTCCAATCCCAAAGAAAGCAGGTGTTGACGAGTGTGAAAATTACCGAGCTATCAGATCAATAAGTCACGGCTGCAAAATACTAACACGAATTCTTTACAGACGAATGGGAAAAATGGTAGATGCCGACCTCGGGGAATATCAGTTTGGATTCCGTAGAAATGTTGGAAGACGTGAGGCAATACTGACCCTACGAATTATGTAAGCAGATTGATTAAGGAAAGGCAAATCTACATTTCTAGCACTTGTAGACTTAGATACAGCTTTTGACGATGTTGACTGCAAAACTCACTTCTAAATTCTGAAGGTGACAGGCGTCAAATACAGAGAGCGAAAAGCTATTTGTAATTTGTAAAGAAACCAGATGGCAGTTATAAGTGTCGACTGGTATGAAAGGGAAGCATTGGTTTGGAAGGGAGTGAGACAGGGTTGTTGCCTATCCCCAATATTTCAGTCAGTACATTGAGCAAGCGCTAAAGGAAACAAAAGAAAAATTTGGTGCAGGAATTAAAATCAATGGAGAAGAAATAAAATCATTGAGGTCTGACGACGACATTGTAATTCTGTCAGAGACAGCAAAGGACCTGGAAAAGCAGCTGAACGGAATGGACAGTATCGTGAAAGGCGGATATGAGATGAACATCAACAAGAGCAAAACGAGAATAATGGAATTTAGTCGAATTAAATCAGGTGACGCTGAGGGAGTTAGATTAGGAAATGAGATACTTAAAGTTATCCTATTTGGGAAGCCAAATAACTGATGATGGTCGAGGTAGAGAGGACATAAAATGTAGACTGGCAATGGTAAGCAAAGCGTTTCTGGAGAAGAGATATTTGTTATCATTGACTACAGATTTAAGTGTCAGGAAGTCTTTTCCGAAAGTATTTGTATGGAATGTAGCCATGTATGGAAGTGAAACGTGGACGATAAATAATTTAGACAAGAAGAGAATAGAAGGTTTTGGAATGTGGTGCTACAGAAGAATACTGAAGATTAGATGAGTAGATCACGTACAAGAGGGTAGAGGAAATTGTGGCACAACAATTTTCTTTTTTTTTTTTCCAAAGAGGTGAAGCCCCTCCACGTTCACACCGGCGTGATGGCCAACTCAAAACGTCTACTGCCATCTCTGCAGAATTGTTAGTTTTCACTACAGTGTGGTGTCGCAGGACGTGGGTACTGCGATGTTTGCGTACATCTGGTTAAGGTTAACCGGTAACACGCACTCATCTGTAGACAGGTTGGGTCGAAGTCGAACGAAGTGTAACGGTTTGAAGGGCAGAGGAAAAAAGTGCCAGGGCAAAATCCAAGGGAAAAAATCCTCTGCGATAGTTAAGTTGGGTAGTAAGAGCAGTAGCGGATGTCTTGCTGCCTGCGGTAGATCATGTAAGGGTATCATTGTTTGTAGTGGGTATCGTGCAGGTCGATACCTTTGACGTTCTGCGGTGCTGTTGCTCGGCGGTTGCCGCTGGGTGCCGGTGTTGAACACTCGATCATCGTCAGCAACCTGCAACAGTTAGGTTTATCATTGTTTTTGTGCCCGATAGGTTATTTATCGGATTCACAGTGTATGGTGATGCTGGCGATTTGTTTGTGTGTCAATGGGCGAGCTCGTCGGTTTCCTTGCTGTGGCCTGTTGGTCGGCCCTAATAGCAGCTGGTAATTTCCAATCAACGTTGCTGATATGCAGTGGCTTGACGACGTTTGTCGCTTGCCATAGGTGGCTATTCCCTAGCTAGGAGTGACTTTGGCCGCTTATGCTTCTAGGGTTGTGATCGCAGTTTCCAAGAGTAAGTATGAAAGGATTGTTCGAGTCTCTCGAGTTCCTGTATAGTTGTGTGGCGTGTTTTTTGAATACTTCCTTGAGGGTTTCAAGGCGGTATCCTTTGTGAAAATCCACGGTACGTGTGTAGCGTGGAGCGTTGATAGTGATTCGTAGCACTTTGTTCTGTATGATCTGCAGGCGTCGCAGTCGTGTAGGAGCTGCATATCCCCAGACGGGAGCTGCGTACTTCATCAGAGGTCTAATCAGTGTCATGTATATGGACCTCGATACCACTTGACTAGAAGAAGGGATCGGTTGGAAGGACAATTTCTGAGGCATCAACGGATAAACAATTTAATATTCGAGGGCTACGTGGAGCGTAAAAATCGTAAAGAGATGAATACACTAAACAGATTCAGAAGGCCGGCCGGAGTGGCCGTGCGGTTCTAGGCGCTACAGTCTGGAACCGCGTGACCGCTACGGTCGCAGGTTCGAATCCTGCCTCGGGCATGGATGTGTGTGATGTCCTTAGGTTAGTTAGGTTTAAGTAGTTCTAAGTTCTAGGGGGCTGATGACCACAGCAGTTAAGTCCCATAGTGCTCAGAGCCAAGATTCAGAAGGATGTAGGTTACAGTAGGTACTGGGATATGAAGAAGCTTGCACAGGATAGAGTAGCATGGAGAGCTGCATTAAACCAGTCTCTGGACTGAAGGCCACGATAACAACATAGATCGGTTCCATGACAGGGAAGCATGAACTACAAAGAACGACGACACACTGCTTTCAGTGCTAAATCGCGGATCTGTACTACTCAAGATGATCTTCCTCGGCGAGTATAGCGACTGCCTGGGTGAGAAATACTTCTTCCAATGTTTTGGAGAAGTAGAAATGTGTTATTCGTGAGGTCGTGGTGAGAGAAGCAGTCGGTTATGTCGTAAGATGCTGGTAGTGGTTGAGGAAATTCTAACGGCACCAACGGTGCAGCAGGGACGTCCTGCATCATCATGTGTTCACTCTCTTTTGACAGTGTCAAAGTGTCACTTTCCAATAGGAAAGTGCTCACCCACAAATGGCACGTGCCTCTACGAACTTCGTGATGTTGAGGTATTCCTGGTTCCAGCAAGATTCTCATATCTTCCCCTGATAGAACTTGTGTGGACCCACCTCGAGCGTCAACTCCGTCTGATAGCCAGTATGCAGGTTATCGGTGACCAGTTATAGAAATTGTGTGCCATCTTGCCTCGGAAGAGGATACAACTACTTTACGGCACCCTTCCGAAATGAATCAGTGCATACATCTACGTCAGAGTGGATTCAGCATCGTATTTTTAAGTGGACTCATGCTGCAAGTTCTTTGTAAACTGGACTCAACATTGTAATCACTGATGTAACATCACATGGCCTCTCGATCGACGAAGTTTAATTTTGCTCCTCCCTCCCCCCCCCCCCCCCCCCCCCCCACGCCACCACTCCCTGCTTCTCCTACTTTGTCAGCAGTGTACACACATTATCGCCATACATTAGAATATTTATCAGCATTACATGTACAGGTACAGGTTCCAGTCACCAATTTGGGAGATTTTCCGTGCTTATCAAGAGAATGACGAAACTGGGAATCCTCTCGCAACAGTGTTCCTCCTGCTGAGACAAACACCTCAACATTTCCAATTTATGCAGCATTATTAGATATTGTTTAAGAAAATATTACTTTTACAGTGAAATAGCTCTTTACTTTGTGTGGCAAAAACTTCTTAAGTTGTGTGTCACGTGACGGAAAGATAGTGTTCATTCGCACGGAAAAGATGCTTGAAGTTATCTGTACGACTCATAGTAATGAAGAAAGTCTTAAATATCGTGAACGGAACCAGATAACCAAAAGTACGACACGCAAAAAATCCACAGCTGATCCACAGGCCACATGGGCGACGTACGAATGTGAGGATGACTCTCATGAGTTTATGTCGAAATAAGTAACAAAAGTACATTTTGTGAAGATAAAAACAAGAATACTAACGGTAATGGGTTTACGTGCTCTTTGGAGGGTCAACCTGTACTTTTGAAAAATACGTGACGTTATAAAATGTTACAAGTAATACAACCTACATTATTTCTACAAAATGTTGCGCAGATGTCTTCAAACTAGTCAGTAAAACCGTTTGTAGGCCCTGAAACAAGATACGGGCGTCAGGGCACAGCGATAAAACTGAGCTGTAAGCAGCTGGTCGCTAACTATAAGCGTCGTGCATCGGGCCTGGCCCAGACCTAAATAACGCGCAATCTCGATTCATCTTCTGGTCCGTAACAATAAACGCCACCTATTTCTGAAACAATGACGTGAGGCACCATTTCGTAGCAATGTGAATGATAACTTTGCTCGTTAAGGTCATGGAAATAGCCCGACTAATGCACCGTAGAAGCTTCAAAATATTGAATGGACGCAGTAAATTATTGGGCTTAGGCGATCATAAGGAATGTGGGGCAAAGTTAAATAAAAAAAAAACCTCTGAAGATGGTGAAAGAGAAGAGAATAAATTGTGTTTCTCTCAAAGTAAAATATTTGAAATTTACCTTTAGTGGGTATAGAGTGTCAGGTGGTACGAGAGACACACAACGGTAGATTTTGAACAGCAAAGCTACAAATCCTCCAACGAATGGCTGTGTCCAATCATTCATTTATTCTCTGAGTTATACGTAGTCGTGGAATGAATAGTAGCGACATGCGAACTGCGTCCTTGTTGACCGTTTCAAATCACGATAGCCCCCCTTTGAAGCAGCTGAAAGGACGTTTACTTAGTCTGAAGCTTTCCTTCCTCTGGGAAATGAATCATCTCTGTAGTGTAATTTTTCGAATCAAATTTTATTTTAAGCCACCACGCCTTTTCCCTATGGATATGTGCCAATCATTAGTCTAATTTGTGTGGTGCTGGTGTGCTCCTTTGTACACCCATCGTGTTCATTATTAATTTCTTCAATAAATGGAGCAACAGTCTTAGTTGCAGGGTTGTAATTATTACTTATTTAATGAAGAGGCGTTTTGCCTGGATCAGGTGTCTTCAGATTGTCTGATATTACATCGTATTAGGCACAAAGGATACCCAGAATACAAGACGTCCCAGCAGATAACAACCCCTGTAAAACATTCGGAAACATTGCGCGGTGTTCTCGTAGTGGTATGCAACGTATTCCAATGAGTACACAACAGGTTCAGGCCTACACAGATCCGCCACCATGTAAATATGCAGGAGACGTAATTGCTTATATTCGGGATACTCAAATAGTACTAATTGCTCAGTCTGAATATGAGCAACTACACCTTCATGCTTCTATATCTGCATCTGCATAGATACTCCACAAGCCACCGTACGGTGCCTGGCGGAGGGTACCCTGTACCTCTATTAGTCATTTCCTTTCGTATGCATCCGTATGATCCATAATTTCTTGTACCTTATCTTCGTGCTCCTTACTCGCAATTTATGTAAGCGGCAATAGATTCGTTTTGCGGTCACCTTCTAGCACCGAATCTCTAAATTTTCCGAAGCATCTCCGTTACACATACGTGTGGTTCGAACGTACCAGTAACAAATCTAGCGCGCCCCTCTGAATTGCTTCGAAGTCTTCCTTCAACCCGTCCTGGTACGGATCCAAAACACTCAAACAGTACTCAACAATAGGTCAGACCATCGTGCTATATGCGGTCTCCTTTATATGTAAACTTCCAGTAAACCAGTGTCGACCATTCATCTTCCCTACCAAAGTACTCACATGTTCGTTCCATTTCATTTCGCTTTCCAATGTTAAGCCTAGATATTTAAACTGCTGACTGTGTCAAGAAGGACACTAGTAAAACTGCATCCGAACGTTGCTTTTTTGTTCTTGGAATTCATCCGCAGAAACTTACATTTTTCCACTTTTAGGCCAGCTGCCATTCATCACACCAACTGGAAATTTTGTCTAAGTCGTCTTGTATCTTCCTACAGCCACGTAACTTTAACACTTTACCGTGCACCACGTTATCATCAGTTAAAAACCACAGGTTGTTGCCCATCCTATCCGTCAAATCATTTCTGTGAGTAGAGAACAACAGCACTCCTGTCTCACATCCCTTGGGCACTCCTGACGATAACCTGGTCTCTGACGAACACTCGCCGTCGAAGACAACATACTTGGCCTATTACTTAAGAAGTCTTCTAGCCATTCACGTACCTGAGAGCTTATTCCATATGCTCATACCTCCGTTAACGGCCAGCAATGGGCCACAGTTCCAAATGCTTTATGGATATCCAAGAATATGGAATCTGCCTGTCGTCTTTCATCCTTTGTTCGCAGAATATCATGTGGCAAAAGTGCAAGCTGAATTTCGCCTGAGTATTGCTCTCTAAAACCACACTGATTCTTGGACATAAGCTTCTCAGTGTCAAGAAAGTTTGTTACATTCGAACTGAGAATATGTTCAAGGATTCTGCAGCAAACGGAAGTTAGGGATATTCGTCCGTAATTTTTTAACTCCGTTCTTTTACCCATCTTATATACTAGAGTCATCTGCCCCATTTTTCATTCGCTTAGTACATTATAGTTAGCGAGAAATTCACGATAGATGCAGGCTATGTAATGGGGCCAATGCGTTAGAACCCTTTCTAGAAACGAATTGGGATTCCAACCGGACCTAGTGACTTATTTCCTTTCAAATCTCTCAGTTGTTTCACTACGCTAGGAATACATATTACAGACACCAAAAAAAGTTTTACATCACTGCGGTTCCCAAAAATACTGAAGACGGACTGTGGATATTGTATCACAGACACAGTCCATTTGACTATCGCTGAACCCGCCCAAAGATGTAACAACCATGCATGAGCTACCCCTGTTAGACAGAGGGGATACGACAGCCGATAAGTCCCAGTCATTCCACCAGAAACGAGGTACACGGCTCGTGTAGTCTGTAGTTGAACCACGTCTGAACGGTCAATACTTCTGTTCGATTGCCTCTACATTGTTGCTATGTGTAGGGAGGGCTCTCGACAAGTGAGCCAAAGCGATGTTGTTCGGACATGGAGGAGATACAGAGAGACAGGAATCGTCGATGACACTCCTCGTTCAGGATGCCCATGAGCTACTTCCGCAGTGGATGACCGCTACCTTCGGATTATGGCTCGGAGGAACCCTGACAGCAACGCCACCATGTTGAATAATGCTTTTCGTGCAACCACAGGACGTCGTGTTACGACTCAAACTGTGCGCTGTAGGCTGTATGACGCCAGTGGTGGGGTCCATCTTTGCAACCGCGACACCATGCAGTGCGGTACAGATGGGCCCAAGAACATGCCGAATGGACCGCTCAGGATTCGAATCACGTTCTCTTCACCGATGAGACGTGTTTGGAGGCAACCCAGTCAGGCTGAATCCTTAGACACATCCTCCAGCGAATGCAGCAAAGTGCAGGTCCCCTGCCGTTTTGGGGTGGCATTATGTGGGGCCGACGCACGCCGTGGGTGGTCATGGAAGGCGCCGTAACGGCTCTACGATACGTGAATACCATCCTCCGACCGATTGTCCAACCATATTGGCAGCATATTGGCGAGGCATTCGTCTTCACGGACGACTGTTCGCATTGCCCCCCCCCCCCCCCCCCCCCAAGTGCACATCTTGTGAATGACTTCCTTCGGGATAACGACATTGCTCGACTAGAGGGGCCAGCATTTTCTCCAGACATGAACCCTATAGAACATGCCTGGGATAGACTGAAAAGGGCTATTTATGGACGACGTGACCCACCAACTACTCTGAGCGATCTACGCCGAATCGCCGTTGAGGAATGGGACAATCTGGACCAACAGTGCCTTGATGAACTTGTGGACAATGGATAGCATGCCACGATGAATACAGGCATGCATCAATGCAAGAGGACGTGCTACTAGGTATTAGGCTATCGGTGTGTACAGCTATCTGGACCACCACCTCTGAAGGTCTTGCTGTATGTTGGTACAATACGCAATGTGTGGTTTTCGTGAGCAATATAGAGAGCGGAAATAATGTTTATGTTGATCTCTACTCCAATTTTCTGTACAGGTTCCGGAACTCTCGGATCCGATGTGATGGTGGTGCTGGTTAGTGTTTAACGTCCCGTCGACAACGAGGTCATTAGAGACGGAGCGCAAGCTTGGGTAAGGGAAGGATTGGGAAGGAAATCGGCCGTGCCCTTTCAAAGGAACCATCCCGGCATTTGCCTGAAACGATTTAGGGAAATCACGGAAAACCTAAATCAGGATGGCCGGAGACGGGATTGAACCGTCGTCCTCCCGAATGCGAGTCCAGTGTGCTAACCACTGCGCCACCTCGCTCGGTCCCGATGTGATGCAAAACTTCTTTTGATGTGTGCGTTCTGTCGTCCATACGGGCGTCTGTCCGATGGTCAAATGAGGGTATGTTTGTACGATTCTCCTGTGTAAAGGATTTCTTGAAGGTGAAATTTAAATCTTTGGTTTTCATTTTGCTATCTTCAACTGCCACGCGGGGCTGAACGGAAGCCTTAGATCAGCTTAACGATTTTACATAAGACCAAATTTTTCTCGGATTCGCTGCCAGATCGTTTGCTAAGGTGTGACGGTGGTAGTTGTTGTATGCTCCGGCTGTACTTTCTTTTCACAGACGATCGAATCTCTGCTAACCTTCGCTTGTCATCGTTTATGAGTTCCCTTTTTAGCGAGAGTGCAACAGCCTTGGCTTCCTTAGCATCCTCCAAATTTTGTTATTAAGCTGTGGCAGGTCTTTTCCATCCTTTAGCCACTTACTAGTCACATAACTCTCCAGACGAAGATTTATGATCTGCTTAAACTTTGCACATAATTCTTCTACCCGTCCAATTGGAATAAAGTAATACCTATTCACTGTCTAAGTGAAATGCTAACAACTGCTTATCTGCTGATCTAGCAGAAATAGTCTACTGGCCTTCTTCATTGATTTATTAATTTTCGTAATCATAGTCACGATAATTACATCATGATCGTTAGTCCCTGTTTCTACACTGAAAAAGTCGTTAGGGTCCGTCGTCCGTCCTGTTAGTATCTACAAAGTCTAAGATATTCCCATTGCGTTTGGGCTGCCGAGCTAGCAGCTCAGGACGGTTTTTAGAAAACGTGTTCAAAAGTATTTCTCAGGACTGTCTGTCTGTACCCCCGGCATTGAATTCATTGACATCGCAGTCTATACTTGGTAAGTTGAAGTGCTTCCAGCTAGTATTGCACAATCTAGGTATTTACGCGCTACTGACCGTAGACTTTCCTTGAATGACTCTAGAACCGTCAGAGCGGAATCGGTACCTTGGTTTCGCCTACATGTAACTTCGCTGTCACACTCAACTTTGACAACAGTAGAGAAAACTGCAGTGAACACTCTCCCTCCTAGGACCTTCAGTCTGTCTTTCCGATATACGTTCGACGAGTGGCTAAGTATCTCCACTCGGCTCCAGATCAAAGCATCCTGATCAACTGGGAATAATGCGAGCTCTGCTTGCATCCAACGTGTGAAGCCAGCAGTCTTTACCACATCTGCCATCCGCCTGTACGAACAGAGGATGGCCTCAGAACCCATGCGATAGGAGTCGCTGACGCCGACGTGAATCATAACGTGCACGCAGGCCACCTCCACGTCTAGGATGAGGCTCCCTACGCCGTGTGCATGTTGGCTCTCTTTCCAGCCCTGAACGGTTATCTACTTATTGGACTCCATTATATGACTTGTATTGGAACTCCCAATAACTAGTTAACACTTTCCCCTGTCGCCTGCTCAGACCCTTCTGAAGACGCGGCCACCTGTCAACTCACAGGGTGAATGGGCAAGGCCATGCACCAGTCTTCTCATTGGCCCTCCACCTCGAGCGCCTAGAGCTCGTTACCCCTGCGACAGGTGGCATAGGAAGTGCCTCGGAAGCAGAGCCCTTGGGCAAAACAAGCGACACCTGAGTTGTCCCATGCGACGCGCCAGATTCTCCGCCACCGATACTCTCCGAGGCAACAGCCTTAAGGTGACTGACCGTAGCTAGAAGTAAAGCCAGCTGTTCGCGAACTGCGGTCATCTCCTCTTGCGACCGCACTCAGCACGCACACGTCCTAACCATCCTAGCAGGACTAACTGAAGAAGTAAACCATAAAGCCAGACAGAATCGTAGATATGCTACCCTCCTGATGTGTTGTCAATGGATGCCGATGCGTCAATGATCCATGTAGCTGGCTGTTCAACGAACCACAACGTCGCTACAAACTGAATGAATTTACTCTCACAAACGCAAGATTAAATCTCTGAAACAGAAAAACACGCACGAAATTAAATAAATGTACACTGAAACTTGGTGGCACATTAAGTTGTTTGCTGGTCTGGGACGCGAATCTAGGTTTGTTGTTTTACGTGAACAATTCCCCTAATGACAGAGCTACCCACCAGACAAACCTAGGATCATTGTCTTAAGTGGGCACACAAATCTGGGGTCATTCTTTTATGCGGGAAAATGTCCTACTGACAGAGCTACCTGGTACGCAAACATGGAGTCTTTGTCTTAATCGAACAAGCGCCATACTAACTAAGCTACCTGAGACACGAAACTGACATCTTTGTCTTACACGGGCAATTGCCCTACCAACTGGGCTATCCAGACACGAATCACGATTCCCCATCACAGTTTTATTTCAGCCAGTACCTTTCAACTACATTCCATTCCGTACAGGAGTGCTGGTTCTGTTTTGCAGTGGAAAGTATGAGAGGGAGACTGGACAAAGTGGAACTATCAATCCTTATGGTAATTCGTACGTGGATAGAACAGTCTTTGGAGAACTTGACTGCAAAAGCAAAAGTCCCCATCTCCGAATCTTGATTTTAGACATATTTTTAATATGTCGGGAGAATTGCAGTCAGTGTACACTCCACTGCAGTGAGAAAATTCATTCTGTATATTAATGATGTTTGTTTTCTGGAAGAAGATCCCTTTTGCCACTGCTCAAAGACAAGGATGACACGTAGTTTTGGCTGTTGCAAAAAGTGGAATCTGAAAAGTCTTGAGAGAGTAAGTCAGAATAACGTCTAATGCCATTAATAAATAGAGATGCCCTAAACTCTCATTTCAAAAAAAAAAAAAAAAAAAAAAAAAAAAAAAAAAAAAAAAAAAAAAAAAAAAAAACTGTTCAAATGTGTGTGAAATCTTATGGGACTTCACTGCTAAGGTCATTAGTCCCTAAGCTTACACTCTACATAACCTAAATTATCCTAATGACAAACACACACACCCATGCCCCAGGGAGGACTCGAACCTCCGCTGGGACCAGCCGCACAGTCCATGATTATAGCGTCTCAGACCGCTCGGCTAATCCCGCGCGGAAACTCTCATTCAATTATTTAAATAACTGCGTAAACCAGCAATGTGGCAAACTGCAGCCGCTGCTTTGCGCTCGAGCAGCACCTCAAAAATCCCATTGTAGTAGGTCCCACGAGGCTGTCTCAATTCATACAAGGGGTGCCGACGAGGTTCACGAGACAAGTGGGCCCCTCTTCCGACGGAGACTGACCTCCGAAACCACGGTCAGAGGGAAACAAGTGAAGAGCTAAGTGGGAGGCATCGGGCCTTTAGCCGGTCGGTTAGTGGGTCGGGCGCCGCCGCGGACCCTCGGGCGCGCTCGCCGAGCCTGTGGAGGTGGTGGGGGAAGGCAGGGGGCGGAGCCGCGCCGCTCGCGAAGCCAGCTGGAGGAGCAACAGTTCGCCGGCAGCCTCGGTCTCGGTCCCGGAAAGCGCGCAGCCCGGCTGCCGCACCGCACCGCCAAGCTGGCAGGAATGTTCGGCGGCAAGAAGCGAGGTGAGTCCAGCCGGGCCCACGCGCTACGTACTCACCCATGAAGCTCCGTCCAGCACCGGCCGTGATAAATATTCCTGAAACGGTGACATCGTCACTGAGATGTAGAGGTCGCAATATAATTAGTGATAGAGAAACTTTCGTCATGTTCGCAAAGCATTTTCATTAATAACCGACCGGTGTCAATGCCGTTTGCACTATCATCAGATCTGAAATATTTCGCTACGATTTGCGCGTGAGCGTGAACTGTAGTTGGTAATCAGGCATTTCATATCTGACGGTGGTGCACGAGCTTTGAAAGCAGTCGAATGTTAATAAAAATATCTTTGTGAACAAGACGGAAATTTTCGTATTGCTAACCTGAATACAAGCAAACGTAGGTGTCGTGACAGGGTATTCACAGATAGTTAGAAATTAACGTAAAGATAAACCGCCACAGATGGAATATTATTTGATTAATTACTAAATTCACTTACCGGGCTCGAGCTCCCAGAGTGATTCACGGCACTGAAAGGCTCTTCAACGTGTTGCCATCAGGGCAATGAACATCTGAAGATGCTGGTGTCTTGATGAACAAAACGTACATTAATAAAATTTCAGTGTTCTCCAAGTGAAGGAGCGAACTGCACTATAAAAGACGTCGTATGTGTTGCAACCAAAGCATTCTCCCTTCTTAAATGAAGCTATGATACCTGCATTGATGTTTCCTGTGCAAGAACAGCATAATAAAAACGGGTAATTAGAGCACGTATGGTAACAGAGCAATTGCAGCAATTTTTCTTTACTTTAAACTCTTTTAAACGTTTTCAGACCGTTTCTACATAATGTTCTGTACTTAAGTGGCAGTGAGGTCACTGTAGATCTCCTGTTTCTATTCAGACAAATCCCTATGAATGGAATGGGAATAATGGAATTTTAATTGGGATGTTGTAGCACTGTTATAGAGTTCAGACACTTGCGTCGCAGCCACTCAGAAATTCCAGGAAACCTCGACGTGGACAGCGGCTAGGACCTCTTACGTCTATAGATGTTGGAATGGCGTGTTCGAGCAAACATAGAGTAAAATTACTTTACAAATAACTACACGTTGGTGACTGACTTCCTCGCTCATAAAAAAAGCACAATAATATGAAAGAAGGATGTTGCAGTGTTATCTTTCTTTCATTTAGAAATGCGAGGAACCGCAAGCATCGAGGACGCCTTTGACATTTTATAAACTAATCGATACACCGAAACAAGGTTTTCATCAGATGACATCACACTTAAATGGCAAGTATCATATATGGACACCAAACAAACTATTTTGTAAACGTAGGGACTAGAGCAGATACGTGTCTTTACAAAATTTGCGAAGGAGTAGTTCTTTCTTTTTCCTTTTCCATTCAAAACTGCATTCGATATCTCACGAAAATAATAGTAGTACAATCCATTTGTTGGCACTAAAATCAGTACAACCAGTGGGGAAATACGATGCGGTCCTTCCATATTTTTGTCTCCAACTGTTGCGTAAGCACATCATAACGTGATCCACTCTGACTAGTCGCAGGATTTACTCCGATATTTAATTAACTTCCAGGGTACTTCGGTGAAGCGCTTCAGTAAGAATGTTGTGTGTTCTCACTCTTCTCATACAAGAATTGCCAAACAGCACGGTAGTTTCAAAACAAAATACGCTTCTGAGTACAACCGCAAGCCAAAAGCGTCAAAAGCCTTTAATTGCTTGTGAAGTGCTAAGAGTTTCCACGCAACGTACGACATTCATATATACACAGGTAATGGAAACAGATGAAATAGGAAAGAAGGGACACGAAATTGGATATGCTGTTACCTTAGTCACGCCTTACGCAACTATTACTATTGCTGGTAACAATAGTGTGTACATAGATATGTACATGCGTGTCTGGAATTTACGGTGTTGTTTTCAGAGGGCAGAAGTTCATTTTTAGAAAGAGGTCTTTATCGCCAATTTCACATCGGTAGACACCAGCTACAGACCTCTGTAATGCGAAAACACAGGCATTTTATATTGGTCGGAGTATCAGCTGCAGAGTGACTGGTAAATAGAGGGGAACTTCTGTGAGCACCACAACTAGAAAGTTAAGTTTCCGGAAAGGTCGATTATGCAATGGCGAAACGGGCCGCAGAGTCTTTACTTGGAGGTAGTTATATGTTTCAGTAATGTTATAGAATATCTGATTGGTGACAGAGATTACAGATATAAAAGGGGGGGGGATCTATTTAAGAACATTGAATTCCGATACGTGGATTTTCTTTTCTAGTCATATTATCTGTAATTCCTGTGTATCCTGGCGACGTTACCTTCTGCGCTAAAAGTTACATGGTAGCGTAAGGGCAACGTACGAAGGGAGACTGTGTGGTAATTAAAAAGCTACAATTTCAGACCTATTGAAATGTAATTCAATTTCTCGTGAATTTTATAGGAACTGTCGGTTATTTATTTAAATCACCGCCGAGCTGACATTTTTAAGTGTTTATTTCTTAGTGAATTTATCTATAAACAATTAGCAAAATGTAGAATCTGAATAAACATTCAGCTTCTACATTTTGCTAATTGTTTATAGGTAAATTCACAAAGTCGCGTAATACTAATTTTCACTCACATCTACCTAGATTACTTTGTTGCCGCTGCTTCTAGCTTTAACACCCTACAGGAAGACTAATTAATTTCTTTGTCAAACATCGACCCCTCTCATCACACCGTGCGTTTGCTTCAAACGCATTTTGACACTAAAGCTCGCTATCAGTTTGGTTAAAAATGCTGCAACAGAATATTATAAGTGTAACCTAATATCAATTTTACCTTGTAATACCAATGTGTTTCAATCTTTTGTGTTAATTACGTGCTAATCGTTTGTAAGGTTTATGATACGAAATGTACCGTCGTGATTCTTTCGTGCAGTGTACTTCATATTAAATAATTAATTACTTAAATAACTGCGTTTCAGCAAATAACGTAATGTGTACTGATACTTCTTTCGGCTGCAGCACAAACCATGTATAACATTAATGGACTGTTTGATTTTCCCACTGCTGCGATACTTTGTATTCAGGACGTTTCACTGACCTCTAATCATCAGTGCAACGAATAAATCTGGAGAGAGGTATTCAATGTATGGTCGACAGTGAATTTCCAGGGAATCTGGAGACGGAAGCAAGAGATAAACCCGAGAAACAATTTGTGACAAAGCAACGAAAATGGACATGAAAGCAAACTTGCAACGGACAGAACATTAGATATCTCGGTGTCACGGTTCTTCACCTGTTCTTCTCAGAACTTAGTAATAATGGTCTGCTAATATGTCTGCATAAAGCGTTAAGGAACAATGAACAGAAAGCAATGAAGTGATCGTCCTCTCAGAAAGCGCTAACTCTTGTCAGTAACTTGGAAATTAGTTCTAGAAGGAAGGCGAGTGGGTTAACAATCGGGTTCACAGAAAGCAAAGAAATTTGAAACTAGATTTGGAACTAGTAGGAATCTTCTACGACCTCTTAACCACCTTAAGTGGTGCTGTTCCCACATACTACAGCCAAGTGACACCATCTCATGGTAATCGGGAAATCATAGGCGGAAACATCAGTTTGTCAGGCCTGGAGACATGCTCCCCACATATTCATCACATGGCAAGTTCAGGGGTTCAAACTGATATCCTCTCATGTCTTCATATCTAGAATAATTTCATCTCCACGTACATTCATTGACTTAATTTCAGTGCACTTGACTCATCTCTACGTTGTTCACGATTTGCGCCAAACTCTTCTTTATCAGTCACAGTGGACTACGTTTATTTCAATAGTTTCTGCTTTATTTTCTTCCACATTTCTATTATTTTCCAATATTCCTCTCCTCTTATTTCTGCCCTTGTGGCTCCAGCCTGTTTACATAGTTTTTCATGGAAACCTTTTGAATCTTACATTTTCTTTCTGAGTCTCACTATTTCTTATTATCTTGTGGAGTAATTCAACGTTCGTGTGTCCCTTTAATTTCCTTGCACCATGCGTTATCCATTTCTAATATACTTAAATAAGTGAACAGTCGTTTTGTCAGTCTGCGGGATTCATCCCATGGATGCGATCATAGAAAGCTATTCTTCTTTTCCAAATCACGTCTGTAATTTTTTCAATAAGTATGTGAAGTTCGCTATTACGACGTCTTATATATTGTATTTACTCTTTAACTGGTCGCAAAATTTTCCTTTGTATTTTTCTTCCTGTCATTTTCAGGGCTTCAATAATCGCCTTTTTGTTTACAGTTGAACGTCCTGCGGCACAGGGCGCTTCTGGCTGAATTACAATAAACTAGCGCATAAGTTTGGCACTGAGGGATACTAAGTTTTTGTTTAACAAATTTTAGTGAGCTAGTATGGCGTTTTCTTCTTATTAACTCTTGCTTTAATGGCTTCAACCTCTGATACGTCTTGTTCAATTACTTTCCGTGTGTATTAAATTTTTCCGTATTTAGTTTTCAGTATTGTGGGGACTCCCATAATGTTCGTCATACACTTGGCGTTCTCAAAGAAGATTACAAGTCGTCGTTTTAGCTCTTTTTTTCAGAAATTCTTCCTATCTTTAGCTGTTTCCATTGACTCGGAAAAAAGCTACGTTGGCTGCAAACGCTAGATTCCTTATTTGTAGGTTGTCTTTTTTGTAAACTTATCTAAATCCCTCACTGATTCGAGTTTCACCCAATGATGTTTTCCATTCCCCTACTTTTTCGAGAACAGCAGTGGAGAGAGACCATCTCCCTGTCTGATTTCAGTTTTATTCTCATAACTTAGAGAAATTTCACCTCTGAATTTCAGTTTAGAATGGATGTTTCTTAGTGCTTACTTAAACGTCTGGTTTTACCATCTAAGCTAGGTTCGCTCAGAATTGAAAACAGTTTGGCATAAAATATTGATAAATATTTACGTTATTTCAGTCATAACAAGTCCATATATTCATATTTCCTATGTTTTTCATCCCTCATGAAGTGAATTAATCCACTTCACCGTACGAAATGCGTATTTCCCTCCCACAACTGCGGCACCAACGAATAGAAACAGCACCACCACTTGATATGAAACTTCCGATGAAATAAGGCACGAGCCTAAATGCTTAGTTTTCTAATACACGACATGCAGTATGCTAGTGTGGGCTGCCTAACACTCTCAGTACGTTTTCAACTCAAGAACGTGATTTCTGCATTAACGATGTGGACTAAGCCTTACTACGAAGCACACCTATTTCATTGGCTCTTGCCTGCTGCTTGTTAGTACGTAATATAAACTTCCGTAAAGTCCAGGATTAAGAATTTATCAACGAATCTAATGTACCAATCACTGTCTCATACACAGTCTTCGCAAGGGTATGACGAGTGGTAACATGGCTTGCGAACATCTACAAGTGAGCGAACTGTTTTCCATGTATTGTGGAAGTTGAATGGGCTGATATTTCCTGGCGAGAAACTCTCAAAACTCACACTGTATCCCTAAATTGTTTCATATTTTGCTGCTTATGCCAAGGATTTTCCTGGCGGTAGAGCATCAGATATTAATGATACTCTTTATTCATAAATAAATAATGTTTCATGCCAAGGTGGCGCCTATAACGATTATCATTGAACAAGTAAGCTAAATCAGCTGTAGAAGTGCCTATAAAACTTTACTCACCGAGATCTGTTACTAAGGCAACATTTAAGTATTGTTGTTTGCTGCCTAGAAATGTATATATATTTTCTTTGTTTAATAAGAGTACTGTCGCTTTTTCAATCAGGGGTAGTCTTTGCGCGATAATCTCCTGTAATCCAGAAAGTTACTGTACTCATGGTGTATTTCCTTGCATCAGGAACCATCTCGTACCGACAATAACGGCCTCTTCAGGGATGAAGCGAAGCACATACATGCTTGCCTGCTGTACGCTTTGAGAAACGAGACGCTGTTTGCGGTTGGTGGATTATTGGAGCTGCACTGACGCCAGGCGATGAAAGGTGCCTTGTAGACTCCCATTATATCTGCCTGGTTTATCAAGTAGTGATCTTCCGTATAACTTTCTTACTACTTTATTGCTCTTTTTAGTCAAATCGGCACTCGTTTCTGACATATGTCAACTACTCGAGCCGACCCTTTGCTCTTATACTTGCATGAACTCCATTTAGCTCTTTGCTCTACAGTAAACTGTGGTCTAACTGATCGAATGATATAGTCAAAGAAAGCACGTAGTTCTCCGCTCTCTTCACTTACGTGCATTTTGAGTTGATATACCAACTAAAATAATGTAGTATATAAAATATTATATCGTGTAGTTTCATAGGATCACCATTTCGACCAATATTGGTATCAGGAGTAGCTTCCATCTATTACCCAGTATTTCATAATTCTTCACGAGTATGAGGTGATAGGTGGACGTTTAAATACAACGCTCACGGTTGGAGAAGTATTGTTTGATGAATTTCGTCAAGACTGAAGATGGTTGCGTTTATACATAATTTTATAAATATACTGGTTAAAAGTAAAAACATTTTGCGTGTAGTACCGTACCATTCTATAAGAATTAAACAGCAATTAACTTCAACCAAAGATTTATATTCTGATTTGGCGTCTCTAATACGCAACACAACTGTTGTCACTCAGACAGTAGTAGATCGTGGTACGTGGTCAGTTAAAGAGATACAGGTCGAACACATTCGCTATTCGCGATACTTAATACGCTTCGAAGAAGTCTGTAGAAAGTGAATGGAAACCGTTTTGTTACACTTTCTGTGCACCACACAAATTTCTAAGAATACGATTCGGTTTGACGCTACACATGGTAACATACTGTCTTTTACGTCTTTGGTAGAAAAGGAAGAGGTACATTGCTAACAGTTTGGAGGAAAAGCTCGAGCCGTCATTATTTTTTTTTTTCTTAATTTTCTTCCATTACTTGCTCGCTTGTCCCGGTTAAATTCTTGAAGCTAGTGTCGTTCGTTAAGTCACTGCAAATATTTTATGGCTGTCACGTGAAATAATTTTTGTGTTGGTTTGCTGCTCATTTAAAAAAAAATCTTTAACTTGATAATCCTTAATTCTTCACGTAGTGAATTGTTATGAGTATATAATACAAACAAATGTCGGGTGGGGTGAATGATTGTTTACTATGCTACTACCACTCGTAGAAAATTGTTTGTTGTTGTTGGGGTCTTCAGTCCAAAGACTGGTTTCTTCCCTCCAACACTTAATTGGTGATCCCTTCATGCCTAAGAACGTGTACTACTAAACGATCTCTTACTTTAGTCAGGTTGTGCCACAAATTCCTCTTTCCACCACTTCTACTCAGCACCTCCTCGTTAGTTACATGGTCTACCCAATTAATCTTCAGCATTCTTCTGTAGCATCACATTTCAAAAGCTTCTATTCTCTTCTTGTCTATCTATCGTCCATGTTTCACTTCCATACATGGCTACACTCGACACAAATACTTTTATAAAGGACTTACTGACACTAAAAGCTATATTCGGTGTTAACAAATTTCTCTTCTTCACAAACGCTTTTCTAGCCATTGCCAGTCTACACTTTATAACCTCCCTACTACGACCATCATCAGTTATTTTGCTTCCCAAATAGCAAAACTCATTTACTACTGGAAGTGTCTTATTTCCTAATATAATTCCCTTGGTATTACGTGATTTAATTCTATTGTATTTCATTATCCTCGTTCTGCTTTTGTTGAAGTTCATCTTATATTCCCCTTGAAAGATACTGTCCACTCTGTTCAACTGCTCTTCCAAGTCCTCCGCTGTCTCTGACAGAATTACAATGTCATCGGGTAGCCTCAAAGTTTTTATTTCTTCTCCCTGGTCTTCAATTCCGACTCCAAATATTTCCTTTGTTTCCGTTACTGCTTCCTCAACATACAGATAGGTTTCTGTACAAATTGTAAACAGCCTTTCACTCCCTATATTTTACCCCTGCCACATTTAGAATTTGAAAGAGAGTATTCTAGTCAACATTGTTAAAAGCTTTCTCTAAGTCTACAAGTGTTACAAACATAGGTTTGCCTTTCTTTAACCTCTCTTCTATGAGAAGTCGTAGGGTAAAGATTTTTAATCTTAATAAGAATTTGGAACATGAACTCTCAATATCAACAGGGTGTAATTTAAAAATTTCTCAATTTTATTAGTTATAATTGAAATATGTTAAATAAAAAAGTCAAATATAAAGACAAATATAAAATAAATGTCTGCCTTCTGCAGTTAATATTTGAGTATAAAGATATAATCAAACAGTACAAAATAAATGAAACGTCGAATAAAGATTTCCATTGTAACTGCTAACCTAATTGCTAACTTATGCCAATTTATTAGTGAAAAATATATAATTTTATTGTTAATAGAATTTTCTACTCAGATCATTATTGTTGATTGTTGCAAATTAGTTATAATATAAATTATTGAGGTGAGTTTCAATTTGTGCTCTAAACTTAGCATTTAAATATAGTTGCATTTCTGTACTATACAAAAGAGACTTTCTTCGCCCTTATTGCGGGCACGTTACTAATTTGTCTACAAAAATAATACTCATAAATAGTCGTTCCCTCACACAGCCATATAATTAGTTCTGAATCTGGATACAATATAGAAAAGAAACTTATAACATGCATTAGTATAATGTAACCCAGCTGATTTTGTGAAAGTAATTAACATTTTTACCTCAATAATAATAATAGCGAACAAGAGATGAGTCTTTCATGTAGATCATTTGTAGTGTCAAAATTTAAATTGTGAACTCTGTTTTCGAAAATGATTGTTTGGAAGCATTTTGTTTAGCTACCATAGGAAATATTTGATATCTCCTAAGACTGACAGAGATTCGACCAGATTACTGTGGACACAGAATTATTTTCCTGTTTATCAGCCAAATGATCCTGCTCTCCCTTCGTGGCTCACATCAAAATTATACGGAAATACACTAGATTTTGTTCCAGTTGTCATCGTTTTTACGAGACTAAGACGATACCCTCGTAACTGCTGTAAAAGGAAGAAACCACATGCAGCGATTAACATGCTATTCTGCACTGAAGCACCAATAAACTGGTATAGCCATGCGTATTCAAATATACGGTTATGTAAGGAGGCAGAATACGGCGCTGCGGCGGGCAACGCTTATATAAGACAACAAGTGTCTAGTGCAGTTGTTAGATCGGTTACTGCAGCTACAATGGCAGGTTACCAGTATTTTAGTTTGAACTTGCTGTTGTAGTCGGCACACGAGCGGTGGGACACGGCATCTCCGAGGTGGCGATGAAGTGGGGATTTTCCCGTACGACCATTTCATGTGTGAGCCGTGAATAGCAGGAATCCGGTCCGCAGCTCGTGGTCGTGCGGTAGCGTTCTCGCTTCCCACGCCCGGGTTCCCGGGTTCGATTCCCGGCGGGGTCAGGGATTTTCTCTCCTTCGTGATGACTGGGTGTTGTGTGATGTCCTTAGGTTAGTTAGGTTTACGTAGTTGTAAGTTCTAGGGGACTGATGACCATAGCTGTTAAGTCCCATAGTACTCAGAGCCATTTGAACCATTTGAACCAGGAATCCGGTAAAGCTGATAAAGATCCGACATCGCTGCAGCGGGAGAAAGATCTTGCAAGAATAGGACCAACGACGACTGAAGAGAATGGTTCAACGGAACAGAAGTGCAACCTTCCGCGACTGCGGCAGATTTCAATGCTCGACCACCAACAAATCTCAGCGTGCGAACCGTTCAACGAAACATAATATGGGTTTTCGGAGCCGAAGGCGCACTCTTGTACCCTCGATGATTGCACGACACAAAGCTTTACGTCTCGCCTGGGCCCATCAACAGCGATATTGGACTGTTGATGACTGGAAACATGTTGCCTGATTGGACGAGTCTCGTTTCAAGTTGTATCGAGCGGATGGACGTTTAGGGTATGTAGACAACCTCATGAGTCCGTGCACTCACATCAGCAGTGGACTGTTCAAGCTGGTGGTCACACTGTAATGGTGCGGGTCGTGCGCAGTTGGAGTGATATGGGACCCTTCATAGTGTAGATACGATTCTGACATCTGACACGTACATAAGCATACTGTGTGATCCCATGCATCCATTCATGTCCATTCTGCCTTCCAACGGACTTGGGCAGTCCCAGCAGGACAATGCGACACCCCACACTTCCAGAAATGGTACAGAATGGCTCCAGGAACACTCTTCGGAGTTTAAACACCTCCGATGGCCACCGAACTCCCCAGACATGTACGTTATTCAGCTTATCTGGGATGCCTTGCAACGTGATGTTCAGAAGAGGTGTCCACCCTTCCTACTCCCACGGATTTTATCATTGGCAGAACACTTACAAGGTGCAACAGGTCTATTAAACTGCTTAAACCGCACTTGTCCACCCTGTTCTGGAATATTGCTCTGCGGAGTGGGATCCGCATCAGGTGGGACTGACGGATGACATCGAAAAAGTACAAAAAAGGGCAGCTCGTTTTGTATTATCATGAAATAGGGGTGATAGTGCCACAGACATGATACGTAAATTGGAGTGGCAATCATTAAAAACAGGCTTTTTTCATTGCGATAGGATCTTCTCATGAAATTTCAGTCATCAGCTTCCTACTCAGATCGCGAAAACATTCCGTTGGCACCCACCTACGTGGGCGTCTGGGGTCTTGTCCACTCGTCTCGTATAAGGGGCATAAAATATGCTGCGTTCTTGGACTGGCTATACAACAATTCAAGCAATATCGCATTAATAGTTTTTATTACAAATAAGAAGAATGACAATACTTGTATTTTGCAACGGTGCCGCAGTCGATGGATGACATGCAACATAACTCCTAGTCGTTTGCTATATACAGTGTTCATGCAAGTTTGACACACAGTTTGTGGATCACTAGTAACTGCTATCGTAGTGTTCTCTGCTAGGCCTGTCCGTACACTGTCCTAATACTCTGCGAGTGATGAACCGATACTGACGGACGAGGCTGTCAGGTGCGGCGGTTATATTCTCCTCTTGTAGAGGGCGCTCTTGTCGTGATGCAGTCCTAATCAGCATAACATTGGCTGACGTTTTACCGCCATCTATTCTCTTGTGTTCTTCATATTCGTTCCGGCGCTTGTGGTTACGCCAGAACATAGGGATAAATGATTAAATAAGAGAAATCTGGGCTCGCACAGAAAAATGTAAGTGCTCGTTTTTCCCTCGCGCCGTTAGTGTGGATTGGTACAGAGGCAGCTTGAAGGTAGTTCATCGAACCTTGTGACAGGCACTTTATTGTGCAAAGCAGAGTAATCACATAGATGTAGATGTGTAGATTTATGGACCGCCCTGCAGGATTCATGGTGTCAGTTCCCTCCAGTACTACTTCTGACATTAGTCGAGTCCATGCCACGTCGTGTTACTACACTTCTGCGTGCTCGCGGGGACCCTGCGCGATATTACGCAGGTGTGCCAATTTCTTTGATCTTCAGCGTATATCCGGCAAACAAAAAGATTATCACTAAAACAACACTAAATAAGCAATTAATAATGACTTATAAGGTGATAAGATTTATATTTCCTTTCCATCGCATTGACATTTATTCGAGAACATGTAACAGAAGACCACACATAATACTAGGAGACGAGGTACTGGTGAGGACGGGGCGTGAGTCGTGCTTGGGTAGCTCATTAGGTAGAGCACTTGCTCGCGAAAGACAAAGGTCCCGAGTTCGAGTCTCGGTCCGGCACACAGTTTTAATCTGCCAGGAAGTTCCAACAAATAAGACAAAAATGTGCAACCAACAGTAAACACCTTGCAGTTGACTTCATTGTGCTAATTACATGCTACTTACAGTGGACGTCATTTTCAAACCAACGCACCTGAGCTCAGACTTTTTAGAGGCTTATTAACGAATAAATAGTTTTAACATGGTCACCGGCAATTAACACTTTGCCGTCCGGCGAAACCACAGTGGTGTCGTCTGCATAGTATCGCTCAGTGGCGGGCGACATCACTTTAGTATCTTTTTCATTCTCTTTGTGTTTTGTTTAGATAACAATAAGTTACACACGACAACAAGTATTTTGTTTTTATAAGTATTTGTGCACTTTCATCATGGCAGTCGAAAGAGACGATACAATAAATGGTTCAAGTGGCTCTGAGCACTATGGGACTTAAAATCTGAGGTCATCAGTCCCCTAGACTTAGAACTACTTAAACCTAGCTAACCTAAGGACATCACACACATCCATGCCCGAGGTAGGATTCTAACGTGCGGCCGTAACAGCAGCGCTGTTCTGGACTGAAGCCCCTAGAACCGCTCGACCACATCGGCCGGTGACGATACAATTATTTACGATGAATGCGCGGTCGTCTTGTCTGACGTTCCGGAAGACTTGGCCGATTGGGAAGAAGGCATTAGATATCAAACAAATCAAAATTAAGCAACATCGTCGGAAGATAGTGAAATACGTCCAAGAAGAATTCGGCGAACGCTACAGTTGCCAATTGATTTGGATGACTCAGACGAACAAGACAGACTATGATTTACTGAGGACCAATAATAAGTTTGAAGGACTTCCTGGTCCACACATATTTCCCAAAGATACACAGAGCGTCGTGGGTATCGCAGAATTACATATTTGGAACGATCTGTTTGAATAAACACTCCTGGAAATTGAAATAAGAACACCGTGAATTCATTGTCCCAGGAAGGGGAAACTTTATTGACACATTCCTGGGGTCAGATACATCACATGATCACACTGACAGAACCACAGGCACATAGACACAGGCAACAGAGCATGCACAATGTCGGCACTAGTACAGTGTATATCCACCTTTCGCAGCAATGCAGGCTGCTATTCTCCCATGGAGACGATCGTAGAGATGCTGGATGTAGTCCTGTGGAACGGCTTGCCATGCCATTTCCACCTGGCGCCTCAGTTGGACCAGCGTTCGTGCTGGACGTGCAGACCGCGTGAGACGACGCTTCATCCAGTCCCAAACATGCTCAATGGGGGACAGATCCGGAGATCTTGCTGGCCAGGGTAGTTGACTTACACCTTCTAGAGCACGTTGGGTGGCACGGGATACATGCGGACGTGCATTGTCCTGTTGGAACAGCAAGTTCCCTTGCCGGTCTAGGAATGGTAGAACGATGGGTTCGATGACGGTTTGGATGTACTGTGCACTATTCAGTGTCCCCTCGACGATCACCAGTGGTGTACGGCCAGTGTAGGAGATCACTCCCCCCACCATGATGCCTGGTGTTGGCCCTGTGTGCCTCGGTCGTATGCAGTCCTGATTGTGGCGCTCACCTGCACGGCGCCAAACACGCATACGACCATCATTGGCACCAAGGCAGAAGCGACTCTCATCGCTGAAGACGACACGTCTCCATTCGTCCCTCCATTCACGCCTGTCGCGACACCACTGGAGGCGGGCTGCACGATGTTGGGGCGTGAGCGGAAGACGGCCTAACGGTGTGCGGGACCGTAACCCAGCTTCATGGAGACGGTTGCGAATGGTCCTCGCCGATACCCCAGGAGCAACAGTGTCCCTAATTTGCTGGGAAGTGGCGGTGCGTTCCCCTACGGCACTGCGTAGGATCCTACGGTCTTGGCGTGCATCCGTGCGTCGCTGCGGTCCGGTCCCAGGTCGACGGCCACGTGCACCTTCCGCCGACCACTGGCGACAACACCGATGTACTGTGGAGACCTCACGCCCCACGTGTTGAGCAATTCGGCGGTACGTCCACCCGGCCTCCCGCATGCCCACTATACGCCCTCGCTCAAAGTCCGTCAACTGCACATACGGTTCACGTCCACGCTGTCGCGGCATGCTACCAGTGTTAAAGACTGCGATGGAGCTCCGTATGCCACGGCAAACTGGCTGACACTGACGGCGGCGGTGCACAAATGCTGCGCAGCTAGCGCCATTCGACGGCCAACACCGCGGTTCCTGGTGTGTCCGCTGTGCCGTGCGTGTGATCATTGCTTGTACAGCCCTCTCCCAGTGTCCGGAGCAAGTATGGTGGGTCTGACACACCGGTGTCAATGTGTTCTTTTTTCCATTTCCAGGAGTGTATTAGCAACGAAACCAACAAGTATTACAGCCAGAATTGCAATAGGACACTGGATAAAAAAAGAATGCCAAATTTGTCGACGTTATGGGACCCGAACTTAGAAAATGGTTTGGGCTTGCTATTCTTATGGGACGTGTGAAAAAAACAAGGATCGATGATCATTGGCCAACGAATCCGGTGATAGACATACCGATATTTCGCAAAACGGTGTCTCACAACCGATTCAGACAAATATTTTAATTTTTATATTTTTCCAACAACATTAAACCGGATAATGCCGACCGGCTTTTCGAAGTGCAAATCCGAAAAGTTTAAAGAAACGTTTAATCTAAGACAGAACATCTCAATTGATGAAGGAATGATACCATGGCGTGCACAGTTAATTTTTAAAGTTTATAATCTGTCGAATATTACGAAATATGACATACTCATTCGGATGCTGTCATTCGAGTATGGGATACATTTCCTCATTCAAGATATATTCCGGCGCTGGACAACCTTTAGCAAAAACAGTAATGGAATTATTGACACCTTCTTATGGAAATTGGCATCACCTCTACATGGATAATTATTATAACAGTCTAGAATTTGCAGAGAAGTTACTTGAAAAGAAAATTAGAGTTTTGGTAACGATACGGCAAAATAGAGGATTTCCGCAAAATTAAAGCTCGCAAAAGTCAATGTGTTTCAAGTTGTCATTAACGGAAAGGTGACAAGCAGCCGGCGACAAGCCAAGTAATCCCAATTAGCGCTGCCGGCGCCAAGCGAATACATTTTGTACGAGACGTATGGACGGCAAAGTGTTAATACTGCTACCAATTCATTACGAACTTCGTATCGATGTCACTACATATAGGAACTAATAGATAATGCCATCATCCGACAAAAAACTTCTATAATTTGCTACAGTGCTAACCAAACAATACTGTTGGTTCGTTAAATTGTGCATCATTAATGAGGAAATGGTCGAAAGACGAAAAATATCAAATTCTACATTATGGTACTTTATATGTGGTTATACTTACTAGGGACAAGTTTGACCATGAACGCTCGGAACGGCAAAAAAACATCTTAAGACTAACACGAGATCAAAAAAATGACAGTGGTCTGTGTCATTTCTATGTAAACTCTGTACTTGCCTGCTAGCCCCATCAGACTGTGGCATGTTGTAGCTACACAGACAAGTTCTGGAGTTGCGTGAATGGTACATATGCAATACGAATGTGTCTCTTGAAGTGTTCGCGTACGGGTTACCGTGTAGACTGAGTACAGTCATATCACGAAGAGAATTAATCCTCGAATGTGGTCCAAATATAAGGACAAAGTTGCAACGTATTGAATATGGGAAAGACAGGGATCGAAGATAGGGAGTTCGTGGATATGTTATATAACATAGTAATTCAGAAACCTAATCGGGATGACACAGTAATACATGCTCCTTTGCCGGATTGATACGCTGATTTTGAAGGACAGGAAGAACCTGAACATGAAGGTGGCTGTTCAAGCAGTCAAATGCGTCCATCTCCAAAGCAACAGGAACCGTTCCGTCAATGTAAGACCCAGCTATCTACGCCCAAAGAGTTGAGGCCCAGTGCTCTGCTAAATACTGATGACAGTCGCCTGGAGAACATTTATGAAGACCACTACATTCGCGACTCCAATTTCCATAGTAAACTAATGAGGCGCATTAGTGCATTTAAAGTATACTCTGTGATTTACCATCAGTTATCTGCACCATAGTACACGCCTATGTTGCGATATGCATGGCGGAAGGCAGGTTATGACACTGACATACCGATATCATCATTTGAAAATGTAATTAGTGTGGCTTTGGATATTAGACTGCTTGAATGCAAAAGTGATTTTGGACGTAAAAACGTGGCTGTAGTGAGGTGTGCCCATTGTACTCCTCCACTTCATCGAAATTCCGCATCTGCACTAGACTACTTTAAACACTATCGGGTTTGTAGGATATGTGCTGTTTTGTGCTATTATAATTGCTTTAAGCAGAGGGTTTTTGGCACTCTTGACTAAAAACGTAGTGATACGCTGACGCCATTGAACTACGTATAATTTCCCCCCTACGGTACTGGCATCTTGCTACTTTGTTTCTCTCTATTATAATGTCACTTGTAGTAGAATGGTTGCTTGTTCCATTGACTTCCTTTGGGTCCCTGGCCATGTGGGTATCCCGGGTAATGAGCTCGATGATCGTTTGGCTGGGGGAGCAGTCACTTACCCCCCCTTTTCTGTAACCCCTCCTGCAGCGGATTTACGGCTTCACATCAAATCCCACTTCGCACAGTCATGGGCCAATTCTTGGGAGGCTACTCCCCTGTCTAATAAACTTCGTGCGATTAAGGTGACACCAGGTCCGTGGCGTTCTTCCTTTCGCCTCTCCCGAAAGGACTCGACCACACTGTCTCGTCTCCGCATTGGCCATACCAGGCTGACCCATGGTTTCCTTTTGCGTGATGAGCCACCCCCACTTTTCGGATGTGGAGCCTTCCAGTCAGTTGAATGTCCCCCTTCGTTTGGCTCTGTGTGCTAAGTACAGACTCCCCCGAACTTTACCTTTGATGTTGGCTGACGATTCCTGGATGGTCGACCTGGTTTTCGGTTTTCTCCGGAAAAGTGGTTTTTATTCTCAGTTTTAAGGTTTTTAATCTCTCTCTGGTGTTGGGGCAGGGCGGTGAGTGTTTGGGTGTCTCCCACTGTAAGCCGTGTTTGGAGATTCCCGATTCACCTCCCTGACCGAGATCCTCTTTTCTTCCCCTTTTACTCTCTTTTAACCCCTTTTTTAAAGGATTGGATAGTCTCCTTTTCCCATACGTATTTCTACATTCTAGCGGTTGCACCTTTTAAGTCACAGGCGGTCCTGCCTATGCTGCTTCAGCATAGCGTTGGGTTCGTTCTCTTGCTGACTTCCCTCATTTTGTTTTTTGCCATTGACAACATGACTGTCATTTTACGTTTTTCTCTTTTATTGTCCTGACTTTCCTGAGATGTCCAATTAGCGGAATGGACCATATCTGAAACAAAGGACTGATGACCTTGCTGTATGGTTCCTTAAACATCAAACAACCAACCAACCATCTAGTAGAATGCAACGTTTTCTATGGAAATTGTGGTATCAACGTTCGATATCATACCTGTTTGGGGTTGCAGATATCGACCGTGGTCCGCAATAGATATCGCTGGACCCGCGAGTCGCGACAAGCGCCGCTCCGCGGCTTGTGTCAAGTATCCGAGCTCTCGTCCACTCTTGCTCGGGACGTCAACTAGGAATGTAAAATAGCCTTCAGCTGATAGGAAGCAATCTCTAACAAGGCGCTTAGTTAAATTATGGCCTATGTGATGCCTCTCTACATATGTTTCCAATTATATGTATGCAGCATATGAAGAAGCCTGTAACACAAGTTAAGTACAATATATATTATTCTTTACCAACGACTACTAATAATTTGTCGTTGCAGATACAGGCTATGCAGCCAGCTTCTTACTGACTTCACTGCCAAACCTGCAATATATGTTTCTATTTAGCATTCGCCACCTGTCATCATAACAACTGACGACAATCATAACACAAAAAACACTGAACATTGTCTTTTTTTATTATAGAGTGTTTTTCTAAGCATGGTTTCGTGCGAGGTCAGAGGCGTCCGTTTTTAGTAGGCCTGGAATTAAACACGTCATTCTATTTCAATTACATCTGTTATTTCCGCTGTAGTGTCCTGCCCACTAGTCTCTTATAGTGTGCCTAAAGGACGCCGCTTTCTCGGATAGCTATACAACAATTGAAGCAAATCACATTAATGGTTTTTATAACAATAGAGTAGATTGACAATACTTAACGTTGGGTCGCAAGAAATTGGCGACATGCAAATAATCAATGTCCTTCGCTGTATACAATGTCCATATAAGTAATTCGCACAGGTTCATATGACTCACAAGTAACGGCTCTTGTAGTGTCTCTCCCCTAGTGCGTGGTTTCTAGTCCAGGTCTGCTAGTATGGGTCCGCTAGTGCCTGTCTTCTATTGTCCGGCCTAGTCTGGCTTATATTCTTTTCGGATAGAGGCCGCTCGTTTCGTGGTGCGGTCCTAGTCAGCTTACTATTGGCTGATGTCGTCTCACAGCCTTCTCTGCTGTTACGTTCTTGCTCTTCGTACCGGCGCTTGTCTTTACGTTGGAACATCCTCTATATAATATATTCCCAAGGCAATGACATCTTCTTCTATAGCTGAATGGAACAGGTATGGAATGTGTTTATTATACGTACTAAGTAAGTACGTGGAATATAAAAGAATTGAGTTACCGGTAACAATTGTATAAGCAAAACAAGGTGATAGGAAACATTACTAGGGTTGTGCCAACAGCCAAAAGAAGTCTTCTCACAGTTTTCTCCGGCACAAGACCTGCATTCTGTGAATAAAAATTTTGCTTAATAATGACTTCCGTAGTAATATAAGCATATCAGTATATATTATAGCGGTACTGCAAAACACATTCATCCGTTCAAAACCGCCAACTGCATACAATAGTAGTCGGTTCCCTTCAATAGCAGCTAAGTGAACTTAAAACGCTTTCATGAATAAGTAATTATAATTTTATCTGCCAAATAATGGGAAGATTCCGTAGTAAATGGCGAACATCTCCGTTCATTTATCCAGTCGTTTTACTAGTCTGATATATGACGACGTACAGTGAGAGTTTTCATATTTAATGAAGCTATGTAAATAACTTCGTAAGTATAGAATCACCTAGAATGCAGTGCCTATGTGAGTGTACGGAAAATTAATGTTACTACGTTTCCATCAGGCAGAGAGGATGCAGTGACATTGTTTTGTTTCAAGTGAAATGAAATGATCGTATGGCATTTATGGGCCGGGATATCTCCTTTCGGGGTTTCGGCCTCCTTAGTCCTAGTCTTTTTAGTTGGCGCCACTTCGGCGACTTGCATGTCAGTGATGATGGACAAACACCCAGTCACCTGCCGGGAATCGAACCCGGGCCCCCTTGCGTGATAGGCGGTGCGCTACGGAGGCGAACTTGATTCAAGTGACCACCCTTCGTCTGGAAGTTTGAACGAGATCGGAGCGCATTTCTTCCAGCATCTGCAGTTTTGAATGCCCTTGAAGTGCGCGGCAGTGGGCATGGACTGATTCTGGGAAGGATGATGTTCATGCATAACTGTAAGAGCTGTTATTTGCATGAACTTTCTGCACCATCTCTACATTTTCATACTTAATCATGGACGTTACAGTCTATTAACCCGACTGTGGGTTATTTTCTTTGTCACAGTTATTAAGTCATGTCCGCACCAGGAATGTAAACACACCCGTGAAACAGCGTTTTCGAATCAAGCTTCCCGATCTGACGCAGCCGCACGGATGACTATTGGTCAGCTGATTGCAAAACTGTAAGCATGTTGACACCAGAGACATACTGTGGAAGGCGGAAACAGAATTTCTGAAACAGACTACCGCTGTCATGTTTACATGTCACTATTTTTCTAGCCCGCAGAAATCAGGAAATTATCATTGATTTCGGTATTTTACTGATTTTTCTTAGGCTATCTACATTTTAAGCGTAAACTGTTAACAAAAATGGATTTTCATTCACCGAAATTTGTTTTCACTCGCCTCGTTGTTTCGAAACCTCTGTGTGCCTGGATTTCATCTCTTCACACTTTCTTTGGTCTGCCAAGTAGTCTTCTCCCGTTGAAAGAAAAAGCCGTTGATTTCAAAGGCCGTCGACACGATGAGCCCATTCGATCAGTTTGCTTCTCGTCGGGCCTATAATATTTTGTCTGTTGTAGGTATCATTCAGTTCACAATTACACCATATCTTTCATTCCCCAGTGATATTTCCTTGTACAGAACTTTCCGCTCGAAAACTAATTATTATTTCAGTCTTTTATCTGGACACTCCAAGTTTTCCAACCATATTGCTCTATGGGATAAATCATTGCACGGGTGTTGAAAATTCCTTAATCGCGTTTTATAAAGCTGACTGAGACTGAAGTATGATCGACTGACAGCTTGGATTCTCGCTTTGATTACTTCGTCACAGGATGAGTCCTCTATAAAGATTACTCTCACAAGGGAACCTCCCCATCGCACCCCCCTCAGATTCAGTTATAGGTTGGCACAGTGGATAGGCCTTGAAAAACTGAACACAGATAAATCGAGAAAACAGGAAGAAGTTGTGTGGAACCATGAAAAAAATAAGCAAAATACACAAACTGAGTAGTCCGTACGCAAGGTAGGCAACATCGAGGACCATGTGAGCACAGGAGCGCCGTGGTCTCGTGGTTTGAGTGAGCAGCTGCGGAACGAGGGGTCCTTGGTTCAAGTCTTCCCTCGAGTGAAAATTTTACTTTCTTTATTTTCTCAAAGTTACGATCTGTCCATTCACTGACGTCTCTGTTCACTGTAATAAGTTTAGTGTCTGTGTTTTGCGACCGCACCGCAAAACCGTGCGACTAGTTGACGAAAGGACGTGCCTCTCCAATGGGAACCTAAACATTTGATCACAAGGTCATAGGTCAACCAATTCCTCCACAGGAAAACATGTCTGATATATTCTATACGACACTGGTGACGGCTTGTGCATCACTTGACAGGAATATGTTGTCGACCCACCTAGCTTGCACACATGGCGAATGGGTAAAAAGATTCTTTTACCTTGCCTGATTTAGGTTTTCTAGTGTATGTGATAATCACTACCCCAGTTACCCAATCGGGGAGAGGGGACCTACGGCTTAACGTGGAAGGCGAACCACGTGTTGTTTCTGATGACTCCTCACATCGATGAGAGCTGAAGGCTGGGTTAAAATGAAAATCGAACTATCCTTGGTCTGACCAGGATACAATACCGCAACCATCCGGTTTCCAGGCATGCGTTTGGCTGCTGTTTTCGCTTAGTTTTATTCGTTATTGTTCCTGGCATTTGGTATAGGTGGACGTCACGAGCAATCTCTTCAAGTTCGTCGTTGAATACTTCTCAGCTTTTTTAAAAGAGAGGGCAGCCAGACCTCTGACTGAACAAGCCGATGTGCCGCTACACCATCGGGTCCGAAAATGTGTAAAAAGTTTGTGTATGTGTCTCGATGTGGTGAAAATGTTATATCAATGGCCTTATCTTTTGACTGCGTTGACTTAGATGATATTTTTTGCACTAGCAAGGCACCATAGACATTAGTGTTTGACATAATTATTTAAATTGATGCCTTTAACCGTTTCTGACAAATGTAGTAGCTTAACAGTCCGACAGACAGACAGATGGACAACATTGTGATACTACAGGAGTTCCGTTTCCTACGATTCAGGAACCAAATCCTAAGACTGGAGCGTTATTGGCAGGGTGGGGGAAGCTGCAAAATCTAAGTTTTCAATGGTCGCCGGTTAGCCTAGCTCTACCGCTGAGAGGGACTTACAACATAACGTAGATTCCGAACCACTGCTAAGTAAATTATCTGTGGTTTAAATAAAAGCAAATCACAAACGGACAGCCGGCCGAGGTGGCCGAGCGGTTCTAGGCGCTTCAGTCCGGAACCGGGCGACTGCTACGGTCGCAGGTTCGAATCCTGCCTCGGGCATCGATGTATTTGATGTCCTTAAGTTAGTAAGGTTTAAGTAGTTCTAAGTTCTAGGGGACTGATGACCTCAGATGTTAAGTCCCATAGTGCTCAGAGCCATTTGAACCATTTGATTTTTGAACAAACGGACATTTCCACAGAGGGCATCCGCGAACGATAGTTCTGTGTGTCCAAATCTGTGAATTAAATTATTCGCTGTCCGCTGCAGACACTTTCCGTAAAGTCTTCGGCCATCACACCCCTCTCCTCACACACACACACACACACACACACACACACACACACTTACTTGCGCCGCTCCCGGCACCAACAGCCACTTTCATCAGTCGACCAGCTAGCTTTGAACTGAAGAGTTGTTTGCTTGGTTCTGTAAACACGCCCTTCTTTGTTTTGTTTGCACTGCGGAGGCTACGCGAAAAATATGTGCGCCTTCGCGGTGGCCGCCGCTGAATAACCTCCAATGGAGAGGCTGATGGTAACAGCCCATCACAACAGCTAGATGCTGTTTTCAGACTTTGCACCGCAGGTTGCTCTGCACTAACACCCCGCTTGTTCAGGGCGTAGTTTCACGTCGCCGATGTTGTATTTCATTGTGATATCGTCATAAATATTGACGGGAAATTTTTATGGTGTGACCCACAGCTACAATAAATTTAAGCATGATGACTACTATGCTGCTAAAATCTTTTTTGTGTTGCAACTTGTAGCACTGTACAGCATCTGTCAGTTTTCAGAATTTTAAAGTTTTATGTTCACTGTTTCCATAATTTTAACATATATGTTGTTTCCACAAATAGAAATATTTATTTTTCTATTGTGTTCCCGCATCTCGTGGTCGTGCGGTAGCGTTCGCGCTTCCCACGCCCGGGTTCCCGGGTTCGATTCCCGGCGGGGTCAGGGATTTTCTCTGCCTCGTGATGGCTGGGTGTTGTGTGCTGTCCTTAGGTTAGTTAGGTTTAAGTAGTTCTAAGTTCTAGGGGACTTATGACCACAGCAGTTGAGTCCCATAGTACTCAGAGCCATTTGAACCCTTTTTTTTTCTATTGTGTGTGTGAGTCGTACTTCATTTTAAAATTCTGAAGTCTGCCTTATAATTTATACCTCCGAAACCAGTTGCAAAAAAGCAAGTATTTTTACTGCTTTGTGGTGGTTACACATAAAACCGGGATACTGAGTTTCTTTACGCAAAGATCCCATCATAAATCAGGCGGGACCGTTTGAATACCGAAAATCCCTTAGACATGAGTCCAATGGCTAGAGTTGATACTTAACAGAGCAATGAATATTCACAGAACGAGCGTGCTATTTAATCGGGAAATAGGCATGGCCCCTGTAGGATCCATTCACTATTTTAACGTTTCACGGAATTTCTCACCTGATGAAACACTTTGTCAATCCCACACTACTCTGAAACAAAATTTAAGACAGTCGTAAGTTTTTCACCCGCAACTGTAACTAGGATTTTTATGATACACGAGTGTAGGGGCACTCGACTAGGAGATAGCTGGTTCGGACCTTGGTCGTGTAAGAAATTTTTATCGACTATTTTTATCCCACACCGGAACGAGAGGTATTCTGGTACTCTTCCTGATCACAGAACTTTTTGCCGATGTTCTGAGTTACATTCCTAACGTTTCCGCGCTGTCTTATGGAATGAGTACACGTGAGATCATAGATGGTGATTCGTTCATTGGAAAGGGACATTGACATCGGCATTCGCTTTCATACTGTTACAGAGAAGTAGACTATGTGCTTGCAACGGTTTATCTCTTCTTCCCTCCATATCAGTCGTTCTTATGAAAGATACACACTCGACATTTCTCATAACAGGCAATGGAGAACCACTTTCGCTCAGACCCTGCCCACGACGGCACTGCAAAATTCCTGCATCTGGCCCTACCTTCCTTTTTCTGATTATGTGACTTAATTATGATAAATTTTGCAGTAGGTTTTTCTGATTTTTGGGTCCTTTCGTTTTCGTGAAGTTGATGAATTGAACGTGTCACATAACGATGTTAGAAGTTTAATTCGTAATGCTTCAGATGTTCTTTGTCGAGAGATTTTGAAGATATGCTTCACCTACGCTGCACTTAGGATCTTAATGTGCTGAACTTCATTTGGAACATTAATACAACAGTTCGAACGAGACATTCTGTACCATCTAAAATTATTACAAATTTAATCAATCGTAGCTAGAGAAAATAAACCGTGCGACGTGGTGCATCTGCGTAGATGACATTTCGAGTCTCCGTCCTGCTATCCAGATTGAGATTCTCACGTGGTTTCCTTAAAACGCTTATGGGTGGCTCATTTGAAAGACACCTTCCCTTCCTTTCCCGTTGTCTATAGACCAGTAAAAACCTAGTCTTCCACGCTGTTTTTTTTTTGCTTTTTTATGATTGAAAAGATGTCTCAGTGAGGAGACATAGGTGCTTCCTGAAGTGTGCGGTTTCAGTATTCTTGCCAGGTTATGCAGCCAAGAAATTTTTTGAATTCAGATTACATCTGGGTCACAGTAATTTTTTGTTGCAAAAGTTTTAACACTAGACAACACTAGTGTTGTGACATCGATCATTTAAGATAAATGCCTATAAAATCTGCGCGTTACATATTTTTTAAATCTCCCCACAGAATCATTTCAAGGATAATATTTATGAAAATTCGTACTTCGTTAAAATGTCTGTTTCTTATAAATGTAACAGGATCATTAATCTACTCTACTAAGTTACACATATTCCATAATGGTATTATACAAATAAATAAAAGGAAACATTCTCTGTAATAATGATTTTTACCTGCATACTATAACGGACCAAACTTCCCGTTTAGTGTGTCTCTATATACCATGCATTTTCGAGTGGAGTTTACGCCTTCATCTACCCAGGACTACTCTGGAAAGTGTTGTGTAAATTTTGATAACTCATTCTTTTTAACTGAAATGACAAGGCATCTGCATCTCTGACACTAGGGTTTGTGTATCATACATTGGCCTCAGTAGCAATGGGTACCTATTCACCATGCTAAAACAGCAGTGGTAGCAGTGCTGAATGGGAATGTGTTCAGCACACAGTATTCCCGCTCTCGCAGACTCACCGGTCGTTGATCGGTTTTCGAAAGGGTAACACTTCTAACCGGCCTATCAGCTGAGCTTTAAATGCAGAGTGGAGCTGTTTCTAAGCCCCTAATAAAACTTAATTGGCGGTATAAAGAATCAGTTCATGGGGAAATCGTGCACGCTAAATGTTTATAAAAACTTTTAATAAAAACATTATCAGTGCTACTGGTTAATCAAAAACATTTTACTTACATTTAATTACGGTAGTCGTTTGACGAATGTGTAAAAAAGAGGAAGTATACACATTTTAGACGGTTAATTGACGTGGGTCGTTGCAGCACGGGGAGCGGGAGGCTGGACTTGGGCGCTGATGAAAAGCGTGTCCGGATGGCCGAGGCAGTTTAGACAACCGTTGTAAAGGAGCGGATCATCAAGGTTCGAGTAGAGGTCGGAACAATTTTTCAGTTCTCACTGTTGCATTGCCGTAGTGCCCTGTACTGGTGTAAGTAATTATTTCTTTCTCGTCCCATTTCCTTTCCATTCATTTCAGCTCAAATATACATGAACACTCAGTCGCAAAAGTATTCGGACAGCACGTACCGGCGCATAATTTTGCAGTTTGCCGCGTGAACAAATACAGAAATTGCACTTTGTAATGTATTTGGGACTCTGGGTACGATGTCGCAACGTGAAACACGCGTCAGATACGAAGAATTGTTGTTGGACATGTGTCTGTTACGTAATATTTCCTGAAAACGGCATGGGAAGCTGCAACAAATGTATTCAGACAAAGGCGGACAACGTGAGAGAATAGTTCATTCCGAGACGCACAGAGGGTGAGGCGACAGCGGTGTGGCCCGCCAGAGTGGCCGAGCGGTTCCGGGCGCTACAAAAAATGGTTCAAATGGCTCTGAGCACTATGGGACTTAACTTCTAAGGTGATCAGTCCCCTAGAAGTTGGAACTACTTAAATCTAACTAACCTAAGGACATCACACACATCCATGCCCGAGGCAGGATTCCAGAATGAAGCGCCTAGAAACGCTCGTCCACTCAGGCCGGCGTCAGGAGACAAATCCGTCATATCGTCAATGTGTTTGGCGTTGTAATGACGTTCTAATAAGTGTTACTCCAGCTCATAATCGTGCGATGACATATCAAGCTTATTTTAGGGAATTGAGGCGACAGGAAATGTAGTGCAATTGATTTCGCTATTGCACGTTGTGGCTTCTCCACTTATATTCCGTTTTGAGCAAGTACGTAAATATCGTAGTAATCCTAATGCAGAAAGTAAATCTAAGTTAATGCAACGGTATTGTCAGCAAACTGCTTAGCGTCTGATATGCTCTAGCGGCGTCCGGCTGCAGCCATCCTTTAGCGTCTCACTCTCACCCCTTAGCCACACTTACCGCTGCCTGCGGAGCGCTAGCCAGGAGCGCGGCGCTGTTTGGCCAGGCCAGGCATAACGTCATGGCGAGCAACAAAAATGATGGTAGAGATAATTTTATATAAGAAATCCGGTTCATGCACTAGACGGAATGAAATGTTATACGTTGGAAGTAAAAATAACGCATCTAGGGCAAAGCTAATAACTCTGTTAAAAATAAAAACAAAAATAAATTTTACAGTCAGTCTCCACATAAGCCGCTTACTGCATACACAAAGTTGTTTCCTGGTACCCCACAATTAAGGAGATATGACGTCATAAATAACGAGAAGCATTAAAAAGTGCTGCATTTTGCATGACGTTTAAATGCATTTATTCTTTATCACTAAGACACTCCTGCAGTCGAATCAACTTACAGAAATCCTTGACATCTTGCAGTGCTTTTCGCTGGTTTCAGCTGCTAAACGCAAACAGATGTAGGTAAAAATAATAGCCGTCTATAGAACTATGAAGAGGCATTGCCACAGAGGCTCTCAGAGACGTTCACTCTCGCTCTGTCGCTCTGTCGCTCTGTCGCTCTGTCGCTCTCTCGCCATCAGGCCATCGGAAGGCCCAACGGCATCGACCGACCGTCATGTCATCCTCAACCGGTAGGCGTCACAAGATGTGGGTTTGCGGATTTGGAGAGGCATGTGGTCAGCACACCTCTCTCACGGCCGTTGTTAGTTTTAGTGACCGGAGCCACTAGTTATCAATCAAGTAGCTTCCCAGTTGCTCTCACATGACGTGAGTGCAACCCGCGTTGAATTATAGAGACGTTGACAAAATCGTGTTGCAGACAGGCGAAGCAGTTGTACTTACGCAATAGCACGTTATGTACCTATATATTTCCTTGTACGACTGTTTCAAACATGGAAACGACAATTTCTCGATATTACACACCAAATGCAATTTAGTTTTTGTTTCCGTTTCTAATAGAAAATTGGTAAAATGGATACAAAGGCAATGCCGGATTCGTCAGCTAGTGAGCAGGTAAAATAAGAAAGTTCTGCGCTGAATCGCCGAGTAATGAAATATGCGTAAAACACTGACAACGACATACGTGTCAACAGTGAATAATTTCGGTATTACTAGACTGACTTGCAGAGAGTAGAACTGTAAAGATGGGAAGAAATTTAGCAAATGCATGGAGAAAACCAGATTGGAAATGGAGAGGTCACAACAAACCAGAAGCGTGGTGACGATGAAAAACAATTAGAATTCAGACTTTACACTCTCTTATAGTGTGAACATTTCAGTGATTGACAACAGGGAACTTCGTTAGGCATTTTGTCCAGTCTGAGTTTATAACCACTACAAGAATCTCGTTCGCCGTTTCAGAAAATTCTCCGTAATTTAGTAGAACTCACAGGCTTACTACATGAGCCTGGGATCTCGATTTAATGTTCAAAATGGTTCAAATGGCTCTGAGCACTATAGGACTTAACATCTGAGGTCATCAGTCCCCTAGACTTAAACCTACTTAAGCCTAACTAACCTAAGGACATCACACATATCCACACCCGAGGCATGATTCCAACCTGCGACCGTAGCAGCAGCAGCGTGGTTCCGGACTGAAGTGCCTAGAACCGCTCAGCTACAACGGCCGCCTCGATTTAATGCTCCGCGTTTTCGTATCTCAATGTTGACACCTGAAATCTTTATTAATGTGTGTCCTGATTCAGATATTCGAAGTTAGGGTGTGGAATCCTCACCATAAACCGATGGTAGAAATATAAATAAATAAAAATATAAAAATAAAATAAAGTTCCATTTCTGATCTGAAATCGGTTGATTATACGAGGGCTATCCACAAAGTACATTACGTTTTGGAACTAAAAATAAAGAAATTATTGGAAATTTTTTTTATTATATGCAGATGAAAGCCACACTTAAATACTACTTTTCTACATAGTTGCCATTTAAATTAAGGCACTTATCGTAGCGATGGACGAGCTTGGAAATTCCTTCGTCGTAAAATTCGGCCGCCTGCGCCTTCAACCACGTGGTTACCTCTTTTGGGACGGAAAAGTTGTGATTTTTGTGGATTTCCTGGAAAGAGGCACTACAATAGACTCTCAAAGGTATTGCCAAACTCTGCACAACCTCAGAAGAGAAAGTTGGACTCAAAGATCTTGCTGATTCACGACAACGCCCGGGCCCACACGGCAAATGCCACTCGTGAAGTTGTCGAATCTTTTAAGTGGGACTTGTTTCCTCATCCGCTGTACAGTCCTGACCTGACACCGAGCGACTTCAACTTATTCCCAGCAATGAAGAAGTGGTTGGCTATGCAGCGTTTTGATGACGACCCACAGCTTCAAGAAGAGGTAACCACGTGGTTGAAAGCGCAGGCGGCCGAATTTTACGACGAAGGAATTTCCAAGCTCGTCCATCGCTACGATAAGTGCCTTAATTTAAATGGCAACTATGTAGAAAAGTAGAATTTAAGTGTGGCTTTCATCTGTATATAAAAAAATTTCCAATACTTTATTTATTTTTAATTCCAAAACGTAATGTACTGTGTGGGTAGCCCTCGTAGAGCCATTTTCCATTTCAAGGACTGTTGTCATAACACATTACAGTTAGATTATAAACCACCATGCAGAGAGGTATCATTAGTCACCAAGCACTCCATGCTCGGAGAACATTCTTCAATAGCGGACCTCCCGGATCCTATTGTCCTGCTAACAAGGAGCAGATGTGCCGTTGTTAAGAACTTCGAGAGTCCTAACGTTAATTACAGTAGGACGTTCGCAGGAACTGAGTGCTGGAGTTTAATATTCCTGTGCATCGAAATCGTTAAAGATGGGGTGCCTGTTCCACTGGAAGCTGATTATAAATGGAATCCACTACAATCATTTTTAACAGCTGCTCTCACAAGATCCGAGGCGTTTTAAATGAACCGAGGAGACCGTAAGAGAAATTGTCACTACCTATAAAGAAAGTTCACGGGCTTTTGGTATCGATATTAATACGAATACAATAGGCCTCCTCTTCTTGACGTTATATTAAATTATAGCTAACATTTTGTCCGTTTCTTAATGTTCATATTAGGGACACGTGAGGAAGGCCATTCTCTTCAGTGATGTCGCCATGCCTTGTTACTAGATGCATGCTATCTACATCTACATCTACATTTATACTCCGCAAGCCACCCAAAGGTGTGTGGCGGAGGGCATTTTACGTGCCACTGTCATTACCTCCCTTTCCTGTTCCAGTCGCGTATGGTTCGCGGGAAGAACGACTGTCTGAAAGCCTCTGTGTGCACTCTAATCTCTCTAATTTTACATTCGTGATCTCCTCGGGAGGTATAAGTAGGGGGAAGCAATATATTCGATACCTCATCCAGAAACGCACGCTCTCGAAACCTGGCGATCAATCTACACCGCGATGCAGAGCGCCTCTCTTGCAGAGTCTGCCACTTGAGTTTATTAAACATCTCCGTAACGCTATCACGGTTACCAAATAACCCTGTGACGAAACGCGCCGCTCTTCTTTGGATCTTCTCTATCTCCTCCGTCAAACCAATCTGGTACGGATCCCACACTGATGAGCAATACTCAAGTATAGGTTGAACGAGAGTTTTGTAAGCCACCTCCTTTGTTGATGGACTACATTTTCTAAGCACTCTCCCAATGAATCTCAACCTGGTACCCGCCTTACCAACAATTAATTTTATATGATCATTCCACTTCAAATCGTTCCGCACGCATACTCCCAGATATTTTACAGAAGTAACTGCTACCAGTGTTTGTTCCGCTATCATATAATCATACAATAAAGGATCCTTCCTTCTATGCATTCGCAATACATTACATTTGTCTATTTTAAGGGACAGTTGCCACTCCCTGCACCAAGTGCCTATCCGCTGCAGATCTTCCTGCATTTCGCTACAATTTTCTAATGCTGCAACTTCTCTGTATACTACAGCATCATCCGCGAAAAGCCGCATGGAACTTCCGACACTGCCTACTAGGTCATTTATATATATTGTGAAAAGCAATGGTCCCATAACACTCCCCTGTGGCACGCCAGAGGTTACTTTAACGTCTGTAGACGTCTCTCCATTGAGAACAACATGCCGTGTTCTGTTTGCTAAAAACTCTTCAATCCAGCCACACAGCTGGTCTGATATTCCGTAGGCTCTTACTTTGTTTATCAGGCGACAGTGCGGAACTGTATCGAACGCCTTCCGGAAGTCAAGAAAAATAGCATCTACCTGGGAGCCTGTATCTAATATTTTCTGGGTCTCATGAACAAATAAAGCGAGTTGGGTCTCACACGATCGCTGTTTCCGGAATTCATGTTGATTCCTACATAGTAGATTCTGGGTTTCCAGAATATGCGGACGGACACTAAATTACGTCTCATTAAGGCCATAGTATTCCCAGCACTAGTGCACGGTTGCACAGCATAACAATTAGTAAAACCATAATGACTAGCCTAAACGTAGACAGAAAAAGTTCTCTGGTGGAATGAGACTTTCACTCTGCAGCGGAGTGAGAGCTAATATGAAACTTCCTGGCAGATCAAAACTGTGCTCCGGACGGAGACTCGAACTCGGGACCCCCGCCCTTCGCAGCCAAGTGCTCTACCGACTGAGCTACCCAAGCATATAAGAGAATCTCGTGAAGTCAGATGTAACTATATGATATACAGAGTGAGGCATATAAGAACGGCCACCACACATACATCCAGAATGAATAAATATATTGAGAAGCGGTTTACTCCAAGTTAAAGCGAACAATATGGCGAACTTCCTGACGATCGAGAAGCGGTTTACGCCAAGTAAAAGTGGATAATATGGGGAATTTATTGATGGTCGCAAGTAACATTTATTTTTTGTAGTCGTCGAATTACGACACTGACTTATTTTCTAATGGAACTATTGGTTGGTTTGTTCAAAGAGGGGGTGGCGGGTGGGAAGGGACCAATATGCTAGGTCATCTGTCCCAAAGGAACTATATATTTCTTTCTGTGTGATTTGGAAGAAGCATCCAAGAGAACTTCAGCGACATAATATATACGGGGCTTCATCAAATTGTATCAAATTAACAGCACCGCAAACCGCCTTGAGAAAAGGTTACACAAACGTCTGCCCTATTATACCAAAGCAAGCACGTAACTCGGGTGCAGTTCGTGTGTTTATCATCATAGCTGTCATACCAAGTACTCAAAATACTGACCGTGAGCATTGCTACACGCCGCAAAGTGATTCTACAGAAGCAATTCGGCATGTTAAATTTCGTCAGCAGTTAGCGGCAGTACATGCACGTGTTAGAAGGCCTTTCATGTGTTTGAGTCGTCGATGTTTGCTGATAGACATCTTACTTCAATTTTCGCCACAGATAAAAGTATAGAAGTTTTAATTTGGAATATGTAGATATTATGCTTTTCCTGAACGACTGCTCCAATACTTTCCAGGTGTTCAAGGGCGTCTTTAACTAAATGTGCGGAATGCGAAGGATATCCATCATGGTGGTACCACACTGATTGCCTTATGTCCAGTGATATGTCTTCTGATAACAGCGGTAGCAGCATGCTTTAGGAACTCAAGATACTCCGGTGCATTTATATTTACATCAGAGAAACAGGGACCAGTGGTGAAAATCTTGAAAAACACACACCAAGCGTTAACAGAAGAAATGCGTTCTTTTTATCCAACTTCTGTTAGACAGCGTCGATTCGCAACTGACGATTAGTGCAAATTGCGAAGATTGGCTTGCTCACGGTTTTTAATCTTCGCGTTTCCGTTAAATGAAATTTTGCATTGATATGCAGCATAACTTTGCACTTTTCGTAGATAATATAGATTGATGGGCTTCAAGCACATAGGCAATCACAAGAACCTTACCTGAGCCACGTGTTTGCCTACGTTTGATATAATAGGGCAGACATTTTTGGAACGTTTACTCCCAACGGCGGGACAGTGGTTCGTGGCTCTGTTGCCTTGATAAAATTTAATCAATTCAAAAATATCCTTTGAGGCTGTGCCATAGACCCAGTATATGGTTAGTTCTATTGATCAGAAAATGGTCTGTGCCGTAATTCGACGACTATAAACGGTAAAAGTAACAGCCGCCGACCGTGTTGCACAAAACAGTAGTTGATGTCTCGTCTCCCTGTGTGATAAATATCTTCTGATTACGACTTTTCGGAGAAACCATTCCACGGTCCCGTTGTGGCGGTGCTCGATTTTCGTTTGACAGCCCAGATTTTTTACAGAGCTATAGTTCAGTTTCCTACGTATTGAGTTTTAAAGGGAATTTTACTCAATGAGAAAAGAAGTGACTTATGAAAAAGTGTCGCATTTATTTCCGGCTGATGACCAAGCAGGCGATTGTGTCGAGGTAAAGATGGGCTGAAGTGGAGGAAGAGGGGAAGCAAAGAAAAATTAAAACTAAAAAACCACCTTTTTTAAAAGGGGGCTCAATCTGTATGAACACCGTCCTTGAGAGACAAGGTTTCCTCGTTTAGAGTCGTTGTTTGGCACACAGTTAAGAGAGAAATTTCCAGACTTTTTTCTGGTGAAACGTTTCTGTCACAGTGACCCTCACGAACACAGACTAGCACTCCTAAAATATGATGGGATGAAATAACTGGACTGAAGTTAGAAAGTAATTATATTCTGGCTGCAAGGATGGTTCACAACTTCAGTATTGCACTATCGATTTGGGGACTACATGAACACTGACACTCCGTTGGTTAGCAGCTAATAGTCATTTTTGTGGAGGGTTACAGACACAAGATTTTTGCATGTATTGTTGTTCGATGATAACAAGCTGTGAACCCCAGGATGTTATACATCACGTAGATACGGTGCATCTGAAGATGTGGCTGGAAGTCCAGAAATCGATAATGTAATAAAGAAATTGAAAACCATCTTTGCAGCCAAACGTTACTTCATTTCTAATTTAAACTCACTAACGACCGCGTTCTCGCTTTTCATCATGATAGAAAATTTAAATAAATAATTAGGCCGGCCGAAGTGGCCGTGCGGTTCTAGGTGCTGCAGTCTGGAACAGCGAGACCGCTACGGTCGTAGGTTCGAATCCTGCCTCGGGCATGGATGTGTGTGATGTCCTTAAGTTAGTTAGGTTTTACTAGTTCTAAGTTCTATGGGACTAATGACCTCAGAAGTTGAGTGCCATAGTGCTCAGAGCCATTTGAACCATTTTTAAATAATTAGATTATTTGTTTGTTACGTATGCTTGAACTTACATTACCTTTAATTCCTCTGAAATTTCACTGGGATAGCTGTATGATACATACTGCATTACCTAAGGCTAAAAGAAAACTTTACCGAACCGTAGGTATTCATGTTCATTTTATTTGAGATGTTTAGGAGATTTAGAGGTCAGAATATACGTAATTCCATTCAGTAGTGACTCAGCGAGACTGATGGGTACATTCGTGAACTTCACCACGTCGGCAGCTACAGTAATGAGATACGTTACCATTCGTGGACATTAGCATCTATTTCGACTCCACAATAGAGTTCAGGTCGAAATTAGCATACATGACGAACTCATCCGTCGCGGTGATTGATATTTCTGCTTCCCGTGGACATTGGCCAACAGCATCAGACATAGAAACTCGGCGGCCTGGTTGCCGGTTGCCGACAAGGCTAGTAAGCCACACGAGCACGCATTTTGTTTCCGGAAATCCTGGAAGGGAGCCACGGGCTCTCCAGTAAAGGGAACAATAGCTAGCACGGCCGGATGATGCTCTTCTTTCTCAGCAACACAGACATTTTCTTTCCTCCTGATTAACGAGGTCAGTCTGTGATGTGGTGGGTAGTTATCAACGATTGCGTGCATTTAGCTTCTTGAAACAGTACACTAATAATAGGGTTAAGCACATATTGTTATTAATTTATTTCGTCGTGTTACTATTGTTCCCTGAGCCATACAATTCTGGGATTTTTTAATGTACAAGTGGTAAGTTTTGTGTACCATTACAGTTTTCGAAGATGTCTAAAAGGGTACTGTGGCTTTCTGAAGACGCCTTAATGAAATGAAAATTGTCAGTGTAGTGATAAAAATTAAAATTTCCCACTCACGACAGCTGAAGAGACCGTGTAATTAACAATACGTGCGCTCTGGTGCCCTATGGGAATATTGTTCGTTCGTACACTTTCAGAAGACTGTCTGCCTTTTTCCGATGGAGGAGTAAGGCGCCGGAAATTACAGTAAGTAGACTGAGCTGACTTGATTTTTATATTTATGTATAGCCGTCTACATAACTTGATCTTATTTTATGTTTCTAATGAAACAGAAATGAAGAGGAAAAGACAAGCATTTTAGTCTATGGCCATCATTTGAAGACAGGAGTAGAATATCAAAATTCATAACAATAGTTGGATTTAATGCAGCTGGAATTTAAAGGAAGGGCTGTTAGGGATGTACTGACACGAAATGATATCCGTGCAGGCCGTTCAAAATTGTTGAACTTGTCATTTAGTGATTATGTCGAGCCAACTGACAATTTGCACCAAACCGAACCTTCTGAAACGAGAGACAAATCTGGATTTCTGTTTTCTCAAGTTGTCGCCTTAGTCACACTAGTTGAGTCATGTACAGACAAACTAAGCGTTAAGAAAATAAGACAACTGGTCACGAATTGGGAGTGAAATACATTTTCTTCGCGAATGAATTTAGAATAACAGAAATACTGTGTCGCGGAGAGCAGAAAAGTATCCAGTGCGTGAGTGCAAAGCAAATACGCTATGAACAATGGAGTACAGATTTTTTCCATGAAAATTAAAAATGAAGAAAAAATGGCAGTGAGAAATTGTGATCAAAAATGGTTGAAATGGTTCTAAGCCACATCAGACTTAACATCTGAGGTCATCAGTCCACTAGAACTTAGAACTACTTAAACCTAACTAACCTAAGGACATCACACACATCCATACCCTAGGCAGGATTCAAACCTCCGACTGTAGCAGCAGCGCGGTACCGGGCTGAAGTGCCTAGAACCGCTCGGCCACACGGCCGTCAATTGTGATCTCACACTGTTAGTGAAATCAAAGTAACTGTCCAATAATAGCCATTTTCACCCAATATTTATTTCAACCAATATTTACGGTTCTTTACTTAAAAATCTGTCATACATTTTGTGATTAATTCGACATATCTAAAGATAATGAGCCGGCCCTTGTTGCCGTGCGGTTCTAGGCGCTTCAGTCTGGAACCGCGTGACCGCTATGGTCGCAGGTTCGAATCCTGCCTCGGGCGTGGATGTGTGTTATGTCCTTAGGTTAGTTAGGTTTAAGTAGTTCTAAGTTCTAGGTGACTGATGACCATAGATGTTAAGTCCCATAGTGCTCAAAGCCATTTGAACCATTTTTAAACATAACGGTCTGCAAAACTGACGGACGAAAGTAACTTATGTAAGTAGGCTGTTTATGTTTTTTTATTGGCAACGTTACGTAGCGCCCTGTATGAAAATCACTGGCTGTGCTGTGTGCAGTCTGTGGCTAGTTTGCATTGTTATCTGCCATTGTAGTGTTGGGCAGCGGCAGCTGGATGTGAACTTCGCGTAGCGTTGCGCAGTTGGAGGTGAGCCGCCAGCAGTGGTGGATGTGGGGAGAGAGATGGCGGAGTTTTGAAATTTGTCATGAACTGCTATATACACTCCTGGAAATTGAAATAAGAACACCGTGAATTCATTGTCCCAGGATGGGGAAACTTTATTGACACATTCCTGGGGTCAGATACATCACATGATCACACTGACAGAACCACAGGCACATAGACACAGGCAACAGAGCATGCACAATGTCGGCACTAGTACAGTGTATATCCATCTTTCGCAGCAATGCAGGCTGCTATTCTCCCATGGAGACTATCGTAGAGATGCTGGATGTAGTCCTGTGGAACGGCTTGCCATGCCATTTCCACCTGGCGCCTCAGTTGGACCAGCGTTCGTGCTGGACGTGCAGACTGCGTGAGACGACGCTTCATCCAGTCCCAAACTTGCTCAATGGGGGACAGATCCGGAGATCTTGCTGGCCAGGGTAGTTGACTTACACCTTCTAGAGCACGTTGGGTGGCACGGGAAACATGCGGACGTGCATTGTCCTGTTGGAACAGCAAGTTCCCTTGCCGCTCTAGGAATGGTAGAACGATGGGTTCGATGACGGTTTGGATGTACCGTGCACTATTCAGTGTCCCCTCGACGATCACCAGTGGTGTACGGCCAGTGTAGGAGATCACTCCCCACACCATGATGCCAGTTGTTGGCCCTGTGTGCCTCGGTCGTATGCAGTCCTGATTGTGGCGCTCACCTGCACGGCGCCAAACACGCATACGACCATCATTGGCACCAAGGCAGAAGCGACTCTCATCGGTGAAGACGACACGTCTCCATTCGTCCCTCCATTCACGCCTGTCGCGACACCACTGGAGGCGGGCTGCACGATGTTGGGGCGTGAGCGGAAGACGGCCTAAAGGTGTGCGGGACCGTAGCCCAGCTTCATGGAGACGGTTGCGAATGGTCCTCGCCGATACCCCAGGAGCAACAGTGTCCCTAATTTGCTGGGAAGTGGCGATGCGGTCCCCTGCGGCACTGCGTAGGATCCTACGGTCTTGGCGTGCATCCGTGCGTCACTGCGGTCCGGTCCCAGGTCGACGGGCACGTGCACCTTCCGCCGACCACTGGCGACAACATCGATGTACTGTGGAGACCTCACGCCCCACGTGTTGAGCAATTCGGCGGTACGTCCACCCGGCCTCCCGCATGCCCACTATACGCCCTCGCTCAAAGTCCGTCAACTGCACATACGGTTCAAGTCCACGCTGTCGCGGCATGCTACCAGTGTTAAAGACTGCGATGGAGCTCCGTATGCCACGGCAAACTGGCTGACACTGACGGCGGCGGTGCACAAATGCTGCGCAGCTAGCGCCATTCGACGGCCAACACCGCGGTTCCTGGTGTGTCCGCTGTGCCGTGCGTGTGATCATTGCTTGTACAGCCCTCTCGCAGTGTCCGGAGCAAGTATGGTGGGTCTGACACACCGGTGTCAATGTGTTCTTTTTTCCATTTCCAGGAGTGTATATTATGACTATTGAGGTAAATACATTGGTTGTTCTCTATCAAAATCTTTCATTTGCTAACTATGCCTATCAGTAGTTAGTGCCTTCAGTACCTTGAATCTTTTATTTAGCTGGCAGTGGTGGCGCTCGCTGTATTGCAGTAGCTTGAGTAGCGAAGATTTTTGTGAAGTAAGTGATTTGTGAAAGGTATAAGTTAATGTTAGTCAGGGCCATTCACATTTAAGAGCCTCATGTATATTACAGTGTGTCTACTTGTCCAAGTCAAAGACATGAATGGAGATATATCATGACAGAATAGTACGCGGTGTAATCGCTGGCAGAGGAAGTACTTTGTTTATTTTGGCTGTGTTGGTGGGATTTGTGTCGTTTGGAGTGGAACTGAGTTTGGTGACCTTCGTAGCAAGTGCGGGAGGGGGGGGGGGGGGGGGGGTGAGGGCAGCCTGTGTCAAGAAAATTTCCAGGCACTCAATTGGGAGTCCGTGATCGATCCAGAACCTTCTGAACAGGCGCGCGAATAACTTCCGCCATCGCGGTGGCTTTGTGCCTGTCTGAGGACGACAATGGTCCGAGACCGTAAGAGGAGCATTGGTGTTGTTGAGGGCCTCTCGCAGAAGTTCTGTTTATTTGCAGTGGAGTGCTCAGCATACTACAGGGTAAGGTGAGGACGTGAATTATTTTAACTTGTAAGAATGAGTGAGTAAGGTACCTAGGATTAATAGAGATGCAAAATGCAAACGTAGTAAGCTATGGGATATGTTGATGGATCTGAGCGTCTGTTAAATGGCTTTACGTGGGCCGCGGGGTACAGTCTCAATTAATAATGTCAATGACAGGTTTCCTCGTTCGTTTCAGCTGATTGATGGTCTGCGGTATGTTTGTAATCAAATTGGAACGTCCGTAATATTACTTCTACCGGCGATTATGCTGACATAAAAAAATTACTGAAAAAAATTTATCTTTCAAACTGAAGCAGAATTTGATCCAAAAACACCCTAGAAGTGGAGGAAACCTAATAAGCTTCCATCGCAATTAGGTCGCTAACATGTAATCTTAGAATAACTGTTCGTATAAACATAAAATTTTGACTATTCCCGGAACTGGTTGAATATTACTCATTCGGACTTTAACTGTTACTGATATTCACCACAACAGATAAGCTAAGTCCGACAATGACTTTGCCATACCGTCTTCCACTGGATAAAGCCTTCCTAAAACGTTCCAAATATGAATGGTTTCGTTCACTTGTGCTGTATATGTATGACAAAACTGATACAAGTATACTAAATACGTAAGCTACATGTTGAGGTAACTGATTGACTGGTGTGGTAACCCCCCCCCCCCTCCTCCTCCTCCGCCACCTCCAAGACAGCAAGCGCTGTTGTGTACAAGAAGTCGCAGGTGTGGTTAGAAATCTGAGCAGGGTCTATGTACAAATGTTTGAATACAAATTCGTACTCAAGCCGAGAGTCGTCCCATCCTAGTGATGAACACCATACGAAATGCATATTTTACTAGCACACTGCGTTTAACAACAGGTAACTTGACATGCAATATGGACAGACTGCAAACGAAAAGAGTTAGACAAACGTTGCAAATACACGTTTACGTTAAGAGAAAGATGAAGAAAATATAAATGAAAAATGTCACTGCAGATGAATGTATGTAAATCCTACAACAATGAAAGAAATATCAAAAGAAAGTATTCAGTTTTTTTTGGTTTTTTTGCTGTGATATACCGTTTAATAAAATAAATTGAACGACTGAATGAGTGATACCGAATGACGGAACTCGGTGTGAAGGTCAGAATATGAAGTCATAAATTATGTTTATTAGAAAAGTATTTTTGAAAAACTTCACGAGAGCAGAGCTTCCTAAGAACTACAATGCCCAATGAAGGGACACTTAACTGTGGCTAATAGCGTGTCGTCATCCCACGTTGACACCCTATGAATCAGAAGAGTAGTCCTTATTAAGCGTTACCACTACAACTGTCCTCTTGAAACTGGCCATTTGTATAGTGAGGCTAAAGTGAGTGAGTTATTTAGTCACCTCGTTGACTGACGAATCTGTAGTCAGCGATACAGATCAAATATGCGCCACATTTGTACCAAAAGTCCTTCTTCCTGGAAGAATTATCATTCACGAATATTACAGGAACGATTCTTCGAAGCAAACTGAACTAAAGGCGCAACGGGGCCGACCGACCGCCTTGTAGTCCTCAGCCTAGAAAATGTAAACCTTAATAGCTAGGAGCATTTGCTACGTACAAGGGATACTTTTCACAGTAGGGAAGGCAAACAAGTGCTGATAGTTGTTAACTTACGCAGTTTACAGCCCATCTTTCCTAACCGTTTTTGATACGAATGGTCGTTATTGTCATATCCCTGAATATGGATTATTCCTCCTAGGATACCCTGTGTTCATGGTTTAGAGGACATGCTGAGTGTAAAAAAAGTCCACTTACTAAACAGGTTACTCCACTGCCCTAACATATTAGCTTTCGAATTACTATATGAAATGCTAGTCCATGATCAGAGGCATATCCGTGCTTCAATTTCATAGTACGCACTGTCTACTGAAAACGGTACACTTGCCAAACCTCTGTCTTCACTACTCCGATTTTGTAGCTTTTGTAATGTTACTTTCTGATAAAACTGTTTATAACGAGAATCACTTTGATCCAGGCGTCCATTAACATAACAATCTGTACTAAATATTGAAAACGATTCTCTTAACGAACATAATGACTCCATTGTCCGCACATCGCAATTTCCAAGCTACTTCGGCTGTACAGTCTACCATTGCAAGAATTTTAAATTTGTTGGTATTTTAATTTCACTGCCTACAGAAATGCGTCGACAACAGTCCGCGTTATACAACGAAAATACATTCTGAAACTGCTGTTATAAACACGACATTCCCTTGCTCGAGCCCAGACTCCTTTGTTAGCGTTTCACACAGAGACCCTGGGAAGCAGTTAAATGCTCGTCTCTCACAGAATTTTATATAAATTACAATTTTTTAAATTTTTAACCGAAATTTTGATTTTGTGTTGCACATAAGCTTATTTGAAGCACTTAACAGAATACGAAGGATAAGTTCCATATACAGGGTATTACAAAAAGGTACGGCCAAGCTTTCAGGAAACATTCCTCACACACAAATAAGGAAAAGATGTTATGTAGACATGTGTCCGGAAACAATTTCCATGTTAGAGCTCATTTTAGTTTCGTCCACCTACGATCAATGGAGCACGTTATCATGATTTCATACGGGATATTCTACCTGTCCTGCTAGAACATGTCCACAACATGTGGTTCATGCACGATGGAGCTCCTGCACATTTCAGTCTAAGTGTTCGTACGCTTCTCAACAACAGATTCGGTGACCGATGGATTGGTAGAGGCGGACCAATTCCATGGCCTCCACGCTCTCCTGACCTCAACCCTCTTGACTTTCATTTATGGAGGCATTTGAAAGCTCTTGTCTACGCAACCCCGGTACCAAATGTAGAGACTCTTCGTGCTCGTATTGTGGACGGCTGTGATACAATACGCTATTCTCCAGGGCTGCATCAGCGCATCAGGGATTCCATGCGACGGAGGTTGGATGCATGTATCCTCGCTAACGGAGGACGTTTTGAACATTTCCTGTAACAAAGTGTCTGAAGTCACGCTGGTACGATCTGTTGCTGTGTGTTTTCATTCCCTGATTAATGTGATTTGAAGAGAAATAATAAAATGAGCTCTAACATGGAAAGTAAGCGTTTCCGGACACATGTCCACATAACATCTTTTGTTTCTTTGTGTGTGAGGAATGTTTCCTGAAAGTTTGGCCGTACCTTTTTGTAACACTCTGTATAGGCATATCAGAAGCACATATATGAAATAACAATTCTTATATGGTGACTATTGCAGTTCTCGTCGATTGTGCTCTGTCGATCCGTCTGTCTGAAAATAAACATGAGTTGCTGTTGTTGTTGTTGTTGTTGTTGGGCTAGAATGCAAGATAAACATTTGATGAACAGAAGTATGTAGATTGGGGGGGGGAGGGAGGGAGAGAGAGGTGCGCACACTCACACACACACACACACACACACACACACACACACAGAGAGAGAGAGAGAGAGAGAGAGAGAGAGAGAGAGAGAGAGAGAGAGAGAGTTACCGTTGTTAAATAACCCGTTGTGTTATAGCGACTCGCAAGTAATTAACCGAATTTAATAATTGCTCGTCAAAGTATTTGACTTCCCTATTCCTTTGAGGCTTCGGCAGTGGAGTGTGTTATTGGTGCATGTGATGTGTCGTTGGACTGCATCGATCAGGGAAGCGCGAGATGTCTGCTCGAATCCCAGCTGAAAAGTGAACGTAGTTTTTCTCCTTGGTTCCAATTTCAGTACTACGATTCGTAAAGAAAACTGGCGACTCACGAAAATTGAGCTACTTTTTCTGACCATCTTTTCTTTCTGCAGCAAACTGTGGGGGGAACATGTTTGCGGCGTTTGTAGTGACAATTTACTTTATCAGTGTATCCCTGTCCATGAGGATAAGCTCCTACCCACAATAGCTTCGTTTTAAGGTAACTAATTGACTTGCAGATGATTTACAGCTTAATGAAGCCAATACTTATTGATCGCAGAAGGTAAAGGAAAGTGTCCCTGTAACAGATTTCTGGCGGTCGCCTCGAGAAAATACAGAAGAGCAATATTTCAATTCCAGTAGTTAATAACTGAAGTTGTTTTCCTATTCATTTACAATTTCCACTTGTTTTTTATGTTCAGTGTAGTCAAAAGCACGCCTTGCGGGTGCAGCATCAGAATTCAGCTTTTCATCAGCTGTTCTTCCTGCTACTTGGTAACAGAAGGTTACTCGGTTACACAGTAATGAGCAAGTGAAAGATACGTGCCAATGAAACCAAGGGCAGACTGAGAAACCTGGTAACAGAAGACATGGAGAGTAAGGTCATTTTGGAGCACACATACCTGTTAGGTCGCATTGCCTACTCAATGCATTTGTGTGAAACGATGATGGTTTCTTACAGTCATTAGCATTCCAGCTGTCACGTTACAACATGTACCTTTCAACAGAGACACTTCTGCCACTATGTATTATTTACGAATACTGTTAGTGAATATACGCCTGGATGTGATGTTTTAGAAACTTTTAGCCAAATCTGTGTATAACTGAACTGCAGGACACCTGAGGACGTGCCTATAGAATGAATCCTGTTGTGTCTTAATAAACTCATAAAACCTACAACTATGATGGTTTTCTTAACATCCATTGTTACAGTAATTCGATAGGGATGCTTTTCTGTTTCGACAATCTTGAGAAATGATTCTCAGTCGCAAGAAGTGATAGTCATCCCTAAGAGTTTTCTGTCTGATTATCCTAGTGTGATAGCCCGGCATGCCATTACTTTTTATGGATGAATCTGTATGATCCAAACGACGGGCACTTAACAGACGTTTTATCGTGGGAATTATTGTCGAAAACGCTAACTTTCTGCTATAGCATTTCATTGTGTGATCAGAAACTGCATGTTGTATGCTCGTGGAATTCTTCTTTGCAAACCATAAGTGATGTGGTATCCAGCAGATATGTTGGAAGTTAGTCTTCGAAAGACATATTTGTGTTGATTATCTACTAAACAGCAGAAATGAATCTTGTTCTTGGAGACTCCCGGAATCAATTTTTGTTACTGTGAAACCCATTTCAATTTGCAGATTTATGGTAAGGACTATAGGACCAAACTGCTGAGGTCATCGGTCCTCAAGGCTTACGGACTACTTAATCTAACTTAAACTAACTTACGCTGATGACAACACACACACACACACACACACACACACGGGCGCGCGCGCGCACACACGGCTGAAGGACGACTCAAACCTCCGACGGGCGGGGAGGGGGGGGGGGGGGGGGGGGGAGCCGCATGAACCGTAACAAGGCGCCAGAGACCGCACGGCCACGCTTCGCGGCAGACCGATCTGAAACCTGATGTGTCAATTTCGTACATCTAGAGGCTGTAATATTACGAATGTGATATTAACGGAATAGTGATGCCTGAGTAGCTAATAGTCTTAATATTCTGCACTTTAACAAGTATAATTTCATTATTATATACGATACACAGTAAGTGTCATTATTTTCTAGTGCTGCTGCTAGTTGTAAGACCATCAGTGTAATTTCTTAGTCATTATGCAGAAATCTGTAATGCCGAATCAGTAAAACAGGACAGTTACTGATCCTTTAATTCGCGTAGCGTCGAAACCTAAAACCTACAGATAAATTTAATAGCAAATATGATATGAAATCTAAATAACGACATCTTTAAAGTAAGAGGCGAGCGATGGAAGCACTTCTCAATGAATACGGATTATTCTTGTGGTTTTTAGAGTACTCAACGGCAGTATAGTAAAAAATTGGTATCAGTTCCACCCCTCATTTTTATGTAATTATTATTACGAAACTAAATATATTTTACCGTCACTGTACTACGTCTGAGATGAGTTCGTGGTTAAACATCATATCAACGTAACAAATTTAGTAAAGACAGTATACGTCTCATTCGTTGGTAATAACTTTGATCACCATTCGTTGTAGGCGCCGTATAAGGTATTAGATGTCTGTTAAAGATCTCCTAAAATTATAAAGAAAGAAAAAAATCTGACGTACAAATTTGCTATTTTAGTTACGTCAGGACCATTTAAAGTATCTTTCAGAATTTCTTCAAAATCGTAAGTGAAATTAAAAGAACGCGTTTCTTTTTTTTTCTAACCTGGCCAATTCTTAATTTGAATAAAAAGTGACTGGGTGAGAAAGAAGCTTAATTATCATTCAGGAAGGTTGTTACTAGGCACTTAAATTAAAAAGTAACTACTCCCCATTCGAACATGTCTTGGAAGACTCAACTCTACTGACCGACCGCAGTGTCATCTTCAGCCTACAGACGTCACTGGATGCGTATGTGGAGGGGCATGTGTCAGCACACCGCTCTCCCTGCCATTGTCAGTCCTCATGACCGGAGCCGCTACTTCTCAGTCAAGTGGCTCCTCAATTTGCCTCACAAGGGGTGAGTGCAGCCCGCTCGTCAGCAGCGCTCGGCAGATCGGACGTTCACCCATCCAAGTGCTAGTCAAGCCCGACAGTGATTAGCCTCGAAGATATGACGAGAACCGGTGTTACCACTGCGGCAAGGCCACTGTCCGTTACTAAGTGCTTACACAACAAAAAGTACCCACATACGTCTAGAGTAGCGAACACTGTGAGAAAGTTAAAGTAGTTGGACTGTTCGGTTAGCCCAATAATCCAATTTTTGAAAAATGACCTTGCTCTTTCTCCTTGTCTTATTTCTCCAAATTTTCGAGTGCTTGCATCAGCAAAAGTCTAACACTTCGTATGAAACAGCCATGTTAGTAATTTCCTATACACATCGGGGTTACAGAGTAGCGTACTTCGTGGAGCTGCTTTATACGGTAAATTCGACCTCTACGCGGCCCATAGGTCGAGAAGGAAACTTCTGAAATGAACTAGACACATGAGGGAAGTTTTTGCAGTTACAAGAAATCGGCCGAGGCGACAAATGGGGTATGCTTGAGATGTCTCGTTAAAACATAGTGATGTTAAAACATAGTGATATCGAAGTTGGCTTGCAGCTATTACGACGCTCTTGCCCGTAACAACCGCTCGCGCTATGTTAGATCGGCGCCACTTTATCGCAGAGGTCGTTGTGCGTCTCTGTCCAAGTTAATGAACACTAAAACTGTAACGATAGTCTGGGTGACAATTGCCTGGAACCGAATGCGGTAATCGTTGGCATCTCCTGAACGCGCTATCTTGGTGTAACCGCTGGAGGCAGAATAAGGAGAACGTAGCGATACGACTGCAATCTCGGACTGTTATGACCTTAAAGCGATCGGTCCGCAGTGAGCCTCCTACGTCAAAAAATAAATCTCCTACCAACTGCTGAGAAAGGTAATGAGATTCAAAAAGCACATAACGCGCTCGTTTCCGACCGACATAAAGTAGGGAGTTTTCGGTATGAACACACCTTTTTTAAGGAGCTCCATCCAAATTTTCAGTGAATCGTAAAAGTTCCCGTCGTTTGGAGAAATACTAAAGTTCGTACATGATAATCATATCGTAAAGGTTGGAAAAAATAAATCTAAACTGCAAAAAATTTCACGTATCTTCAGCTAGACAACCCAGCTTCCATCATCTGACCCACACGCAGAAAATGTAAGCTGGGTTATGAACTCTCGGAGCATGAAATATTTTTCAGGCTAGTATTACGTTGCTTACTGATTACTGGATACCGTTCTGCAGTAGCTAAGCAATCTGGCTCTGATTGTCTCTTTATTCAAAAAAATGTTCAAATGTGTGTGAAATCTAACGGTACTTATCTGCTGTCATCAGTCCCTAAGCTTACACACTACTTACCCTAAATTATCCTAAGGACACACACACACACACACACACACACACACACACACACACACACACACACACACACACACAAACGCACGCACGCCCGAGGGAGGACTCGAACCTCCGCCAGGACAAGCCGTCTCTTTATTCACCCGTCTTAGTGTTCTGCATCTTGCAGTACTACTGCTATTTAAAAACTAGTATTGTTCTAAAACATTTTTAATTACTTCAGCTGGTGGTAAAGCTTCTGAAACGATAGAATTGTACATAGAAAAATTTTACTTGCTTATTAATTGATTTGCATTCCGCCATCCAGCATCAGAATCCCATCAAACCCACAAGAACTCCATTGTTCAGAGGCCAGTGACAATCACAAAATTAAGCAGTTCGCGTAATTACATTGCCCGGATAGTGATAGAAAAGATCGGCAAAAAGAGCTCAGGGACGCTGAAATAAAAGTTTGATAAAGTAAATGGCGATTGAACAGTAGTAGCGTTCGGCTGTGGCCACCAAACAATCCGTTGTCAACTCTCGTTCCCTGTAGCCTGAAAGGGTTCTAAAACGCATCTTAATGAATTCAGATGTGGCATTAATAGAAAAGTAGGTTTCTTGACACACACATACACACACACACACACACACACACACACACACACACACACACACACACACACACACACGTCCGTTATAATTAAATTGGCGTAATAATTTAACCAAAGGTTACAGATACGAGAGCGACATTTACTTATTATGAAACAGCCGTCGAAAGAAAAAGCGACACACACACACACACACACACACACACACACACACACACACACAGAGAGAGAGAGAGAGAGAGAGAGAGAGAGAGAGAGAGAGAGAGAGAGAGAGAGAGAGCGCCCACAGCTCCTGCTTTTGTATAGTCCAAAACAAATTACGGTGACTGCCTTAAACTTGGTTTGCAGAGCGTAAAGTTTCAATATACATAAACATTTCTCTGGAACATTCCTTATCGGAACAGTGCAAAACACATCCCCCATATTAAATCATGACCTTTTCTCCAGATTTTACAGGTTTATTTACACAGAAAAAATTTATTCTTAATGTATTTTGGCCTTAATTAAACGTTTGGGGCATATTCTATTAAATAATCGAAAACCAACATTTCAAGCTCAATCGGTACAAACGGAAGCCTTACAGAATAACTTACATGTCCGCCTCCTATCTGTCTGGCCGAAACCCTTAGTCTCAGGAATGGGTGCACGTATCAAGCTGGAATCTGTCATATATATGAAGGTATATAGTCGCTTGTTACCGTAAAAAAGCGAAGCTTCTAAGTCAATGCACTCAAAAAATACTGCCATTTATGTCATACATCTTAATACTTGCAAACTCGTGTTTACTCTTAATGTAGAATCACAAATTTGGCAAGAAGATTTTTTTCACAGTACAAGTAAAGGAGAAAAATCAGAATTTCTTATTTATAATCAGTATAAATGTGATAATTTATAATTATCACACCAAAATATTTCTATTGTCATTCGTTATCCTACATTAAACCTCTGGAAAGTCTTATACTTCACGGTACCGATAGCTGCAAGTATCAATATCGATAAGAGGCAAAAATCGAAGAGAGCCTGAATTCCCGAAATGGAAAAATAAACCCTCAGTATTAGAGTCCTGCTAGCACTTCCTCAATTTATTATTTATTTATTTATTTTTTTGTGAATGTGCGTGTAGGGTTATACAGACGACGAAATAAAATTACATTAACAATTATATACATCAGAGCATTAGATACAATGAGGGGATCAAAATTCCGTGATATATTACTGTAAGTTTTATTAATTAGATACTTTCGCTTTATTATTTGACCTCGTACGAGCTGTCATGTACGCCACTTCGCATGTGGCAAGGTTGGATTCAGTTCCACACATTCAGCTGCCCACCCTCTCCTCTTCGGCGGAACAAACGTACCTCACCTTGCAAAAAGCCACTGTCATCTATCTAACTGGTAAATGTGAACACTATTGAAGGCTTTGGCCATTGAGCCTGTTCCAACTGACTGCTTTCTCCATATCAGGCTGCAGGAGAAGCGACCTACCACTGTGGGACTTGTGATTGTCATGACGCCAGTCTCTCCAGCCATTATTGCCAGCAAATGAATGGTGATGATGCCAGTGTTTCGTCCTTCAGCCTCACGAGGATGACTGGATTCCTTTACACACCTTCGTGCCTCATAAAAATCTGAGGAAGTATCGGGAATCGAACCAGAGTCTTTAAGCACCGAAGGCGTCTAGGAAAGCAGTCTTCGTAAAATGCATGAGAGTACTCCTGTGTCACCATGCTACACGCCCGATGAGTGATCTCACGTGGCGCTGTGATGAAGCACTTGTGTGGAGGGCACAAGTGGACTGGAATAGCGTTATTACGCTTGCGTCAAGCAGGCTGTCGGCGGCTTTCAGAGGTGAGCATGACTCTTTCGTACACAGGAAAGACCGTGTCTGCTCGCGCTCAGCCCCTGCGCTAAAGCACGGCGGGCAACGTGCAGGAGGGCCGCTCATTAGCACGGAATACTTTCAAAAGACGCCAGGGCACGGCGCCAGGTAGCGGCGCCACGCTCACAAAGCGACAGCAGGCGGCGCCGCGAAAATTAATCACAGGCGGCGTGGAGCGTGTTAGCAAGCGCTCGACTCGACGGCACGCTCCCCGCTGTACTGGGGTGACAGTTTGCAGACAGCCGCACACGGCGACCGAGGGAAACGAGAGAGCGATGCGGCGGCTGTATATAACAGTTCACCCTCTGTAATCTGCACGAGGGACGTCAGCGGCTTAGTGCATAACGAACTTTCTTTTCTTCTTACTAGACGAGATTTTCAGAGTTGCATATTCGTTTACCTTTCGGAATTAAAAATTCGTGTTACATAAAAACAATTTCTTTACACAGCGCGTCACGCTATACTGGGATGACAGTTCACTGACAGCCGCACTAGAGGGAAGAAAGGGAAACGAGAAAGCTATGCAGTGACTATGTATTAGAGACGACCCTTTGTAACCGATATGACCTATGTGAGCGACATAATACGGGACAAACTTACTATCTTCTTTACTAGACTAGCGTTTTAAATTTAGGTTTTCGCCAAGCTTTTGGAACTAACAATTTCTATTCTATATAAGTAAAGTTTTGTACAAAATTAAAAATACACTGAAGAGATACAGAAACTGGTACACATGCCTCATATCGTTTAAGGCCCCTGCGAAGACGCAGAGGTGCCGCAACATGACGTGGCATGGACTCGACTAATGTCTGAAGTAGTGCTGGAGGGAACTGACACCATGATTACTGCAGGGCTGTCCATAAATCCGTAAGATTACAGACTACGAAAGGTGAAGATCTATTCTCAATAGCACGTGACAAGGCATCCCAGATAATCTCTATAATGTTCGTGTCTGGGCCAGATGAAGTGTTTAAACTCAGAAGTTTGTTCCTGGAGCCACTCCGTAGATATTCTGGACATGTGGGGTGTCGCATTGTCCTGCTGGAATTGCCCAAGACGGTCCGAATTCACAATGGTCATGTCATCAATGGACAGGTCATCAGGCGCGATGCTTACGTACGTGTCACCTGTAAGTCGTTTCTAGACGTATCAGGGGTCCCATATCATTCCAACTGCACACGCCCCACACAATTACGGAGCCCCCACTAGCTTCAACAGACCCCTGCAGTCATGCAGAGTCCATGGATTCATGAACTTGTCTCAGTACCCCTATACGTCTATCCTCTCGATACGATTTGAAACGAGATTCGTCCCGCCCAGCAACATATTTGTCTTAGACAGTCCAATGTCGGTGTTGACTGGCCCAGGCGAAGCGTAAAGCTTTGTGTCGTGCAGTCAAGGGTGCACGAGTGGGCCTTCGGCATCGAAAGCACGTATCGATGTTTCATGTAATGTTCGCACGCTCACGCTTGTTGATGGCAAGGCAGTCAAATTCGCAGCAGTTTGCGGAAGAACGTTGAACGATTCTCCTCAGTCATCGTTGGTCACTGGACTCGCATTCGGGAGGACGACGGTTCAATCCCGTCTCCAGCCATCCTGATTTAGGTTTCCCGTGATTTCCCTAAATCGTTTCAGGCAAATGGCGGGATGGTTCCTTTGAAAGGGCACTGCCGATTTCCCTCCCAATCCTTCCCTAACCCGAGCTTGCGCTCCGTCTCTAATGACCTCGTTGTCGACGGGACGTTAAACACTAACCACAACCACCACCATCTTTGGTCCCGTTCTTGCAGGATTTTTTTCCGGTCGTGGCGATGTCGGAGATTTGCTCTTTGAAACACCCCCGTTCAATTCCTTTACTGGATTTTGTGTAATTTATCGAAGCCGCCAAACAGTTAATTATAATGATTATATGACCGTGTGCTTAATGGGTGAAAGGCTATCGGTTTTCCTGCTGTGGTTTCGGGGGTATTTCAACCGAGTGCGGCTGTTCTGAGACTAAATAGTGGAATGATTGATAGTTTGTCTATTAGTAAGGACCATAAAGGTGCGATGTACAAACTGATATACATTTCCTACTAACACACAAATTCTGAGGCAGTTGCTACCTTCGCCTTACACGTCTAATTACAGTTATATCTTTTTATTGGTTGCTGATTTTCAGTACTTCGTCACACGCAATACTGATGGTTTACATTCACTACAATCCTCACTGCAATCCATGGTTGTCGCTGGCCGACGAGGTTGACGCAAAACACGTAATTCGGCACTTGTCACTTTCTGTTTCATATCACTCGCGAATCGGTATTAGTGAGGGTCAACCCCACGACGATCAGGGGGACGTGCTCACTCGTCATACTCCGGTTAATTTTACCATTTACAACTCACTCGACCACCATTCTTGCCCGTCTCTCCAACAGTACTTCTCACTCGCCACTCTCCAGTGCTACTTCGCACTCGACACTAGTCTCACTGCCTCCTGCGGCACTCGACAGTCGACTCCTGTCTGCTATCGACCTGTGCGTCGGATACTAGCATCTATTTTCATGGGATCACGGATCCCTTACATGTTCTACCGGATTCCTGATAGTCATGGTACGCTTGTGAATGGTCGTACTGGAAAAGTCCCACTTCAGCGCTACCTCGGAGATGTCACACCGCTCGTGCGCCAACTATAACACCACGTTCAAACTCACTTAAAGCTTGATAACCTGCCATTGTAGAAGTACTAACCGATCTAACAATTGCACCTCACACTTGTCTTACATAGGCGTTGGCGACCACATCGCCGTATTCTGCCTGTTTACATATCTCTGTATTTTTGTATATGCATGTCTATACCAGTTTCTTTGGCGCTTCTGTGTACCTTAAAGGAAGTTTCTGGCGGTCTCAGTTATATTGCCTTACAAATTTGTTCTTGCATTACACTGTCAAAATGGGATCACACAATAAGTAAATTATGAAATAGTTATCAATTTACAGTGACTGACTATTTGTGAATGAATTATATCATTGACTCGTGTGGTAAAGTCGATATCTCGAATATTGCCAACTAAGTCGATATACGGAATATTGTGAATCAAGTCGATATACGGAATATTGTGGATCAAGTCGATATATGGAACATTGTGGATCAAGTCGATATCTCGAATATTGCGAATCAAGTCGATATCTCGGATAATGTGAATCAAGTCGATGTCTCGAATATAGTGAACCAAGTCGATGTCGCGAATATAGTGAACCAAGTCGATGTCTCGAATATAGTGAACCAAGTCGATGTCTCGAATATAGTGAACCAAGTCGATGTCTAGAATATAGTGAACCAAGTCGATGTCTAGAATATAGTGAACCAAGTCGATGTCTCGAATATAGTGAACCAAGTCGATGTCTCGAATATAGTGAACAATGTCGATGTCTCGAATATAGAGAACCAAGTCGATGTCTCGAATATAGAGAACCAAGTCGATGTCTCGAATATAGAGAAACAAGTCGATGTCTCGAATATAGAGAACCAAGTCGATGTCTCGAATACAGAGAACCAAGTCGATGTCTCGAATATAGTGAACCAAGTCGATGTCTCGAATATAGTGTACCAAGTCGATGTATCGAATATAGTGAACCAAGTCGATGTCACGAATATAGTGAGCCAAGTCGATGTCTCGAATATAGTGAACCAAGTCGATGTCTCGAATATAGTGAACCAAGTCGATGTATCGAATACTGTGAATCAATCGATGTCTCGAATACTGTGAATAAAGTCGATGTGTCGAATATCGTGAATAAAGTCGATGTCTCGAATACTGTGAATAAAGTCGATGTCTCGAATACTGTGAATAAAGTCGATGTCTCGAATACTGTGAATAAAGTCGATGTCTCGAATATAGTGGACCAAGTCGATGTCTCGAATATAGTGGTCCAAGTCGATGTCTCGAATATAGTGGACCAAGTCGATTCCTCGAACATAGTGGACCATGTCGATGTCTCGAACATAGTGGACCAAGTCGATGTCTCGAATATAGTGGACCAAGTCGATATCTCGAATATAGTGGACCCAGTCGATGTCTCGAATATAGTGGACCAAGTCGACGTCTCGAATATAGTGGACCAAGTCGATGTCTCGAATATAGTGGTCCAAGTCAATGTCTCGAATATAGTGGACCAAGTCGATGTCTCGAATATAGTGGACCAAGTCGATGTCTCGAATATAGTGGACCAAGTCGATGTCTCGAAGATAGTGGACCAAGTCGATGTCTCGAAGATAGTGGACCAAGTCGATGTCTCGAAGATAGTGGACCAAGTCGATGTCTCGAAGATAGTGGACCAAGTCGATGTCTCGAAGATAGTGGACCAAGTCGATGTCTCGAAGATAGTGGACCAAGTCGATGTCTCGAAGATAGTGGACCAAGTCGATGTCTCGAAGATAGTGGACCAAGTCGATGTCTCGAAGATAGTGGACCAAGTCGATGTCTCGAATGTAGTGGACCAATTCGATGTCTCGAATATAGTGGACCAAGTCGATGTCTCGAATATAGTGAACCAAGTCGATGTCTCGAATATAGTGAACCAAGTCGATGTCTCGAATATAGTGAACCAAGTCGATGTCTCGAATATAGTGAACCAAGTCGATGTCTCGAATATAGAGAACCAAGTCGATGTCTGGAATATAGAGAACCAAGTCGATGTCTCGAATATAGAGAACCAAGTCGATGTCTCGAATATAGAGAAACAAGTCGATGTCTCGAATATAGAGAAACAAGTCGATGTCTCGAATATAGAGAACCAAGTCGATGTCTCGAATATAGAGAACCAAGTCGATGTCTCGAATATAGAAAACCAAGTCGATGTCTCGAATATAGAGAACCAAGTCGATGTCTCGAATATAGTGAACTAAGTCGATGTCTCGAATATAGTGAACCAAGTCGATGTCTCGAATATAGTGAACCAAGTCGATGTCTCGAATATAGTGAACCAAGTCGATGTCTCGAATATAGTGAACCAAGTCGATGTCTCGAATATAGTGAACCAAGTCGATGTCTCGAATATAGTGAAGCAAGTCGATGTCTGGGATATAGAGAACCAAGTCGATGTCTCGAATATAGTGGACCAAGTCGATGTCTGGAATATAGTGGACCCAGTCGATGTCTCGAGTATAGTGGACCAAGTCGACGTCTCGTATATAGTGGACCAAGTCGATGTCTCGAATATAGTGGTCCAAGTCGATGTCTCGAATATAGAGGACCAAGTCGATGTCTCGAATATAGTGGACCAAGTCGATGTCTCGAAGATAGTGGACCAAGTCGATGTCTCGAAGATAGTGGACCAAGTCGATGTCTCGAAGATAGTGGACCAAGTCGATGTCTCGAAGATAGTGGACCAAGTCGATGTCTCGAAGATAGTGGACCAAGTCGATGTCTCGAAGATAGTGGACCAAGTCGATGTCTCGAAGATAGTGGACCAAGTCGATGTCTCGAAGATAGTGGACCAAGTCGATGTCTCGAATGTAGTGGACCAATTCGATGTCTCGAATATAGTGGACCAAGTCGATGTCTCGAATATAGTGAACCAAGTCCATGTCTCGAATATAGTGAACCAAGTCGATGTCTCGAATATAGTGAACCAAGTCGATGTCTGGAATATAGAGAACCAAGTCGATGTCTGGAATATAGAGAACCAAGTCGATGTCTCGAATATAGAGAACCAAGTCGATGTCTCGAATATAGAGAAACAAGTCGATGTCTCGAATATAGAGAAACAAGTCGATGTCTCGAATATAGAGAACCAAGTCGATGTCTCGAATATAGAAAACCAAGTCGATGTCTCGAATATAGAGAACCAAGTCGATGTTGATTATAGTGAACCAAGTCGATGTCTCGAATATAGTGAACCAAGTCGATGTATCGAATATAGTGAACCAAGTCGATGGCTCGAATACTGTGAATCAAGTCGATGTCTCGAATACTGTGAGTAAAGTCGATGTGTCGAATACTGTGAATAAAGTCGATGTCTCGAATACTGTGAATAATGTCGATGTCTCGAATACTGTGAATAAAGTCGATGTCACGAATACTGTGAATAAAGTCGATGTCTCGAATATTGTGAATAAAGTCGATGTTCGAATACTGTGAATAAAGTCGATGTCTCGAATACTGTGAATAAGGTCGATGTCTCGAATACTGTGAATAAAGTCGATGTCCCGAATACTGTGAATAAAGTCGATGTCTCGAATACTGTGAATAAAGTCGTTGTCTCGAATACTGTGAATAAAGTCGATGTCTCGAATATAGTGGACCAAGTCGATGTCTCGAATATAGTGGACCGAGTCGATGTCTCGAATATAGTGGACCGAGTCGATGTCTCGAATATAGTGGACCGAGTCGATGTCTCGAATATAGTGCACCGAGTCGATGTCTCGAATATAGTGCACCGAGTCGATGTCTCGAATATAGTGGACTAAGTCGATGTCTCGAATATAGTGGACCAAGTCGATGTCTCGAATATAGTGGATCAAGTCGATGTCTCGAATATAGTGGATCAAGTCGATGTCTCGAATATAGTGGATCAAGTCGATGTCTCGAATATAGTGGACCAAGTCGATGTCTCGAAGATAGTGGACCAAGTCGATGTCTCGAAGATAGTGGACCAAGTCGATGTCTCGAAGATAGTGGACCCAGTCGATGTCTCGAATGTAGTGGACCAATTCGATGTCTCGAATGTAGTGGACCAATTCGATGTCTCGAATGTAGTGGACCAATTCGATGTCTCGAATATAGTGGACCAAGTCGATGTCTCGAATATAGTGAACCAAGTCGATGTCTCGAATATAGAGAACCAAGTCGACGTCTCGAATATAGAGAACCAAGTCGATGTCTCGAATATAGTGAACCAAGTCGATGTCTCGAATATAGAGAACCAAGTCGATGTCTCGAATATAGAGAACCAAGTCGATGTCTCGAATATAGAGAACCACGTCGATGTCTCGAATATAGAGAACCAAGTCGATGTCTCGAATATAGTGAACCAAGTCGATGTCTCGAATATAGTGAACCAAGTCGATGTCTCGAAAATAGTGAACCAAGTCGATGTCTCGAATATAGTGAACCAAGTCGATGTCTCGAATATTGTGAACCAAGACGAAGCCTCGAATATTGTGAATCCAGTCGTCATCTCGAATGTTGTGGACCAAGTCGATGTCTCGAATGTTGTGGACCAAATCGATGTCTCGAATACTGTGCATCAAGTCGATGTCTCGAATACTGTGCATCAAGTCGATGTCTCGATTACTGTGCATCAAGTCGATGTCTCGATTACTGTGCATGAAGTCGATGTCTCGATTACTGTGCATGAAGTCGATGTCTCGATTACTGTGAATCAATTCGATGTCTCGAGTGTTTTGGACAAAGTCGGTGTCTCGAGCGTTTTGGACAAAGTCGGTGTCTCGAGCGTTTTGGACAAAGTCGGTGTCTCGAGCGTTTTGGACAAAGTCGGTGTCTCGAGAGTTTTGGACAAAGTCGGTGTCTCGAGTGTTTTGGACAAAGTCGGTGTCTCGAGTGTTTTGGACAAAGTCAGTGTCTCGAGTGTTTTGGACAAAGTCGGTGTCTCGAGTGTTTTGGACAAAGTCGGTGTCTCGAGTGTTTTGGACAAAGTCGGTGTCTCGAGTGTTTTGGACAAAGTCGGTGTCTCGAGTGTTTTGGACAAAGTCGCTGTCTCGAGTGTTTTGGACAAAGTCGCTGTCTCGAGTGTTTTGGACAAAGTCGCTGTCTCGAGTGTTTTGGACAAAGTCGCTGTCTCGAGTGTTTTGGACAAAGTCGCTGTCTCGAGTGTTTTGGACAAAGTCGCTGTCTCGAGTGTTTTGGACAAAGTCGCTGTCTCGAGTGTTTTGGACAAAGTCGGTGTCTCGAGTGTTTTGGACAAAGTCGGTGTCTCGAGTGTTTTGGACAAAGTCGGTGTCTCGAGTGTTTTGGACAAAGTCGGTGTCTCGAGTGTTTTGGACAAAGTCGGTGTCTCGAGTGTTTTGGACAAAGTCGGTGTCTCGAGTGTTTTGGACAAAGTCGGTGTCTCGAGTGTTTTGGACAAAGTCGGTGTCTCGAGTGTTTTGGACAAAGTCGGTGTCTCGAGTGTTTTGGACAAAGTCGGTGTCTCGAGTGTTTTGGACAAAGTCGGTGTCTCGAGTGTTTTGGACAAAGTCGGTGTCTCGAGTGTTTTGGACAAAGTCGGTGTCTCGAGTGTTTTGGACAAAGTCGGTGTCTCGAGTGTTTTGGACAAAGTCGGTGTCTCGAGTGTTTTGGACAAAGTCGGTGTCTCGAGTGTTTTGGACAAAGTCGGTGTCTCGAGTGTTTTGGACAAAGTCGGTGTCTCGAGTGTTTTGGACAAAGTCGGTGTCTCGAGTGTTTTGGACAAAGTCGGTGTCTCGAGTGTTTTGGACAAAGTCGGTGTCTCGAGTGTTGTGTACAAAGTCGATGTCTCGAGTGCTGTGAACTTTAGAATCATCTTTGTGTTTCTTCAGAGCTAGCACTGTCTGAAGAAGGAACGGTGGAATGCCACTCGGGGGAGGTTTGGGAGAGTCTTGGAGAGGACGACGCAAGAAGCAGAGCGTAATTGTTTTTGGGTTAGCGTGACCAGCTTTCCCGGTGTGCTGGTGCTGTTGGTATAGAGCTTTGCGGCATTTACTGTGGCGTGCCACTCGTTTGATGAGCAGTTTGAGCGGACATATGCCCGGCTTGCTTGACATGTTTGGTGCAAGACAGAGCTTAAGATCTGCCGCTACCTTTTTAATGGTGAGCGTTCTGTGACATTTGTGTGACAGTCGTTTCGGTCGGTGGTTCTTGCGGGTGCTGCACCGCTATAGTGCTTAATGGCTGCTTGGTTTTCAACTCTACGCCACCCATTTTGCAGCCCGACTTTGGTAATCTCTGTTTCTGAATTTTCGTCACGTGTGCTTAACCCTCTCTCTCGTAGGCATTCTACTGCACTATTATGGCTAGTTCCTCTTCAACCAAACAGGCGAATTCCGAAGTGAGGTCAGTTTAGGTTAAGTATTTTAGTGTTATTCGCTTTAAATACTTTTAGTCTTGCGACATTTACCGGTTGTTTTAGTTTAACTGTTCATCTTCTGTTTATTAAGATAGGATCTCACCTTCAAAGTGATAACCATTATGCGGTAGCATTGGTGATTTGTAACTGTTGTACTGATGTGCTTGTTACCTGTTCGCGTGTTTAACTCAAAATCTCTAACCGAGCGATTGGTACCGTTGAGCAACAGATAGCAGATACGTTTCTCTCTGAAAAGAGACCATGCGTGGTTTGGCACACTTCATTAACTTTAATAGGTAATTTCCTGGAGATCAATGTTCGTGTAATGATACTGTTAAATTTCTCGTGCTGGCTTCTGCTATAGCGTTGACTGCTGTGTTTTTGACATGGGCTAATGTGCTGCTGCTGTTGGCTACTCTGAGAGTCAGCACCAGCACAAACAAGGAAGGAGGAAAGTTGCAGGGATCCAAAGTAATCTGTACATAAAACCTTTTACTTCATAGGACACTTTATTTCTAAAAAGAAAAGAAAGATAACTTCATATTGTAAGTGGCTTGCTATACTTCCAGTGCCTCCTACGTGCAATTACATTTACTCTCTCTTACCACTCGCAGAACAGTGGCTAAGTATCATCTCCCTGTTGCTCTGTTTTTGTGTTCTTGAAAACTGCTACCGAACTGGGGCCGACCGGCGATGGGCTCATGTTTGTCAGCATTGACAGGTGGCGCTGAACTCTTGTAGTCCTGTAGGTGTGGCGCTGCCCGCTCTGTCCATTGGCGAAGATGATGGGTACGAAACTCATCGAAACGTTGCGACAAGACGACGCCACCACTCGGCTGATAAACCGAGAAGAATTCAGCGATGATGATGATGATGATGATGATGATAGAACGGAGGTAAAGGTGCAGCTAGCCCAAAGGCTACTTCCCTCAAATACTACCAATCGGGCAGCCGAACTCAAGATCCCGATCCGATGAACGGATCACGATTAGGTCCATCACGCTGTGACTGCTTCAGTCATGGCGGAGAAGTTTGAAAATCAATCCGGAAAAGCTGGTTATCTGTGAGCTACAATACTTCTGCTTTGATGGTCAAATACTGGCAACGAATATTTCTTTCAATATCAGGTTCGGACGGGTTATCTTCGAATCGAGAGCCTCAATCCAAGTTTGCTTCAGCTGCAGAGGGGGATAATTTTTCCAATTGTAATGCCTGGAGCTCCAGATTGAAGTCTACCGTAACTACGGGGATTCTGAGCGTCAGGACCAATATGTAGTGTCTGAGCAGTAAATGGCAAGTGGACAGGATGTTAGAAACTGCATCTACATCAACACACCTGACTGCGTGTGGAACTTCATGTGCCACTAACTGACCACCCCGTTCCTCTTCCACTCGCGAATGGCCTTTAGAATGAATGACTGTCAGTAAACCACTGAATTAGTTCTGATTTGTCGAATTTTATCGTTTTGGTTCTTTCGAAAGACGTATGTGGCAGGAGGCAGTATGTTGTCCCATTCTTCCCGGAATGTGCTCACTAACAATTTCAACAGGAAACCTCTCCGTGTTGCACAACCACTATCCTGCAGCATCTGCCATTGGAGTTTCTTGAGAAATTCTGCAACGCCCTCGCGTCATCTGAACGGTCCCGTGATGAAGTGCGTCACACTTCGTTGGATGGATGTTCTCTCTCTCTCTCTCTCTCTCTCTCTCTGTGTGTGTGTGTGTGTGTGTGTGTGTGTGTGTGTGTGTGTGTGTGTGTGTGTGTGTGTGTGTGTGTGTCCCGCTCATTTCTATTGGACCATACATAGTGGATGAGATTTCCTCAACATTCGTCCTAAAATTGTGTGTGGTATCTGCTTTTCCTGCTATCTGTTTTACGTGGTCGCTCCTGATGTTAGTCCCAGATATTTTACGGTAGACGATGTCTCCAGAAATTTTTCATGAATGGTGTAGTTGTACAAAAGCAAATTTCTTCGAATGTACGCGCAATGTGTCATATTTATTTACATTCACGGTGAACTACAGTAGATTGCACCACTCTTCAGTTCTCTGCAGGTCTATCTGCAAACTGCTACTGTCTTCTAAGATCTTACCAAACATGTTATAGGCAACAATATTATCTGTGAACAACCTAATTGAGAATCCGAAGTTTTCTACTAGATCACCTACATTACACTTCCTTGGGGTGCTCTTGATATTCCATTGCATCTTTCGATTTTGTTCCGTTAAGAGTTACGTGTTGGGTTCTGTCAGCAAGGAAGCCTTGAATCCATTCGCAAGTCGGGAACGACACTCGATAAGTTCGTGTTTTTTACAGGAATGTGGATTTCATGGAAGAAAAGAGTGAGCTTCACCAGCTGCGACATGGTAGCGAATATGAACACTGATCCAATACTGTCAAATGTTTTTTTATGCCAGTCTTTGATCACAATGTAAATTCCTTCGACGATGACCGGTTTCAGTCAGTAATGACCATCTTCATATTTACTATATATATAGGCTGTCCACTATCTTTCAGCACAAAACAGCATTTCATATCACAATACAATATCATACAAACCGGGAAATGTACAGATAAAATAAGGTAAAGCGTACCTGTTCTACACCATGTTCTAATGTGATAAAGCCGTAATGGAATCGTCAAAACATATAAATACACTCAGCATAACATCGTCACATAGATCTAAAATATGGTGTAAAATAGGCCACAACGTCCACACTGTCATTCTGCAGCTGGAGTTATTGTACAAAACCTACTGAAGTGCAGCAGCTACCAAACATCTGTTTGCCTACATCCTTCATAGACGTCGCTACTGTGGGCTTAGATATATTCTTTATTTACATAAGTACCATGATCAGATAAACACACATTAGGTCAAATACATGTTGCAGGCTTTTAAATTGTGATACCTATTGTAGAAATCAATTGTGATAAAATAAGACGAATACAGTTAACCGTATAAAATTATTAAAAGAAAAATATATAAAGATAATAGTTCTGACACTTTCACGTTGAATTTACGGTCAAAAATAAAATATACGTAATACATTTCCTATAGCAACCTATAAATTACCTATGAAAGATAAAATGTCAATGTGGCAAAATAAATGAAGAAAGGACAGACCAATGATCAGCGCCCTCCGTGTGCTCGGCCGCCGGGATGTTACGTAGGCGCGCAGCGATCGTAGAAACTTAACCACTAGAGGGCTTTTCGTACATCGTGATAAGTCTCACAAAGAAAACGTTCATACAACATACTAACAGTCTATAAATAAAATTATAGTCTGGCCATGGAATCCACGAATAGGTAGGATGTAATCAGTTACAGAATTAGAGCGAACGAATGTAGGGAAGTAAGGCAAATTCGTACTGTTCTCAACATAAATCAGCAAGAAGGCAAGGTATAAATAAGCGAGGCATTGAGTGGTTATCGTGGTATGTTAATAGACAAAGAAAGCAAAGTAGGTGATTGTCACAAAATCGCTTTGTTCTCCAGTGAGTATCCTTATGCGCCCATGCTTTCTCGCCTTGTAAATCTGCAACTCCTCCAAGTTGAGAGCGCGACCCTTCTCTGCACGTTGTAGAATAGGTATACAACTCTCAATATTGCCTATAGTGTTCAGTTTCTGCTAAATGCATTACCAATGCAGTTTTTCCAAGTGCCTGCAAATGATCCCTGAATCTTATTTGAAAGGAACGGCCAGTTTGACCGATATAAAATTTGTCACAACTGCTACAATCAATCTCGTAAACCCCAGAACCATCAAATTTATCAGAATTATTACTCAAATTATGTTTTACACTGAGTTTGAGTGTTGCTAACTTGAAAACCAAATCTAACCTTAGATTTCCTCAAACAGTTTTCTATTTGTTGGGATATTTTTTCCGTAATATTTCACTGGAATAGTTTGCAGTTTTTCTGTATTATTTCATGTTTCTGGATGATTGTGGGTCTGCCTATTTAATTTCTGTTTTTTTATCCTGTTGTACGGGCGCATAGCATCATTACCTTCCATAGGTAATTTATAGGTTGATTTAGGAAATGTATTACTTATATTTTAATTTTGACCGTAAATTCATCGTAAAAGTGTCAGAACTATTATCTGTATGTAATTCCCTTTTAATAATTTGATTTGTTTAACTGTATTCGTCTTTTATTTTATCACAATTGGTTTCTATAATAGTTATCATAATTTAAAAGTCTGCTACATGTATCTGACATAATGTGTTTTTATCAGATTATGGTGCTTACGTAAATGAAGAAAACATCTAAGCCCACAGTAGCGACGCCTGCGAAGGACGTAGGCAAACAGATTTGTGGTAGCTACTGCACTTCAGTGGGTTTTGTACAATAACGACAGTTGCAAAATGACTGTGTGGACGTTGTGGCCTATTCTACACATGTTTTAGATCTATGTGACGATGCTATGCTGAGTGTATATGTCTTGACGATGCCATAACCGCTTATCACGTTAGGACTTGGGGTAGAACAGATACGCTTTACCTTATTTTTTCTGTACATTTCACAGTTTCTATGATAGTTCATCGTGATACGAAATGCTGTATTGTGTTGAAAGATAGAGTGCCCACTATGTGTATATATTTTTCATATTGTAGATCTGAAGGTGGTCATTACTGACTGAAACTGTTCATCGTCAAAGGAATTTATATTGTGAACAAAGACTAGAATAAAAAGCATTTAAGAGTGAGCTGATTTTCGCAAGGTATTTGTTTGTAGGTACATGTTGATTTTTAGAGAGGAGGGTTTCGTTCCCCAGAAATGTCATGATACATAAGCGCAAAACATATCCAAACGTCAACAAAATCGGCCTGCAATCATGACGTCAACGAAATCGTCCTACAATTACGTGCATCTGTACTACGACCCTTTTTGAAAATAGGAATGACCTGCGTTTCTTTCCAGTCTCTATGTATCCTTCGTTGCTCCAGTGACCATCGATAAACTGTTCCTTAGAGGGGGTAAGATATTTCGCATGTTCTGTGCAGAATCTTAGAGGTATCTCATCTGGTCCTGATGCTTTTCTAGTACTCAGCGATTGTAGTTGCTTCTAGACATTCTGGTTCAGGTCTTAGAGACGGCTGGCTGGATAAAGTTTCAAATCGGAAGATTATATGGCATTCTCAGGTATCCAGTTGGTACTGCTGCATACATTGTAATTTTCAGCGAAGTGAACCCAGAATATTGAAGTATCTTTTCTGTAAAGATTTGGAAAGTTACCGAATTTCTTACTTCGTAGTTTATCAACATTAATTAATGTAATTCAATACGAGGATGTTAACGAGATTTAATTCAATTATGTATCAGTGTATCGAAAAGCTTCATCCCATTTCAAAATGATTCAAATGGCTCTGAGCACTATGGGACTTAACATCTGAGGTCATCAGTCCCCGAGAACTTAGAACTACTTAAACCTAACTAACCTAAGGACATCACACACATCCATGCCCGAGGCAGGATTCGAACCTGCGACCGTATCGGTCGCGCGGTTCCAGACTGTAGCGCCTAGAACCGCTCGGCCACTCCGGCAGGCCCCATTTCAAAAGACAACATCCTCTGCGTGAATAATAATACAAGTTTTAGGTGTATTTTAACTTAAGTATCGAATCCTAAAGTTTAACTCGATGAAAGTTATAAGTTGCTGGTTCATGCGGCTCCCAGTAGAGGTCTCACTAGTGTAGTTGGCTCGGCTGTTGTTCATTACCCAATATGCATCGAATCTAGATGTCTCAAACACTACTTCTGAAGCCGTTTCGCATTTTCTGTTCCAACAGATACCATTTACAAATGTGCGTCGTAGTTTACTTAGGGAGTGAGGTACGCCATCTTCTATAGCTCAAAGCTTACGTTCGCACCACTAGTTGAATGGTTCAAATGGCTCTGAGCACTATGGGACTTAACATCTGTGGTCATCAGTCCCCTAGAACTTAGAACTACTTAAACCTAACTAACCTAAGTACATCATACACATCCATGCCCGAGGCAGGATTCGAACCTGCGACCGTAGCAGTCGCGCGGTACTAGTTGAATGGCACTGCTTAATAATTTAGAGGGGCACCGACAGTTCGCTCTCGTGTGCTCATTCAAGACCTAGAGTATATTCAACAGACGTTGATACGTAGTCCGCAGAAGTCTACTCTTTGTGTCAACTGAAGGAAGACTGGGTTTAACGTCGATCAACATAGAGATCATTAGAGACGGAGCACAAGCTCGGATTGTGTCAAGGATGGAGAAGGAAATCGGGCGTGCCCTTTGAAACGAACCATTCCGCCATTTGCCTGCAGTGATTTAGGGAAATCACGTAAAACCTAAATCTTGATGGCCGGACGCAGGTTTGAACCGTCTTCGTCCCGAATGGGAGTCCATTAACCATTGTGCCACCTCGCTCGGTGGTGCCATCCGAGGGTTAGCTTTTCCTCACGTGTCTTGGCTTGCTTCTCAGCAACATATGTTTCAACAGTATAGCTGTCAGTAGCTACTCCGTGTGGGTGATAGTTTCGTGTACAGTATCCTGAATTTGTGTGTGTGCATATGGGAAGTAATTTCTTTTTGCGTTATTGTTCAATTCAAGTGGAAAAATAAACCTCGAGAATATAAGAATGTGGAGAGCCCAGCAGTCACGTACCACAGTTGAGCAAGGCGAGAGAAACCCTCTAAAATCTTCGTTTTGCACAGTTTCCCGTGTAGAGATTTGCAGCCCGTTCTTTCCTCCGGAAAAGCCGATTACAAGAATCACATGTTGGAGATAAGGATTTCTGCACAGTTGCAGGTACATTCATGTTTCAGTAGGACAAAACACCATCACATTTTAATTTGCGTGCAAGAGCATTTCTTAACAATGAGTTGCTCGCCAGCAAAACGCACCTCTGGTACGGTCAATATTCACTACACAATACTTAGCACTGCCCAACAGTACTGCTAGTCTGATGTCACTATAATGACAGTTTGTGTAAGATATCGAAGACTACAGAGCTTTAAAAATATTGTGCAACTTATTGCACTCTGTAATGGCGGTATTGAGCAATACGTAGTAGTTTCTGCCTAGACCGGAAGAAATTCAGTTTGCTGAGAACTAATTTCCAAAAAAAAAAAAAGTAAATTACTAGGGTCGGGCAGTAGGCTGCATCGTATTCGTAAATGAAACTCCTAATTAATCACAAAACGCAAAGTACTCCTTGTTCACAATGGTAGAGAAAAGTAAAGATCATACTGACATGATTCTATATATATTTTATTTATAACAGTTACCAAAACTGACACCTAAGATCATGTCAGCTGTTCAGTCAGCATAAACGTTGATTTTCGTTTCATTTTTCTATCAACAATTGTTATACTGCAGACATTCGATGGTATATGCCTTCAATGAGTAATCAGTAATTAATTGTTCTACTTCGTTTTCAACAGAGAAGTAAATAGGAAGTCGTTCTTGGTCGCAGACTTCTGCCCAGTTTACTGACGCTATATTGCTGTGTCAATAAAATACAGCTTATGAGGTCCACTTAAAGGATGTACGTATCCCGCATGGGACTATTGGCCTCAAGACTCGCTTGACATCGTGGTATGTGATATTTTCTTTTATAGAAGGGAATGCGGGAGGGGGCTTGCGTAATAATCGGGCTGTACGTCGCAGTATATACACAGCAGTGAATGTAATAGCTACGGGCATGCTCACAAAAATATAGGACGAATTTGACTATCATCTGTATTTTCGAAGTGAACTCGCAGGAAAGCACATTGGAATATATGTGTACGTTCGGCTGTGTTGAGCTAAACGTAACTCTAAAACTACCCCAAAGTTCTACGTGTATGCATGTGAAAGATACAACCCTGTCAAATCGGATGTGGTTATAGAAAATATATACTTTGTAGACCCGAACAGAAGCTATAATCCAATCCAAGTTTGCGTATTCATGTGTGTAGAGGATATGATCTTGTGAAACGGGGTAAATGATTTTGAAATATTGTGTAAATTCGATGCTCCGAGCAAACACCCACAGAAGGTGCCATTAATGCCTTCAGTAGATGTAAGATATTCCACCTGCTTTGCTACACATTAATTGCATCCCGACCTCGGGGCACACGTGAGTTTAAATTTCAATAGTAGCGGGGTTTCGTGTTCTGACCTCAGCCAGTGTAACCAGTCTGTTGTATTACAATACCGAAACACTTGAATAGACTTCACGGTATGGCGATCCCTCAAAACCTTAGCATAACTGCAATATATATTAATTAAGGATCCAACAGACTGGTAAAGTAACAGACATTTTGGCCCGATGTTTTAGGCTCTTGGTTTGTTTCTTTAGGGAAATGTATGTATTTTCTTCCATCTAGTATGCTGTGTAGTGTGAGGTGTGAGTAGTTTAGATACTTACTGACAGATTAAAGCTGTGTGCCGAACGAGATCTCAAATTCACACTCATGCCTTTTGTGAGCAATGCTTTTACTGATTTAGTTGCCCAGAGACAAATTCGTCGCTGTACTTATGCCTCTGCCTCTGCCTCTTGAAACCTGTCTGTTAGAAATGTCGTTAATATGAAGTATCAATCGGCACTCATTTGCTGCATGCAAAGACTACACGTTGTAGAATGAAGGCTTTCACGACCGGATGACATTGCTATTGATATACTTTCCGGGATGTGAGGTCGTGGTCCAAGAACTTTTCTGCTCCTTACGTTTCGTCCAGGACTGCGCTGGACTTCCTCAGAGGCGCTGCTCCGCTGAGTCTTGCCGAGTCGGCCTCTGAGGAAGTCCAGCGCAGTCCTGGACGAAACGTAAGGAGCAGAAAAGTTCTTGGACCAATACCTCACATCCCGGAAAGTATATCAATAGCCAAAGACTACACAGTCGATGCTTGCGTCTGGTAGTGCAATCTCATTTCTGGTTATGCCTCCCGAAATCACTTTTCAATTTTACGACATTCTACCGCTAACTACACGTGTGATGCTGGGTATAGACGTCAGTTTTTGATAGCTCAGTAGGGGCAGCGGTTTCTGGGCCACTGCATCATACTCCCAAAACTGTGGCAAAGTGTTTGCTGTTATGGCATGGGTCAACAGAAGCCCGTGGATCGCGGCCCGGCGCGGCTGTTACAGCGAAGACTCCAAGACTGTAGTGGACACAGATTGGGCGCAGTGAAGTTGCACAGATGACAGAAGATGAACTGGTTCGGTCGGGTTTAAATGCTGGAGCTCCCTGCTGCCTTAGATATGGTAGCAGCATATGTATGTTACACCGAACGACCTGGAACAGAGAAAATCACCGGCAGTCGTAGTCAACAGCTGATCGGTCCGTAGTACTTCCTGGAGACTGGTACACCAACGATGCATGTGGTCTGACGACACAGGGGTTTTCGCATTCACTGATTACGCAGTTAAATGACCAGAAAAGGCTGACACAGGCCGTGGCCGAGATTACTACTCTGGCTTCTGCTTTAGGCCATCCCGTTTCACCAGGGTACGTAGCAGAGCCAGCATTCCTGGAAGAGAGGATACCGGAAAAAATGTTGATACTGCTTAATAACAGGGTCTTCGAACTGTTTCCAGACCGAAACTTCCTTTCTGCAGCAACAGCAGCGTGGATTCTTGTTTTGCTCTCAGCTGGCGCAACCAGTCGGTGCAGTATCACAAACCGGTTTTCTTTTTAATCCTAAGAAACAAGTCGACAGGTATTGCTTCCTGTACTATATCGTATAAATCTACAGAAATAATTATCTGTGTTGGCGCATTCAATAACCAGGTTCAAAAATCACTCTTGCTACTCATAAATTGTAGGCACAATGGCAAGGATATGAACCGCATGCAGTTCTAGGCAACCAATTTTTGAGCCTGTACATGAACGAGGGCATTGCTTATCAGCGACAGCAGCCATTTCGAAACAACTACCGCTGGCAGTCAATGTAGAAATTAAGTACTAAGGCTATGTGAAAAGAGGAGGGAAGGTAACGTGGCGTACTTCTTAAAAAACCATCTCTGAGACGACACAGAACTTACACGAATAAATTATGATAAACTCATTGTTAATACACTAATACTCTAAAACGTTTTTAAGTCGCATGTCTATGATATTCATTACAATACCCTTTTTCGCCATCAAATTAGAGGGGGCCGATCTAACAGAGGTACAACGTGCATCTCATCAGCCACAAGAAATTTTAGTCATACTGTTATGTCCTAGCCAGTAATGCCAACCGAGCCCGCTACCAAAAGGTTGGCAGCATCAAAGTCCGGACGCCGTCCGCATAAGCAGCGCCAGCGAGACAGCAAATCGCCGCAAGTCTGCGCGCGCCACCGCTGGCTTCTGGCTTCTTAAGCGCTGGAGTCGCGAGCGCTAGGACAGTTCTGCATTCGCCGCTCAGTTGTGTACTCGCCACCGAATTGTGTACTTGCTAGTCAGTTGTGTGTTCATCGCAGCAGAGTTGTTGTTTGTCGTCAGCCGACGCTGACCTAGCCGCTCCGACTTGAACTAGACAGATTTCCGTAGACACGGAGTTCACGACCTTGTTTCTGTATCTTCATGAATAAAGATAAGTACCGACTTTTATTTAATCTGAGTGTTTGGGCTTTCATCTTTCTGTTCACTGTTCCAGCGGACCGGTCGGCCCGCTATTAAAAGTGTGGCGGTGACTTCGTAAGCCATTTCCACAGCCAAGTGTTTGTCGCTACGAACACCGCCACAAAACATACAAATAGTTTTACGTTATTATTCGATAGTATTTACACGTTTCAAAAATTAATAAAGCACTGACTACATTGATGATACGTAAGTTATGAAGCATTTTAATGCAATAAAAAGGAAAGAACTGCACGAGAGAGCAGAGAGAACTGACCTATTCGGAAATGTTCCACGGGACATTCACACCTCAGAATTGCTTCCCTCCACACTCCAACCTGTCTCCCAATCCCTTATAATTCTTTACTGTAGGATCTACAGTATTCATTTCCTAGTCAGTCCGCCCATTCCAAAATGTAAGCTGGAAATAAGTGTCTGAAATGTCGTCCTGTCCTGGAGAACAAAGGTTCAAATCCTCGTCCAAACTTTGAAATTTTAATTCCACAGATTTCGCAATATCTACAGCGGCGAGCGACAAATGTGTCTCATCAGAAGGTTACTTACCCCTTTAATCGAATTACATCGTTCCCTGCCTCTAACGCCCTCGTCGTTGACGCGACATTAAATTTCAATCAACCGCTCTTTTTGATATAGCGTTTTGTCTTTTTTTCTCTTCAGCCTCTGAAGTGCGCAAACTAATACAGAAAAACCAATCTATCATCAATTTACTTCTCCAATTTCCCTTGCAAATTAAAAAACAAATTACTGCAGCAGCTTCGACATCATTCAATACAGCAGGCAACTCATTTGTTTGCGTTAGAGCAACGCCGTAACGCCATTGACGCAGGAAGCGTATACATGAACAATGAATCGTCTCATTATGTTACAGGGAATTAGTACACAATCACGTTTTCCACAGTGTTTAGATTGCATAAGCTCAACGGAAGACCTAATCTCAAAGCCTTAGGTCCATTTTCCATGTCAATCACGAGTTTTTGTAGTATGCCTTCATTCTATAACATTTTAACAGCCAACACAGAAATTTATTTGGTTCTGCTTGAGTTTTCAACTCTTGTAAAGACATTACAATTTTTACAGCTAAGCGTACATACAGACGTGAGCAATGCTAAAAAGAAAGGTCGTAAAAGGCAACGTCCAGGCAATAGAGGAACTGATTTACACCATCGCAAATTTTCCGACGACGAGGACGTAAACATAGAGGTTCTCGAATGGCTCCATGACCAAGAAGCGGACTTATAAAAAAAAAATCCTGTCCGAACAGCCGAACAGGCATTGAAGGCTCAACGGTAGCGACCCACCGCCATGTCATCCTCAGCCCTTAGGCGTCATCGGTTGCTGATACTGAGGAGCATGTAGTCAGCACACAGATCTTCCGGCCGTTGTTAGTTTTCGTGACGTCTGCCTTTCTTCAGTTGGCATCACAAAGGCTGAGTGCAACCCGCTTGCCAACACTACTACTAAGTACTAGTCAAGTCCGAAAGCGCTTAACTTCGTTGATAAGACGGGAACGGGTGTTACAATTGCGACAAGCCGGTTTAAGAGCGGATTGCAATCGTCGAATAATTCGAATGACTGCTGGAACGTTCCAACTGTTGTTTACAGAGAATCGCTAACGCAGTTTAAAAGTATTAAAAATGTGTCTATGCCACTTCAAAGCGTAGCGCAGCATTCAATAAAAGTTGCTTCAGGTGCCATAATAATGTGTAACTTCTGATCATAGAATAAAGGCTTTCACGACTGGATGACATAGCTGCTGGTAAACCTTTCGGGATATGACGTCATGGTCCAAGAAACTCCTCTGTTCCTCACGTTTCGTCCAGGACTGAGTTGGACAACTCCGATAAGTCTTGCCGGCTGACTGGTCGGACGTCCGAGAGAGACATACATACTGTGGGAAAGGGGGCGTGGTAGAAGTAACACGTGATGAACAGAGGTAATCCTTGTAAAAGATATAACTTGACTATCGATTGTCGTCTTGTCAAAGATAAAACTGTCTACCGATTCTGCAGATCTTCTGTCAATATGTCGCCAAATTTCACTGCCTCCTCTTTGCTAATAGAATTATCCTGATGCTTATAAATTTCAGTGGCTTCTCTACATAGTCCTGGATACCAATTTGACATTGTACATAACATTTCTGTTTCAGAGAACCTCACCTAGTGGTTTCCTGACAGAAGAGCATGTTCTGCTACAGCGGATTTCTCTATTTTCCTATATAGAATGTTCAAGGTCGGCAAAATAAAACTAGCCTGGAAAACATTTCATTAACCTCAATACAGACAACATTACTGGCATAGTACTCGCCGGGTGTGAATGGCAGGTTGGACTGGCTATATTAAGGTGCGTGAAATGCATTGTTAACGCAAATAAAGGGTTATTTTTGAAACCCTTTGTCTCCGGCTAGCACTGGAAGAAAGGGCATTTATAACCAAGAGAAGTCAGCTAGTATCGAACATAGACCGTAATTTGACAAAGAAATTTCTGAGACTGTATGTTTGGAGCACAGCATTGTTCAGTACTGAGACATGGATACTGGGAAACCCAGAACAAAAGAGAATCGTAACCTTCGAGATGTGATAGTACAGAAAATCAGGTGGAATGATAATGTAAGGAATGAGGATGTTCTCAGGAGACACGACGAGAAAAGCAACATACACTATATGATTAGAAGTATCCGGACACCACCAAACATACGTTTTCCACATTAGGTGCATTTTGCTGCCACCTGCTGCATATCAAGGACCTCAGTAGTCATTAGACATCGAGAGAGCGGAGAATGGGGCGCTCCACAGAACTCAGGGACTTCGAATGTCGTCATGTGATTGGGTGTCACTTCTGTCATACTTCTGTACGCGACAGTTTCGCACTCCTGAACATCCCAAGGTGCAGTGTTTCCGATGTGACAGTGAAGTGGAAACGTGAAGGGACACGTAGAGCACTAAAGCGAACAGACCGACCTCATCTGTTGACTGACAGAGACCGCCGACAGTTGAAGGGGGTCGTAATGTGCAATAAGCAGATATCTACCGAAAACATCACACAGGAATTCCAAACGGCATCAGAATCCACTGCAAGTACTATGATGGTTAGGCGGGAGGTGAAAAAACTTGGATTTCGAGGTCGACCGGCTGTTCATAAGGCACACATCACGCTGGTAAATGCCAAACGATGCATCGTTTGGTGTGTGTGTGGGGCGGCGAGTAATTTGTAAAAAATCTAATTAATTGCTGTATAAATGCTTGCATGTAGAATCAGTTTCTGGCTTTTAGAATGTTGTTAATGCTGTCTTTCGCCGTTCTCAACACTGGCTCTCTATTTACTTTTTGGCACCCAGAAAGTGATTTAATAAAACATGGAACCAGTAATTAGAGATCCTAGTGCCCACTTCATCTGAGAGTACCATTATAGCTGCAGCTTATAGCTCTGAGGAATTAGGAGATTGTCCGGGATTTCTAATCAAAAACGGTTTTCCAAAATAGTTGAGTATATTCTGAAATTCACTGATAAAAAACACAAGTATCCCTACAACCTAACTAACAGAGCAGTTCAGAGTCTAATGCGCTGATGCAACTATAAATGTCCGAATTAAATGTTAAAAAGAATGCTCGCCATAATTTGATGAAAATACTTCATCAAACGCCACGCTAAATAATTGGTAGAATGTCTGTCCCGCGACGGCACGTGAAAATACGACAATACGCAAACTGAAGCTAGATAATGATAATCATCCCAGAATTAACACTTCACAAGAAATGTTTTCATGGTTCCGCGTATCTCTAGTAACTTAATACGGCACCCGAGGCTGTTTGTAGCAGTGACACTGATGCGACGCGACTCCCGACACAGATGGCGTGTCATTCAGCGTCTGGAGAGAACTGGGGCCTTGCTTCCTCGCGCAGTGTTCTTATATATAAAGCCGCGGTGCGGACGGCTAAGGGAACGCCTGATCTTTTCGGCTCTCCCGACTAGCCGCTGGGCTAGTAACGAACCACTTCAAGTTACATAATAATTTATAGCTTCTTTTGCTGATGGCCGAAGAAGCTCTTAATTTAAACGTGCATTCAGCACGCAGATAAGTATTGATAATAAAATTTTGACGTGGCTAAGTTAAATATTTTGGGCGAGAGAATTAATTAAATTACACTGCACGCAGTAGATGAGCTCTGAACTGGTCCTTTTGAGATCCACTATCGCTATAATTTTATAGGTATTCAAAAGAAACTTTACACATCTTCATAATCATAGCGGACCTCCAACCTATTTAAATCTAAACATCGTAGCCTTATTTATTAGCCTACTTAATCTATCTTGCTTCCTTCAGTTTTGAGATGAAAACCAGAAAATCATGAATTTCCACTAAAATCTTAATATGTGAAATCCAAAGTACTGTTTTTATTAAATCATTATGAAAGATGAATCTAAATATAAATTTTGAAGTCTCTAGCTCTTTTCTGTTGCGCCAATAATTTTTTCAGAAAAACGTCCAAACTTCGAAAATGGATGAAGTTATCGAAATGATATTTAACACACATTAATTTAGTATTATTCCTGACATGCTAGATAAGTTTTGGTTCATTTGCTTGAATTTTAAGGTATTGCGCAACATTTATGACGTCAGAGCTAGTTACAGCAGACTGGCTGGCACATAATGGAAACTGATGTGAATTTACTACAGTGTGAGTAGGCTGCTTCCCTACATCACCCTCTACTTAAATTTTTTGTTTATGAATGTTAATGAATGAAAAAAAATTTAATTACAAAAAGGGAAGCAAGAGTACAGTTTAACTCCCTATGAAAAATCAAAATTGAAATATAAACCTGTAGAAACATTTAAGAAAACTGATTACCTACATTAATTATTTAAATTGTAGGCATGTTCACTGCCTTTTAAACAATGTCATTACTCAAATTTTTAAAGCAAAGTCATGAAATATTTTGGCATACATATTGCCTTAGACAAACAAACACATACAAATTGAAAAATTATAAAAATCTTAGATCCATTAAATACATTAAATACATTTTTACATAAACAAATTCAAAGAAAATAACATGATACATAAACAGATAATTATCTCTTAGCAGTCTTTTCTAAACCTGAAAGAAAAAGTTCACAAATAATTTTTACACACGTGGTTGTAGCCACTTTGGCTGGCGTTCCACCGTTGCAATTAGGTACTTACTTACTTTGAAGTGTATTTATGCTGAGCTAAAATAATGTTTCACGTCTGTCAGTATGTTATTTATTTATTTTGCTAGTGTATGTACTTATTTAACACTCACTGTATTAATATTTAAAGCATAGGATAGCACATTTATTTCATATTCATAGTGTATTGCAGCTGATTAGTTTGCTCACGTGGCAATCCATTTCCACTCGATCGGACGCTGAAACCTCAGGTAGTCTCTCTCAGACCTACCACTAAAGTGCATCAAGTAATTATGGACGAGCGTAATGCTAAATTCCTTAAACCTATAGGACACCATAACCTGCTCTGTCTCATCTAACATCAGGGTACCTATGGTCGCATTCACGCCTCCAACTCACAACCTCAATACGTGTAGGTGTATCCTGTCACACACTACACTAAAATAATGGCCAGCTCCAACCTTATAAATACTTCAGGGACGTGTCCTTCACGTCTCAACCACAAACACTGCTCAATTCTATTACACTGCCTTTCCTTGCTACACCAGGTGAGTTTAATCTTACAACTTATCTGCATATTTTTCCTAACACTAAGCACTCTCTCTTACTATTTCTTGGTTAGCTCTAATGCATACACTAGGTTTCACTACCACTTCAGATCCTGCTTGTACACGAATTCATATATCTTTTTAAATTACTGTTGGTGGACCATTTCCAATACAACAACACTTTGTAGTTACTACATTACCAGGGTACTATACATAATTGTTACTCAAATACATTTGTATCTTAATTACGTCATACTTCTCTATTGTTTGTCACTATTAGGTCTGTCACATTAGGTATTTTGTTTCACTAATCGGTGGATAGAATGGTTACATAACTCATGGCTTGTTAGCCATGACGGAAAATTTAATGTGTTGGGAAGAAGAGGTCGAAAATTTTAGTGGATAGGAAAGAGGAAGAATGAGTGAGACCTGAAATGGAAAGAAGATCTCACACAGCTGGGACTGCACAGCTGCCACACTGTGTAGAGGTTACAGGTTACAGATCAACCTCCTCCCTACAGCATTCATTGGTTTAATGCTGTAAAGAAGAGTTAGAAAATTTAGGTGGATAGAAAAGATGAAGAGTGAGTGAGACCTGAAAAGGAAAGAAGATCTCACACAGCTGGGACTGCACAGCTGCCACACTGTGTAGAGGTTACAGAACAACCTCCTCCCTACAGCATTCATTGGTTTATTGTTGGCTTGGTAACCATAACGGAAAATTTTGTGTGTTGGAAGAAGATGTCGAAATTTTTGAGGACAGGAAAGAGGAAGAATGAGTGAGATCTGAAATGGGAAAGAAGATCTCACACAGCTGGGACTGCACAGCTGCCACACTGTGTAGAGGTTACAGAACAACCTCCTCCCTACAGCATTCATTCATAACCTTTGACCACGCCACGTCGATCTGAAAATACTTTATGATGCCTTTTTAGAACCTGTCTCAGTTCTTCCTTTTGATTGTCTGAAATCTTATAGATATCCTGCAATTTAGCTTCTATTTTGTCCAAAATAATTGCTTCTTCTTCTTCTGTGTTCAGCTTACCTGCACTAAGATTAACACCTTCGTCCCAATACCTCCTATTTTTCAGAACTCGTATAGGCAGCTCCCAAGTTTCATTATCAGTTACTACATGTTTATCACTAAAAGGTACTATAATTACTCCGGTTATTGGCAAGACCATTTTTAACTGGCTTCTTTCAAAGTCAACAACACTCTGATATTTCGACAAGAAATCTATGCCAATTAAAACCTCAATACTGAGATTGTTTACAATTAAACATGGATGATCAATTAAATTATCATTAATGTTAAAGGGCAGTAAAGCTTTTTGCTTTACCGTTTTTGACACCTTGCCAGTAGCACCAATTATTCTTAGTCCTGATACTCTCATTACTGTAAGCTTGTCTTTACCAGGTAATGCATCAAAGGACTGAAATATCGCACTCACCTCACTTCCACTGTCTAAGAGACAACGTACATTGATACCCAACATATTCACTATTATTATAGGGTGGCTTATTCTAGGTTGTACAGGTGGTTCCCCACATTCATCTAATAGTTCCTTTTGGATTTGTCTCCAACTAAAGTGATCGACATCTGTCTTCATTACATTTAGGTCACAGTGTGTAGGGGTTTCCTGAATTACATTTTCAGCTGCCTTTTCCAGTCGGTCTATTAATTTTAAATCGAAACACCGTACGACATCATTACATTTAGTTTGCTGAACATAACCCAAATTACTGTAGTCTGAGCGATTCTGCGCCTCCAGACCGGGCATAACATTAGTTACAGCTAAACCACTTTCACCATTATCGTCGGTTTCCTTCTCAAGTGACAACTGGTCACAGTTACTGGGTTCATCGACCCCAAACAGCCTACCCTCTACATTCTCACTTATATCCTGTCCTAAATCTATTAGTACATTATCAACATCCTGCACAGGCACTTTAGATAAGAGCACATCATCTTCATCGTAAATATAAGCATGAATTTCTTCTGATTCTTCACCTGTCAATTCAGTATTTTGTAGCTCGTCCCTATCGTTACACTGCTGCGCCTTCTCTTTCTCTTCCCACTTAGAAAGCGTCTCTAACACGGTATCTATCAAATACTGTGAGTGATCTAATATTTCTGTTGTATCCTTAGGTGCTACCGACACTTCATCCACCTGTTCAGTTTGAGTATTCTGATCTGTCTTACCAATTCCCTTAACTACTGGCATAGGAAAAGTAACCGCCTGGTGAGCGCCAGTGTCCTCATAGACGGGAACTAGTTTTCCTGCCTCGGCCTACTGCTGTTTCCTTTAGTTTCATTATAGTTAGCTGGCATAGCATTACTTTCCGTACTGTTGTTTACATGCATATTTCTGTTTGGAACAAAATTATTATCCCTAGGACGCCATTGTTGGCTCTGATAATTATTTCCCCAATTCCTACCTCTCTTAGGATGGCGAACACCTACTGTTCTGATGGTTACATTGCCACTTTGCTCGTTCCTAAAATTACTATTATTGTTATTGGCATTTCGGTTATTACGTGCTTGCTCCTCATTGGCAGCAACACGTTCTACACGTTCCAAATACTCAATGAAACGATCCAAATTGTCTCTAGGGGCAGATATAATTCTAGTTTGCCAATACCATGGCAGTTTGGCTTCAAGACCTAGTATAATCATTTCAGGTTTCAGCTTTTCCGCCAAATGTGACAAACGTGAAATCCATGACCTAGCAAACTCTTTAATTGATTCCTTGCCTGCATTGAAGCGTTTTCCACTCCAAAATTCTCTCAACACTTCATTTTGCTTATTGCTAGACCAATACTCATTAATAAAAGCTGTTTTAAATTCTGCTAATGTTTTACACTTTAACATAACATCAGCTGACCAACGCATGGCGTCACCTGCTAAATGGCTTCTAATAAACGAGATTTTCTCTCGTTCAGACCAAGTTGGTGGAATTACACCTTCAAAATCGTTCCAGAAATCTAGCGGGTGGATATTTTTATCTGGATCAAACCGCAAGAACTGCCGACACCCGATAAAAGCGGCGTTTGCAGCTACAACTTGTTGTATACTACCATTACCAGAAGTTACTGAAGCTACTTTACTTTCAATGTTAGCAATGTTCGTACTGATATTTTCTACTTTCATTTCAACATTATCTACTCTTTGTACAATAAGAGTAGTATCAGTTTTGATTGCTTCTACTTCTGCTTGACATATGTTTACTTTTATGTTAACATCTTTAAATCTATCTGAGCACAGTTCAGATTCCGCCTCGATCTTTTCTGTTAACTTGTGCTCCAGCTTCGCATCTTCCATTTGGAAGTCTTTGCGAACCTCAGCAACTTCGGATTTAACTGTTTTATACATTTCAGAAAACTGTTGAGCAACCTTTTTCTTAATATCTTCATGATTGTAATCAATTTTATAATTCAAACTGTCTAGATCCTCTTTCAACTTATTGCAACCAGCCTTGAAGGTATCGTCCATTACCTCCAATCGTTTATTAAAATTTGTTTGGCTGGCCACAATTTCAGACTTTAATTCAGCATTGCTGGCAGCTATTGCTTGTAATATAACATTTAAATCAACAGCCCCAGCATCTTTGGGTTGCTCACGAGCTGGCTTTTTATCACACCCAGGTGACGAAAAACTAGCTCCAATACCAGAATCATCAAAACTACATGAAACTTCTGATTGATTAGTCATATCCAACTGCTCGTTCTTAAACTCTACCATTTCTGATGACTGTTTCATTTTTAATTCATCAGAGAAACTATCATCCCATGTGGAGCGTAAACATTAGACGATTGAACGGTGCAAAAACGTTTTGTGGAGTGAAGAATCACGGTACACAATGTGGCAATCCGATGGCGGATTCTTGGTGAACGTCATCTTATAGTGTGTGTAGTGCCAACAGTAAAATTCGGAGGCGGTGGTGTTATGGTGTGTTCGTGTTTTTGATGGATGGGCGTTGCACCTCTTGTTGTTTTGCGTGGCATTATCACAGCACAGGCCTACATTGATGGGTTAAGCACCTTCTTGCTTCCCACTGTTGACGAACAATTCGGGAATGGCGATTGTTTCCTTCAAGACTATCGATCACCTGTTGATAATGCACGGCCTGTGGCGGAGTGGTTACACGACAATAACATCCTTGTAATGGACTGCCCTGCATGGAGTCTTCGCTCAAATCCTACAGAACGCCTTTGGGATGTTTTGGAACGCAGACTTCGTACCGGGTCTCACCGACCGACATCAGTACCTCTCCTCAGTCCAGCACACCGTGAATAATGGGCTGTCATTCCCCAAGAAACCTTCCAGCACCTGACTGAACGTATTTCTGCGAGAGTGGAAGCTGTCACCAAGGCTAAGGGTAGGCCAACAACATACTGAATTTCAGCATTACCGATGGAGGGCGCCTCGAACTTGTCATTTTCAGCCAGGTGTTCAGATACTTTTGATAATATAGTGTATGGAGAACATTGAAAGAAGGGAAAGGATGATAGGACATTTGTTAAGACATCACTAAATATCTTCGAATGCTCTAGTCGGAGCTGTTGAGGGTAAAAACTGCAGAGGCAGACATATTTGAATACATCCAGTAAATAATCAAGAATGTACGTTGCATTTTCTACTCTGATATGAAAAATGGTGGCACAGGAGAATAATTCGTGGAGAGCCTTATCAAACTAGTCAGAAGACTGACGACCAAAAGATGTTGCCCCGTTTAGACAAAGAAACTTGCAATTTGGCTGAAAGGTGTCTGCAACCTTCCTCTGTAATGGTGTAAAAGGTCGGCGCCGTGGAATGTCGCTCTCAGGCTCGATGACGCTTCAAAAGACAAGGTATCAAAAAAATGTTCAAATGTGTGTGAAATCTTATGGGTCTTAACTGCTAAAGTCATCAGTCCCTAAGCTTACACACTACTTAACCTAAATTATCCTAAGGACACACACACACACCCATGCCCGAGGGAGGACTCGAACCTCCGCCGGGACCAGGCGGGACCAGCCGCACAGTCCATGACTGCAGTGCCCCAGACCGCTCGGCCGATCCCGCGCGGCGACAAGGTATCGACACGCGCTAAAACGACATGACCTCAGACGTTCATGCGTAGGGTGAGTTAATGAAGTCACATTAGCATCAAATTTCACCACAATTCTGCCCATTGCCACGGTGGACGTGTCACACGATGGGAAGGTTGTCACACCCTCTCTTACCCACATTTCATCCCTTCTTTTGATGCCTTTCAGATATAGGTTGGACGTGCGATGTCCAGAGTTGACATCACTCAGTTTTCTTATAAGTGGCCTATAAAAACATTTCAGAAATACCACCGCTTAGAATCAACACGAAAAGGCCTTCGTCCACTATTCAGCTGAGTGGCGTTCCACTGCTGCTAAAGAGCCATGTTGTGGGCTTGCAGAATCTAAAGTGTACGGAAGGACTTGGATGCCCTCAGGCGCTAGAGCAGCAGCGGAACGCCACTCAGTTGAAATGTGTCGAAGCCAATAATGATTCATCTGTCGTATGGGATATAAGACTCGGAGGATACTTTTATGCTGTTGCCATTGAATCTTACATTTTCCCTCCTGTCCGATCAGCTGCAGCACACATGAGGCTAACTCTATGAACACTACACTTAAGACACAGGGCTTACACTTCACCAAGGATAAGAGTCATTGTCGAATACGACAAGATGTTTTCCATCAAGATAGTTGCACCTTCCTGTCCAGGCCTACCAGTCCTATACACGAATATTCCTTACGTAAATAAAGCCGCCTTATTGTTTTATGTATTTCGTATTTAAGTTTAAGCCCTCATTAGTGGAATCTAGAAGGATACGGTTTTGTTTTGAAATACGATAATTTTTATTATATAAAACAGCTGAAATCTTCGTGTCCACGTAAATAAAAAAATTCGTTACAGTTACTTGAAGTTTTGATTGGTATATGCTTTTCCTATCATCTGGTCACTCAGACCCTAAGTAATCACTTATTTATGTGAAAATAAGACGTTAACTATTTTATAGTACACAGATATATATCAAAACAAAACTGTATCGTTCTACATGACCGCCAAAAAGTTGTTAATCCTGTTTAGTTTTTCCTTTATGAAAGTATTTCGAACTAATGCTTGCCGTCTATGAACTAGTACACTCTATAATGTTTTTCGTGAGAAACTAAACACCAACAGACTTAGGATGTGAGGAATACCGTGCGACATTGCAGTTGCCACCATGACATATCTTACACAGGTATCTTGAGCGCAAGATGACCAGGACACGCTCATAGGCAGAAGCCTGTCGGTTTCCTTTGCTCAGTACGTGGATACAACAGTAAAACAGAATAGAAACTTGGTGAGCAGTGGTTCTAAATGTATGCGATCTGATGTTTCTCTGCGATCTGTTGTTCCTCTCTTACGAGTTGTCGGTCGTCCACCTGGGTCACGTCATAAGTTCTTCACGATAACTGGCAAACAGACTCGTTGCCATCTTCACGTGATTCCTAATGACTTTTGCTCCGCACTTGTCGGCACCCTACGCGCATTAGATTTTATGGAATAACAGCCAGAGTAAATGGGTGGTCAAAAATATGGAGACACTAAAACCACAGCATGTAGTCAAGCGTAATATGGTGTAGGAAACCCATTGGCATTCAAAACAGATTCCACTCGGCATGCATAAATAAAGGATCTATAGCGTTTTAAATGATACTCTATGCCATCTTTGCTGGAAAATACGGACAAGTTCAGTAACGATGATGGCAGTGGATAGCGACCAAGCGGCCTTCTCTCTACAGTAGACCACGAAAGCCCAATAATATTGAGATCGGAAACAGTAATGGCAATGAGATATGGGACATGCTCGTGCTCACAAAACCAGCCGTGGATGATGCGCGATGCAAGTTACGTGAGTAGTAGTCCGGACGTCTTGGAGCGCAGCATGACCATTGGCGAACAAATATTGTACCATGGGACAGACCTTATCAGTTCAAATGGTCAAATACTTCTTGACAGTAACACCAGGTAACACCATAGAGTACCAAGATATCACTGCCCAAATCGTCACCGAACGCCCGCCACGTTTCAACCATGGGTCGTAAACTCTGCCTTAATTTGGAAACACTGTGAAACAAGAATCATTCTAACAAATGACTTGCTTTCATCACAGGGTCTGCGAGCTCGGCAACACGTTTTCCTGGTACAGGAATTGGAAGAATCCTAAGGAAATGCAATCCGAAAACAAAGGAAGTAGGGTACAGCACACTTGTTCGCCCACTGCTTGAATATTGCTCACCAGGGTGGGATCCGTATCAGATAGGGTTGATAGAAGAGATAGAGAAGATCCAACGGAGAGCAGCGCGCTTCGTTAAAGGATCATTTAGTAATCGCTAAAGCGTTACGGAGCTGACAAACGCCAGTGGAAGACACTGCAGGAGAAGACGCTCAGTAGCTCGGTAAGGGCTTTTGTTGAAGTTTCGAGAACGTATCTTCACCGAGGGCTCAAGCAGTATATTGCTCCCTGCTACGTATATCTCGCGAAGAGACCATGAGGATAAAATCAGAGAGATTAGAGCCCACACAGAGGCATACCGACAATCTTTCTTTCCACGAACAATTCCACTGGAATAGAAGGGAGAACCGATAGAGGTACTAAAAGTACCCTCCGCCGCACACCGGCAGGCGGCTTGCGGAGCATGGATGTAGATGTAGACGAGCAGTTTTGGAATTCCAGCTCGATATGCGACTCCCTGCCTATCGTGCCTTATGGCGCTCCCTTCCTGTTGTTTGGTGCTGATAGGATTTGCAGTGTCTTCTGAAGCTCTCGTCTCTTTATTTTTCTTCATAATCCAATGACCGTCCATTATGATCATTCAACATACATTTTAGTTTACATTGTGAGTAAGCGGATGACGTTTCTTCGCTTTCCCTGCATGCGTCGTAAATCGTCAATACGGTACCCGTTGAAGCACTAAACGCTTAGATTTCCTTGGTTACGAAAGCATCCAAATAACGAGCACCAACAATTTGGCGACCTTCGAATGTTCCGAGCTCCGACGTAATGCACTCACAGATACACACAATACCGTTCTTACCCTGACTGACAACTTATAGAAGAAATTGCACAGGTGCCGTTCGCGGTCACTTAAAACAGCAAAGTTGCAGACTTGGCCAGCATCTGCATTAATGTTGAAGCGCGTATGTGTCACTCTGTTTCCAATTTTTTCTCCAACCCCTGTGTATAGGATGCCGACAGGAGAGCAGCAGCAGACATCATGACTCACATGAAGCGATCTTCTTTGCCGACGTACGTATCGTGGAGAACTTGCGACGTGACCCGGGCGTGCGCGTAAGAATTCTAGAAGTGATTTAGTTGTCAGAGGTCCACGATCCCTTACTTGAGAGGAGAGCAGTGTAATTGCCACATTATTCCCTAAAAACTTCGCTGAGAGGAAGAGGGGTGAAAAAAAAACGAAAACTTGTGACAGCTTATGCGTAGATACTCCGTGAACTGTGATTTACTTTCAAAGAATATTCTTAAGAATTTATTTTATTTACTAGCGATTCATCAAGAACATTAACACATTTAATCACACTATGTAAGCATGGAAGTAGTTGCCAGGGAGTAACTGATGAAATCATAACCAAATTCCTTTTAACAAATGGGAATTTTATTCACTTTAATAATGCCTAAAAGCATTTAAAAAAAAACCAGATTTAAAATTATATTCAGAAAGCACCCTCTAAATATCAAAGTTACAATTATTCAGAGGCAGAAAGAAACAAGTTTTGACTGTATGAGCTTTCGGGCAGAGAACCTTGCCGCTCCCTTTTGACACGGCCGTAGTTACGACCGCTCACAACAGCCTCTGAAAGACCACACTGGTGTAAATCTGCAACACATCAGATTACTTTAAACTAAGAGTTTTAACAATTTACACAAGCACACTATGCCGCCCCCCTCGCAGGGGGTGGAAATGGTATAAAACACTAACTAAAATATTAACCGAAAGTGCAACTTTATTTTAACTTCTAACAAAAGTCTTACGGTGAAAGGGTGGCAACTTTATATACTAAAATGACCATTTAAATAAAAGCCCATGAAATGCAGTCTTACATAAAATTCTACAAGGTAGGTATTAGGCCGTTACGCTCCAAGCAATAAATTCGTTAACACACCAAATCCGACAAACATGACAGAGGCAGCTACTAAGGTACGGTAAATTGATAGGGAGATTACCGAAAAACCCGAACCCCAGGTTGCTCTAACCCGCCCCTACTCCACAAGGGAAAAACGGACCACCCAATTTATAAACCACCACCTTCACGCGGGTGGGCATACGGAGAAGAATGGTGGGACGACCCCAAAGCAAAACGGCTGGTAACCTCGTCAAGAAAACAAGAATTTAACAACAGTAAATCAAACAACATATCACCAATCACTTAACTTCCAATAAACTGCGATTTCTCGAGAAGACCTGGCGCAGCACCCCCAAATCGGTCTCTCCAACCGTCCACTGCCAGCCGCTTCAACGGTCGCAGGAAGGCGCTCCGATATCCCGTCGCACGGCGTCGCAGCTCGCAACGGCGTCGCAGCTCGCAACGGCCAAACTGATGTCGTGGGTTGACTCCTGTTGCTCTTGTGTCGGCCGCAAAGCCACTACCCCTCGCTATAAGCCGCGGCCCACTGGACTCACGTGCTGACCTCATACGCGCCGACGCTCAAGACGGACAAGTCATCTTGTATTTCAGTGCGCGACCGAACAACCCATCGATCCAATCGCCAATGACCATTGCCTGAGCAAATTCGAGCAGACTGGCGGCCTAACGCGCAGACTCAGATGCAGGAACTAAGCCCCAACCGGGCGACCACTCGCTCGAGTTCTCTTACTGCCTAAGAAATGCGGACGAGAGACAGACTAGCAACCTGGGGAAGAGAGACTGACCCAGACTGATCGACTGGCAAGCTCATAGCGCCCGACGACGCACTTGAACAGGCAACCATTCCCCTTTCCCACCAGAGGCAGACACCAAAGCTGCCATTGCCACGGCGGCGCCACCGCCAGAAACGGAGGGCGATTGCTTCACACTATGCGCTGCGGCGTGCTCTTCAAAACAGCAATTTTTACCACGGCTCATTCCGCTATTTCGGAGAAAACTACTGTGTGCTCGAGGTACTTTATGTAACTTTTAGTTAAACCGAAACGGTGGCACTAACCGGTGGCACAGTGGTAGTCGTGGCTTCACACTTTCGTGCCTCGTGCTGAAAACCCGATTATAATTTTTGTTTCGTTTTTCATTTATCTAATCATGTCCGCAGAAGATCGTTACACGAATATTCTTCAGTATATATTGAAATAACGTTGTCATTATTCGTCTACTATTTTTATGTCTCGTGAAGGAATAAAAATAAAAATAATGAATGAGAGAAGTATTTCAAATTGTTTTGGGTGGAATTCCTGTAATGTATCTTGATTCAGAATCCATTGCGCCAGTTTTCGGTTAAGTGATCCATTATGCATGGTTTGCCGCGAAACCATAGCCAAGGTGTGAAATCTGTAGGAATGTTAACGACATTCCTTCAGAGAATGTGATTCATACGGGGGATGGTACTATGGCAAACCTGCATTAACGCCACGCTCGTGGTGTGCGGAACTGTAATGATTAAGTGTTTCTACGACCAACGTCATCCAAGGAAATGCACCAAATCTTCCTGAAGGATAAACTTAAGAATAAAATATTAGAGTTAATACAAGAATTGACATAAGAATGAAACTTCAGAATATGATAATTTAAAGACTCACTGAAACTACGGTACACGCGTATATTATGTAATAAACTTGTGACATTGTGAAATGCAGTTCTTATTTTACAATTAATATAGCATTCTTGTATCCCTGAACTTCAAAAGAAACTCATGTATAGTAATCTCCTACGGACATGATTAGATAAATAAACAATCAAAAATAATTAAAATGATTAAAAAGAAAAATCTGATTTCGAGCATGGAGTGCAAAAGTGAGAGACTGAGGCGCTAGCCACAGTGCAGCCTTTCGACTGAGATAATGACTTTCTAAAACACAACAAAATTACGTCGAAAACTTCGACGGTCTTTTTCTCAGAAACTGTCGAGTATCTACGGATAAGCCCATTCACATCTCTGCTTATTTTGACTCCTGTTGCATAGAGCGAAGCTTCTGAAGTATCGGATTATGGCACTTGCCGTGTTCTCGTTAGCGGAGTTTCCCTGTTTATTCGCACAGGTTACGAGTAGCTACAGTAACCGACTGTGGATGTCGAAGCACAGAGAACATTCTGTTTTTCTGGTGGTAGTAGAGTGACAGGCATAGTACGCGTAAAATGCCGTGTCCGCTAGATGCGCAGTCGGCTGGGGAAGCGCGAGGAGAGCGGCAGTGGTGGGGGGTCGCTCACAAGGGTACCTCCCCATCGCACCCCCCTCACATTAAGTTATAAGCTGGCACAGGGATAGGCCTTGAAAAACTGAACGCAGATCAATCGAGAAAACGGGAAGAAGTTGTGTGGAACTACGAAAAAAAATAAGCAAAATATACAAACTGAGGTAGTCCATGCGCAATGTAGGCAACATCAAGGAATTTATGAGCCTACGAGCGCCGTGGCCCCGTGGTTAGCGTGAGTAGCTGCGGAACGAGAGGTCCTTGGTTCAAGTATTCTCTCGAGTAAAAAGTTTATTTTTTTATTTTCGGACAATTATCAAAGTTCAGGCACTCACACATAATCAACTTCGCTCTCCAAAATTCCAGGACGTGTTCAAATTTGCTTGGACATATGCAGGATTTGACGGTCTACACACGGAAACATTTGAAAACGTAAAAAATATGTTTTGACAGAGCACAGGGAAAATTGTGCGACTGTGAAACTGTTAAATTCATTTGTTGCAGTTTATGTGACAAACTCTTATGTTTTCATCACTTTTTTGGGAGTGATTATCACGTCCACAAGAGAACCTAAATCGGGCAAGGTAGAAGAATCTTTTTACCCATTCGTCAAGTGTGCAAGTTAGGTGGGTCGACAACATATTCCTGTCATGGGACGCACATGCCGTCACCAGTGTCGTATAGAATATATCAGACGTGTTTTCCTGTAGAGGACTCGGTTGACCTATGACCTTGCGATCAAATGTTTTCGGTTCCCATTGGAGAGGCATGTCCTTTCGTCTACTAATCGCACGGTTTTGCGGTGAGGTCGCAAAACACAGACACTAAACTTATTACAGTGAACAGAGGCGTCAGTGAATGGACAGATCGTAACTTTGAGAAAATAAAGAAAGTAAAATTTTCACTCGAGGGAAGACTCGAACCAAGAACCTACCGTTCCGCAGCTGCTCACGGTATCCACGGGACCACGGCGCTCCTGAGCTGACGATCTCCTTGATGTTGCCTATCTTGTGCATGGACTACTCAGTTTGTATATTTTGCTTATTTTTTTCATAGTTCCACACAACTTCTTCCTGTTTTCTCGATTGATCTGTGTTCAGTTTTTCAAGGCCTATCCACTGTGTCAATTTATAACTAAATCTGAGGGGTGTGCAATGGGGAGGTACCCTTGTCAGAGCGCTGTAGGGGAAACGCAGACGGCTGGAGAGGAAGTGCCGTTCTAAACCCAAGCCTACATCCACATTTTTTGTAAATATTAAGTGGAGCTCCTCCACGCCCACACTTTCACAGTGATCATTCAAAATGATCTACTGTCACCTTTGTTTCCGTTAGAATCTAAAAAGAATTCCTCCGAAAATAGAGCGACTTATTTTCGTGTGGCTTGTTAACCATTTGTAACTTTCAGAGACCCATTATGAGTGGTGAATTTTGAGTAAACCCTACACATTTCTCTCGTTGTCATGTGAAAAATTGCTTCTTTTGCCAAAACACAGCGGAGTTATTGTCTCATCTCACTAACATGTTTTGGAGTCACAATTGCGTGGTTTATTAGGTTTATTAAGTGAGGAACTGACGAAAAGTAAAGTCAGTAGCTAATGAAAAAGCACATCCTCGGTACAAAAAAAAAGGGGAATGTCTTCACAAGTGTTGTTCCAAAACACATAGTATTTCTCGTTTCACCAGCTACCTGGAGTCCCTAAAAATTAAATTATTTTACATAAAAAGTCTGTAGTTACTGGAGTAACGCGGTAGATAATGAAGTTGTACATTTATAACTTACCGCTACCTCTTCTACTGCTCGCTTTTGATGGCGGAGACTGGCCATGGGTACGTATAAATGATAATTTGCACAACGGGTATTTTATGATACTGAAGTCGCTCTGATACTTATACGTCCCCCAATAGAAGTACGTTATTCTCAGTACTCAGGTAACTTGTCGTGTGATAACCTGACTGTTTCCTAATCGTATCCTGTGGATCAGATAGAATATTAGGTTACGCTAACAAATCCATTTCTCTTTTAATGAAGAGATTATAACAGGTATAAAAATGTATATATGAGGCAGGATTAAATGTTACAGGCGATACTATTTACTAAAGGATAAATGCAGTGATTTTAATACATTTACTCATTACAAACACAACTCAAATACACTCTAAAATAATTACAAATCTCATGTTCTACTTGCATTAATATTGGCACTTCAGCTGTCTAGCTCTGCCTTATAAGATACTCGTGATATGTGGCTAGGTGCGGAGTAACTGACATCCCCCGTTGTACGGAATAGCAAGAAGGAAGTACTACCTCAATGAGCAATACGAGACCTCGGTTCAGAACGGAGTAGAACACGTAATTTAACAGAGTAAATTTACTTTCTTACACACAGATGCATAAGCACGATCATCGTAGTGATCAGAACCTCTAGCTGTAGAACTTATCGCCTCAGCGAGATAATAGTAAAATTGTACTTCACCAAAAGTACAGCCGTGGACCGCCAAGACGACCCTCTCGTTCCACGACCCAGCAACGACTCTCTCGCTCCACGTCCACGGACGACCTCCCTGCTCCACGTCCCAAGAACGTTAGACCTAACCTTCACTTTTTCCCAACTCGATGTCTTTTTTCCCCCCCTTAAATTCGGCTGGCGAATCATCTTTCCGGAAGGCGCTCGTTTCCGAACGCCGACCAATTTCAGTTTAGAATCCAGACCGAAGTTTCCGGAAGTTCTTTCTATGTCCGTAGGGAAGTCCGTTAATACTTGCTTCCACGTGTTATTGGCGGACCCGCTGCTTTCTCACGCCTGCCCGCCTGACACATGTTCCCGTTTAGCTTGTGGTTCAGCTCCCGGGCATCCCGAGAAGAGCCCCAGAAGCGGCTGCGCCGTCCTATGGTCCGAAGGAATGTGTGAGCTCCTCGTGTCCTTCCATTCTACCACGAGTTTCACAGCTCTGCTCGTACCCCAGTTACTCAACATGCAGACATTCTACAATAAATAACGTGCACTTGGCGATGTCAGTCACATACACGTTTTTACTGAATGATCACAAACCTGTCTTCTCTATCATTGAAGGGGCTTACTTGTCAAATTGGACGTAACAAGGTTTCTAAGGTGACGCCACCTTACACATTATAACTATGTGGTAAAATTCTCTCCCCTTTGCGTGCTATCATCGGCCAAAGCTCCCATTTCCATATCTGAACCATTTATGAGAAAGGAGGAGCGTTGTGGATATTTCACTCTGGCTTTATAGCAGAAGCGGCACGATCGCAAATGAGTGTCCTACATCATATCAATTTTCTCGAGATTAAGGACCTCTACCCAAGTCTAAAGAAAAATTCAGAACTTAGCTAAATTTCATACGCAACAACAAATTACGTAATAAACACCAAATTCAAAATCATAGCACTCTCTGTTTTTCATTGCACACTTTTCCGGAGTTTCTTACTTCCACGTAGATATCACAACTATTACCATTAACGTAGTGATGGGCGCATGAACATGACCTCATATTTAAAGCTGTAAGTGAAGCAGATATGAAACTTTTCTACCGAATAGTTTCTGTATAATCGTTTGAGAAAGACTATAGGTTGCGCGCCTCGATTCTGTCATCGCTGACCGGTCGAAAGGTTGAAAACACTTATCGACCTCCCGTTCCGAACAAACGAATGAACTCGCTCAGCGCTTTGGACGATAACTGCTCACTGGGCATAGGCCACCGTATCCTGCGTGAGCTATAGCAAGCCGTAGAGCGTTCCGCCTTCGTCGTAGACAAACTCTTAACAATAGTTGTGTTGCAATTATTAGCGAGAAAGTAGATTTTCGTTACGAGAAAAGAGGAGGAGGAGGAGATTAGTGTTTAACGTCCCGTCGACAACGAGGTTATTAGAGACGGAGCGCAAGCTCGGGTGAGGGAAGGATGGGGAAGGAAATCGGCCGTGCCCTTTCAAAGGAACCATCCCGGCATTTGCCTGAAGCGATTTAGGGAAATCACGGAAAACCTAAATCAGGATGGCCGGAGACGGGATTGAACCGTCGTCCTCCCGAATGCGAGTCCAGTGTGCTAACCACTGCGCCACCTCGCTCGGTGCCTTTCGTTACGAGTCTTCGTACAACGAGAGTTGTGTGGATATTATATGACAGTATTAAGGCAGTATTCTCATCTACTGTACGGGTCAACTGGACTGCAATGTGTCTTACTCAATATGTATCTGTCATCAGCGTCGCATATGAGTTTTGATATTTCATTTTGATCTATCCCACGATTAAGCATTATAGATTTGTTAGAGTAAGAGCTACTGCTTCATTCTTTTCTTAAAAATGTTTTACAGTGACTGACGGCTGTAGTGTCCGTGGAGGGAGTGAGATTGACACAAATTAGATTTAGGGGTCTTACTTCGATCGATCTTCTCGAAGAGTAGAAGTAGGCGCTGGCAGCTTCTGCAACTCCGACAGCTAGAAAGAGCAAGCCAATGCAAAGGTGCAGAATACGGAACCCTGTGAGAAGTGATTACTGCTGCAGGGTAGAATTCATAAGGACGTATATAGTTTGATAACTGAGAATCCCTACTGGCACTATCTTGCACCACTTTGTCACTTGAATCTCTTACTCTGGAATCTATCTCCCTGGTTGTTGCGAAGCAGAGGCTAGCGAGTCGTACTAAGTTCCCACTTCTGCCATAGAACGACACGGAGCCCAGCAGATCTCGACTGAATATAGCGTCCTCCTGACCCCCAATTTATAGTACCTTCGTGTGTCACGGAAAGCTTCGACAACGTTCTATACCTCCTCCCTGGAGGCTAACCACGTAGTTCGTATATTTCCATCATCATGTGATGAGAGAAAGCTCCTTTGATCCCTGTTATGCATTCAGCTACAGCGTCCAGCTAGTCACGTAACGCTATTTGTCTCATGGCGCCGCTTCGTTAGCGCTGGCCGTATCATCGACCAGTACTGTTGCAATGCTTCCATACCGGAGTGTACGTCTAGCTGCCTCTCCCGCTGAATAAGCTCTAATATGTTGAATTTGTACTCGTCGCTGGTTGAGATTCGCAACACAGTAATGGAACCTCAGTTCACACAAATATTAGTATGCAGCCCTAGAATAAGTACCAAAATGTTCATTTCCCGAGTGATTATCGTTGCCTGTTAACCACTGTCTCGAATTGACTTCAGGTTGATTTATGCTTTGACAGGGTCGGAAAACCAACAGTGTTACAAGTTGTATAAGGCCACAAAAACACAGCCACACAACGAAAGACGAGCAGTTGTGCTTTACTGAGGTGGCCACAGCCAGCTTCCTTTGTCTTGCGCAGGAGCTGTATTTGTATTCTCATACACTCGCCACCCCATCCATTATTTGCCACGCGCAACAGTCTGTTGTGTCGCAGTCATGTTAAGCATTCCAAGTTCTTGTCTTGAGTTCCAAAACAGAACAACTACTCCGGCTTACGACAAAGTTCCCTACGTTATGACTGAGTTTTACACTGTGAAAAATGCCATATTACACTTCTCCAGACGAGGACAACTACCTGCCGACGCATCACGCCTTTTTCATTCCAGTTCTGTATCTCCCATTACCCCCCCTACTCATCCTCCTTCCAACCTCACAGACACACACACAAAAACTGGAAGAAAAAGCGAATAGGTGGCACAGCAAAGTTGCGTCCACCCGGGACGGCGTCCCGCAAGTTTGTGACTCGCAGACCTGGTGGTGCGTCCCCTCCCCCGCCGCCCACAGCTTGCCTGACAGATAGCACCACTTGGGACCAACTCCGGCCGCTCGTGCTCACTGCAGAACTTGAGTGCCGCCAAGTCGGCCGCGCAGACTTCTGGAACCCGTCCGCGTGGCTGTAGGACGGCGCAGTCTCTCTCTCTCTCTCTCTCTCTCTCTCTCTCTCTCTCTCCATCGTGTAGTACGCAGTTGCACTCAGTGTACATCGTAGCTTTATGAGGATCATTCCTGGATATAGTGTTGCTTCCCTACCTCTCAGCAAAATAAAAATCAGTCACCATCTGCACAAAGTTTGTTTCACGTTATCGGTTAAAACAGACTAATCTGTCATGACACGTTTAAATCATGGGTAAGCCCATGTCAAATAGGAATCGGACGATGAAGACGTTGTACAAGGGATAAGCAAAAAATTTAAAAGTTCGTTAAAAACATTCTATAGTTGAATATCAACATTACAGAAGTCCAGTATTTGAGCAATAGAAAATCACATATCTTGGTTAAAGAGCAATAAACTGTGCCACACTGCAAAACATACTAATACAGGGTGAGGCAGCTAAGATAGGCCACCCCAAAAGTAACCGGATTAGATGCTCCAGACATTAGTTTCGGTCACTTATCATCCATCCACCAATTCACATCTTACGACGTCTACAAAGTTCTCCCTTTCCCGTTGGTCGATAATTCAATATCATTTTGGCAATCTGCTTCCTTTAATTTTATCAACATAATTAATTTCATTCTATTCTCGTGTATCTTGTCGTTAATTCAAAAGGATTTTAAATCACCGGCCGGGATGGCCAAGCGGTTCTAGGCGCTACAGTCTGGAACAGCGCGACCGCTACGGTCGCAGGTTCGAATCCTGCCTCGGGCATGGATGTGTGTGATGTCCTTAGGTTTGTTAGGTTTAAGGAGTTCTAAGTTCTAAGGGACTAATGACCTCAGAAGTTAAGTCACATAGTGCTCAGAGCCATTTGAACCATTTGATTTTAAATCTCAAGTTATTGTTTCATTCCTTATTTTATCTATATGTCATAAACATCTCAGTGATTTTCCTTTCTTCGTTACTATCCAATATTCTGACAGTGTACAATAGTGGAATCTGCCCTAACTTGATATGATTTTACTTGCGTTCCATTTCGTGTTTCTCTTCCCCTAATTTCTCCCAACTGTTCCGCAACTAGTTGATATTTATTAACATTCTTCTCAATGTCTTCGTCGTAGTTGAGACTAATATCACATCCTGGATAATTGAAGTGTCATACATTTTCTAAAATTTTCTCATTCCCTATTAGTTTCGGTCTTACTGGATTCTTTCCTATCAAAGCCATTATCTTTGTCTCATTTTCAGACGCAGTTAAGTTGTAATTTACCGCGCTTTGGCTCGATCTATACATTGCTTTTCTGTTTCCTGTGTAATCACCTGGTCATTATAGCAGAGCACTGAAAGTTACGCAAGATCCTATTTCAGTTCCTAACGGTATTTCACCTTTCGACGTCATAGTGAAGTCGTTAATATGTAAATTAATAAGGACGATGGGCTGCACCCTTGTCCAACCAAATGAACTGATGAATATATCAACAGGGTGCTTATGAAACGATTTTATTTCCAATATTTTCTATAAAAGGGGTATTTTCAACTTGTCAAAAGTTTTCTCATATTAAATAAATGCTAAATACGTTTCTAAGCCAAATTCGCAGTGTTTTTCAAAATTGTATGTTATTATGCAGTAAATAAATTATCATTACACAAAGATCCCTTTCTGAAGCCTGATCTTTCTTCTGAGACTGTTGCATCAGCGAGAGTTTGTGATCTTTGATTAAGAACTTTTCCAAAAATTCTGTGGCTTCCATTTCGTAAACTTATTTCACTGTAATTTACTTTTTTTTCTATTGCCTCTTTGAAATATCGATAAAACTTTTGTTGCATTCAATTTTTCAGTTACGGTACAGTTCTTTTAACACACATTTATATTTAGAATGAATAATAAGATTGAGGTACAATTTTCACCAAGTTACAGTGGATAATATGGCTAATTTTGACATTCGAAAGCAATTTGTAATCTTCTATAGTCGAAGAATTTCGATACCTACTGTGACACTTTAGAGAGACTTCTAAGAGAACGTCAACGACATAACAAGTACGCCAGCTGACCAAAAGGTATCAAGGTAACAGCGCCACAAAGCTCTATGCTGCCATCAGTGGAAGAGGTTTTGCAATCATCTGCCGTATTGTACCGAATGTAAGCGAACACACATCTCAGGTACGGTTCGTGTGTTTATTATTACGGCTGTCACACCAAAAGCTCAATATGTTGGCCTTCAGCATTCCTACACACTGTGAAGTGATTCTGTGGAAACAACACTGCACTTCGAATTTCACTTGGAGTTAACGATAGCACAGGTCCGTTTTATAAGGCATTTCATACCTTCAGGAGTCAGTGGTGTTCCCTAATGGACCTGTTATTTTAATTCTCGCCGTAGAGAAAAGTATAGAGGCGTTGCGCTTTGTGTGTTTCCAGATCATTGGCGTTTCCTGAAAAACCATCCCACTGCTCATCAAATTTACTCTTATTACATGTTCGGAAAGTGGGGGGCTTACGTCACGTTGGTACGACACTGATTGCCTTCCCTTATGTCCTGTGGGATGTCTTGCAATAGCTGCAGCAGCAGCATATTTTAGGGACTCGAAATGCCCATCAGTACAACAGGGACCAATGATACGTGTCTTAAAAAACGTGCACCAAACGTTAACGGACCATGTGCGTTGTTTTTATCTGCTTCTTTCACTCAGCGTGGATTTTAGCTGACAGTTAATGCGTAACTCAGAGACTGAGTTGCCCATGGTTTGTAAACCATGCTTCGTCCTTGAACTAAATTTTTCATAGATATACTGCATCACTTAGCGTTTTTATAGGTAACATTCTAAGAACTACTATCAATTTTGCAAGTCACAACCAAGAAGCTGCAAATGGATCGAAATTTGAAAAAGATGAAACTCGATGGGTTGATACGTCTCGTACTTCCTAGACGCCTCTTACTGACATTTGCATTGTGTATTACTGCTGCTAAAATGACGGTTTCACTTCTTTCGTCAGTTGTTGATCCTTTCGCTAGGCCTGTTTTGCCCTCCACTGAACCGCTGCGCCATAGACAGCCCACACCACGTCTCCTGGAACATGATCTTTGGGGTTAATGGTAGTGAATGCTACGTTTGCCGCTAGTGGCGGTGTGACCGTTGTACGGGAGAGACAGCAAGTAAAGCAGCACGGACAGCGCAGGTCTGCGAAGCAACGGGCTGGCTGTTCGTTCTGACATGCGTGTCATTTCAAAGTTTGTCCGTCTGAGCACCTTCCGGACAAGGACGACATGCACCAGAAATGGGAGTGGACACATTACTACTTTGCCCGACCAGATTTGGAACCGGGTGGTGAATTGTCATCCGCGCATCTCCCGGCGCCTCCCAGCTTTTCCGCTGTTCGCCACCGCGCAGCAGCTTTGGATGCTCGGTGAGCTACATCTGTTCGTTGCCTCGGCGGCGAGACCACGCGTCATTCGTAAAGACTGATCTCGCTTCCCGCTGTGAGCGTGGTAACGTGACTGGATCGGTTTCGGAGCGTGTTTGTGTCATGCTGTTTCTATATCGGACTCGGTTCTGCCTCGTATTGTTGTTGATTCCTGTGTCTGGTATATGATTTGAGAAGCGTGTCTCTCGTATGAAAACATAATTGCTTCAATTTGGTAATTGCTAGCCTTGCGATTGGACAATACGTTTCAAATTATTGGGGTTTTGTAAATTTTTATGTTGAATGTGTCGTTACTCGTGACATTCAAGTTCAAATGGCTCTGTGTACTTAACTTCTGTGTACTTAGCTTCTGAGTACTTAGCTTCTGTGTACTTAGCTTCTGTGTACTTAGCTTCTGAGTACTTAGCTTCTGAGTACTTAGCGAGTACTTAGCTTCTGAGTACTTAGCTTCTGAGGTCATCAGTCCCCTCGAACTCAGAACTAGTTAAACCTAACTAAACTAAGGACATCACACACATCCATGCCCGAGGCAAGATTCGATCCTGCGACCGTAGCGGTCGCGCGGTTCCAGACTGAAGCGCCTAGAACCGCCCGGCCACACAGGCAGTCACTTGCGACATTAAACTGCTTTTGCCTGGTATGTTGTACACTAAATCTCCAAGTCGCTTTCTTCAGTTATTTGGTTCCTCCAAGCTGATGCGCCTTACGGGGCAGATCTGCATATATTTTGGCGGGTTGCATTTCCAAGCCAAGATTTTGTTTAACGTAGATGAGTCCGTTTGCATCTTCCTTCCACCGATTCCAAGTGACGGTTAAGTATTTACCGTTTCCGCCTTCTGGCGTGAAACCGAATTACGGCTGAACTTCTTCACTGTTAGGTGTTAGTGGGGGTTGTTGCTTTGGTCGGTTACCTTTTAATCTCTTAGCGACTTATCACAACTGTTTTGACTACGGTGTCAGCGTGTAATATGACAACTTGAGTTCTTTTTGCGTGGTTCCCCCCGTCGGACGTTTGAGTTCTCCCTGGGGCATGGGGGTGTCTGTGGTGTGTCATCCTTAACGTAAGTTAGTTTAAGTTAGATTAAGCAGTGTGTAAGCTTTGAGACGGATGAGCTCGAGGTTTGGTCCGATAAGCCCTTACCACAAATTTCCAAAATTGTTCTTCCTCGTTTTACTTCAAAGTTAGTTCTCTGTTAATCAGGCTATCGATGCATGTTTGTGTCCTGGCATTTGTTACCACTGGTTATTTAGGAAAGTAGTAGTGTGGTGAGCAGCGCAACGGGCCTAATTTCGGGGATGTTCGTCCGGACCACATTGGCGAATGCGACTTTAATAATTTTTCTTCAGTTTTAATGAAATTCCGTTAGGTATACCTAAATTGTTTATTGTATTTTGGTCGGTCACTTTCTGAAGATGTTTATTGCTTGCCTGTTTCGAAGATTGTTCTCCTGTCGTGTTAGACTTCTCATAAAACATTACTTGTGTCATTCTTGAGTTTTCTACTTAACAACTTCACGAGATCGTTCTATGAATTATCAGTCCTTACACTGTTTTATTTAAATGGATGGTATTTTTTTGTCATGTCAAGGTCCTGTTGAACTAATTGGTAAAATTACTTTTCCTGAGTAATGTTGATAAGTCTTGATAAGAATGAAGTTCAGTCCTTACTTTTCCCGGTCCTTCCACTCTCAGGCAACTCGACGCTCACAGTCCCGTTTGTAAGGCTTTTCATCTGAATCGAGATGACTGGGTGTCTGTGTTGTCCTCATCATTTCATCATCATTCCTGAAAGAGGCGACATTGGCCTGAGCACAAGTTGAGAATTTGTACGGGCGCTGACAACCGTGCAGTTGAGCGTCCCACAGTCTCATCATCATCATCATCATCATCATCATCTAAGGCTTTTTTATAAAGTTTGCAAAGATAGATCGTGAGCACTGCGCACAATCTGGGTGCTCTTAAGCATGCAATCACACTTCTGCTCTACTAATTTGGTGACATTCTCCTTAAACGACATTAATTTTTTCGATTTTCGCATACACTGCGAATGTCTCAATAGCTGCACGAGCAAGCCCCACAGAACACCCACTGAGCGGCTTAAAGAGCACACGTATGCACAATAACAGCACCTGAGTTACGTGTTCGCTTACATTTGTTATAACAGAGCAGACGTTTGTGGAACCTCTTCCCTTACGATGGCCGAGTGATTCGCGGCGCTGTTATCTTGATGCTATTCGATGAAGTCTCGTACCTGTTACGTCGTTGCAGTTCTCTTTGGGGCTTCTTTCAAATGCCACAAAATTGTATAGTTCCATTAGCAAAAAAAAAAAAAAAATAAAAAATAAAATTCAATCCCTTAATTGTTTGCAAACTTCAGGAAATTCGCCCTACTGTCCGCTGATACTCGCCGAACACCATACCTCGAGGTATTTGTCCGTTCTGGTTCTGGATATTTCTGCAGTGGCCTGTGTTTGCCGCCTCACCCTCTGTAGAGGATGAACATAGAGCAACATACAGCTTAAAGAGAATCCACCAAGCCTACACTACAGGCAAAGCCGGAGAGTATGGTACCTCATTAAGCATACAAAGTGGTTACCGTAAGCACACAAAAAGTTAGTAACACATTAGATCAAATGCTCAGTGGCCAATAAAGTCCAAAAATAAAATTACGTATTAGGGCACGACATAAAAGAACGTAAAGAATTTTATTGGAAAATGATGATGGTACCAACGGGTGTTGAGGTAGCGGAAATTTATTGTACTTTCCGTGTCCTGGAGACGATTGTGGCTGCTGGACACGAGTTTGCGGAAACTGAAGGTAAGTCGGCTGCACTCAGGTCACCGGAAACTTCCTACCAGCAAGAGAGCGGGGAGGGGGGGGGGGGGGTCACAGCGCGCATCTAGGAGTTGAGATCACATGCGGAACGCTTGTATATGGCTCATGAAAAAGTCGATTATATTGTGGCATACAAACAGTTGAAAGATATTAAAATTTCATAACATTCGCTTAATACAGGCATTTTCTCCAGTTTGCGTTTGACGATTATAGACTAATAGGTGCATGATAAAACATTAGGCATTAGTGCTTATTAAATCGAATATAATCTCGGAAAGAGTCACTTAAAGTATGTGCACTTGCTGGACAAAGACAGTGAAAATGTATATAAGTCAATTTTCACACATCACCTCAGAACTGAAGAACACACTCTTTTCCGGGTTTAGGAAATGACACTACCAGTACTACGTTTGTTTTCAAATTCCGGCAGCAAAATAGACAGCCTTATTTGAGAGGATATAAAATACTGACAGGCAATAGCAAAAGAAAAGTTATCCTGAGAAAGAGAACTTTATTTACGTTGCTGCTGTGGTCTTCAGTCCAGAGACTGGTTTGGTGCAGCTCTCCATGCTACTCTATCTTGTACAAGCTTCTTCATCTCCGAATAACTACTATATCCAGCATCCTTCTGAATATGCTTACTGTATTCATCTCTCGGTCTACCTCTATGACTTTTACCCTCCGCACTGCCTTCCAATACTAAATTGATCATCCCTTGGTGCCGCAGAACGTGTCCTACCAACCGATCCCTTCTTCTAACCAATTTGCGCCACAAATTTCTCTTCTCCCCAGTTCTATTCTGTACCTCATTAGTTACGTGATCTACCCACATAATTTTCAGCATTCTTCTATAGCACCACATTTCGAAAGCTTCTATTCTCTTCTTGTCTAAACTATTTATAGTCTGTGTTTCGCTTTCTACATGGCTACACTCCATACAAATACTTTCAGAAAGGTCTTCCTGGCATTTGAATCTATGCTCGATGTCAACAAATTTCTCTTCTTCAGAAACGCTTTCCTTGCCATTGCCAGTCTACATTTTGTATCCTCTCTACTTCAACCATCATCAGTTATTTTGCTCCCCAAATAGAAAAACTCCTCTATTAATTTGTCTCATTTCCTAATCTAATTCCCTCAGTATCACATGATTTAATTAGACTACATTCCATGCTCCTCGTTTTCCTTTTCTTTATGTTCATCTTACACCCTCCTTTCAATACACTGTCCATTTTGTTCAACTACTCCTCCTCGTCCTTTGTTGTCTCCGACAGAATTACAGTGTCGTCCGTAAACATCAAAGCTTTTATTTCTTCTCGATTGATCTTAATTCCTACTGGCGTTACTTCTCGACCTAATCGCCCTGCAGACGCACACATTTTTCACAACGGTGACGCCATGATTCCATGACAGCGGCGAAGGCTTCTTTAGGAGTCTGTTTTGACCACTGGAAAATCGCTGAGGCAATAGGAGCACGGCTGGTGAATGTTCGGCCACGGAGAGTGTCTTTCATTGTTGGAAAAAGCCAAAAGTCACTAGGAGCCAGGTCAGGTGAGTAGGGAGCATGAGGAATCACTTCAAAGTTGTTATCACGAAGAAACTGTTGCGTAACGTTAGCTCGATGTGCGGGTGCGTTGTCTTGGTGAAACAGCACACGCGCAGCCCTTCCCGGACGTTTTTGTTGCAGTACAGGAAGGAATTTGTTCTTCAAAACATTTTCGTAGGATGTACCTGTTACCGTAGTGCCCTTTGGAACGCAATGGGTAAGGATTGTGCCCTCGCTCTCCCAGAACACGGACACCATCATTTTTTTCAGCACTGGCGGTTACCCGAAATTTTTTTGGTGGCGGTGGTGGTGAATCTGTGTGCTTCCATTGAGCTGACTGGCACTTTGTTTCTGGATTGAAAAATGGCATCCACGTCTCATCCATTGTCACAACCGACGAGAAGAAAGTCCCATTCATGCTGTCGTTGCACGTCAACATTGCTTGGCTATATGCCACACGGGCAGCCATGTGGTCGTCCGTCAGCCATTCGTGGCACCCACCTGGATGACACTTTTCGCATTTTCAGGTCGTCATGCAGGATTGTGTGCACAGAACCCACAGAAATGCCAATTCTGGAGGCGATCTGTTCAACAGTCATTCGGCGATCCCCCAAAACAATTCTCTCCACTTTCTCGATCATGTCATCAGACGGGCTTGTGCGAGCCCGAGGTTGTTTCGGTTTGTTGTCACACGATGTTCTGCCTTCATTAAACTGTCGCACCCACAAACGCACTTTCGACACATCCATAACTCCATCACCACATGTCTCCTTCAACTGTCGATGAATTTCAATTGGTTTCACACCACGCAAATTCAGAAAACGAATGATTGCACGCTGTTCAAGTAAGGAAAACGTCGCCATTTTAAGTATTTAAAACAGTTCTCATTCTCGCCGCTGGCGGTAAAATTCCATCTGCCGTATGGTGCTGCCATCTCTGGGACGTATTGACAATGAACGCGGCCTCATTTTAAAACAATGCGCATGTTTCTATCTCTTTCCAGTCCGGAGAAAAAAAATCGGAGGTCTTAGAACTTGAATGCACCATGTACCAACTGAGCTACCCAAGCACGACTCATGCCCATCCTCACAGATTTACTTCCGGGTACAACCACTGCTTCCCTTTCATGCCCCACCATTCTAATAACTGCCATCTGGTTTCTGAAGAAATTGTAAATAGCTTTTCTTTCCCTGTATTTTACCTCTGCCATTTTCAGAATTTGAAAGAGGCTACTTCAGTCTAAATTGTCAAAAGCTTTCTCTAAGTCTACAAATTCAACAAACGTAGTTTTCCCTGTCCTTAATCTATCAGAAAAAGAAGAATCGTAGTACCCTATCATTAAAACATCAGTGAGTCACTCTTGGAATCTGCTAACTCATACGAATACAGTGGTGTAAGAATATTGTGATGGGCAGAAGGAGAGGTGGGACATCCAGTTATTTTGGAGCATCAGTTGTCGCAGTTACCGACATCTTAATAAGTTACTGGTAACAGTTACTGGCAACAGTTACTGGTAACAGTTACTGGTAACAGTTACTGGCAACAGTTACTGGTAACAGTTACTGGTAACAGTTACTGGTAACAGTTACTGGTAACAGTTACTGGTAAGAATTATTTGTAACGTTCAGTTATTTTTACTTCTGAACTCTACAGACTGGGGTACAGTTAATTATGAGCACTGGTGAAGAGCGAGTCGCTAGAATCTCTTAACTTTCCTCTAGCCAGTTTCTGCACCAAATAGAAATCTTGTCAAGATCTGACTGGTTATTAGGGCAGCTTTTATTAAGACAGTACTTCTTTATAGATAATGCACCACCTGCAAAAAATCTGAGGTTGCTATTATCTGCAGGTCACATACGAAAATGCCGCAGCTTAAGACTGATAGTGTTTGCAACTAGTAAGTACACTACCAGCTGGGCGCAAATTACTGGATGACAGGCTGTCAGCAGTCGCTAGCCGTAGCCTCGCCACACATTGCCCTCGGATTGATTCGCTCGAAGTTGCCGCGGAACGATGCGCGCCTCCTGAGCGGCCGGCGCTGCTTGACATTAGCATCTTATTTGGCGGCTCGACGCCGCGGGGGCGGAAGGCGGCGCTGGTTCCCGTCCGCCACACACCCCCGTCACCCCTCACCAACTCCCACCTCGGTCGCAGCATGAATAATGAGAGCCCCGCAGCAGACATCCGCTTACCCACACCCCGCAGAGCAGCGGAACGGAATTTTTTGCCGGCTCCTTCGCCGAGAGATCACTTCATTAGTTCTCTCCTTTTTATTCAGCACTAACCACTCACGATGGCGCCTTGTTATACGAGTGAAGAAGTGGGAGGAAAACGTCGACAGCCAACATCGCCAGGTGAGCCCGGCACAGGCGAGGAGGAGATTACCATACTGCATTCAGTGGACTTCTGCGGCACAGAAATGCAGGGGCAGTGTCGCTCTGTATGATAATACAGAATTTTGGCCGTTATGAGCGTTTTCATCCGAACTTATAAAGAGAAACCTTGCACCTGGCTCAGCGTGCTGTCTTTTTTCGATTGCATCTCATAGTAGTTAGTGTAGGTAATGAACTCTAGAATGGACCACGAGTTTCTTTGTTTGGGACTCCTGATAGGGGCCTCTATTTCTCACAAGCGAATGAAGGGCTGTTTTGTTCAGAAAAGGTCGTGCCTGCGTTCTTTCCTTATCGAATTCTTCTACGGACACTCAGTCAGGTGTCTGAATATCGGCGGAGCTGAAACTAGAGAAGGTAGTGATTTTTGACTCTAGGTTCTGGGGCGAAGTCAGCGTCTACCTCAGCCCAGAGGTGTTATTGCCCACAACGTTCAGGAATGTTATTACGAACAAACTATTGCCCCACAGATGTTGCTTGATAACAGGTTGCATTGTCATGCTGATGCAACAAATTATAGTCTACGAATTGTACCTTTAATTTTTGCAGTAAATAATGTAAAATGTTTTCATATCCCTCGGCAATCAGCGTTTTCTTCAGCACAAAAATGAGACCACACACTAACCTCGAAAAATACGCCGTCTCCGCCTCCGTACATCAGTGTCGGCATAGCTCCGGAGGGCATCTAATGTCCTCCAGTCAGTTGTCACACCAAAATTCTTCAGTCGGGTCTTAACCATTGCTTAGCACTGAAAACAGAAATGCGTGACTATGAGGAGCTGCTCGAGCTTTTTACCCAGTCTTTTAAACCACCTACTCTGTCATTGTGCCAACTGAACTGCTGATACTGCTTTGGAGCTCACGAATGATTCCCACTGCTGGATCCAAGCTATTTTTTTACACCTACGCTCCGTAACGCTCGACAGTTTCTGTCCACAATGGCTGGTCTTGTCTGGTCCTGATTTAGCTATGGTGCCTCCTTCGTGACCCCACTTCAGACACATTACCAGCAGTCGACTTAGACAACTTTAGAAGGGTTGAAGTGACAATGATTGATTAATTACTCAGGTGACGTCAAATGTCTCGTTCACGTTGATAGTCACAGAGCACTCTTGAGCAGCCCATGCTGCTTTTACTGCTTTTCTATTGACTATAAAAGTATTCTCCAGCTCCTTTTGTGATTTCGGGTCGGATTCTGTCGTTTTCATTTCGCAATATGTATGCGGGAGGAAATAATACGTCGCTATACTGTTCCTGAAAAGCACTGTCTCGGAACTTCAATAGCAAACCGTGATGCACTACGCCTCTCTCGTAGCGCCTGCCACTGGAATACGTTGATCAACTCTTTAACGGTCTCGCCCCAAGTATACCGATTCGGGACGGAAAGTGTCGCTCTTCGTTGGAACTGTTCAAACGGTCCACATGGATCTAAGCACAATGGGACTTTGCAACTGAGGTCATCAGTCCCTTAGACTTAGAACTACTTAAACCTAAATAACCGAAGGACATCACATACATCCATGCCAGAGGCAGGATTCGAACCTGCGACCGTAGCAGCAGCGCGGTTCCGGACTGCGTTGGATCTGTTCTCTCTCTTTTATTAATCTCAATTCGAAATGGTAACAGACAGTTAAGCAATAGGCAACAATCGGTCGAACGAGTGTTCTGTAGGCCACTTTCTTCGCGAGTGAATTACATTTCCCGAATATTCTGTCAGTGAGTTTGTCTGGCAATTACTGTTCCCAGTGATTTGTGGCCAGAATTGCAATTGTACAGTTTGTACGCACACGTGACGTTCATTCTTGTTCAGGACCTACTGCCAGTTCGTGCACAAATAGTCGATCCCCGACAGGTCTTCCTGCGATATGCTAGCCTTCTGGGACTGCAACTTCCACATCGACAACAGAATTGCCAGCATCTAGTCTCACGGAGCCCCCAACGTTTCCATTAGGTCATTAACATAAAATATTAAGAGTAACGGTCGCGCAGCACACCCTTGGGGTATTACCATTACATTTGTTGGTTTTGATCTTTCACGAACGACATATCTTCAGTCTGCAAGGAAGCCCAGAATTAGCTCGTGTTATATTCACCACACAACACATCGGCGTGTCTCTTTCCTTTCCCATTAAAATACCGAGCGAGGCAAAATATTAAATTTTCAGAAATATTACATGTACAGATATCATTGATGGATGATTAGAACCATAAAATGACAAAGTTCGCATTTTTCACTCTAAAAAGGTTCTATGACTTCACATCTAGTCAAGCGACACACTTCCAAGCAGTAGTAAACATTGTTCCATACCTCTTGTAGCAAGATCCTGTCAGAAGTCATCACATCGATGCAGTCACTAAGCTGTTGCAGTTCTCTTGGCGGAGGGGGTACGTATACATGGTCCTTAATGTACAGTAAGGGTAAAACTCAAAAGGTGTTTGTTTCGGTGACCGGGGTCAAGGAAAAAAGAGTCACATCATCCTCACCGTTACACCAAATCCAGAGAGGCAGAAGTTAGTCATTTAACTAGCGACGAATATCGATTCTCCGATGAGGGGTAGGTCCCGTCTTGTTCGAACATGAAATTCTCGGCGTCTTCAGTCTGTTTTCAAAACAGTTGCAACAAACGTAGATAAAAAATACCGGTGACACTTTTCTCAAAGAATAAAAAGGGTCCATATAACTTCGTCTGTGACATGGCACAGAAAACATTAACCTTCGACCAATCTCGTTAGTGCACCACAATTTAATGAGTATATTCAGTGTTCTACACTCTCAGATTGTGGCAATTAAATTTTCCAGATAAATGGAAGCTTCTTTCGTCACTGAATATCAGCTTGGAGACATAATGTTCATTCTCAATAGCTTCCTGCATTGTGAAGCAATACTCTAGGTGCCAGAAGTAATATTCAGGTATTAACTGTTGCCCGAGTTGCAGACGATGTGGTTTTAAATTTAAGAGCCGTCGCGAAATTTTCAACGTTTTTTTCCTTCGGTATTCCCAGTTCGTGGATTGCACAGATGTTTACATTCTTCGACTGCGTACTACTCACCTTCTTCCCTTGCATCTGATAGTCTTGAGCCGGCCGAAGTGGCCGTGCGGTTAAAGGCGCTGCAGTCTGGAACCGCAAGACCGCTACGGTCGCAGGTTCGAATCCTGCCTCGGGCATGGATGTTTGTGATGTCCTTAGGTTAGCTAGGTTTAACTAGTTCTAAGTTCTAGGGGACTAATGACCTCAGCAGTTGAGTCCCATAGTGCTCAGAGCCATTTGAACCATTTGATAGTCTTGATCGTTCGGTGCTTTCCTGTTTACAGACACAACCGGTGTCCCTAAATTGTCGATATAAAGGGACAGTGCTCTGTTTACATGGCGGTTTCTTCCATAATTGCTTCTGAATGTCCGCTACACTGTTCTAACACATAAACAGCTTGCATATTCCGACACACAAAACCTCTTTCCTTGAATTAACGCCATTTTTTCAAAGAAATGCAGCTGGTAGGCACAGTGCAAACTCTGAGTGTACGGCTCTACTCTTGCTTTAATCATATTTGTACACGTAATACTTTGTAAAACATGATTTTTGAAAACGAATAAATCACTTACAGTAGCCCTGCATTATTCTGACGATATGTGAGAACGTTATCGTGAGAACTTCGTAGCGCAATTTCCAAAGATTCCTATTCTTCTCTGAGCAACTTTCTTACACGTTCATATCGGGTACAGAGCCTGTCAGGATCATAACTGCGCATCTCTCAATGCTTTCACCTTCTACTACAATTCTTAATAGAAACTCCAAATGCTCTACAACTGGTTGCCCTAGTCGTTTTTATGCGTTTTACAGAAGCTCTGCACGTTTCCAAAACTCTTCCACAAATACATGTACTACATAGACACTTTCGAAATTACAGATTTTATATTTTAGTCCCATTTTAAATTGTATTTCGCTAATATAGCGTCTAAGTATCCATACGCTATGATGAGCTTCAGTTACCCATCATTAATCTCGTATTCTGATTATGTCGGGTTCTTCCTCTTCGTTGTGCGCATTATCGTCCACTTGCCAGTACTTAAAGAAAACTGCCATCAATTTCACAGAAAGAAATACTTGGCAAAGTCTTTTTGCATTCTTTTATGACGGCCATGTGACTACATTTTCTCCTAATCAACAGCTTCGTCAGTAAACAGCTTTACGTGCTACTGACCTCATCTGCTAAATTGTTTAGATATATGCTATTACACTTCGTTAGAGGAAAACAGATGTTTCTCCAGACTTTATCATTTTGTGCTACACAATTAAATGATGTGAATGTTAATGAAAAGACACAACACCCGTATTTCAGCTATAATGATTTTCATTATTATTTTCTTCAAATTGTTCCAGTAAACTTACTCATATGTTCAACTTAGCGTAGGTGGTGAAACACGTTCTACGTAAAGTAGTACTATTTCCCTGTGACACGAACATCATCATCACCAACAAAGCCACAATTAGACAACACATTTCCATAAATTCATCAAAATTTCAAGTGGATAAGAACTTAATTCTAGTTCGAATGTCTGAAGATATCAACAAAGCCTTGGGGTCGATTTGTGGCGTGGTATTTCCCATGATCACTTTGAATCAATGAAGGCTATTCGGACGACTAAATCGACAGAACTACTTGAGCACCTCGAGTGGCGCTATGCCTGACGCTTGAAAAATACTGTATCCCACCAGGTCATCGTGACATGTCGTTCACGAAATGCTCTGTGTGTAAGCGATGACTGGCACCATGAACGCGACGTTCATAAGCCAAAACACTATGACCACTAGTTCATAAAAGCGATCTAGATCACAATGTATAATTTTTTATTCTGGCAGCCAATTTTTGGATACGTCACGTTGAGACACCCAGGGGGACTCGCAGCTCTTTGGCGAGTTCGTGCATGGCTACCACGGGGCCCAGCCTTCGCAGCATCTGTTCCCTTCCTTGCTGCACGTCTATCATCCTGCTGTTCTTTTCCCCTCCCTTGGGGAACATTTCTGGGATGTTCTTGGGAATGTTCCACACAGTCCGTAGTTGACATTCGATCAGTCTCATCACTGATTTGTAGTTAGTTTTTTCTGTTATATCCTAGCCAGTATTGCCACCCGAGCCCGCTGCCAAAAGGTTGGCAGCATCAAAGTCCGGACGCCATCCGCATAAGCAGCGCCAGCGAGACAGGAAATCGCCGCAAGTCTGCGCGCGCCACCGCTGGCTTCTGGTTTCTTAAGCGCTGGAGTCGCGAGCGCTAGGACAGTTCTGTATTCGCCGCTCAGTTGTATACTCGCCACCGAATTGTGTACTTGCTAGTCAGTTGTGTGTTCATCGCAGCAGAGTTGTTGTTTGTCGTCAGCCGACGCTGACCTAGCCGCTCCGACTCGAACTAGACAGATTTCTGTAGACACCGAGTTCACTACTGTGTTACTGTATCTTCGTTAATAAAGATAAGTACCGACTTTTATTTAATCAGAGTGTTTGGGTTTTCATCTTTCTGTTCACTGTTCCAGCGGACCGGTCGGCCCGCTATTAAAAGTGTGGCGGTGACTTCGTAAGCCGTTTCTACAGCGAATTGCTTGTCGCTACGAACACCGCCACAAAATTTTCTTCCTTCGTTCACCTTCTCCTATCCTCTCTCGTCCACCTCTTGCTGGACTGCCCACTTTGAGCCGCTCTGCAGCGGACTTCAACTTTCCCAGCACCCTATCTTTGGGGTTGGGCGACAATGCCTCAACAGCAACTTCAGTTTTACGTTTTATTCGTGAGGTTGGAGGTTTTAATGTGTTGCAGGGTGGCTGGCTTCTCCTTTTTTCTTCTAATGGCCAGCCAGCCATTGTCAACTGCTTTCTTGTTTTTAGTCTCTTCTCCCAGTTTCTTGCGTCTCTCTGTGGTTTTCTTGTCCTGTGTTGTCCATTGTAGTGTTTGTTGTATATTTTTCATTCTTCTGGTCCCCTCTTGCTCCTGTTGTTGTGCCGTATGTCTTCTTTGTTTTTTTTTTTCGTTCTCTTGGGGAATTTTTATACTGGGAACAATGGATCGACGACCTCGCCGTTTGGTCCCTTTCTCTCCCTTTTAAACCAACCAACCTTCATTCGCTTCCTAAAGACACTACTCGAGTTTTATGAAGTTTACATGGAACTTTGCGATAGTGCCTCTGTGTACACTGATTGCTTCCAGACTGACTGGTGTGCCTTCGTTATTCGCGCCGACGTGTTTCGTTAGTGACTTCCAGCACACTAGTCAGTATTTACATCACAGCTCTTCGCCCTGCCTGCCACAGAGTACATCCGACGGCATAGGCTTTCCAGTTGTCATCTGCTCAGTCTCTCTCAGCTCCCTTCAAAGCCTCTGTGCGCTGCACGCCGTCCATCCCTTAGTGTAACGAGTCCAGGAAAACTGTCACATGCTCACTCTTGCTGGAGCCACGGTGATGTTTATGTGGGTTCCTGGTCACGTCGGTGTGGCAGGAAACGAGGCTGCTGAATCTGCTGCCAAGGCTTCAGTCCTCGTACCTCAGCCCACTAGTTCTTTTATTCCCTCTGATCATCTCTCTGTTGCCGTCTGTCAGCAGGTAGTGTCAATATGGCATCGCCACTTGTCCTCCCTTCATGGGAACAAGCTCCGGCTTATTAAGGCTCTCCCAGCTTGGACGACCTTCTCCCGGCCCCCCTGCCACGATGAGGCCATTTCAAATAGGTTTCGTGTTGGCCTTTTTAGCCGTCGCCATTTGTTATGTGCTGCTCTCCCACCACTTTGTGCACGTTGCCCTCAGCTTTTAACAGTCAGCCATCACTCTGACGAAAAGCCGTTTTATTAGCCGTTTACGTTCCCGTTTGAGTTTGTTGTCTGAGTTATCGGACGTTTCAGCGAACGACGCACAGGCTGTCAACCGCGTTCTACCTTTTATCCGTCGAAGCAATATGGCAAAGGCCATGTAATCTTTAGTTCTGAACTTAAGTTTCTCTATTGTGTATTTCATTGATAATTCTCCACGTCCCTGTTTTTAGCTGTCTTCCCTGTAGCTGGATTTGACGCATAGTTGTTTATAACTCCTCTCTTAGTGTTCGTGTTTCACAGTTTTGACACGGGTGCGTATGACCCTAGTTGTTCTTGCGCCCTAAAGCAAAACAAAACAAACAAAACATCACTTTAAGACCAGAGGCTTTTATATAGTGGTGGGCAGGAAATCGCGTATCTGTTAGAAATCACAGTGATTGAGAAGTCACAGATATCACAATAACAACTTTACAAATTCTAACTGCGATTTCAGCCACAGTTAGCAGTCGCAAGTAGCATTTCACATTCAACGCCATGAGCCATCTGTTGGCCGAATTCCGTACTGCTTTCTGCGATTTCAGTGACCAGTCGCGGCTAGAAGTCGCAAGTAGCGACTAAAAAGCGCAGTTAGCAGTGCCATCTGTTAAGCAAAGTTCGGACTACGCTCTTCGCTACCGAGTCAAACTGCTATTTCTGTGACAAGTCGCAATTAAGAGTCGCAAGTAGCAACTAAAAAACGCAGTTAACATGTGCCATCCTTTGGCCGACGTACGTACTTCGTTATAAGAACCTTCAGCATCACGAGATCGATGTGCTGTGTGTGCATATGAAGGGCTTATTTCAATAGTGGCACAAGTCCATTTTTGTTCATTTTTAAATACAGAGTTGTAAAGTTAAATGAGCGCTGAAAAATCTGCAATTGAGATACCAGAAATATTCAAGAATATGGCTTCTTGCTACAGATGAACCTTTATTTATGTTTGTTTGGATCATTAATTTCAGAAGAATTATAGGCAGAAAATTGGAGGTAATGGACTTGTACCACTATTGAAATAAGCCCTTCATATTATATGACGACATGCACATTCAGCATCAGTTATGGTTGGTCAAACACAGTTGTGACTCTGAATGTATTATATTAATAAGAAGCGACAGTGCCTTTTTCTCCTGAAAATATCAAGTAACGTAACAAATGTGTTTGATCCTGCTTCCAATATGACAGTTTTGGTCAATACTCCACATGCCTACAGGAGTTTGCAATGTTAACACAGCAGAACTCAGACATCTGTATAAGCGTAGTGAAATGAAAACAGTATTATTGAGTCATTCGAATGCCTCACTTTTGTTCCGACACAGTTCAAGACTTGGGTGAAAAGTTTTACACCTGGTGTTCTACATGGCAACTTCACACACAAGAACTTTTTGCCGACACTACTACCACCTACATAAGTAAGCTTTTCCTGTGTTACTTTCAAGTAATGCACTTAAGCTATTCCTGATTTAACTGGAAGATCTGTACTTCCCACTTTCATATCAACAGCCTCAAAATGCATATTGTAGACTTCGGGATATGATACAAGTGTCAGTGTCACAGCAAGATTATGGAGAAAGAGGGGGGGGGGGGGGCGGCATGTCACTCTCCAACAAGTGTTTACCAATAAATAAGTGGCGGAATATTACGGGTATAGGACGGCTTAACATGTGGAAAATGAAATTTTCATTATTCACTCACTGTACTTAACATTTATTATTCCGTTAAAATCGCACAACTTCAATAAAACACAGTTTAATCACTCATCTGCACACTTATTTCACAATTATGTCACTTTTAAACTGCAAATCCTCTAAGAGCTCTCTTGAATCTTCACGAGTCTCTCCCAACAGCTTTGATGTGGGTAGATACGTACAGCAACCAGTAATCAGAGTCAGAACTGTGTCTGCAAAATCACAAGGATTATTAAACAACTTTTGCTGTCACTAATTACAAGCAATATAATTGACAGAGTAGATTGCTAATATTTGCTGTAATGAAAGCCACTCAATGGGGTATATTTCACATTTGCAAGAATGATCTCACTGAAGTAATTAAGTCCATCGAAACACTTAGAAACTAACCTCTCGTCTGACGAAAACGGTCTAAAGACGCAGTGGCAATTGCTCCAGATCTGTTGACAATGATATTTTGAGTTATCACTTTACTGAGTGACTGAAATGTAGTTCGGGTACCTGAGAACATAACAATATGTTAGAATTCATTTTCTCAACACGAACTACTACGGTACTGTATGGCTACTTACATATTAATTACACTATTAATATTTTCACAGTTGTTTCTTTTATACAAAATTAAAGCCAACGGAAGAACAAGCGTAAAACATACCTACCAATGACAGGTTTGTTGAGATGCAATTTTCTGTGTGGACAGATGTAACTTTTTCATACGGTGTTAAGTCGCGGGAGTCGCGGGAGTATACACGACCTAGGTTTCTTAACTTCGACTCTTAACTGCGACAAATCACAGTTAAGAATAACAGATACTGAAAAGTAGCATTCACAGAAATCACTGATATTGGAAAATCGCAGTTTGGCCCATCACTACTTTTATATGAACACAAGGGTGTCAGAAATTATGACCACTACCCACCGAGTGACTGAATGCTGCCTTATAGCGTTGTGGTCACGTGACACTGGGACGTTGTGGTCGCATCTTACTGTACGGAACGTCTATAAAGGGAGCAGAGCCGAACAAGAAGTCTTTATACGGGCAACAAATCGTGAAACACTGACACTATCGACTTTCACAAAGAGCAGACTCTTTATGTCCTGGTGCCTGGGAACGCACATCACGGACATGGCGAAGCTGGTCGGCTGCTCCCGTACTACTTTGGTGATCATGTATGGTAAGTGTTCAAAGCCACTGATAGGTGACAAAATGTTCAACGTGAATTCGACGCGCACGTCAAATCACACAACGTTGAGGTTGGGGGCATGACTCTCAGTAAAGATGGACAGGCCACAACTGTGGCAGACTTGATGCGAGGGTACTATGCTGGTGCATGAACAAGTGTTCGGAAACAAACAGATCAGCGCACATTGTTGAACATGGACCTCCATAGCAGGCGAATCTTTCATGTTGCCATTCGACCCAACGATAAAGTTTTTTATGATTGCTGTTGGCAGGGAAGGTTCGAAAATGGAACGTGGATCAAGGAAAAAAGGCGGCTCGCCTGGTAGGATGATCCACGTTCCTTTCCACAGGAGGGCAGTAGTCATGTCCGCAAAAGTCGTCACCCTGGAGAAAGGCTGCTCGAAATCTGCACCGCTCCACGGGCGCAGGCTGGTATTTTGTTATGGAGACATTCAAACGGGGCTCCTATGGACCTGCAGTAGCAATCTGACACTACGACTGCTGTGGAGTACGTGAACATTATTGGTAATTTACAACAGTGTAACTGTCTGTACCACAAGGCCAGAACCGTACTACAAAGGTTTCAGGAGCTTAGTAGGAAAACTACGTTGATGTCTTGGTCACAAAACTCGCCTGACTTTAGCCCGATAGAACAATTCGTGCCGGCCGCGGTGGTCTAGTGGTTCTAGGCGCGCAGTCCGGAACCGCGGGACTGCTACGGTCGCAGGTTCGAATTCTGCCTCGGGCATTGATGTGTGTGATGTCCTTAAGTTAGTTAGGTTTAAGTAGTTCTAAGTTGTAGGGGACTGATGACCACAGAAGTTAAGTCCCATAGTGCTCAGAGCCATTTTTGAACAATTCTTACTCTTGCTCCGCGTCCACAAACAACTAGTCCGTAATTTGTCGGAAATGCGTGACGCATGCCTAGACATCGAAAACTTTTCAAGAATGTGATGAATCCAGAATTACTAGTGTATTTCGTTCTAAAGAAGGACCTATACCAGTTGGCAATAGGTCACAATGTATTGGCTCATCAACGTATTCATAAGCTGCTATGTTATGCTATATTTTTTCCTAATGTACTAGATGAAATGCAGTTGGGCTAAGAATAAATAGCATGGACCAGGACAGTAATAGCTTGCTGTTAGTACAGTATACAGACTAAATACTAACTGCTTGCTTGTCTATCGCTGGTACGTACATTGACCTTCACACATCCATGAATGTTCATTTTCTTAATGGGATCTATGGAAACGATGCTCGATGAATTGAACAACACTGTTACTTATTATACCGGACGCCGATTCGCGAGGACGACTGTTCAGATCCGCGTCCGGCCATCCAGATTTAGTTCTTCCGTGATTTCCCTAAATCGCTCGAGGAGGATACCGGGATGGTTCCTTTGAGACCGCGTGGCCGATTTCCTTCCTCAGCCTTGATTTATTCCGAGCTTGAGGTTCGTATCTAATGACCTCGATGTCGGCAGGTCATTAAATCCTAAACTTCCTTACTTCCTTTTTCCAATGAACATGAGGTAATTGAAACAGCGTGTTCATAACCTTTATGTAGCACCCAGGTGAAGATGAAAAGACTCTGCTGGTCAGTTACGGGGCTCTCTCTGGAACATATTTAAAGGGTAATTACGAAATTCATAAAGGACCTTAAGAAATTCGATATCGATAAGTGGCAAAGAGAAATGTAACAAATGATACAGTGTATGAAATACAAACCCACAAAATTAGTTTGCAGTCTCTGTAAACGTTCTGTATTTTCACCCTTCGTCGAACGTCACACATTTAATCGGTTGTCCAATTCTGCTGATAATCGGACGGCCAAACATATCAGAAATGACAGGCTATGCGATGAGGTATCACAGGTCTCAGTAGTTCTTCGGTAGAAGTAGAACGTAAGCAGTATTCTTCTATAATCACACAAGAAAGAACAGTGCGACATGATGTCCAGCCAACGTGATCACCACTGGAGTAGTGTGACAAAACGCGGCCACAATACGGTATATCTAGGGACGTTGCACACTATTGGATGTTCAATTGTGCACTAGTTTGATAGGTAGACTTTTTGAGACTTCACATTGCGTCCCTCACACAACCCACTGTTTGACACGTCTGATCATCCATACCGTCCTCTTCACTTCATTTCGCTCTTATAATGTGATACATTCTGAAACACGCCACTAAAATCTTTTTACACTAACTGCCGATTGGTAACGGCTGTATTCTAGCATACACAATCTTGTACGCACCACCATCGGCTGCATGCCAAAGTAACCTTCAGGCACCACATTCGAAAACTACTTCGAGAGTTTTTTCACGTTCTATTTTTACTTGTTATGTTACTCATGACAATTTCTTAAAAAGTTTCATGGACTTTACAATTATCCTGCATACATACACGACCGGGAAACAAATCATCGCCATCAAAAAAGTAATTTTTTTAAAAGTGAGGTTACACAAAGTAAGGCTATATGATAACAAATTCAGGCCTAATGAAACCCACGTCACTATATACAATGTGTGTGTGTGTGTGTGTGTGTGTGTGTGTGTGTGGGTGTGTGTGTGTGTGTGTGTGTGTGTGTGTGTGTGTGTGTGTGACATCATCATTAAGTTTTTTTTAAATGTCACATTTCTTTGTTCTATGGAAATTAGAAATAGACTTCTTTTCACTGTTATAAACGTCGTACCGTCTGAAATACATCGATTTTAAACGATGGCAAAGGCGCCACAGCAGCTGCTGTAATGCAGAGTGCGACGGTTGCTGCAGTGGGCTTCAGGAGAATGCAGCAAATCGCATAACAGCATTTTGGCAGAAACAATATGAACGAATGGTGTCTGTTGTTTCGAAAGTACGTACACCATATAACTGATCTGCCTCGATCGACAATGAATCCACCACGTTCAGTGCGATCACACATTTACATACGACCTCCTGTGGGAATCTCACAGGAGGGAGAATGGAGGACACGGACATATAGGTGGCGCTATGTGGGACTGTGGATCGGCTGAGAGGCGTGCCGAGACATTCCAGGCAACTACGATGAATACTGTTACCTGGTGGCGCAGTTGTTAAGACAACTGCCTAGTAAGTGGGAGATCCAGGTTCGAAACCCGGTTCCTCACCCGTTATGACTCGCCACATCTGACTACGCATGAAGTCCCGACGCAGCTGACATCAGACGTTCCCTTCCCTTCGTCTTCCTTCCTTTCCTCTTCCTTCCTTTCCTCTTCCTTCCCTTCCTCTTCCTTCCTCTTCCTTCCTTCCTCTTCCTTCCTTCCTCCTCCTTCCCTACCTTCCTCCTCCTTCCCTTCCTTGCTCCTCCTTCCCTCACCTCCTCCTCCTTCCTCTCCCTTCTTTCCCCTCCTTCCTCTCCCTTCTTTCCCCTCCTTCCTCTCCCTTCTTTCCCCTCCTTCCTCTCCCTTCTTTCCCCTCCTTCCTCTCCCTTCTTTCCCCTCCCTTTCCATTCCCTTCTTTCCCCTCCCTTTCCATTCCCTTCTTTCCCCTCCCTTTCCATTCCCTTCCTTCCTCCTCCCTTCGTCTTCAATCCACATAAATAGGCAGAAACTGTTACGCCATTTCCATTACTTAGCAATAAAATTAAATTTTTGTTGATGTGATGTTTGTAAGTATTGTGCATTCCGGCCCATTGTGTAAACACTTCACGTAGTTGCGTCCCTGCTCAATTGCAATTGTCACACTCCGTTTCATTTTGGATGAGGTGGCAAAATCGGGTGGACCATGGTATATATGTAAGGTTTCTATAGGCTTGGCAGCCAAACACGATTCTTTCAGCGAGAATGCACACCAGGTTTTGTTTCCTCTCCCGGGAACGCAGGTCGCGCTGGGAACGAGGGTACATGGACAGAGACGCTGCATTGGCTATTACGAGCTGGGAATTTGGGTCGGCTGCAGAGCGTGTGTGGATGGTCGTTGTGGTTAAGGTAACTGTTCTAGAGAAGCGAAGCATCCAGGTTTGAGTCCTGACGCAGTATAGATTTTAAAATCGCGTTCTGATGCAGCACAAATTTTACACTCTCGTCATTAGTTAATTTCAGTGCCATAATGCGGCCGCCGCCTGAAAAAAAAAGGGTTCACTGAATACGAACAACAGTGTGTCCCAACTGTCGCATCAATACACAGCTCACCCCAGTGTGGCAGCAACATAGGCTGTGTTCTCACATACAGACCATTAAAAACTTGTTAAATGGCATTCAGTCATAGATCGTCGCAAGGATATTGCCCATTTTGTTGCAACTTGGTAATAGTCTTGCAGACTCAGTATTCGGTAATAGTTCTTGCAGTCTCACAAGGGGAGGCCGCCAATTGTGAAATTCAGATTCCATTCATACTGCGCATAATAAAAGCTCATCGACAGAGGTGTAATGTGGCAAAGCACCAAGATGCACTTCTCAGCCGTTGTCGAGAAAATCGACAGTTAAAATAAACCGTTGCGATGAAATACTCTCTACGATAAATAATTTTATACAGCGTCGTGGCGCAGCGGTAAGCGCTCGGGTTCGTAATTCGAAGGTTGCCGGATCGAATGTCGCGCCATGTAACTTTTTTTTTCTTTAGTATTTGTTTTTGTAATTCAAATGTGTGTATACACACACACACACACACACACACACACACATATATATATATATATATATATATATATATATATATATATATATATATATATATATAAAAAATTCCCGGCAATCATTTCCAACAATTATGCATATAATAAGTTGTTGGAAGTCGTTTGTCGAGGAAAAACTGGCGACTTCGAACATCATTATGTATTCCACAAACAAAGTTGCATTTCACAAATGTTATTAATTGTCTTCATAATGTTAACCACGTATAGTTAACGGAAGACGTAGAAACGGTATTCCGAAACGAATAAATATAGCGTAAGTCAAACGTTCGAATTAGAATAGAAACCCCACGAACACAAAATTGCTGTGGCAGCTATGAAATATAAACTCCGTTACTCGCTCGTTACACTTGAAGGACAGATGTTGAATGGGTCGAAACGAGCTGCCGCATAACAGCGTAGATGCCTGCTAACTTCGAAAGAAGGTAGATGCGGTCCCTAGCGCAACTTATAACATCATCGAAAATCAGTGCGGACGTGAGAGCTTTGGTACACCATGTTAAACGGAAAAATGGAGGCGGTACAATTGGAGAGCGATCCGCCTTCACCAACATGCATAAGCAATTCATTAATAGTTTATATATATATATATGAATTACCAAAAAGTAATAATAAAAAAAATGTTGCATGGCACGAGATTAGATCCAGCGACCTTCGCATTACGAACCCGAGCGCTTACCGCTGCGTCACCACGCTGTATAAGATTATTTATCGTAGAGAGTATTTCACCGCAACGGTTTCTTTTAACTGTTGATTTTCTCGACAACGGCTAAGAAGTGCATCTTGGTGCTTTGCCACATTACACCTCTGGCCATGAGCTTTTATTATGCGCAGAATGAATCGAATATGAATTTCACAATTGGCGGCCTCCCCTTGTCAGTAGAAAGACTGGGTTTGTCCTCTATCATGCCTCATACATGTTAAATTGGTAAGACCTCTGGTTAATTTCCTGACCGGGATAGTTGTTGTTGTACCACATAGCCTCATGGCAGTCGAAACTTGACAAAAGCATATCGCTTTTCTTTCGATGAATTTGCAGTCACACGGGTTAATAGCCTGTGCAATGTTGCGGCATTGCTTGCTTTAACCTGCAGATAGACCAACTACGACCGTAAGTTGTAACTAATGGCCTTCCAAGTCATAAAACCTGGAATGTGACCTGTATGACATGGCCCAAAGTACTACGGAACAAGCCACTCGCCAGGTCTGCGTCATATACGTGCACCTCCATCACTCGCATGCAAGCAGAACCTACTCTCATCGCTGACAATAGAGCACTGTTCCATTCTACGGTAGCTGCAATTGCGCGTGTCGTGTTGTTAGTGGTCGCCTGGCTAGAAGCATAGGTGCTCTTAATTTCGCGGCAACCAAACAGCTCCCAATGGTCGCAAATTACTAGTAGGTGCCACATGTGCCCAGATCCCTCACGCAGATGATGTCTGACCGGCCACCGCTGCTCGCAGAACGGGTCGATCTTGACGTGCATCTGTGCTACACAGGTGTCCAGAACCTGGTATACAGCGATGGGATTTTTCCACATACCGCTGCTGAACGCAACGACGCACTGTCAATATATTGTGCCCAACATTGCAGCAACATGTCGATACATCCATTCAGCTTCCCGCAGGCCCGCAACGCGCCTCCTTTCATTATTGTCCATCTATACGAATTTTGGACCCACAGCACCAAGCAACGGCCACACAAGAGGTCTCAAGATACCGTCACAATACCTGATAGCAGTTAAACCTTGTCGATTCACCCGTACAATTTCATGAGAGACTGTTTGAATGTCAATATAATCCCTGCCAATACCATTAAGGACCCTCCTCGACATCGGTCTCTTTCCATAATGTTTGTGTCCCGAAATCGTGTTCCACGTTTCCTCAAGATGCGAATCCGTCGAGAATCACTCCTCAGACCAATTCCAGACTCATCTTTGAGAAGAACATTGGCCCACTGTTCGGGCGTCTAGGTAATATCTTGATGACTTCACTCTAGACCAGGCTGTTCCAGCTCGTGGGCTCCGTTGTGAGCCGCGGAGCGCTCCCTGCTCCAGGGAGCCGCGTCGCTCCCTGTGACCAGTCAAGTGGGCCGGCACGTCGGCACGTGGCACGGCTGGCTGAGGCAGGCGGCAAGGCAAGGGTTTTGATCTGCCAGCTGCGTCTTACAAGATCGACAGCCTCACACTCTTAGCTGCTAAGACGTGGTGACGTGCTACACCAGGAAATACGATCTTCAGGAAATAATTAAGAAACAAATGATTTACAAGAAATTGCATCCTAAGTTTATTGGGCCTCTGTAGTTTGAAATTTTCTTTTCATTGCAAGATCGGAAATATCAGGCGTCAAAGTGTTCGCAGCGTTAATGCGGAGGATGGCCTTCATTGTTGCATCCTGAAGAAGCGATCGTTCCTTACTTTATAACTGTTTTCATTGCTCAGAAAAGCTACTCACATCAAAACGTAGATCCAAATATGCACATGATCTGAGCGGCATTGTTGTGAAGTTTGGGAAATGTTTTTTCTGTAATGAACATTACCATCGTGACAAATACAACGTGTTGTAGTACCTCTCGTTCAACAAAGTTGAATTTTGCAAATCAATAATCTCCAATTGAAGTGACGATGACAAGTCATCGGTGGAAACTGAAAAAGGAGTGCTGAACACCTTAAGTTCCATTTCCAAACTAGTGAGGTCGCGGAATCGTGTTTCAAACGACATGATGGGCTGCTTTAAGTTTGCTTGGTAATTGCCGAAAGTAGTACCTTCAGGTAGTTTTAAAGAAGCAAGATGATTGAAGAACGTTAGATGTCCATTACTCATCTGTCTCTCAAATAAACGTAACTTTTCCATGAACACTTTGATCTGGTCACGTGCATGTCAACGATTAGCTGCCCTTTGCCCTGCAATAACAGATTTAAATTATTCAGATGCATAGTTATGTCAACTAGGAACGCCAGGTCTGATATCCATTTTATATCTTTCAGACAACGCATTTCTCCCCCTTTCATTTCGAAATGGGTATTTCCTCACTAATGGCAAAGAAAACATCAAGAACTTTTCCCCAACTCAGCCAACGAACTGTACTGTGGTAAGATATATCCCCATACTCCGCTTCCACATCTTTCAGGAATCCTTTGAAGACGCACAAAATTCACACACTTCACGACATCTTTCATTACGTCCGCCCCAGTAGCTGAGTGGTCAGCGTGACGGATTGCCGTCCTCTGGGCCCGGGTTCGATTCCCGGCTGGGTCGGAGATTTTCTCCGCTCAGGGACTGGGTGTTGTGTTGTGTTCATCATCATTTCATCCCCATCCGGCATGCAGGTCGCCCAATGTGGCGCCGAATGTAATAAGACCTGCGATATGGCGGCCGGACCTGCCCCGCGAGGGGCCTCCCGGCCAATGACGCCAAACGCTCATTTCCATTTCCATCTTTCATTACGCCACCTAGCTGTACTGTTTCAGCACACAGTGCCTCTTGGTGCATTACAGAACACGAACTATGTTGCACGTTTTGATACCCTCCGTATTACGTATCCGTTTTTAAACATACGTCTACTGGTATGTCGTTCTTAAGCCTCGCTGCCAGTTCTCTGCGTGCAACGCCTTCTACCTGACTGTATTTAATTCTGTAAATTGTACCTCTTCGCAGAATTAAATACTTTATGACATACAAAACACTGCGGTCGACCATCCCTCTCAATGAATAGAAAGGTATCCTCCAACAGAGGTACAGAGCTCCCGCGGCTAGTCATAGCTGTCATTGAGCACGGATTATTACGGCTGCGTGCGGCCAGGGGGCAGTGAGTTCGCTTTCCCCCTCCACGCGGGCTCCGAGCTGCCGCAGTGAGCGCTCCGGAGCGCTCCGGCTCCCTGGAGCTCGGTTGGAACAGCCTGCTCTAGACGTTCCCATCCGTGAAGACGCATCAGAGGTACGCTTACAGCAAGTCTCAGACAATAAAGGCCACTCTGCCGAAGCCTTCTGTACACCGTTTGCTTCGATACAACAGGTCCAGTGGATGCTGTGAGGTCATACGCCTGTTGCCGTTTGCACTTACAGCCAAATAACGGTCTTCTCTTCTGATGTCACACGTGGTCGGGCCTGCCCTGGTCTTCGGGATACAGTTTCGGTCTCTGTCAACTGTAACCAATCTGAGAAACAACAGGACGGTTCACTTTCAACCACCGGGCCACATCGGTTTGCTACTGTCCCGCTTCCGCTCGTCCTATGGCCCGCGACAGCAGTGAGTCTGGCCTTCTCTATGCCACACTGCATCGTCTGTGACTGTGTACACAGCGACTGTAGATGGGGAGCTAACCGATAAATATTACCCCGTTTGACAGGTGCCGTGACGTCATCGCTGGCGTGGTTGCCCGTTGACCGGAATGCGTAAATGTAGACTTCCGTGTGGAACATCTGTTGACAGTTAGTACGATTATATTGTGACATAGACACAGGAAGGGGAAATAGCGGTTTGTTGCTTCAATTTTGGACGCCAGTGTAGTACACCTAATACCTTATATATGCCATTTTGCATATCCTTCTACACTACTTTGACCATATGTTGCCCCCTTGAGCGTCGAATTAACAGTTCCTGTATACAGTATCAGATGTCAGAGCAACATATCTCTTATTTTTTCTAGCATTTTCGTTTCACTACATCTTCGTTTCGTAATTTATTTCTCAATCTAATTTCTAAAATTCTCAGAGAGCGCCTCGATTCAGACACTTCCAATTCCTTCTTCGCCAGATTTTCGATGGTCGACGTTTCACTTGCGTACAGGGCTGTATTCCAGAGATAACTTATACTTTCAGGAACTTCCTTCTGTCCTGTATCTGTATAGCTGTTGTTAAGTCGGTCATTTACTGCTTTGATTGCTGCAGGGGCTGTTGCCTATATCTGTGACATTTACAGCACGGATGGTTTGAAAATGGACACTGGTGTCCCGAACTAGTCACCATCAAAAAATAAAAAAGATACTTCTCAATATAACTTATGAAGAAGCTGCAACCATTTATTTCTATTAAGACATATTGCGGAACTATTTTCCACCTGCAGCATGCTGCAAATTTGTAACCTTCCATTATTGACCGCACTCTTACTTCATGGAAATAATTTTGTAAATGGGCGCGCGACAAAAAAATGCGAATTATGATTAATACGACCTTGTGACGTTTAAGGGGAAGAGTGCAACAAATTATGGTGAACAAAATTACGGTCGCCCATACAAGACGGACGTACACTATTTTGAATAATCTTATTACTGCGTAAATGTTGTTGTTGTTTTGGTGGTCTTCAGTCCTGAGACGGGTTTGATGCAGCTCTCCATGCTACACTATCCTGTGCAAGCTTCTTCATCTCCCAGTACCTACTGCAACCTACATCCTTCTGGATCTGCTTAGTGTATTCATCCCTTGGTCCCCCGTCTACAATTTTTACCCTCTACTCTGCCGTCCAATACTAAATTGGTGATCCCTTGATGCCTCAGAACATGTCCTACCACCCGATCCCTTCGTCTAGTCAAGTTGTGCCACAAACTCCTCTTCTCTCCAATTCTATTCAGTACCTCCTCATTAGTTATGTGATCTATCCATCTAATCTTCAGCATTCTTCTGTAGCACCACATTTCGAAAGCTTCTATTCTCTTCCTGTCCAAACTATTTATCGTCCATGTTTCACTTCCGTACATGGCTACACTCCATACAAATACTTTCAGAAAAGACTTCCTGACACTTAAATCTATACTTGATGTTAACAAATTTCTCTTCTTCAAAAACGCTTTCCTTGCCATTACCAGTCTACATTTCATATCCTCTCTACTTCGACCATCATCCGTTATTTTGCTTTCCAAATAACAAAACTCCTTTACTACGTAAATGTAGACTTCGGATAAACCTATTTTTCATTCCTAATGAACAGTTCAGGTATTTTCCAGTAATTAACGTCGTCTCTTATTTCATAACCAAAAGAAAATTAATCGAGTATTCACCTCATAATAAGACAGTGTCAGAATCTTAGATTAATTATGAACTAAGTGTTTGAACCGTGCAGGTGGAATTGTAAAATGATAAAGATGAACAGAGTTCGCATCTAATACTCAACAATGACATCAAAGTTTAGTGAAGGATTCGAAAAAAGAACCAATAGTAGGTAGTATGTACTAGGTAACACACACTGCATAACGCACCGAACTCAATATATTTAAACCAAATAAACTAAATGAGTCCAAGCACTGCAATACTAGCTAAATCAGTATATCGCCCTTAGACAATGAAGAAAAGAGATGGTTTGTAGGTGTCGGTCGTAACATGGCTGCAGTTCCAGTACTGAAGCACTTAAGTAATTCACACAAGTCTCAATAGGTGGGGCTGTTTGTTGAAAGCTGCACTGCACTTTAAATGATACCGATAGACATTATCGTTCAACATAGTCGCAAAGTCTGTGTAAACAAGTGTCGAAACATTCTACCAGTATTTCATTACCTTGATGAGATAAAACATTCTCTTGATCATGGAGCCATTAGAGAACCGCTGTGTAAACGTCCTCATTGTTGGAAAATATACGTCACCTCCCTCCCCCCCCCCCCCTTTTCCTTATACCCTCAGAATTTCACGGTGAACCTGTGTGCAGTTTACACGTTTTGTCATCAGGGATAGTACTTCAACTTAGGAGTATGTTTTCAGTTTCCATGCCAGTTCAGTCGTGTACCATCGTGCAACTGTTAAACGGCAGAGCTGTATTTTCAGCAGGTCAGGACCATGTACTCCCTCGTAACAACACGCCACTCGAGTTTTGCAACGGTAAAGCATGGGACGACATGTGTATCCTACATTCTGAAGTCAATATGAATTTGCAGTATGCCCTGGAGCTTATCTTGCACTTTCCATCTTCCAAGACATAGAATCATCTATCATACGAGACCTCTTCTACAACTTTTAGCTCCTTTGAGCTATAATAGCTCGCTCTTGCAGAAGATGCTTACGCCTTGTTCCTGTAAGACTCCTCAACCGTACCGTATTCGCAGGCTTTCTTTCTGCTCAATCCCCACCTTTTGCATACTATCTTCATACCAAAGAACGACATCCCACGGCTTGTTCCCTATCTTTTTTCCTTATCGATTCCTATAAACGGATCGCCGGTTTAAATACAAAGTTTCGGAGTAGCTATATATAAATTCAAGAAAACACAAAACAGCGTGATTCATTTACAGGAGATTTCAGCATAGACAAATTAACATACTTCGATTAAAGTATTACTTCAACACTAGTGTATGTATCATGTGAAGTATTGTGTTGCATGCTACGTACCATTTCAATACCGCGCCTCCAGGTAGCTGATATTCTTCTCTTTATATTTTCTTTTCCTTCATGCGTGTTGTCAGTGTCAGGTGGTAGCAACTTTATGCCCTCTAACTGAATTCCACAGTTTTTGTTGACATTACCAAGTGTAATTTCAGCTCGACGTTTATCGCCAGCCTATGTCCACTTGCAGACACAAGTGGTCTACTTAACGGAAACAGCAGTGGAAATTCTTCCGTTGCCACGAAGCGCTGCTACGAAGCCAGCGAATAAAGACCGCACAAGGCGGCGGGGAATTGAATGTCACGCGAGCCACAGGTTGGCACGTGTTACGAAAGCGCTCGGGAAAGAAGCCATACAAGTACCTACAAGTGCAGCTAGCTTTAACTGGCTACGACAATCACCGGCTTCGTGGTTAGTGTAGCGCTTTACAAGACACGTGTATGACACTGGTGGTTTTGGCAGTCCTCTTTGAGTTTCTGATGTGATATTTGAGGTGTCTAACAAATAGAAAAACTTCCGCAGGCAAGAGCCACAGAATCCATCATCTGATTCGTGCCGATATGTATGTTTCAGTTCAAAACATTTTTATATGTCGAAGTCCTTTAAGTGATTCCAAATTTAGAAACGATGAATATATTTCGTGCTGCTGTGGAGAACGGGGTGTATTGCTTATATTTCCGCACAGACTGCTTTCAGAATGTCATCAAAGATAGGCTGCTACGTAAGCGTGATGATACAAAATTGAAGGGCGATGATGCTTTTTTGCGAAAGAATTAAATAACTTGTGACGATACTCCGATCCCGATCGTCGCCGGGAGAATTTTGTTAACGATTTTTTTCTGAAAGCCTGAGTCCACCCGACTAACAACCACTTCCCGGACACACACATACACACATACACACATACACACATACATGCGTGCATGCATGGTATCCCATTTATCTTGACCACCCTAAATAACTGTTTGTCCAGATGCAAATTACAAAATATTTCAAGCAAATGTTCTTTAGCCGTCAGGGGGACATCAATCATGATTGTCTTCGTTGTAGCTTTGTTTTTTACAAAGATATGAACATCGTTGTGACTCTTTTAAATGGCACCCTGTATTTTTTATTCGGTAATTCATTTCTTCTCCCAAAGGCCTATTCAAAAGTGTATCACAGTGTACCATTCACTGAAATAAGACGTCATTAGTCACATAATACAACACTGACGTTGACGCTCCCAGCGCTTAGAGCAGGTACTCGGGGTAATGGAACACATGAACTTGCTGACGTTGACAGAGGACAAATGCAAACTTAAATAGAATGCACTCCCGTAATTCCGGCAACCATCGTCAGTTGCAGAGTTGTGTGGGTAGAATGTACACCAACGAAGAGAAGGTAGAAATGATACCCATCTATGGGGAATGTAAGTTAGCGGAACAGTAATTGCGATACTGTTTTCTTATGTACAGGTACATTTAGTACAGTAGTTTAGTCTTTTTAATTATTGTTGTGTCGTGTAGGCATACAGTAAAGGCTGTCCTTCCTGCAAACTGCATCGACTTAACGTTTCTTTTCTTATCATCATTATTGTTGTTGTTGTTGTTGTTGAAGGTAGGCGAAATGCTACGCAGGCAGCGGAACTGTACAGTGAGCTATATCCTGGCAAGAACCCACCTCCCCGACGGATGTTTTCTCGTGTTGTTGCGAAGCTTCAAGAAACGGGAAGTTTGAATCCACGACAACGCAATCATCGTAGCACTCGCACAGACGAAGTTGCCGAAGTTACTGTTCTCGCTTCTGTTGCTATGAATCCATATGTGAACACACTATAGCTTGAACACGAGATTGCCATTCCTAAAATCAGTGTACATCGTATTCTTACACGTCACCGATCCATCCTTACCATGTACACCTACATCAAGAATTGCATGCGAATGATTCCCAGAATCGTGTACAATTCTGTCAGTGGGAACAGTAGCAAATCCTCGCTATTCCGAACTTCTTCTCCAATGTTCTATTTACCGTTGAATGTTCCTTCTCAATCAGAGAACAGGTAAATACAAGGAACATGCATTATTCGTCCAACGACAACCCACGATGGCTTAGACAGGGAGAACATCAGTGTCAATGGAGAGTTAACTTCTGGTGTGGGATGATTGGTACTACAATTGAGGTGATTGAAACTCACAAACCATCCACCAGAGCGTTGTTTCACCTTGTATCAGCATTATCCTTAATTTATGAGCGTGAGTAATATATGTAACAAGTAGGCAGTAGGCATATGTAGGAACCAAGACGACTATTAGCCTCCTATAAGAGATGAATTGTCGGTTGGGAAAAACATTTGTCCATTTGCGAAGGAGTCCAGAAAACATATGGCCGGCCGAAGTGGCCGAGCGGTTTTAGGCGCTGCAGTCTGGAACCGCGCGACCGCTACGGTCGCAGGTTCGAATCCTGTCTCGGGCATCGATGTGTGTGATGTCCTTAGGTTAGTTAGGTTTAAGTAGTTCTAAGTTCTAGGGGACTGATGACCTCAGATGTTAAGTCCCATAGTGCTCAGAGCCATTTGAACCATTTTTGAAAACATATGATCGTGTTGAGAGGGTGAGAACCGTAAATGTTATCGTAAAACCTTAGTGTTTTCGCCGTTCTAGACGACTACCAGCGAAGACTATTAAGGTGAAGCTAATAGTTTTGCAAAGGTTGTTCAACTTAACATATTACGCACATTACCGAATTGGTTAGCTGTATTTAGGTATCTAGCGTAACGATTTTAGAAAATCACGGGGATTATGGAGGTCGCTGAAGGAAATTTCATCACTACTTGCAACGCATTAATATAAGAGGTTTATTCACGCAATTATAATTATCAACTCTAAAATATCAAGTTGCTTTCATTAAAATTGGTAATTGCGTCACTGTGATACAGTTGTAAATGTCTGCGTTTTAACCGTTCAGGAAACGTTTAACTTACATGATTAACTCTCCTTACTCATGAAACGGTGCTACACCTGTCTCCCTCAACCACGGAAAGAGGAAGGTGTCATTAGGCGCCCTATCAGCAAATTAGGAGTTGAGAGAAAATTTGATTGTTCAAAGGAGCAACACGTTTGAGTATGTCCTGAGCACAATGATTGGAAGCTTCGTCTTTACAGTTTCCCGTAAACTCGCCAGGTTTCCGTAACATACTCCAGCGATGGTGTACCCCTTAGCAGCAAATTCATTTTAGCAATACTTCATGACAGCCCCAAGAAGGGACTAGCATTACTTCTCCCGACGATGGTTTGATTTTCCCCTTTTCCCGGTGGTGTTGAATGCACACTTTTCCACGGCATGCTTTCTTTTGTCTGTATTTCATAGCGGTAAGCCCAGTAGTCATCCAGTGTGAATAGGCGGCTGAAAGAGTCATCTGGGTTGGCCTGACACAGCTGCAGCATGCATGCTCCTGCCTCAGCCTGATAAACGCACTTCGTATCCACTCCCACCTTGAAACATTGGAGTTTCAAAATAGGTGTGAGCAGCTACTGAACGCAATGGGTAGTAACTTCATGTTCAAAATTAGGTGCAGTATGTCAATAAAAGTTCCTTCTTCCACTGTCGATTGGATTATGACAGGCCAGTCTTCGAGCATCAGTGCCTCCAGCTCACTTGTGATACTGGTTCTGTTGTTCACATTTTCATTTGTTTGACTTCACCTCAAAATTCAGCACTACTGTGTCATATGATGGTAAAGCAGCGTTTTCCCTCTTCAGGCGCAGAAAACTGATTACCGTGGGGTAGTCTGCTTTATCACAGTGATGCAGTACTTTATTACGACACCTCTAGGACTGTGCTGCTATTGTGTGGGAACTTCAGTGTGTACGATGACTGTAGACCAATATCTGCAAAGGAACGAACGATTAATTACGTAATTTTAATTTTTAATTATGGAAATTAAAACTTTTACTGTCTATACGTGCCATATACGGGATGTAATGGGTATAAGTGTAGATATCTTTACTCGATGGTTAGGATGGTGTACAGAACAACATTACATCAGTTTTTATGCCATTTGCAGACTAATTATTATAGCCTTACATGCTGTTTGTTTTTAGGGTGGGCAGTATCTTTTAATACATGTGGCAAGGACAACACATTAATGCATATGCTCCCCTCGGCTTGAGATCAGGTGCTGAAGAACGGATGCGTAGACGCAAAACGTTTGGTTTATCCTGACAGTGATAGTCCACTTAGTGGTACAGTTGCAGCCATGCAGGAGACATTAGGTAGTAAATAACGTGGTGTGTTTGTGGGAAGACTGTTCGACACGCACACAGAGGGAGAGAGAGAGAGAGAGAGAGAGAGAGAGAGAGAGAGAGAGAGAATACAAAGAAAATCTGCACTTTCGCCCCTTGCACTTCGTGTGTCTGGCATTTGTTTCATCTTGTCTTCTAATCCAGTAAGGCATTCGGAGAAGTTATTGTAGGTATCACGGTGTAGGGCAGAGGCAACGGAAGGAATGAACCTATGGGGGGGTGGGTCCTGAGCTATACATGGATAGTCCACTAGATAAAAACACTGTGCGTCGAACTTTCAGTTTTTACCTTTTACAGGATCTAAGTAAAACAAAACACTTAAATTACCCAATTCACGAAGTGATATATATCAGATTTTAAGCAGTAATATTTGGAACCGATAAACTTCAGTCTTACAGTTCTTACTATACTGGACATTACAATCATCCAATTTTAAGATAAACTTTCCTTCGGAGTGCATAATGTAAAACATCTTTGCACAAATTCGCCAGGAGCAGTTGTAAAACAAATACAAATAAACAGATACACTTTCGAATGTATCAACGTTGTCCTGTTAGCGCGTATCGTCACTCATACAGTGTGACCAGAACTCGGCCTACTGACTTTCAGAGGCAGTAGTTGAGGAAAAAGAAAGATAAGTCTAGTAAGCAGGGGCTGTAAAATGCGTACCTTAAGAGCTAGAAGGACGTGTTTGTCTTCGCTACTGTGAAATGCATCTCTTCTACTGAACACATGCTTGTAACTATTAAGGTACGCATCTCAGAACCCAAGTTCAATAGACATCTTTTTTTCTTGTTTTAGTCCACACTGCCCCCTCTGAAAGTAGGAGTAGTTCTGCCTCACCCTGCATGAGTGACGATTGCGGTGTGTCGTCTTGATAAGATACAGAAATGCGGGATAGAAAAGCAGTTTGCAACCAGCATGCAAATGAATCTATTGTTCACAGCTAAATGTGTTGCAGGATAACACTGCCGTTGTTACATGAGAACAAAGTCTCGTTTTTACGGTACGGTAAGTAGTTTTAATGTACCTGGTTGATAACTTCTTAGGATTGGCAAATCTGATCCGTATGCTGGCATACATCGCTACGGGTGAGAGTGAAGAAAGTACTAAAGCTTTGACTTCCAGTAATATAACAGGAAATAAATTTAAAATTTTTTCAAAAAATTGATCTTTATCTTCAAAGCAAGCCCATCCAACACGGTGGAGTCGTACCACATCGGATGGGAAAAGTCGGTTTTTAATTGTTCTGAGGCAGAAAACCCCATAAAAAGCAAAAATTGACAACATTGGTTTTTTTTTTACCCTAGGCAAAAGGTTAAGTAGCAAGCAACCAATAAATCGTTTTTTAACTGTTGTGAGACAGTTCCAAGACATCTTTACTATACTGCCCGCTGTTTTCTGCCACAGGATGAAACCGAGAAACAGCATGTTCTACAGCAGGTCGGAGTTTCTCAGGGGGGTCACTTTCAGAAAACGTTGTGCAGTGCGTGCCTTCAGTTCATCTATCTTCGTAATCGGAAGACTGAACACATCATCTTTCAAACAGCCCAAAAGCCAGAACTGAGACAGATTAAGACCAGATGAGCTGAACAGCCAGGCTTCAGGAAAATGACGACTGATAATACTAGCATTCCAAAACGCTTCTGCAGCAGCTGCTGCACTGGCTATGCTATGTGCAAAAGAGCGCCGTCTTGCATAAAAATGATCGTACCCACACATCTATGCTAAAAAAGGATTGGTATGACATTGGTGTGCAAAATACTTTCATAACTTCTACCAGTGGCAGTACAGGGAACAAGACCGGCAGGACCCAGACCTTCTAAAAAATACAGCCCTACACATTTACCTTTGCAGACTGAAGCGATAACGGTTAATGTACGAGCGGATTCTCCGTTGCTTGTATTTTGCGATTATGTGTACTAACATCTCCTCGAAGACTGATCGTTCAAATGGCTCTGAGCACTATGGGACTTAACATCTGAGGTCATCAGTCCCTTAGAACTTAGAACTACTTAAACCTAACTAACCTAGGGACATCACACACACCCATGCCCGAGGCAGGATTCGAACCTGCGCCGTAGCGGTCGCGCAGTTCCAGACTGAAGCTCCTAGAATCGCTCGGCCACGCCGGCCGACTCGCAGCTGAAATGGGCTTCATCTGTCCACAGAATGTTGTATGCCATTCATTATTCACTTCCATCTGAGCAAGGTCAGCATGTAGCAATTCCTGACGATGATGAATTTTGTATGGACAGCAATGCCGGATGTTTCGTATAGTTCTGAAACTGTGCTCACAGGCATGTCCAGGGTTCGGGCAGTTCCCCGTGCAATGCATGTTTGCCCACCACAAATGGTTCAAATGGCTCTGAGCACTATGGGACTCAATTGCTGTGGTCATAAGTCCCCTAGAACTTAGAACTACTTAAACCTAACTAACCTAAGGACAGCACACAACACCCAGCCATCACGAGGCAGAGAAAATCCCTGACCCCGCCGGGAACCCGGGCGTGGGAAGCGAGAACGCTACCGCACGACCACGAGGTGCGGTTTGCCCACCACATCTTGACCCCTCCTGCAGTGCAGTGGCTACGTCTTCTACTGACGTCCTCCAACGCAGCGGCAACATCTACTTGTCAGATAAAGTTTTCCTCTCTCTGCCACAATGCACGTTAAGACGCAGTCTTTTCGAGTTACTTAATAATTTTCTCAAGACCCTTGACAGACATCGAACCAGCACATTTTTTCATACCGTTGAGTGTTCGGAAGTTCTGAAGAGTTAGCTTGTGCACTGTCATCGTTCTAGTGAAAGAAGTTCACCAGCAGCGCAGTGATCTTGCATTGAGAAGAGCATCTTAGACCCAAACTGAGTTACATCCGTGTACCCTATTTTCTGTATTCTCCCGTTTACACCACCATCTATTGGTAAAATTGTCTTTAATATTTTGTTTTCTTTTTTTTCCTTTTTTCAGTATTTTGAAGCTACAACTTTAATTATAATCACCATGTATTTTTCCCAGTTATCCTGAATTCACCGCTGGAAAATGTTCAGTGACACCTTTGTTCAACGTCCACGCTAGATTGTATGTAACTCTGTAGCTGTCTAGGTCACTTCAAAAGTGGGAGGAGGGCTACACTATATCGAAGTATCAGCTCTAGCAGAATAGAAATGCGAAAACACAAGTCCGAAAACAATTTATTGGACTCACCAAAACGAAACAATAATAGAATCTCCAAAAGAACAACAGACTCAATCCCGACTGCGGATCGTCACCTATATACAATAAGAAATAATAATATAAAAGACCAGAATCTTTATGGGGAGGGATCACATTCAAACAGTTCTAAAATGTCCATAAGTTCATCGATTATAAAACGTCCATCCGCAAGAGGTCGGCCAGCTAGAACAGGCGTCCGGCCATGGCTGCCAGGGTGGCAGCTCTCTAGACTTCCAAGCAGTGCGTCGAACTGCCCTTTGCCGGCAGTGCGCCGCCTTATAACTCCCGTTTGGCGGATGTATATGTCGGAACTATTTGCGAACGGGTAGCGGTCTCTGGCGGCCGTTGGTGGAAACCTGGTGTTGTGGCCGCCGGTAAATATTTGTGTTCACAACACAGACGACGTAGGTTTCCCTGGTGAATGTACATCCTGTGATGCGAGCATCCCGTTTTAGTTGGATGTGAAGTGGGGTGCCGACACAGTAGGCGCTACGATGTCTGCAGTTTTCGACCACAGCAGCCTCCAATAGGTCGATGCCTACTAAAGCATACTGCTGTTCAAACCAACCTTTGGTTTGATGACAGCTATATCTTAGCACAGTGGATGATAACTCCATCAGATTTTCCTTTAATTATTTAGGAAATACTGAGGATTGATGACTCAGTTCGCTATGTATTTCAGACTGGACTTTGACACTTTTATAATTTATTTTTCTTGCTCTATCTGCAATGTGTGACGTAAAATATTATGTCTTATTTGTGTCTCGATTGTAGCCTACAGTCCAGTGAGGTATATCATTGCTTAAAACTATCAGTAATTTCCTTTTGTAAATATCGTAAGACCTCAGGGTGTTTATTATTAGGTCTATATTTCTTTGTTAGTAGCAGATTCTTAAGTTGGTAGCACACCACTAATCATTAGTAATTACCCCTAAAAATTGTAAAGACATGAAAGTCTTCGAGTCATTATCTTAGACTGAAAAACAAAACGTTCACACAGCTCACAGAGATACATCTCGATGACGTCTTCGACAACCACAGATTTTTCGATGTGCCCCCGTCATTTCCAAGGCACAGATGCAACGAGTGAATCTGTACAAGGAAATTTAAAACCTCATTATGCGGGATATAAGACAAAAGACTGCGCACAACACTGTAAACACTAGGCACCAGTACACAAACAAGGACGACGAACTTCAGGAGTAACTGATAGTGAAAATTACTTAGAGGTGAGCAAATAGCTTTAAGTTTCTTTAAAGTGAGTACCGCCGTTAGACTGTCTTTTATTGCAGTGTTACATTTACATGATCATGATTTAGACTTCAAATTGCCATTATCAAGTGTTAATTGTTATACAGTGCCTAAGGTGGCATACTGTCGTATTTAAAATACACTATTAGACACATTGTCTAAGCGTCGATATTCTGGTAAACTCTACTGCTTTGTTTTATCACTGAGTATATCAACCCTTAGACAATGTGTCTAATTTTAAATACGCCAGTATGCCACCTTAGGCATTGTATAACAATTAAAACACTTGATAATGGCACTTTGAAGCGAAAATCAAGATCGTGTAAATGTAACACTGCAAATAAAGTCTAATGGCGGTACTGACTTAAATATATTATGACTGTGGCCCAACATTATGAAAAAAATCACTAGCTTTAAGTTAGTCCCTACCTTGTTTGACTAGGGAGAGAGAGGGATAGCAAGTTTAATTTAAACAATATCCTCCACCTCTATTTACAATGTCACTTGATAACTCCATCTCGACTGCTTCTGTAATTACGGCCCTAACAACCGGAACCTCCATTCAACAGAATGACTGGCGCCAAGCCAACGTTCTGCCACAGAAAATTTGCTAGGCTATTGTAAGCTTGTGCGACACTTACGCTCAGTACACCGGCACTTCATTATCCTGATGGTGTCATTTTGTGAGATGCCAAAACTGAAACACATGCGGTAGACACCGGAGGGTAATTACTATTCACTATTGATATTACCAGACATTGATCACCTTTGGCTGTGTGGTGGCACTAGCACTGACAGAGTGTATTTTGTGTTTCTTATGTTCAGCCTTTCGAGGTTTTAAATTACCTTGTGCAACTTTCTCTAGTTACATTTTGCTTTCGGACTGCCATGGTGCACACCTCTAGACATATCGATGTTTGTTGAGGACGTCACCTGGTTGGATTCCCATATGTTGTCAACATTCTGCACTTCAGGAGAAACTCTAGACCCACAAAAACAGAGGTGTTTCCCTTGTATAAGAAATACGATCTTTCAATAAGAGCATACGGTCACATTAATTAAGACGATGTCTGAGTTGTATTTCAGAAGTCGCACAAGTAAAATCTCGAACTTAGCAGCTGTGATCTTTTTGTAACGAAACTGGTCATATAGACACTGAGTACTGGCAGCCCCAATTATAATCTCTATGGCCGGTCAGTCGTGGCGCTCTAGCTTACACTGGCAAGATCAGGTTTGCTCTGATCTCTCTCTCTCTCTCTCTCTCTCTCTCTCTCTCAGCTGCAGATGAAGCGCTGGATCTGTCAGCCGGTGGGGCCGTTTAATTAAAACAGGTTTTGCGATCGCGGATTAGGGCAGCGGAAACAACGCCGGCTGAGGGAGTTGCAGCTGCGCACGAGATTAGCGCTCGTTAGTCGGTTGTCATTCTCAAACAGCGCTGGCTAATGACTACGGCTGAATCCTGTTCTCCGTGCACCTCCTGTATGCAGCACACAACCCTCGGCGCAAAGAATATGGCGTTTTCGTTCCACCCCCCTCCCCTCACTCCTGCACCCAATCACGCACCCGCCACGAACGAAACAATACCGCACGACGCCAAAATCAACTCTAGGGTTCATTCAGTGTGTGTGAATGTGTGTGTTTATTCTACGCATGGTCTGATAACTTGATATCTCTGCAGAGGTGGCACCAAAACCTGTAAGGTTCTGCATATTCTAGATTGTGTCTGCTCCTAAAACTTTGCACCAAGACTGCTCATTCCAGTGTTAAGTTTATTATTCTTGGATGCTTCAGAACAAGTGTTGTTACTCTGCCCTCTCCTTCTGGTAAGGCTATTCTCGTCTAAACTTTTTAGTATTTCTCCATATCTGCACAACTTATTTTTTAACTATCTGTAGCTCGACGTCTATAATTCACCTGGTCTTTTCCTCATTGTAGGAGGCGGGGAAGGGGAAAGGGGGGGAAGAGAAGATATTCTACAAACATTTACAAGCCGCCCTTGAAGCTCTCCTCATTTGTTCAGAGGAAGTGGCTCTAGGTGTTAACACGCTCCTGGTTACATTTTACGTCTTCGTGCTGCTATCGGCATGCAGTAAAAGCGAGTAAGAGAACTCTTACTTTAACCGCCTTAAGAAACGTTAAAGTTTGGTTAGTTCCGTCGAAGTTCGCCGCCTGTCCTGTTTTACCGGTCAGCCAAACCTACGACGTCAGACATCTGTAATGAAGAGTGGCCGCACAGTCCCAAGACGTCTGGGCGTGGTTTGCCACGTCCTGAAGACACTCACCAAATCGCACCTCGAACATCCGACATACTGCGCAGTTTCCGAAATGTTCGAGCCGACCTCGGGGCCATCACATTCCTACCCTCCTGCAAGCTCAGATAGATCGCGCTTATTCGCCATTCTGACACAGACAGGACGATCCCTGACACCACATGTACCTTGCGTTACTCTGACTAGCCGTTATTCCTTGCCAGGTTACGCTATTGCCTGAACAGGTTTTTATCGATGGTAGGTCGGTGGTATAATATTGTGCCCGATCAGTGTATATACTTGTTAATAAATGACGATTGTTCTTTTCTTCTGCAGTTTCGGCTTTAAGATATGAATTTTGGATTAAAATATCTCGTTCGTTTGGCGGGTTTTCAACATTTGCATATTTCTTGCATTCGTTGCCATTTTGTACAATTCTGTTGAAGGGTTCATATACAACGAGTTTTAGTTGCCCCTCCCGTGTTGCTTTATACAACTGTCTCTAAAATTTGTCGTAAAACAGGGTTCGTAGTAGAACTGAATATTTCACAGTACATTTCCCTCTCTAACTTTGATGGATTACTTAATGAATAAAGTCGATAAGCTTTAAGTAAGCTAAATTCAGGAGAAATGTTATTCTTGGATTTGGTATGTAGTCAATGGTCATTAATGCTCGCAGTCAAAGATCTTATGCCAATGTTAACTTTCCCTTCGATTTGACTAAAAATTGACGATCACTACTGTGGACTGCGTAATGTAGCGATCGAAAATAGTCCTCACAGTTTCAGTTCTGGAATAATATCTATCCAGTGAAACTCGCTATCTGACTTCCCTGAATTCCCGTAAAAAAATTATTACTTCTTTCAATAGTAAAATTTTGCCTCTCTCAAAGACAATTGCTACCAGATAAAGTGGAAAGTACTTCTGAAATTAAAGTTTCGAATACCTTCTCACTAAATATTTTCATAATAAGTGCTCACACGAGCTAACACAATACAAACCGCTTTAGACAAGATGAGCTGAGATACAATGACAAAAAGAGTTCGAGAAATTGTCTCGACTATTTATAAACTTACGCAAAACAAAAGTTAACGTAACTGTAACTTCTTTCCCTTAGACGTTCTTAGTACACTATTTACTGTCTTGAAATGAGTATCCTTAAGTAATTCACAGCTACGCAAAAAAAGAATAACGAAATTGAAACTTCCTGGCGGATTAAAACTGTGATCCGGACCGAGACTCGAACTCGAGTCTCGGTCAGGCACACAGTTTTAATCCGCCGGGAAGTCTCATATCAGCGCAAACTCCGCTGCAGAGGGAAAATCTCTTTCCCGAGTAACGAAATTATTTTTAAAAAATGGTTCAAATGGCTCTGAGCACTATGGGACTTAACAACTGAGATCATCAGTCCCCATAGAACTTAGAACTACTTAAACCTAACTAACCTAAGGACATCACACACATCCATGCCCGACACAGGATTCGAACCTGCGACCGTAGCGGTCGCGTGGTTCCAGACCGAAGCGCCTAGAAACGCTCAGTCACATCGGCCGGCAAAATTATTTAAAATCATGGTTACGGCCGTATAGGAGTAGATTCATTAGCCCCTCGGACAGTAGGCAGTTAATAATTGTTTTTCTGGCCTCTGTTCAGGAGCAGCCACGATATCATACCCATTAAATTTTAGGCTAAACTCTAGAAGTTATTTGTGGGCATAACAATTTGCTGTCTTAAATTTCATTCCTTAACCAATCTTAAATGTTCCAACCTAAACATTCATTGAGCCTGACAATGTTTGCTCACTGTGAACTTCAATTATTTCACCTCTTAAGTACGGTAACTTAAAATTAGATGGTCCTAACATGCTGCTCACTACACACTTTAATTATTTCAAATTTTACATATCATTTTACAATTTTCTTTTATGTCTCTTGTTGTTCTGTCTTCTTTCTGTAGCCAGGCGGAATATCTCACGAACTTTGAGTAAACAGGTATGACAACCCACTAGGTCTACAGCTGGCGGTTTAAGAACCGAGCCCAGTGGGATCATTTTATCGATGGCTTCTGTTCGGCCAGGCCGCAGCCGGCTTTATAATCGGCAACATGTGGTGAACAACTTTCAGTACTCCAGCATGAGGACTTCTAACAATCGAACACAGCGTAAGACAATTATCAACATTCAGAATACCTGTATATACATAAAGTCTTGGAGTAGTGTCGGCTATTCCAGATGTGCGATTTCCCAATTTCACAACATCTATAACAACGACATAACATCTAGATGCATTATTTTTGCATACAACAGTCTCGTACATTTGTCGTGTACACTGTGATTACAGTTCCTTCATTTTCTTAAAGAGTTTGGTTTTTGCATTTCTCGTGCGTTATCACGGACCAACGACACACTTATCGTTGCATTTTTTATGTCTGTTCGTAAAGTCCTTTTCACAGATAATGCTGCGGAGTGTACGAACGAGTCTTCTTGCAGCATTGTTTTCAAATGTCGTCACAATCACTTTACACTTGACATTAAAAGATTCTAACTGTAAATGGTTAAGTACACTTGAGTAAGGACAGTTTAAATGGTTATCGAGAATTCAGCAGACGCTGGTATTTGCGGTTAGCCTTACCAATACATACCACGAGCATAACTACTAGCTTCTATCTGCATAGGAAAGAAAAATCTAATCTCAAAACATGTTAGTCACAAGCGACCTCCCTTGATTTTACGTTCTTACTTTAATTGTGATGAGTAAACAGTCAGTTTGTCAATGACAGTCCCATACAACAGGACCTTTTTCAGTGCAACAAGCGCAGTTTATATTAAGTTCCTTACTATATATTTGACCCAAAAGATCATCAGCTTACTACATAAAAAAAAAAATCCGAGGCCCCTGTAAATGAAATTATCATTAAGGTCCTGGTCAGTCAGAGATAATTGACTAATTACCACATAAACGTTTAATTAAGTGAAGCAGATGAGCATACTAACAGCGAGAGAACAGTTTACTATCAGCAAAACTTTGTATACGAGAGGTAGGCTCAAACTACATGAAAATTTCACTTAATGCTAACACACGGGACAAAAACCTTTTTAGAAAACAAATGCCTGCATCTACATACAAAATGACAAATTTTACGTAAAAACTTACTTCATTGCTAATGACTACTTGTAATTACTTTTGAGGCCGTTAAGAAGATATAAATCTTGTTTCTTCTAATTTTCTTCAAAAGTAAGTAGCTCCCTTGATGAGGGATCTATAGAACCATGTATAGTCCAGAATAAAGCACTTACCACTTTTTGTTCCATTTTTTTTCAAAAAAAAAACGCTTTATGGTAACTTTATCCATATAAGATGAAAGCTGTATTCTTTGTGTAATTTAATCTCCGAGTAGGATTGCCGGCCGATGTGGCCGAGCGGTTCTAGGCGCTTCAGTCTGGAACCGCGCTGCCGCTACGGTCGCAGGTTCGAATCCTGCCTCGGGCATGGATGTGTGTGATGTCCTTAGGTTAGGTTTATGAAGTTCTAAGTTGTAGGGGACTGATGGCCTCAGATGTTAAGTCCCATAGTGCTCAGAGCCATTTGATTTGCAAGTAGGATTGTTTTGAATCTACTGAAGTTAAATATTTCACTCCAGAGTTTTTGCTACAATTCTTCTATATTCTCTGGTCACATACAGACAGGTTCAATTATTTTATTAATGTATAGCGCATCTAGAACTAAGCAGATATTTCCTTCTGATAATTGAACCACCAATACTGCCTGTAGTAGTCAGCTGACAGCTGTAGCCAATACAGCTAGCAGCGGACTGCCACAGGCAGTATTGGTGGTTCCATTATCTGCCAGTCCAGCGTCTTACGAATTTCTTTAGTCACTGCTTCTGAACAAGCCGATCGACAAAATGTTTTATGAGGGCACTACGTTGTGTGATACACGAAGTTCTTAATAATCCCAGGCTTTTCATCCAATACCTTTACATAATTTTTTAACAGATGACAAAGTTACTTACGTTGTTCATCTTTCAGATACATGGATTCGGCTGCTTTGTGGTAGAGTGTGTTATCTCTACTTCTTTTCTCTGTTTTTAATTACACAAACTATTTTCAGTTGCTATGTGCAGTACCTTTGGACTAAGACATCTTACAGTTATTAGCTGACAATATTTATCGTGAAATATGAGCAGCTTCCCTAGGTTCAGTTTTATATAGTTACCATTACTCTCTAATACTAATATTCCTGCCTTAAGGTCCATTGTGATTTTCCTCTTGCGCAGGAAATGCCATCCCCCAAATACATGAATCGACAATTTATTTAATACCAAGAAGATGCTTTTTAGTACTTCCTTCTGGATCATAAAGTCAACCTCCAATAGCTCCAGTAACATTGCACTTCTGAATGGGGAAAACCTGAATGTCTTCCTACTGATCTGTTTGTATGAATTGTAGCTCATAATGGAAGTAGTAGCCCCAAATACATAATTAAACAAGTAGTTACCTCATTAATTGAAGCCTTAACCATGGCTTATATCATCTTTCCCTTGGCTGATTTACATTCTAGATATTCTTTACTTAATTTTTCCTGAATTTTCTCGCCGTCATTTCATCTTAGCATTAGAACTCCGTTTCCACATTTGCCTCGCTCTACTTCCGCGACCAGCCTCAGAAGGAAAAGATTGGTCATATTTAGTTTTCTTGGTTTGTCGGTGCTTACGTGATTCTTCCATAACGTCAACTACTCTCATACTGTGATTATTCTGTGGCTAAGATTTTGACGGGCCTGGTATAGGTGTAGTATTATTTACATGACTGTTCATCTGACGGTACATTTCTAAATGCTATTCAGTTGCAGCAGCAGCAGCAGCAGCAGAAGGTTGCCAAGAAGCTGGATTATTATTATTGATGTTGTTGTTATGCCACTGAGGATTCATATTTCGGTTATCTTTATTGTATGTACCAGCGTTTTTATTGTCCTTGAACCTTCTTTTTCTCGCATTATTATTATTCTGTGCATGCCGATTTTGGTTTTGGTGGTAGTACGGATAGTAGTTAGTACTGAAATTTACGGTCGGACTTGAATTACATGTAAAATTTCCATCCCCGTTTCCATTGCTATTACCCCGATAATTTCTGTTTCTCTTCTAATTCTGATTATTCCTATCGAAATAAGTACTATTTTTACTCTTATTATGATTCTCATAATTATTGTAGCTGTCTTTTGAATTTTCATAATGGTTTTGTTGATTTCCGTCACCATTCAATTGTTTGACATTCTTTTGAATCGCATCATGGGAATCTAATAGTGATAACAAATGTTAGAGTTCGTTACAAGGAACATAGCCAAATTTTTTTCTAATGTTGATCGGTAATTGAGCTTTTAAAATTCTGAGTAGTTCTCGGGGAGAAATTGGTTCATCCCAATATCGGGTCTTACTTATGTAGCGCTCAAAATATTTTCGCAAGCTAGCTATCTTTTTGTTCGTCAGGGGTCCACAATCTGTCGATAAATCTACGTTTGAAATCTTCGTACGCACCGCATAATTCCATGACTTCAGTGACTACAACGCGGAATCGCCGTCTTTGTGAGAGATAAGAAACTGGTTTTTATGGTACCCATTCCAGGATCGTGGAGAAATGTTCAACTTTTGATGTACTGGGTGCGTAACACCATTCTGTGAAGAGTGCATCTGGAATTGCCTGTTTCTAATTATACTTTCCTCAAGTTTCCTTAATGGCGTAGACGGACAGCTACATTTTGGATCGTCATAGCTTTCAGAATTCGGTCCGAACATTTTGTGTTTATTCCATATCTGTAACTAGGTGAAACATTTCAGATGATTTGTGTCGATTTGGAAACTTGCTCAGTTCTTTGTTAGTTCCAACAGAAAAATTATTTTCGTGTGCGGTAAAATTACGACTAAAGGTACCCTGCCGTTTCCGGTATTAAAGTATGACCTTATCTTTTATTTGTTTGAATTCGGCCTTCATTTCTTCAAGCAGTTCCTGCGTACTCGTACTTGAATCTTTACATTCTGGTTGAATTACTGCACCTATTTCAGAAGAGACCTTAGCACTAATTTCGGTATTTTTGGCTTCCATCCATTCGAACATATTCCCTTCCCATTTTTTTTAGATTGTTTAACCAAATATTCATGTCTTTTTGATTACCTAATTCCATATTTTCGATCTCTTGCATAACTGATTCTACAGTATCTTAGATCTTGGTTTGTTTTCCCTGGAAACATTCTTAGTGTAGCTTTAATTGAGCGACCAGTTCAGGCACTCTCATATTTATCGTTACTTCGGCCAATCTCATATGGATTTGTTCAAAATCATCGAAAGTCTTTGTCCCTCTCTGCTAATTTTGTCCCTCATTCTTTTCTCCTTTCCTCAAGTTCAGCGATTAATCGCTTATCCCTTTGAGCCTCTCTCTTCTCCCTCCCTCTCTCCTTCTCTTCTCCCTCTCTCCCTCCCTCCCTCCCTCTCTCTCTCTTCTCCCTGCCTCCCTCCCTCCCTTCCTCTCTCTCTCTCTCTCTCTCTCTCTCTCTCTCTCTCTCTCTTGCCTTTCCTAATCTTGTTCATCTTATTTCATTAAAAGAACAGTAAATGTGTCAGAAGTCTTTATCCGACTGGGTACCTCCTCCTGTTTTACTATTGATTCTCATTATCGTATGTATCGGCGTTGTTAGTGTCACGCGCGACTGCTACGGTCGCAGGTTCGAATCCTGCCTCGGGCATGGATGTGTGTGATGTCCTTAGGTTAGTTAGGTTTAAGTAGTTCTAAGTTCTAGGGGACTGATGACCTCAGAAGTTAAGTCCCATAGTGCTCAGAGCCATTTGAACCATTTTTTTTTTTGTTAGTGTCACTGTAGTTCCTTTCCCTCGGATTGTTGTTATTCTGTACACGCTGATTTTGGTTTCAGTGGCAGTGCGGACGGCAGTTAGAACTGAAAATTAGGGTCGAATTATATGTAAAATTCCCGTTTCCATTTCCATTGCCATTACGTCGATAATTTCTGTTTCCTTGTAATTCTGATTATTCCTACGTGTTTCCTGAACACGTAGATGCAAAACAACTTCAGGAAATATTTATCTGCGCTCAATAACTGATTCAGAGGCATCTAGGTTCGATGACTCAACACTATCAAATCTGCTGTTCACTGGCATTGGAATATTTTCTACTTCTATTTCGTCTACATCGATTAAATTTTCACGACATACCAGATACGCCAATCTATCTGATGCCATCGTTTCTGATGTGTCCTTACCACTGCCGATAAAAAAGGATAACTTTAGTTACACTAATGGGATAAAGATATCACGATAGTTTCTACAGACTCTGCCAGTAAATGAAGCTCCCTACACAGTTGAATGAACCCTGACTGATGAAATCAACAAAACTACCTAATATGCAAATGGTTCAAATGGCTCCACGCACTATGGAACTCAACATCTGAGGTCATCAGTCCCCCAGAACATAGAACTACTTAAACCTAAGGACATCACACACATCCATGCACGAGGCAGTATTCGAACCTGCGACCGTAGCAGCAGCGCGGTTCCGGACTGAAGCGCCTAGAATCGCTCAGCCACCGCGGTCAGCTCTACCTATTGTTGCAAACTATAAAAATCTTGACTTAGTTAACCAAACCAGTTTAAATTACTGCAGTATTACGATTAAAGCACCATCAGAAGGAAAGATCGCAAATATCAACGTGTTTTCCTTTTCGTAGACTTGAGTAATGTACATTAATTCTCAGATGAAGCCCTCAGTGATATAAATTTCTCTCAGTGCGGCTCAATCAATAAAATAGGTACATGCAACAGAAAATCACAGATTAGTCACAAACACAATACCACACAGTTCAGTTACGCACACTTTCATAGCCGGCTGCAGTGGTCGAGCGGTTCTAGGCGCTACAGTCTGGAACCGCGCGACCGCTACGCTCGCAAGTTCGAATCCTGCCTCGGCCATGGATGTGTGTGGTGTCTTTAGGTTAGTTAGGTTTAAGTAGTTCTAAGTTCTAGGGGACTGATGACCACAGCAGTTAAGTCCCATAGTGCTTAGAGCCATTTGAACACTTTTATAATTATTGTTCAATAATCAATAACACGATGAAGTCTCAGTTGACGATAATTATCTAATTCTCTTCTTCGTTTGAGTCCCACGTTAATGTGCTTATTGTAATCTCCAGTTATTGTCCTTTGTTGGGTCCCCATGTTGGTTTGCACCATATGTGACGGCTCTCGTAATCTTCATACTCCTTGATTAATTGGTAGTGGATAGTGAGCGTTAATGTTGCCTTCTTTCTGATCTCAGGGTGTGGCCATAGTTAATTTTCTTAGTCAGAAGACACCAAAAATTACAGTCTTTAAAATTTGTAATAAGGCAGGGTTCGTAATAGAACTGAGTATTTCGTAGTGACTTTCTCTCTTTAACTTTGATGGATTAATGAATGAACAAAGATGATAATCCTTAAGTAAGTCCTCTCCAAATTAATTTTGCGCCCTTCCAAATAGTTAAATACACGTGAAAAGTTATTTTTAAGAGTTACTACAAAGTCAGAGATCAGTAGTGCTGGCAGTCGAAGATACTGTGACTGTGTTAATTTTTCGTCCGATTATATTTAAAAAATTGCCTATCGCTGCCCTGGATTGCGTAATGTAGCGATCGAAAATTATTGAGTTTCTCACGGTTTAAGCTTTAATTTAATTTCTGTCCTCTGAAACTCCCCTTCTCACTCCCCTAAAATCATTTAAAGGAACAGATTATCATATCTTTTAATACTAACATTTTTCTTCTTATAAAGATCATTACTTTAAGATTAAGTGGAATGTACTTCTGAAATTAAAGTTTCGAATACTTTGCCACTACATATTTTCACAACAAGTGCTCTCACGAGCTAACACAATACAAACAATGTTAAACAAGATGAGTTGAGATAAAATGACAAAAAGAGATCGAGACACTATTGTCTCGACTATTTGCGGAACTATACAAAACACAAGTTGACCGAACTGTAACTTCCAACGCCTACACTTCCTTAGTACAATACTTACTGTTTTGAAATAATTGTTCTTAAATTATCCACAGTTTATAAAAAAATAGCGAAATTATTTAAAATAATGGCTTGCTATAATATAAAGATTCGAACCCCAGTACCTGTACGTGCTTTTTACCCGCATTTTAAGCAGCAAGTACCCGATCTGTTACAGATGTAACGACTATAGAGGCAGCTCAAGGCTTGACTACAGTAACAATGCTCAAGTTGATGTAGGCTGCTGTGGTTGTACGGAGATGAAATGGCTTGCGCTGGTAGAGCGGCGCGCAAGTTATTGCCCTTTCGGTAAGAACTAAAATATTTGTGAGGATTACGTACGTAATTCAAGAAGCTGAGTACGAAGACATGAATAAATGTACCATAAGGAGAAGCTAGTGTGGATTGAATGCTCATCTGAAAAACAGCGATGGCCATGTGGAATGGGGTACATTAACCCGCGCAATACCAGGGTGTGGCGGAGGATAATATCTGGCCACCTTTTGAATATATTGTTATGTACTCAGTTACTTAATTTTTTGAAAAATGTATTTGACGAGTTCTTCTACCAGATACCATAAATACTTCAAACTTTTCAGATAAACGTCATGCAGAATTTTGAGTCTTAGTAGTGTGTATCATTTTTCCAACTGCCAATATTTTGAGGTTCGAGATCCATCTTATACATCAATATCTGTTTAAAACTATGTTTGAGTAGTAAACGCATTTTAATGCGATATGCTTTTTTTCTTAGTGCAGGCCCCTTGATAGTACATATTATTCAGAACACAACTAACATACCTATACATCTCTGAAAAATTTTATGTTAATATATGTCAAAATCATTTCCGAATATGTTTTTCCGTTTTATTTTAGAGTGGGCATTAACTCCCTTCCCAGCTCCCCGTTGGTAATACGTGTTATGTAAAATGCGTTGGTATTGCTAGGGTTAATA